>NC_133538.1:128656394-129308894 GCF_048544455.1 Silene latifolia
TAGGGGAGATGCCTAGGGTGTATTCGACCACCGTGGGTGGTGTGGGTCATTTTATGGTGGTGGTTTATGCGGTGGTTGGCCGGAGTTACGAGTTAGGGCAAGGGTGCAATTTTCCACGCTAAAAACCCGTTTTATACACTTACCCGTGGCTTGCTTGACTCAAACTTGGGTTGGATGGGTTGTGGTGGTTAGGTCGACCATGGTGGGGGTGTTGTTAGGGTGTCTGGTGGTGGTTGGTGCTGGTGGTGGCGGTAAACAAGGCAGAACAGGGGCGGTGGTGATACCATCTTAAGACGGGTCTCGTGTCTTCGTTAGGGAACCATTGGGGAAGCGGGGACCATCCCTGAAACCACCGTGGGACAATGGTGTAAACAGTGGTGTCCAGAGGTGGTGGAGGTGGTTGTAGTGGTGTTGGCGAGGGGTGTTTTACACGGGGGGGGGGGGGGGGGATGAGTGTGGTTGATACTGTTGATATCGGGTTGTGAGGGGGCTGTTTAGGGCGTGAGTTTTCAGGATGGCGGTGGTGCTTGGCTAGTGGTTGTTGGTTGTCAGGGTGCGTCGAGTTGCGGGTTAGGAGGTGGCAGGCGTGGGTGGAGCTATTGGTGGCTAGGGGAGGCGTGAATGAAGGGTTTTGGTGAGGGGTTGGACACGGTGTTTCCGTAATGTATGGTTGGTATTGGTATTTTGTTTTCACGTGGTTTTAGGGGTTTACATGGGTTAGGTTTAATTATCGAGTCGGGTTTATTTAGGTGTTGACTTGGGTTTTGGGAAGTCGGGTTTTTAATATAATGAATTCATATTAGTTTTATAATTAATTATAATTAATGAAATAATTAGTTTGTGATTGTAACTCGGGTTACAATTATTAATTAATCGGCGTAAAATATAATTAATTTAATCGATGCATAATTAGTATATATAATTAAAATATAATTGAATAATATAATAAATTGGATAAATAAATAAATAATTGAATTATAATATTTTGTTAGGTGACGATTTGTGAAGAATTATTAATCGGGTTCGTGTGCTTTATTATTGGATCGTTTGAGCTGCTTTATTGGAATCGTAGGAATTTCCTACTCAACTCGGGTTTTATTGTTAAGTGAATAAATATTTAATTGTGACGGTTGATGAAATTAATGTTAATATTGTGATTTATTATTGGAGACGGAGTATATGTGTAGTTGTTGACGGAGTTGTATGACGGGATTGTTATTGAGTTTTTGTTGTTGGTTATATTTGGTATGGAGAGTTGATTATTCAGTTGAGCATAACACGGAGTGTGTTACTGCCAGTTGTGCATAACAAGTGATTGTTAGTGCGATTCGCATAGCAAGTGATTGCTCTTGCGGATAGTTGTGCATAGTAAGTGATTACTACGCGATTGTGCATAATGCGGGGTACTACTACCGATTGAGCATGGTGCGAAAGTACTACTTTGCGATTGTTGAGTTGAGTATAGCACGGTGTTAAGGGAGTTGTGCTACTGCCAGTGACGTAAGTGAGTTGTACGAATGAAGTGATGAGGATACGAACGATGTCTATTTTGGGTTGGATTATTATTAATGTTGTTTAGTTTATTCCTACTCAACCTCGTGGTTGACTGTGTATTCGTGAACACATGCGGTGAACCGTTTTATGGGGAGCAGATTGACAGGTACTAAAGATTAGCTGACTCGGGAGCATTGGGATGATAGCTCGACTTGGACCATAGTTGAAGTCTAGATCACATAGAATAATTATATCACTTTATTTATTTCCGCTGCGAGTTGTAATATTTTATATTAAGTTTTAGTTGATTATTTTGTAATAAACATGTATTCACTAAAGTTTTAATTTAAAGTACTTTGGTTGTTGTACTTTGTTATTCACTACCTCGGGAAACCGAGATGGTAACACTCTCATTTACTTGGGATGTCTAGCTAATAACTCCTGAATAAATGGGGGTATTACAAAGTGGTATTAGAGCAAAACGATCCTCAGGCGTAACCAATGAATAATAATGAACTTAGGATGTGTCTATATAAAATGAACCCCGGGTAAAAACTGTTAGGAGCCCCTCTTCTTACCGTTAGGAAAGCGCGCCTAATTCGTACCTTGGCCCTTCCAGTTTTGAACCGGGAACCCTGAGAGATATTATAGTGTGGGGTAATTTAAAATGAATATTTCTTATTTTGTCTTAGGAGTTTTGTTGCCTTGCTTGCATATTTTCTTCATTTATGATTGCGATTACGTGGACGTAATTTTGCTTTTACGGTGAAGGGATGTGACATGATTCTCTTTTAAGTATTGTTATGAGCATGTTGATATGGGGAAAGTATGTTGGCATGTATCTGGGAGGTGTGAGTATGATTAATATGTGAAGTGTTGAAGGAATTGCGTGAAATTGTGAAGAATGCGATTTTGGTTGATTTCTCGAAATTTTACCCTTGATTGTTTTGGCTGTCATTTACGGCCTGTTTAAAATCCGTGTATGATATTTTTATGTGTGATACCCACATGAGTTAGATTTCATATGCCACTGGTCTCATATTCCAATAATATACGGTTTAGGAGAAATAAATAGTTTAGTGGACAGTGGTCAGAATATTCTTGTGGAGTGATGATTTCGCGACATGTTTTTCTAAAATTTGCCATTTAAAAAATACTTGTTGATTTAGTGTAATTCCAACTCCACTGTTTAATAGACTCATGTAAGTTTTCAAATTTATAAGCCATGTCGCAATTTAATTTTTTTACAATTAATAACGATTTTTACAAGTTGACCTAAGTTTCTGACAAGTTGCTGTGAAATTTCTGTTTCGACCAAATAATTTTTAAAATGCATTATAAATTGCTCTTATGAGTTTTTGACTTGGTTATTTCGCTCATGATTTATTAACTCTCTTTATTTTCTAAAAGTATAAGTTTTCAAGAATTAATTATGTTATTAATTATTTATGATTTTTAGTTATAGCATGTTTTCCTTAGTCTTGAACAAATGAAAGTTTTTGTTTCTCAATATTTTAATATTGTAAATTGTGTGAAGTAGATTACCATGTCTAGTTATATGCGGAATGTGTTTCCCTAAGCCTATATATATGATTACAATAATGGCATCCATGTTTAAGTTAGATATCATTATTAAGAAAAAATTAACTAATTAATTATGCGTATTTTGTTAGAGATTATTATTTAGTCTAGTAATGTATTCGTCGGTAGCTAAAGTAAGAAGTTTAAATTTAAGTAAAGATTAGTTCGAATATCCTATAGGATGTGGTTTTCTATTTGGAAGAAAATAAAGATTTTGTTATTAATTCGTGTTGGAAGTGTTTTTTTTTTTTTTGGCAGCGTGTTGGAAGTGATAGTTGTTTTATAATATGTGTTTCATGTTTTATGCCATTACAATAATGATTTGATTGTGTCTATTTTTGATATTCCGAACTTCGAGGGCGAAGTTTATTTTTAGGGGGAAGGAATGTAATACTACAAAAGTTTGAGTTATTGTGGGGATACCTTGTGATAAGAATGGTGTGGTTGGTAATCGTAAATGGTTAATTGTGTTGAATGGTGCATAGTTATAAGTATTGTGATAGTATTTGTGGACGAACTCGGGACGAAGTTCATGTTCAGGGGGAAAAGACTGTAATACCCCGTAGTTTAGTGAAGTTTATATAACTAATTTACGTAATTCGAATAATTGATTATGACGGTTATAATTAATAATTGTGAATAAGACAGAATGATATAATAAAATAATAGAATAATTGAGTAATGGGTCGGAATGGTAATTGGGTAATAATAATATACGATAATTTATATGGTAATAGTGAATGATTATTATGTTATAATAATAATAGTAATAGTAATAGTAATAATAATAATAATAATCATAATAATAATAATAATAATAATAATAATAATAATAATAATAATAATAGTAATAGTAATTGTATTTATAATAATAATATTTGTTATGAGATGGTAATTAAATAAATAAAATAATAAAGAAAGACGGGATTGGAGTTGGGTCATGTGCTATAGGGCTTGGGTCGACTATATATGTTCCGTAAATTGGTTGATTAATTGTCGGGATTGGATAATTACTAATAATAATAATAAATATATTTTATATTTCCTAATTGTTTCCTTGTAACCTTAGCCTACCAATATAAATAGATGAAATCTCAAACAATGGTTCTTATTATTCATCAAATCTGAAAAACAATTTATAAAGAGAGAGGGAGAATAAGAAAAGGGAATAACAAGGAATTTATCGTCTTTTATCGTCTCAAGGTAATATTCTCAGACCGTCTCATGTATACATGTTTGCTTTGTTATAACATGTAAACTACACCACAATAGTTCAGGCCGTAAGTACCA
The DNA here is from genome assembly GCF_048544455.1 of Silene latifolia. Lineage (NCBI taxonomy): Eukaryota > Viridiplantae > Streptophyta > Magnoliopsida > Caryophyllales > Caryophyllaceae > Silene > Silene latifolia. The sequence goes on from NC_133538.1 coordinate 128,660,760, forward strand.
TTGTGACCGTAGATGACCAGGGATCACCGTTGACTTTATTTAAACACTGATGACCGACGGGAGAGGGCGCTTGCAGGCGGGTTTTCGAGGGGTGGTTGTGTTGCGGGTTTTGTGTCGTTTTGAACCCGTTCTTAAGCGTGAATGACCTGGGTTGTTTAGGGGAGATGCCTAGGGTGTATTCGACCACCGTGGGTGGTGTGGGTCGTTTTATGGTGGTGGTTTGTGCGGTGGTTTGCCGGAGTTACGAGTTAGGGCAAGGGTGCTATTTTCCACGCTAAAAACCCGTTTTATACCCTTACCCGTGGCTTGCTTGACTCAAACCTGGGTTGGATGGGTTGTGGTGGTTAGGTCGACCACGGCGGGGGTGTTGTTAGGGTGTCTGGTGGTGGTTGGTGCTGGTGGTGGCGGTAAACAGGGCACAACATGGGCGTTGTTGATACCATCTTATGAGGGGTCTCGTGTCTTCGTTAGGGGACCATTGGGGAACGGGGACCATCCTTGAAACCACCGTGGGACATTGGTGTCAACGGTGGTGTCCAAAGGTGGTGGAGGTGGCTGTAGTGGTGTTGGCGAGGGGTGTTTTACACGGTGGGAATGAGTGTGGTTGGTACTGTTGATATCGGGTTGTGAGGGGGCTGTTTAGGGCGTGAGTTTTCAGGATGGCGTTGGTGCTTTGGCTAGTGGTTGTTGGTTGTCAGGTTGCGTCAAGTTGCGGGTTAGGAGGTGGCAGGCGTGGGTTGAGCTATTGGTGGCTAGTGGAGGCGTGAATGAAGGGTTTTGGTGAGGGGTTGGACATGGTGTTGCCGTAATGTATGGTTTCTATTGGTATTTTGTTTTCACGTGGTTTTAGGGGTTTACATGGGTTAGGTTTAATTATCAAGTCGGGTTTATTTAGGTGTTGACTCGGGTTTTGGGAAGTCGGGTTTTTAATATAATGAATTCATATTAGTTTTATAATTAATTATAATAAATGAAATAATTAGTTTGTGATTGTAACTCGGGTTATAATTATTAATTAATCGGCGTAAAATATAATTAATTTAATCGGTGCATAATTAGTATATATAATTAAAATATAATTGAATAATATAATAAATTGGATAAAAAAATAAATAATTGAATTATAATATTTTGTTAGGTGACGATTTGTGAAGAATTGTTAATCGGGTTCGTGTGCTTTATTATTGGATCGTTTGAGTTGCTTTATTGGAATCGTTTGCCAGGTAGGAATTTCCTACTCAACTCGGGTTTTATTGTTACGTGAATGAATATTTAAATGTGACGGTTGATGAGATTAATGTCAATATTGTGATTTATTATTGGAGACGGAGTATATGTGTAGTTGTTGACGGAGTTGTTGACGGAGTTGTATGACGGGATTGTTATTGAGTTTTTGTTGTTGGTTATATTTGGTATGGAGAGTTTATTATTCATTTGTGCATAACACGGAGTGTGTTACTGCCAGTTGTGCATAACAAGTGATTATTCTCGCCGATTCTGCGCATAGCAAGTGATTTACACGCGGATAGTTGTGCATAGTAAGTGATTACTACTGCCAGTTGTGCATAGTACGGGGGTACTACTACCAGTTGAGCATGGTACGAAAGTACTACTGCCAGTTGTTGAGTTGAGCATAGCACGGTGTTAAGGGAGTTGTGCTACTGCCAGTGACGTAAGTGAGTTGTACGGATGAAGTGATGAGGATACGAAGGATGTCTATTTTGGGTTGGATTATTATTTATGTTGTTTAGTTTATTCCTACTCAACCTCGTGGTTGACTGTGTATTCGTGAACACCTGCGGTGAACCGATTTATGGGGAGCACATTTGACAGGTACTAAAGATTAGCTGACTCGGGAGCATTGGGATGAGAGCTCGACTTGGATCATAGTTGAAGTCTAGATCACATAGAATAATTATATCACTTTATTTATTTCCGCTGCGAGTTGTAATATTTTATATTAAGTTTTAGTTGGTTATTTTGTAATAAACATGTATTCACTAAAGTTTTAATTTAAAGTACTTTGGTTTGTTGTACTTTGTTATTCACTACCTCGGGAAACCGAGATGGTAACACTCTCATTTACTTGGGATGTTTAGCTAAAGACTCCTGAATAAATGGGGGTGTTACAAAACCAGTCAAAGACGAACCCCGATAAAAGATAATTGGTCACCAAGACTCTTTTGTCGCGTCATAGATTCTGGTCAAAGAAATGGACGAACAGCAACACCCTGTCTATTACGTAAGTAAAAGTCTACTAGATGCAGAGATCAGTTATGGCCTACTTGAAAAATATGTTTGAGCCTTAATTATGAGTTGTACCAAATTAAGACCATACTTCGAAAGTCACCCTATAATAGTCAGAACCAATCTTCCTATTAAGTCTGTACTTAGGAAACCAGAACTATCCGGACGAATGTGCAAGTGGTCAGTCCAGCTAAGTACCTACAATATAACATTTGAACCCAGGACATCAATTAAGTCACAGGCACTAGCAGACTTTGTGGCTGAGTTTAGTCCAGCCCTAGAACCCGACCTGATAAAAGAAGTAAAGAGACTTACCAATGACCAGACAGACCTAGAATGGACCCTGTTTGTCCATGGTGCAGCCAACATGAGGGGTACCGGCCTAGGCGTAGTACTAAAATCGCCACAGGGGGATAAGATAGTACAGGCTATAAGTTGTGCATTTGAAGCTACCAACAATGAGGCTGAATATGAAGCCTTAATAGCTGGATTAAAGGTATGTATTGACCTTGGTGTACAAAACTTAAAGGTACGTATTGATTCCCTCCTTATTTCAAAGCAAGTAAATGGAGTCTGTACTGCAAAAGACTCAAAAATGATGCTCTATTTAGAAGTTGTCCAAAATTTAAAAAGCAAATTTCGTAATTTTAATATTGATCAAGTACCTAGGGACTTGAATACCCAGGCCGATGCCCTATCCGGCATAGGATCCAATTTCACCCCCTTAGATTTTGAGAAAATCCCTATCATACATTTATTAGAACCTGCAATAAATAAACAAGATGAAACTTTCCCAATATATGTCGCCAATTCATGGACAAAACCTTACTATGATTGGCTCCAGCAGGGAATCCTTCCCCTGAATAAACAAGATGCCAGAGCACTTAAAATCAAAGCTACTTCATATACTATTATTAACAATGTGCTTTTTAAGAAACCGCAGGCAGGACCATACCTCAGATGCCTGGAACCACAGGAAGCTGAACAGATACTATTAAAAATCCATAGAGGATACTGTGGCAATAAAAAAGGTGGCAGGAGCCTGGCAAGCAAAGTACTAAGAACACGCTACTTCTGGCCTACCCTGAAGGCCGATTGCTTGGAATTCAATTCTAAATGCGAAGCCTGCCAAATTCATGGACCATATATCCACCAACCATCTGAGAAGCTACATTCTATATCCGCTCCCTGGCCATTTATGAAATGGGGCATGGATATAGTAGGAAAACTACCTCAAGCACCCGCGCAAAAAGTTTTCATGCTAGCAATGACTGACTACTTCTCTAAATGGATAGAGGATGATTCATACAGGCAAGTCAAAGAGAAGGATGTCATAGCATTCATCAAACGTAACATCATATGCAGATATGGCATACCCTCAGAAATAGTATGTGACAATGGCACGCAATTCGTGGGAAAAAGAACAATAGCTTTCTGTGCTCAATGGAATATCAACCTGGTGACCTCCTCACCAAGTTATCGAAAAGTCAATGGCCAGGCAGAATCCAGCAACAAAGTAATAATCAGTTGTTTGAAGAAGAAACTAGAAAAAAGGAAAGGTAGATGGGGTAAAGAACTCCCTTTGGTCCTCTAGGCTGACCGGACCACGCCTAAAACATCCACAGGCCAAACCCCCTACTCCTTGGTCTATGGGTGTGAAGCAGTAATCCCAGTAGAAGTCGATATCCCATCAGCCAGATGCAGCCTGAATACAATATCAAGCAATACACCTCTAATGGAGGATAGCCTGGACTTAACAGAAGAACTGAGAGATACAGCCAGCATTAGAATGGCAGCCTATCAACAAATAGTGACCAAAAGCTACAACAAGACTGTCAAAGCCAAAGTATTCAGGATAGGAGACCTCGTCCTCAAAAAAGTTTTTCAAAATACAAAGGAGAAAAACGCAGGCAAATTGGCCCCAACCTGGGAAGGTCCCTACCTGATCGACTCAATAGTCGGTCAGGGCGCTTACAAGCTACAGACCCTGGATGGCGAAATGATCCACAGAGCTAGGAATGTTGCACATTTAAAACTATTTCACATATAAAATATATCACCCAGCACAGGTAAAATCTTTACCTTACCTCTTTTTGCCTGGACTGATATGCAACTAAATGTATGATACTTGCCATTATATGAATAAATGTCTTATATGATTCTTCTTACTATGTGCCTAAATACTTGTTAATGTTCTCGTTTTTCTTTTTTTTTCCCTACCAAGTAGAATCTTCAATATTTGTTTAAAATAATGCATTCAATTAACACCTTACTTAAAACAAATTTTCAAGTTTGAGGGCCACTCCACTAGCATACATATTACTCATATACAAAAAATATCCAACTTTCAATTGCAAAAATAGGCCTTAAAATACTGAGCTCAGTCCAAATATACAAACTTGGGAAAACTTTTCCTGGATTGTATATCATAAATGCGTTATAAGCCCTCCAGACAGGCATGGGACGTAAGCCCTCCAGACAGGCAATAACCCCACCCATGACACAAAAGCCTGGCCAGATCTAGTGCAATGAAACCTGGCCTGATCCAGTCAAATAACTGGCACAATCCAGTACACATCCAATACTACAAATATGCCTTATCCAACTATCCAAAACACAAAGAAAAACCATCAATGATCGATTGTTTAAAGATCGAAACAAAATGTTCATTCCAAAAACATCAACCCCAGAAACGACATACCCAAAATTACCCAAAAAAGAAACAAGTATCCATTCCAGGAACATCCCCCTTGGATGGGTCAAAACAAAAAACAAAAACACAAGTCTAAACAGGTTTCGAATCAGAAACCGACCCACAACCTTCTACCATTTTCTGATCAGCAGATTTTTCCTTGGAAGGAGGAGAATCTACTTCTTCTTCATGACCCATATTAGCCAAGTTAGGATACTGGGTGTCCAGAGTTGTCTCGTCCCGATCCAGATCCCACTTAGCCCTGTCAGATTCCGGATCCCTCATAGCATCAACCCGACCTTTCTCAAAGAAGTACTGAGCAACATCAGCAAGCCGTGCCTCCACCAGCTCTTTCTCAGCACCAAGATCTTCATTTTTCCTCAGCTGATCCTGCATTGCCTGCTTCTCAGTAGCCAACTCTCTTTTAACAGCTTCAAGCTCTTCCCTTACAGCTTCGAGCTCTTGCTTGGCTGCTTTCTCAGCATTTTTTGCAGCCACCTCACAAACCTGAGCAGCCCTAGATGCCTCACTGGCTGACCCTAGCTGAGACTGAAGTACTGACTTATTACCCCCGGACGTGTGCAAATCATGGTTAACTTTGTCCAATTTTTCTTCCAAGCCAATGATTCTAGCCCGGGCATCCTTGAGCTGACAAGCAGTAATTAGCCCAGCATCCAAGCCCTATAGAAGGATGAAAGGAAAACAATTAACCTAACCCAAGGGAAAAAAGGCAATACAAAAATACATAATAATAAAAGTAATAAACCCTTTGCAACTAACCTCCTTGGCTTGAGAAGCAAGAGCAGCAGCCTTTGCCATAAGAGAAGACAGGAGAGCCACAACCTTAGTAGAAGATTCAATGGCATTATCAGATAAAAGTTGGCCACTGACATTGGCATAAAAATCATTTATCTGTGCCTGAGCAGCATCCATATCATCCAACTGAGCAGGCAGCCCCCTGACCCTTCTTATTGGTTGGGCCTGAATAGGCTCCTTTTCTCCCCCTTCTTCCTCAGGGATAGTAGCCTCTCTTCTCCTCTTGGAAGGCTGGACAACCTCTGGGGACACAAGCCTGGGCGGCTCCTTATGAGGCTGAACATCAGAAACTAAAATATCAAGAGTCTTGTCGCTCCCACTACCAGTAGCCTCTTGACTTTTGGATTGCTCAGAAATCCTAGCAACCCCAGCCTTCAAGTCGGTTGCACTGAAGCTAGCCAGTCTAGCAGAAGACCTATATACTGAGTAAAATAATAATAATAATAAGTAGCAGGAAAGAAATAACAGGAAGACAGCAATCAACACAAAAATATAAAGAAGACATACAGGAGAGAGTAGTAGAGCTATGCTTGCCTTTGGGCACTTTAACTACACTCAACTTAAGCTTCATGTACAGGGGAAACAAATCCCTACCCAGACTACCAGGCCAAGTCCTTTATTCCTCAGGAAGAGAAAGAAAGGCCTCTATCCTTGAAACGGATTCCTCATCAAGAGGGTCAAAGTTCCAGTCAGGTGCTGCAAACACCCCCAAAATACTCAGGTAAAAATTAAATATTTCAAATTCATACAATATAAAATGCAAATCAAGAATACAGGACACCTACCACTCTCCAAAGGAGGATATCTCAGATAATCAAGGCCATACCCCAGGGTGTCAGTCCGGATGAATAAATAAGTCTTCACCCAGCCTTTAGCGTCTCCAGAATCCAGATTAGTAATTAATGGAGACATTTTTGACTTAATTCTTAAATTAAAACGACCAGTAGAGCGGTTTTTCAGGTGATATACTGCCTCGATGTCATTGACAGTAATTTTAAGTTTATGTTTAGCATATAAATTCTCAATGGAATGGACAAGTTTCCAAACCATTGGCATAATTTGGAAGGGTGATACTTCCATGGCTTGGATAGTATCAATCATCAAAGGAGTAAAAGGAAACTTACAACCAGCCTTGAACGCCCATTCATAGATGCAGAACCAGCCAGGTGACACCCAATTAGCTCTGACCGGACAAGATTCAGGGATCCAAACCTCAGCTGAATCAGGGATCAATTTTTTCTCCCTTAAAACCCCATCATAGTTCGTTTTTGTTAGGCCTGGAAATCCGCAGACCTTCCTGATCAGTATCTCATCTAAACCTGACTGCCAGGCAATTAGGATGTCAGGCTATCAGGGCATACAAAGATAGGCGACAGGCCATGAAGAGGACAACGGTCAAAATATCAGGACGATATTAGACCATAAGCGCGTATTATAAAAGGATTATATACGCAGCATTGAATGACAAGATCTCGCAGTAAAGGCAGTAATTAAGGGAGGAATATTTAGCCATTATTACAGGCAATAATGGAGAATAATCCGCATTCAATACCATATCAAGCAGCCGTTCAAGGTTGGAGCTTATATAAGGAACACTTTGAAGACATTGGACTCATCTCGTTCTTACACAAGAAGAAGCATACACTTACATACGCAATACATAGAGAAATATAAGCACTGTTATTGTCATACAATTATTCTCCCAAATTACATAGTGAAATCCTCTCCTGGCTTGGTGCCCTTGGTTTTTTCCCATTCAAGGGTTTTTTACGTACAAAATTCTTTGTCTCATTATTGTTATTGTTATTATATTTACAGCTTTACATTTGACCCTGACGACCTGACTAATAGACCATTTAGAGCTAGTTAACCTTGCATAACTCTACCCTGACCTGATTTCGCCTTGCGCAAAATCCACACAAAACAATTGGCGCCCACCGTGGGGCATCTAGCTCTTTAAATCCTTTTTTCTTATCCTACAAAAATTCAAAACTCCTACAAAAATGGCCCAACCCATCGTTGAAGAACAATTGAATGCAACTCTCCAACAAATCACTGAGTTGGAAAGCCTGAAAGAAAAAATTGCCCAAACTGAGGCAGAAATCCTGCAATTAAAAGAATCTGAGCCAGCTCTAAAGCAAAAATTAGAAAAAACTCAAGGGGGAGGCTCTAGATTCCAACCAGGAACCCCATTTGCATCAATCTTTAAAAATATTGATTTTTCCAGTTTTGGGAGCCCAAGTATTCCTAAATCCATTAATGTTGATGGTGATGATGAACCAAAAGATGGTAAAGACAAACCTGATGAATCTGCAGCAGCCATCATGATGGCAGTGGTTTAAGAGATCAAGAAACTCAACGAAAAATTCGATAAGATACCTGGAGTACCTGCCAGCATGGAAAAAGCTGCCCCTGACAGCTATGCTAATTCGCCTTTCATATACTAAATAGCAAAAGTAGACTTACCAAAAAAGTTCACAATTCCATCCATGAGGGTCTATGATGGAACCACAGATCCACAAAATCACGTGGCTCTTTACAAGCGAAGATCTTTGTGCTGCATCTATTCCCAAATGAGTTTAGACAAGTTTGCATGTGCAAGGGATTTGGAACGACCTTGACTGGCCCTGCTCTGCAATGGTACATCAACCTGCCCACTGGGAGCATCCATTCCTTTGCCAACCTGATCAACAGTTTCAACCAGCAGTTCGCAAGTAGCAAGGAGTTGGAGAAACGATCCAGTGACCTTTACCGAGTTACACAGAAGCCTGATGAAACTCTCAGGACATTTCTTGCAAGATTCAACAAAGAGAAAGTATCCATACCCAAGTGTGACATTGGAACAGCAGTGGAGGCATTCACACAGGGGTTACTACCATATAGTGACTTATACATCGAGCTCACTAAGTATACCTGCCACACCTTCGAAGATGTTCAGGCAAAGACTCTTGCTTTCATCAGGCTAGAATAAGATAAAAGCAATAAACTTGGATCACCCAGTAGACCAAAGGATCATAAAAGGAGCAGTAGGAAGAGCAACAAAGGAAACAACTATAGACCTACTCCATATTCCAGGCCAGATCAGTCAGAAGTTAACCTGGCTCATGAGTATCAAAGTAAGGTTAAATTTTATCCACCTATTTCCGAACATAACTTCAGTGTTGATATTGCAGGATTAATCCAGAGACTTGACAACATGGGATCAGATGTCAGATGGCCTAGGAAGTCAGAAAATCCAAATCCCATAAGAGACAATTCTAAATGGTGCGAATTTCACTTGGATATTGGACACACCACGGATGATTGTTTTACCCTCAGGAAGTAAGTAGCCTACCTGCTAAAATCTGGATACTTGAAGGACCTGATCAAGACAAAAGGCAAGAATGCAAACCAGGATAAAGAGAATCAGGAGCATAAGCAGGATCGTAGTATCCCTCCACCACCACCAATCTATGAAGTAAAATTCATATCTGGCGGATCAGAAATTTGTGGCCTGACAAGTTCAGCGGCAAAGAAGATAGTCAGGACACCAAGGACCGTATCACCCTGCAAGACGGATCATATCCCAATAATCACTTTCAATGATTGTGACCTGGTGGGCATCCCTGATGTTCATCACGATGGCCTGGTAATTTCTATGCAGATTGGAACAGCAACAGTAAGAAGGATCCTGGTAGACGGAGGCAGCTCAGTGAACCTGATCATGCTTGACGTACTGAAAGCCATGAAGATAAATGAGGACCAAATCATCAAGAAATCCAGCGTACTAGTGGGATTCAGTGGCAAAACCGGGAGCACCCTAGGAGAAATCCCCCTCCCAACCTACATGGAAAAAGTCTCATCTTATGAGAAATTTGGAGTCCTTGACTGCCTGTCATCCTACAACGCTATCTTGGGCAGGCCTTAGATTCATAAAATCAAGGTCGTACCGTCAACCTATCACCAGTGTATCAAGATACCAGCAGACTAGAGCATAGCCACAATCAAAGGGGATCACAAGATAGCCCAGGAATGCTACACAGCTGCCTTGAAGCCTTCCAAGGCAGCTAAGTCCCTGGCATAGCAATTACAGTACCCTTTCAGGAGTACCTATGTGGCACCGCCCAAAATGGAAACAGGTCAGGTAATCCTAGACCATGAGCACCCTGACAGGTATGTTTTAATAGGATCTGACGCACCAGATAGTGTCAGGCCTGAACTGGTCAAGTTCCTTAAAAATAAATCATCTTGGTTTGCTTAGTCACATTTTGATATGACTGGAATTAGCGCTTATATAATTACACATAAACACAATGTTGACCCATCTTTTAAGCCTGTACAGCAGAAAAGGCGGAAATTTACAGCTGAAAGAAATACCATTATTAACGAAGAAATAGAAAAACTATTGGATATGGGGATGATCAGGGAAGTAATGTACCCTGAGTGGTTGGCTAACGTAGTTGTTTAGCAGAAAAAGAATGGAAAGTGGAGAGTCTGTGTAGACTACACTGACCTGAACTAAGCCTGTCCTAAAGATCCATTCCCCCTGCCTCATATTGATGCCATGGTACACGCCACAGCAGGCCACGAGATGCTGACATTCATGGATGCTTCCAGTGGATTCAATCAAATAAAGATGCACCTTTGTGACCAGAGAGTATCTTTGCATTCATTACAGGCATCGAGGCATATCTTTGTTACACTGCCATGCCTTTCGTCCTAAAGAATGCAGGGGCAACATACTAGCGCCTGGCCAACATGATGTTTAAAGACTAAATAGGTGACATCATGAAAGTATACATAGATGACATGGTGGTGAAATCCAAAAATGCAGAAGATCATGTGAAACATCTAGAAATACCATTTGAGATATTGGAAAAATACAACATGAAGCTAAACCCTGCAAAATGCCACTTTGGAGTCTCTGCAGGCAAATTCCTTGGATATATGGTCACAAAAAGAGGCATAGAAGCCAGCCCTGAACAGATAAAGGCTATCCTGTAACTACATTCACCCAAGTCTGTCAAGGATATCCAGAAATTGACAGGCCGGGTAGCTGCCCTGAACCGTTTCATATCGAGATCCTATGAGAGATGCAAAACATTCTATAATCTCCTTAGGAAGAACAAACAGTTCCAATGGACGGATGAACATGACACAACTTTTCAGGATCTAAAATCCTACTTATCATCTCCACCCTTACTGGCTAAGCCAGAGAAGGGAGAGCCTTTGTCAGTATACCTATCTCATCACGACACAGCGGGTCGTGTGATCCTAATGAAAGAACAGGGGACGGTCAGCAACATCCATCTAATATGTAAGTAAAAGCCTCGCTAGATCTTTGAGTTGAGGTATGGACTACTTGAAAAATATGTCTTAGCTTTAATTATGTCATGTACTAAATTGCGACCTTATTTTGAAAGTCACCCCATTATAGTCAGGACCAATTTACCCATAAAATCTGTCATACGTTAGCCTGAACTTTCAGGAAAGGTGGCTAAATGGGCAGTACAGATTAGCACATACGACATCTCCTTTGAACCCAGGGCAGTGATCAAATCGCAGGCCCTAGCAGACTTTGTGGCTAACTTTAGCCCTAACCTGGAACCAGACCTGATAAAAGCGGTCAACCAACTAGAAAATAAAACCCCTGACCAAGAATGGACCATATTCATAGATGGGGCATCCAACGCCAGGGAACTGTATTAGAACTCGTACTTAAATCGCCCCAGGGAGATATGATAGCACAGGCTGTAAGCTGTGAGTTCAAAGCTACAAACATTGAAGCAGAATATGAAGCCCTGATAGCAGGCTGAAAGGTATGTCTAGACCTCGATGTTCAAAACCTAAAGGTTGGACCCAACCTGAGATGCTTGGAGCCTGACGAAGCCAAACTAGTACTTCAAGAAATACATGATGGACACTGTGGCAACCACAAAGGAGGAATGAGCCTGGCAATCAAAGTTCTCAGGACAGGCTACTATTGGCCTACACTGAGGGCTAACTGCCTGGAATACTCTACAAAATGCGAAGCCTGCCAAATTCATGCACCAATCATACATCAGCCATCTGAACTCCTCCATTCAATCTCTGCACCCTGGCCATTCATAAAGTGGGGCATGTATATTGTGGGAAAACTGCCCGTAGCTCAAGGACAAAAAGTATTCATGTTGGCTATGACTGATTACTTCTCCAAATGGATTGAGGCTGACTCTTTTAGGCAAGTAACAGAAAAGGAAGTAATATCCTTCGTCAGGACAAACATCATTTGCAGATACGGAGTCCCATCAGAAATAGTATGTGATAATGAAAATCAATTTGTGGGGAAAAGGACCCAAGCATTTTGCCAAGAATGGAATATCAACCTGGTAACATCAACCCCTGGATATCCAAAAGCTAATGGTCAGGCTGAATCAAGCAATAAGGTAGTCATAAGCTGCCTAAAAAAGAAGCTGAAAAGAAGACGAGGCAGATGGGCTGAAGAACTTCAATTAGTACTATGGGCAGACAAGACAACTCCAAAAACTGTAACAGGCCAAACACCTTACTCCCTGGTGTATGGCTGTGAAGCTGTCATTCCTGCAGAAGTACAGGTGCCAACATCAAGGTACAGCCTGAATAATGTTGAAGTAAACAAAGACCTAACGCAAGATAACCTGATCCTAACAGAAGAATTAAGAGACGCTGCCAAAATCAGGATGGCATCATATCAACAAGCAGTCGCCAGGACTTACAATAAAAACGTCAGGATCAGAGTCTTTAAAGAGGAGACCTTGTCCTACGCAAGGTATTTCCAAATAAAAAAGAAAAATCAGCAGGCAAACTCGCTCCCACATGGGAAGGCCCTTACTTAATCGATTCAATTGTTGGACAAGGACCATACAGGCTCCAAACGCTAGAAGGGAAAATGATCCCGAGATCCTGGAATGTAACTCATTTAAAATTATTCCATATGTAAAGATCAGATCAGGCTACAATCAGGTATAAAGTCAATCACTACTCAACCTGACGTGCTACGTGATGAACTACATGTTTTACATGCCTTGTCTTTAATTTATATCTGTTCAACTAACCTATTCATTTACTTCTTGAATCCTGAACAATTATACATGATAAAAGATTATATGCATAAATATTCAGGATTTAGGGCTACTCTACTATATATTTCTGAACCAAAAATTATGCACTTGACTGTGCCTGAAAAGTTGATAACCGCCACCAGATACAGTAAAATGTCAGGACCAATCACGCATGAAATAATTGCTTGACCTGACTAGGTTTACTGCCATGGATTACAACCGGCTGGACGCAGCAAGACAGGTGTAAGGGTGTTCTCTCCCAGACACTTAGTCTAAAATGCCCTCTTGACAGGCCGAATACCAAGCCCTCCAGCTAGGCAGGGGACATAAGCCCTCCTAACAGGCCGGTTTTCCCACCCCTTCAACCATTATAGCAAAAAACTATACTTGGTTGAATTACTCATGAATAACAAAATATAACGAAAATTATGTGCAAGTTATTCAAAACAAAATGTTTGACATGCCTAACAGGATGAAACTCACAAACCAAGCAAAGTCAAAAGCAAAATCAGCCAAAAGAAGGCCACCATGCCAATATTAATAAAAACCCTTACCCCCTGGGGCAAAGGCGCCAAAATATTCATAAAGGCCAGGGATAGTCTCCCTGACCCAAGACAGGAAAAGAAAATAAAATATTGTTTGTCAAGGGACATCCCCCCTGGATGGGCCAAAATACCAACTGAAAAATTAAATCACTACTTCTCCTTAGAGACAGTACCAACATCAACATCCTGCTCCCTACTCTTAGCCGGATCAGCATCAACATCCTGCTCCCCTGGAGAGTCGACCTCCTGTTCATTTTCAATATTATGCAGGTCAGGATACTAAAAGTCATCTCAGCTTCAGGGTTCCACTTCGCCCTGGCCTCAACAGGCTCTGACATAGCAGCAGCCCTTCCCTTGATATAGAAGTAGAGGGAAGCATCATCTAGCTTGAACTCCAAGTCATCTCTCTCTTGGGTGAGCTCCTCATTTATGTCCAAGGCCTCCTGCAAAAAAGCCGCTTGCTCGAAACTGCCTCAGTCTTAGCAGCATCTCTCTCAGCCTGCACCCTCACTAAGTCAGCAGCTTTAGCAGCCAGGTCAGCTCGTGCAAAATCCAGCTCAGACTTCACCTATCATAATCGATTCCATCGATCAATCCTACCAAAGAAGTAGCCTGATAGGCATTATGGAGACAGGTCGCAGCACCCTGACCAAAAACAGAGAGAAAAGTATAAGTAATATACCCCAATAATAAAAATTGCTCAAACAAAACACACATAAAAATTGTTCCAGCCTACCTCCCTTACAGCAGCCAAAGCATCTGCCAAGAGGCTGACTGAAAGATCCACCAAAGCAACTGCCTGAGTAGCAGTCTCAACAGGGTCAAGGGTGAGCATGACATCTGATTTAGAAGCGGCGTAATCCCGATCTTCACCCTAGCGACCTCCATATTGTCCACCACGGCTCTCACTTCCCCGAAGGCGAAATGTCAACGTCTTCAATATTCCTTTTTTTTGGGCTGCTGAACTTGTTTCAGCAGGGGCAAAGCAGATCTGGCAGCATGACCTTGGCAAAGATCGACTGTTCAGTCAAATCAATAACAGGCTCAGCATCCCCGCTTTCCTGGGAACCTTCCTCCTTGATCTTAGCCAGCCTGGCTGAGAGGTCAGCCATACCAAACCTAGCAAGGCGAGTAGATGACCTGGTGGTTACAACATGAAATACTATATTTGCAATATAAACCAAACATTATCAGGAAGCCAAAGCAAAAAGAAGAGAAAGACTTAGATAGACTTACTGCCTGAGGTAGTGGCACTAACAGCCCCAGAAGGTTTAGCCGGCCGGCGAACCGTCACCTTCAAGCAAAGCGAGGAAGGTGACCAACCCAACAACAGAGAGGCCAAGACCTCTCCAAAGGAGGAATAGCAAGGAAAGCAGAAATATTGCGTGTGGGATACTCAGTTTCAGTAACCCAATCATCAACTGCACACATAAGAGGTATGACTTACTATAAATTTCATTTTATTTTTCACTAACAAGTAAAACATGCAGGGCAAAGAGAGAAACCAAAAGACTCACCAGCAATGCAAGCTTCATGATTTAAATACGCCAAATCAGGACCCACAGAATTGGTCCTGACAAACATGTACCCAGCAGCCCAACCTTTATCATGGTCGCTGTCCAGGTTGCTCAAAAGAGGAGTAGTAGAAGCCCTGCCCTTAAAACTTATACGGCCAGGACTATTTGTTTTAACGGCATAACAAGCCATAAAATCGTCAAGAGAGAAAGAAATATTGTGTTTTTTTACAGAGATTCTCAATGGAACACATAACCTTCCACACCTAGGCATCAACTGATAAGATGGAACACCGATCTTCTTAATAACCTCAACCATAAGAGGAGAAAAAGGAAGCTTACAA
Source organism: Silene latifolia (assembly GCF_048544455.1). Taxonomy (NCBI): domain Eukaryota; kingdom Viridiplantae; phylum Streptophyta; class Magnoliopsida; order Caryophyllales; family Caryophyllaceae; genus Silene; species Silene latifolia. Next base: position 128,675,976 of record NC_133538.1, read on the forward strand.
CCTGCCCTGAAAGCCCAGTCATGGATACAGAACCAACCAGGACAAGCCCAGTCGGCCCTGATAGGAGAATTCTCAGGGATCCAGACTTCAGCATCATCAGGGATGATCCCCTTATCCTTCAAAATCTTCTCAAACTCAGGCTTCAAACGATTTGCAACAGACTGATCTTAATTTAAAGCCTTCGTAGGCTTGAATTAAAAATCGCCATGAAATATTGAGATCATATACAATGGAGAATCACTCGGCTTACTGATCGTGGAAGGTGGAGTAGTAGAAGAAGTAGGCAGATTTTCAGAAGAAGTTTCCTCAGGATTCTGAGGAGGAGGGGTTGTAGGAACCGCTGCCCTGGTAGATTTCTTTTTTGCAACCATTATTTAAAAGATTATGAAGAATTGATCAAAGATTGAAGAAGTTGGGAATTAAGAGAACTGAAGAGAAAGATTATTAAGAGAGAAATAAGAAGAATTGCTTTGGTGAGTTCAACTTAATGAAGCACGCAGGTATTGATAGTGGAGAAGATTAGGGTTTCAACCGCAAAGGAAGTGGATAATCATTAAGGAAGTTGCAGTAAATCTTACACACGTCATAAACTGTAGTAAAATAGTCGTTACAGGAAACTGACTAAGCATAACTTAACTGTTGGGTAATCTTCCTAAAAATAAAGTTATCTCCTCATTTTTTCGTCCTAGCACACTGAAAATAAGGAGATAAGGGGCAATTGTTAGGCCTCGAATTCCGTAGGCCTTCCTGATCAGTATCTCATCTAAACCTGACTGCCAGGATGTCAGGCTATCAGGGCACACAAAGATAGGCGCCAGGCCATGGTGAAGAAAACGGTCAAAATAGTAGGACGATATTAGACCATAAACGCGTATTATAAAAGGATTATATACGCAGCATTGAATGAGAAGATCTCGCAGTAAATGCAGTAATTAAGGGAGGAATATTTAGCCATTATTACAGGCAATAATGGAGAATAATCCGCATTCAATACCATATCAAGCAGCCGTTCAAGATTGGAGCTTATATAAGGAACACTTTGAAGACATTGGACTCATCTCGTTCTTACACAAGAAGAAGCATACACTTAAATACGCAATACATAGAGAAATATAAGCATTGTTATTGTCATACAATTATTCTCCCAAATTACATAGTGAAATCCTCTCCTGCCTTGGTGCCCGTGGTTTTTTCCCATTCAAGGGTTTTCCATGTACAAAATTCTTTGTCTCATTATTGTTATTGTTATTATATTTACAGCTTTACATTTGACCCTGACGACCTGACTAATAGACCATTTAGAGCTAGTTAACCTTGTATAACTCTACCCTAACCTGATTTCGTCTTGCGCAAAATCCACACAAAACAGTTTTCAACAGATTCTCTTCAGGAAAGGAGGATTCAAGTGATCGGAGAGCAGAGAAAACAGAATCCTGGTATTTAAACGCTATAGCACGAGTAGGAGGATCAATCTCAACCACCTCCTCTTCATAGATATCTACTAGTTCAGGTTCAGCTGCCGCCTTCTGAGAAGCAGGACGTTTTTTGGCTCCCATATTCTTTATTGTTTCTTTAAATAAAGATTTTTGTGAAAGATTAATGATATTTATTGAAGAATTGCAGGTAGCAGACTAAATTTCTGGGAAGATAAGAAAGAATTTCAGAGAGAATATGGTGAGAGAAGTAGAAGAATTTTGGTGAACAATAAACTCACCATCAATACCGTATTTATAGGAGAAAAATAACGGTGCAAAAACCCTAGAAATTGCAAAACTGTCAGCGTGGCATCCTCTTGCTAGCCGTTGCAGTGTTTAACGGTCACTAGAAGTCTAAGAGTCATTGAGTAATTGTGATTCTTATTTATTTTTGAGCCCGGTAAAATTGACATCTCACCCCTGGCCTGATCCAACACGGGTAAAATGTCAAGGGGCAATTGTTAGGTCCAATTTAGCCTGGTCTGACTTCAGTCTAGCCTGACTTAATTAGGCTGATTGGGGCAACCCGTATCAAATACATTTGATCATAAATATTTGGGTTCCATCCTTTAGGTGTGACCTCAAGGGATCAACTGATCACCACCGTCAAACGACAGTAACGTCAAACTCTAGTCAACCAATCGTTACCGATAAATGTTGTTCAGTTGACTATATAATGTATCATCCCTTATGTATTCTTATCATCAGATTTAAATATGTGATCGCGCTATTGTAGAGGACACATACTCCAACATCCTTTGGTTAAACGGTCAGTCAACGGGTCCTTAAACAGGGTGGGTATTACAGTCATCTCCCGTTAAAAGGAACTTCGTCCTCGAAGTTCATCCCTCACTTCCCAAACGGTAAGATACGACATTCACGGAATCACCAGACACTTAGACAACAACGGCCACCTAGTAAGTCTGTGACGCGTACAAGATTAAGCTATTATGATTTCTTGACATAGTTTCATCAACCATGAAATCACTATACTTGATGAGGATTATCGCAACCTATCAAAAATAAAACCTAACCGGCCTAAACTTATGCTTTAAAGGTAATCTGGGTATCGTATCCACAGGGAGGCAGTCACTATCTACTCGTTATCTAGTCTGTCTAAGATCAAAAATTGGGGGCTTTTGGTTGATACGATTTAACTAAACTAAATGAATTAAATTTAAAACAATAATAGAAATAACAATTAAAACTAGCAAGAATGAAAAAGAGTGTGATCAAATAGGGAGAAAGATGGTAGGATGTCGGTTCACCGTGATATTACGTAATTCAGCTAAAGGAAAGGTCAATCGGTCTGTAGTGAGAAGGGTAGTGGAAAGGTCCTTCCGTTCCGCTATCCGCCCTAGATTCTTCCTAAATAGCTTCCGCTCTGATTAGGGTAGTATATTGTTCATAACAGGTCTATTCATTCCAATCTTTCGATCTAGATCTGAATTTAACCGGATTAATTAAAATAGTCGCGTGCACTCAACTAAATAATTACTATTATATTGCTATAAAACAATTCTCACATTAAAGCCTCCTAAGTCCATTTATAGCGTCATTGTTTTACTATCATGGCTCCCCTAATCCTAGCAATTGGGATTTTAAGTCCTCATAACAGTATTAAAACTATTAACAATAGATAGAACTAGATTTGACATGATTTGAAGATGAATTAACAAAAGTTGCATAAACTAAATATTAATTCTAATAACCTAAACAGTAATTAAGAGACAAGAGAATTAAAGGTTGCAAATAGAAATTAATACTACGAAATAAACTGAATAAGAAAAGATTAGGGAACTACACAAATTAAGATCCGAGAAATAGAAAGGCAAGCGTCGAACAAGAGTCTCCTAATCTCGATGCAAAACTGATAATAAACTGAATGAATCCTCCCTTAACCTAATTAGGTCTCTTTTAATTATATAAGAGAGATATTTATTAACTAAATAAGATAACTAATATAATAAATAAATAAGATCACGTAATAAAATATTGCGTCAGACCACAAGTTGTTCGATCAAGTAAGTTGAAAGTACTCGATCGAATATACTCCAGCAAAATCCTCTCGATCGAGCATAGCACCTACTCAATCGAGGAACACCATAAACACTCTTCTCAATGGAACATGGCAAGAATTCATTTGAGGAGTCTTCAGCACCAAAAAGGATTCGATCGAGCAATTAAGTCAGTCAACATGCTCGATCGAGTTAGCTACAACTGTGTCAGTACATAGGACATTGATTAGCTTCCAAGACCACTTCACGCATCCCAAGGCAGAAGTACTTTCATTCTAATTCCATCCATCTCCTAAATACGAGCTATATGGGCAGTTCCAAGCTCAGTTTTTCTCCTTATGGGTCCATTTCTGCAATTAAAGTCAAACAAACCAAAGTAAACAATTCGGGGCATTTCGTAGCCTAAAACTACGGAGATCGCATAGAAATGCTGCAAAATAAGTACAAAAAGTCTCTATAAATAGCACGCATCAAACTTCCCCAAACCAATCATTTGCTTGTCCCCAAGCAAACTATATGCAACTAAGCTAGAGACTAGTGGAAAGGAGTAAAACTCAGAGCTAGCTCCAAATCATCTACTTTAACCATTTAATGCATGAAAATTAGCAACTATTAGCAACGCGTCAAAGCAAACGAATTTATAACTGTTTTAGAAATAGTTGAACCTTCGACCTTGCAAGACTTTCAAAAATGGACTTTCACGTGTCACTCCTCTCAATGAAGCAAAGGGTAAGCGTGTAAATGTAAGAGAGAAAGAAAAATATAGTCGCTCACCTAGACTACGACCGACATAAACCTGCATGCAATCTAGTATGATAGATAATTCTAGCTACCGTGCACATATATTCCATCCAATCAAGGTCCTATCACATGCCGAGTACTTACAATAGTTTCGAAAAGTGAGGTAATAGGTAAGAAGAGGCAAAACATTTTGGGAATGAGAGTGTATAGGCAAGCTAGTATCCTAACAAAACCAAATAAACCATATCCAGTTCTAATCCAGCTCCAAAATTAAACACAATTCCATTATTTGGCATAAAACTCACTAAACCAAATATAAACAACTCCTCATAAGATAAAATAAGAGCATAGGAGTAAAACAGCTATTATTCAAATTCGTTTTCCATTTTTTTTGTCTCGGTTTTCTGTCTCTTCTCTTCTTTTTTTCTTTTTTTTTCGAATTTCTTTTTTCAATTCTTCCTTCTCCTTTCATTCATTCTACAAACAATTTTCAATGTGAACCAAAATAGCAATAAAACATACCTCAACCAATAACTACTACACTAGCTTGACTAGGTTAGGATTAAGATTTGGAATGTAGTTAAATGGGGGTCAAAATAGGCTATTTTTGGCTACGTGGAGCTTATGGGTAAAAATGAAATAAAAGGGAATTGCAAGCACTCTCCTACATGTGATACCGACCACTAACCCGAATGTATGCAGGTAAAAAGCAATTGAATTTCATACTTATGCATTTGATATTACATGCTATGCAAGGAGTAACTACTCACAAACCTACATGAAACTGGTCATCGATGACACCAGTGTTATAAAGCTTTAATTCCTTAGAATTTATAAGTAGTTTGCCAAAATTTTAAGTAAAGTCTATTCGTTTAACTAAATTTCAAAACAAAAATTCGTGAAATGCAAAGATTTTGCTAAAAACTAGTAATTTATGCAAGGCTTAAGCAAATTGACTATTTACAGTGCAATGTCATCACAAAAAAACTCCATTCCGACTCAACCTAAATGCAAAAATAAACGTGTATTTTTTTATTTTTTTCGAAATTTTCTAATTTTTTTTTAGCAAATAAATAACAATGCAAGCTAAAATGCAATAAACGTGAATTCAAAACAAATTCAAATGGAGACTCAAAGTATGCATTACCCTCCCCAAACCAAAATGGACAATGCCCTCATTGTCCTTCAGCACACAAACTAGCAGAATAATAAGGAAAGGGAAACACAAACTCAAATGAAATATAAATGAAACTAAACTAAAGGAGATAAAAAGAATAAAGAGCAATAACACTTACAATGTATAACATCCTAAAACAAGCTAGCAAACTGGGGAAGTAAGTAGCCATCAGCTCCCTCCTCGTCAGCCACCTGAAAGTTAGGGTCCTCCTCCTAGAACGACCTCCTGTATCAAGGTCAGCTCTAATCCTCTCCTCTCTCTTGGCCATGTCCTCCTCGCTCTCAGGTTGAGGGTACCCACCCTCCGGGTACCGGTAAAATGAAGGATGCGGCCACCAAGCTGACACCGGACGGCCTCTACTCAGATGATACTCGTAGAGCAGGAATAAGGCTATGGCCTGATCCCGCTCCATCCTAGCTACCCTCCTGTACATATCTAAAAGCAAAGCATCATGACGCCCTTGGTCCATGACCTCAGCCGCCTAAAAAACAGGAGGTGGAATAAAATTAGCCGGTAAAACCGAGTGAGAGGTAGAGGAAGAAGGTCCAGGCGTGGGCGTGGACGCAGACGCGGCTGTAGGCCCAGCTTGTAGAGGTCTAGACGACTATCTAATTTCCCTTATAGCAGGGGAAGTCCTATTCCGCTTCCTAGAAACGGGAGGAGGAAAGTCAAGGAGGTAAGAAGGTGAAGGTGGTGGTACTCTACCCGTCACAGTTGGCAAAGGTGAAAGACGGGGTAGAGAAGGTGAAGGTAGAATCACGGAAGTCGAAGTGCAAATCTTCCACGACCTACGGTCAGTAGCAAGCCAGTTCATTGAATACATAATAGAAATGTTAATAACATTATCCCTATCATAATACTTAAGACCACGGGGAAAATCAGGGAAGAGGCGGCGGGCATTATGGTGTGGGTTAATATCCGTATACTACCCTTTAATTGTAGGATTATAACGCAAAATATATATGTAGTTTATAGTCATAAAACGAAAAACATGATGAAAACGATAAAGATGTAGAAATAACCTTCGGTCCTAGTGCAAAAGGCAATGAGAGATCAAGTTAGATCTCCTCCTAATCGTTGCACCCAAGATATCCGAGTAATGCCCTTGTGCTAGAGATAATCCCCTAATTGCCTTGCAATATCGAGGGGATTGTTTTGTGAGTTTGTGTAGGATGAGAGATCCGGAATTTTGGGAGGCACAATTCCCAAAACCCTAATTATTTTTGTCAAATGAAAAATTAGGTTAGACAAAGAGGAGAGAACTCCCCTTTTGTCTTGTGATGGCTCGGCCAAACCGTGGAGAGGGAGCCTCATGGGCTTTCTAATTTCCTCTTCACTTAAACTTGTGGTCCGGTCCATAGCTTACTAAGTGTGTACGACGCGGTTTCATTATAAACTGTTATCGGTTATCGGAAATTAAGGCATCAACTAATAATACGGGTCGATTGAATTCTTAATACATGTCCGACAAAAAAAAGTATTGTATAATTATATTCAATACACATTTAATTAAATATAAAACGTTTATATTCAATTTTACGAATTAACTGATTAATTCGCCTTTAGCCCATGATATTTAATCCGTATTAAATATAAGATCTCAACATCACATTTTGACTAATTTATTAGTCAAATAACTCGAACTAATGGTTAGTCAAATTTGGCATCTACATGATGTATTTTCATACCGTCACATCACTCAAGACGTATCCTATAGGTGTGACTTTTAGGGACCAGTTGATCACCGCCATCCGTATGACAATAACGTCAAACTTATCTAGCAAGCCAACCGTTATTGATAAACGTGGATCAACGGATTATGATACACAGTATACCCTTTGATCCTTTTAGAGGTTTATAAGTCCTTGCACTAACTGTTAAGGACACTAACCCCAACAAGCTCCCACTTGTCCGTACAAGTGTATGTGCAATGACGTTATCCGCACTAACTGGAGGACACAAGCTCCAACAAACTCCCACTTGTCCGTACAAGTGTATGTGCGATAACCGATTCTCATATTCATTTAAAATTTCTCCCACTCAATGTAAAACAATTTGCAGATCCGGATCCACAAAGGTCGTATTTTACAATCGATCCGTATCTAGAGTGGTTTCCCCGACTAGAGAGTAACTCAACCGATAAAACGAATCCGTATCCGAGCATGGCCATGCATTTGATTCTGACTCCTCGAGTGGCCCCGAGAAATATCGAGTACGATAAAGGCTGAATATTTCCTTCAACTCGAACTCCTTCCGATCTAAGCACGGCATGAAATGACCCAGAAAAAATCTACTTGGCCCCCTGTTACGGATGACCGTGAGAAAGAAACCAAAGTCACCCAAAATGCCTTAGTCTCAAGAGACAGTCGATAGTCAAAGAATCGACTCTTAGGATCACCATGGAAGTCCTATCCACGACCAAGGCGCGAATGTTATAAAACATTTAGGACTCCACGTCGATGTCACAATAGTGTCCTACGAAATATCCGTATAAATCGCCTCCGTGATTGGTCACCAACTTTGTTGACTTATGGCTAGTTGAACCCACCATCAACCAACGTCACAAAATAATTGCCGGAGTTATCAGCTCATGTGGGCAATTAAGGACTAAAAATATAATGTTTTTGCAGTTCACTTTGTGGTGTTCAAAATTTGTCGTACAAATCCACATGAAAAACAAAATATATATAAAATATCAAAACGATGATGTTGTATAGAGTACAAAAACGAATGAATCTAATCCATAAAAGAGTACTACAACTTAGGAACACGTTTAATTCCCATGGAATTAACGTGCCCTTCATGCTTATCTTGTCGTAATGCTTTAGTGAGAGGATCTGCTATGTTATCATCTGTAGCAATCTTTTCTATCACTACTTCCTTTTGCTCCACGTAATCCCGGATTAGATGAGCTTTCCGTTGTACATGTCTAGACTTGTTGCTAGACTTTGGCTCCTTAGCCTGGAAGATGGCACCACTATTGTCGCAATAGATGGTGATCGGGTCATTCGAACTAGGCACTACGGATAGTCCATGTAAGAATTGACGCATCCATATCGCTTCCTTTGTAGCTTCAGACGCGGCATAGTACTCGGACTCGGTCGTAGAATCTCAGAATCGTTTGCTTGGAACTCTTCCGGTGATGCAGCGCCATTAAGAGTAAAAACGAATCCAGATCGAGATTTCGAGTCATCTCGATCCGTTTGGAAGCTAGCATCTCACAGAATCGGTTGCGCATAGCTTTGGAGAGCCTCCATAAGTCAATGCCCAATCTTTAGTCCTCCGGAGGTACTTAAGAATGTTCTTGACAACTAACCAGTGTGATTCACCCGGATGCTTGTTGGAATCGACTTGTCATACTCAATGCATATGCCACGTCGGACGTGTGCATATCATGGCATACATGATAGATCCTATTGCCGAGGCATAAGGAATCCGTGCCATGCGCTCTTTATCTTCCGGTGTCTCGGTGCCCGAGACTGCTCAAATGCACCCCTGGAGCCATAGGAAGGAACCCCTTCTTGGAGTTAGTCATGCTGAATCTCTCTAGGACTTTGTCTATGTAAGACTCCGATCGAGAGATAACATCCGTCGTGATCTATCTCGATAGATACGGATGCCCGGAATTCTTTGTGCCTCACCCAGATCTTTCATCCGGAAATGGTTTTTCAACCATACTTTCACCGAAGTTAAGAGAGGTATGTCATTCCCAATCGGAGCATGTCGTCAACATACAATATTAGAAAGACAATCTTGCTCCCACTCGACTTGATATATAGACATGGTTCCTCGACAGATCGAGTAAATCCATTTTCTTTTATCACTTGGTCGAAGCGATGATTCCAACTCCTTGATGCTTGCTTAAGTCCATAAATGGAACGCTTAAGCTTGCACACTTTCTTAGGATGTCTTTGGATCGATGAAACCTTCGGGTTGTACCATGTACAACTCTTCCTCCAAAAAGCCGTTTAAGAAGGCGGTTTTCACGTCCATTTGCCAAATTTCATAGTCATGAAAAGCGGCAATCGCTAAGATAATCCGAATGGAACGCAGCATGACTACGGGTGCAAAAATCTCATCGTAGTGCAAACCTGGCACTTGGGTGAAACCTTTAGCAACTAGTCGTGCTTTGTAGATATCTTGTTGACCTTCCACAGAATGCTTTATCTTGTAAAGCCATTTGCATTGAAGGGGACGAACCTTAGCAGGTAAGTCAACAAGATCCCAGACGTTGTTCTCATACATGGAGTCCATCTCGGATTGCATGGCCTCAAGCCATAGCTTTGAGTCGAATCGGTCATGGCACCTTTATAGGTTGCGGGTTCACTACTCGTTAAGAGTAGAACGTCATCTATGTCATGTTCCTCGACTGGACCAATGTATCTGTGCGGAGGAATAGAGACTCTTCCCGACCTCCTAGGTTCCTCAGGAATATTCACCGCAGCCGGGATTGAAGGAATCGGTTCCTCCAATGGTTGCTCGGTGTTTGGTTCTGGAATCTCCGACAGGTCGAAGGTTCTATCACTCTTTGCATTCTCGAGAAATTCCTTCTCTAAGAATGTCGCACTAGCCGCAACAAAAACACGTTGTTCGGTTGGCGAATAGAAGTAATGACCAAGTGTTCCTTTAGGATAACCTATAAAGAATGTCTTGACCGATCGCGGGCCGAGCTTATCCTCGTGTCTCCACTTGACATAAGCCTCGCAGCCCCAAACCCGTATAAAGGACAAGTTAGGGACCGTTCCCTTCCATAGTTCATATGGAGTCTTGTCAATGACTTTAGACGGACTTGTTAAGTATTAGAGCGGTGACGACAAAAGAGCATAACCCCATAATGAATCAGGTAAAACCGTGTGACTCATCATGGATCGAACCATATCAAGTAGTGTTCGATTTCTCCGTTCGGACACACCATTCAGTTGAGGTGTTCCAGGTGGAGTTAACTGTAAGGCAATCCCACAGTCTTTAAGGTGTTGATCAAACTCGTGAGAAAGATACTCGCCACCACGATCTGAACGTAGTGTTTTAATCTTTCTACCCAATAGGTTCTGCACCCTATTTTGGTATTCTTTGAATTTCTCAAAGGATTCACTTTTGTGCTTCATTAAGTAGACATAGCCATATCTACTCAAATCGTCCGTGAAAGTGATGAAATACCTATAGCCTTCTCGTGCGGTGATTGACATAGGACCACATACATCCGTGTGTATGAGCCCTAATAGGTCAGCAGCGCGCATTCCAACACCTTTGAAGGAAATCCGAGTCATCTTACCGATGAGACATGATTCACACGTGCCAAATGATTGAAAATCAAAGGCTGAGATAGCTCCATGTTTGATGAGCTGCTTTACGCGTTTCTCATTAATGTGTCCCATACGGCAGTGTTACGATACGTTTGATCTTTGTCACCAACCTTTAACTTTTTATTCATTACGTGTAATATTTCCGTGGTCGGATCTAAAACATAAATTCCGTTCATGGAAACGCCTTGTCAGTAAATCATATCGTGTAATGAGAAAATGCAAGCATTATTTTCTATTACAAATGAAAAACCAAGTTTGTCAAGAGCGTAAACTGAAATAATGTTTTTCGAAAGACTAGGAACATAATAGCAATCATATAATGACAACTCAAATCCGCTAGGAAGCTGGATCACATATGTCCCCTTGGAGATGGCAGCTACTCTTGCTCCATTCCCAACACGCAGGTCCACCTCACCCTTTACGAGGGGTTCGATGTTTCGGAGCCCCTGCACATGATTACACAGATGAGAACCACAACCAGTATCTAGTACCCAAGTTCCAGAACTTGCATGGTTAATCTCAATCATATGAATAAAAGTAGAAGAGAGAGAAGACATACCAACAAGGTTTAACACGACCGCCTTTAAGTCCTCATGATAAACAGGACATGTGCGTCTCCAATGCCCAGTCTTGTGGCAATGGTGGCATTCCATGTTTTCACTCTTGCTCTTTGTCATGCCCGATGAGTTGCTCGCCTCACCAGGACCACTCTTCCCGAACCCGACTTCTTGAACTTCGCCTTACCTCTTGTTAGGTTTCGGAGCTTTGCCCTTACCTTTCCCTTTGTTTGACACAACGAGGACATCCTGTTTGAACTCCCATGAACTTCATGTCCTTCTCGGTCTGTACGAGAAGGGAGTGCATTCATGTGGGGTTTTCTTCAAATCATTCATATAGTAATTCGCTCTAAATTGCGAAAAACCATCGTGGAGTGAGTGAAGCATGCGGTCGATAACTATGTTCTCGCTGATGTTACAGTTAAAGGTCTCCAGTTTCTCGACATTCTCAATCATGCCGAGAATGTGTGGGCTAACCGGTTGGTTGGCCCTTTTCTCGAGTCTCGCATCAAAGAAGCGAGTGGTATGCTCATAGGTCACGATTCTCGGTGCTTTCGAGAATTCCTTAGTGAGCGTGGTGAAAATCTTGTTTGCACCTTGGGCTATGAAGCGTTTCTGCAAATTGGGTTCCATTGCAAAAATAAGTACGTTCTTCACCGCACCCGCTTCTAGAGCGAAATCGTTATACTTGTCGATTTCGCCAATTCCAACCGTGGGACCCGGGTTTAACGGCATGGGCTCAGCAGATATTTGAGCTTCCCGTCGCAGCGGCAGCATTCCGTAATGCCGCCTCCCAGTCCGCGAAGTTGGATCCGTCATTCTTCAGTCGAGTAGACTGATTCATCTGACTCATGAAGATCCTAAGCCAGGACTCACGGTCCAATGTGGCACTTGGCATTGGGTCGTTACTTGAACCAGCCATTTGTTGTTTAGCAGTTTAAAACGTGATCTACACTGAAAAAGAAAGAAAAACAAAAACGAAATAAGCAACTCATCGAGGTGATTTAAGTCTATTTTAAAATTCATTTTAAACATGTAGACTCTCGCACTTGCATAATTGATCTCCCTCAAGAAAGATACAAGTGATCCCAAGACTCAATTTCTGTAAATTGATAAGCCAACTGTTTAGCTAATTCTTAGGAAGAATTCTTGGTCGATAGATTTGTAAATCCTATCTATAGTCCACCATAATCACAGGATCGCACGAGTGACCATAGTGTTGAGATAAAATAGGTCAATCGGCTCCAACTTACCCGACGTAGAAGGGGTCATAGTATGCCTACCGACGAAGAAGGGACTCATTGGAGTTTGACCTATAAAGACCGTTCTCAATTTTAGTTTATACGAGGAAGATCCCATCAACAAAATTATAATTCATTTTAAGTGAACAAATAACTAGCGTCTGTCGTGAATGAATTTATTTGGATGATGGCTTAAAATCGTGTGACATGAGAATGTCAATGAAAACTAACTCGTGACCTCTATATGTGTCAGTTTTCATGCAATAATTAGGTGGTTTGGTTTTTAGGCGGAATATGATGCATGTTATCGTTACGAAAAATAAATAAATGAATGCAATACGTAAATAAAAAATCCTAGTGTGGCCTATCCTAGTAAAGAAAAACATAAAACAACTTTGGAATCCACCGTTGGACCCGAGAAGCTTGTCTTGATGTTCCATCTTGATCCATGTAGCGGGAGTGAGCATCCGGTCTCCAACTTTAGTCTTCTCAAAAATTACAATTTAAAATTTACAAATATAAACCTATTTACATTCTAAATAAAAGCTGTAATTAAAAGAAATAAAATGGAGATACGAGATCTCAAAATACAACCAAGACCGTGTTCCATCATTACGGTAACACGTTCTACTAAGGCCACACTAAGTTACAACCGTTTGCAAAATAATTAAATACGTAATTAAAAGGCATTCAAAAACATTCAAAATAAACTATAACGATAAATAAAATGCATCAACTAAAAATAAAATTATTCGTGACATAATTCCGTAATTATGTTTAATTTTTATCCAAACCACCAAAGATAATTAAAATTACATGACAAAACCGCTTCAGTCAAGTTAATTTTAATCCGAGATAATCCGTTACAATAAATCATGTTAATGTAACTTTATTTTACGTGGGTGAACCGTTTCACTAATCAAGCGAGAGCATAAAAAAAACCGTTTTATGCATTAGAAAGGCCGAAAGAGAAAAACAAAAATTTTTTTTTTTTTTTTTTTTTTCTTCTGTACTGTTGACGTGAACAGTACCAGGGGCCTAAAAAAAAATTTTTTTTTTTATTTAAAACCGCGAAATGCCGTGAGCTTCTAGAGGCAAAAAAAAAATTTTACGCGGCTCAAAACGTGAGCAAAGAAAGATCAAAACAAAACGGTTTGATTAAAACACAATTGCAATTTACTCTAATCCGGATTAAAATAAAAACAATTGACATGTTCTTTACCTTTTTGTTGTAATTATCGATTAAAACAACAAATCGCTAAGAACAACACGAAAACAAGAGATCGAACGATCTAACAAAAGTGTGTGGCACGCAAAACAATGCAAAAACAAGAAAAACAGGCCGTGAAACATGTAAAGGCCACACGGTTTTCATGATTTTTCGAGACAAAAAAATTGTGCCACACGAAATTTTATGCAATCATTTTAACCGATCTTTAACATATAGCGATGAATATCGATTACAAAGCAATATGCAAAGATCAAAAACGAAAACAAGGCGAAAACTTCAACCAAAACCGTGTACATGGACACGGTTCCCCAAAAAAAACGCAGCAAAGTAAAAATGCCGAGACAAAAAAAAAATCAGCCGAGCCATTTTTTTTTTTTTTTTTTTACCAAAATTCATCGATTTCAAAATCGTTTAATGAAAAACACATATAAAAATTTGCGTGGCCTCGCTCTGATACCACTTGTGGGTTAATATCCGTATACTACCCTTTAATTGTAGGATTATAACGCAAAATATATATGTAGTTTATAGTCATAAAACGAAAAACATGATGAAAACGATAAAGATGTAGAAATAACCTTCGGTCCTAGTGCAAAAGGCAATGAGAGATCAAGTTAGATCTCCTCCTAATCGTTGCACCCAAGATATCCGAGTAATGCCCTTGTGCTAGAGATAATCCCCTAATTGCCTTGCAATATCGAGGGGATTGTTTTGTGAGTTTGTGTAGGATGAGAGATCCGGAATTTTGGGAGGCACAATTCCCAAAACCCTAATTATTTTTGTCAAATGAAAAATTAGGTTAGACAAAGAGGAGAGAACTCCCCTTTTGTCTTGTGATGGCTCGGCCAAACCGTGGAGAGGGAGCCTCATGGGCTTTCTAATTTCCTCTTCACTTAAACTTGTGGTCCGGTCCATAGCTTACTAAGTGTGTACGACGCGGTTTCATTATAAACTGTTATCGGTTATCGGAAATTAAGGCATCAACTAATAATACGGGTGGTTGAATTCTTAATACATGTCCGACAAAACAGTATTGTATAATTATATTCAATACACATTTAATTAAATATAAAACGTTTATATTCAATTTTACGAATTAACTGATTAATTCGCCTTTAGCCCATGATATTTAATCCGTATTAAATATAAGATCTCAACATCACATTTTGACTAATTTATTAGTCAAATAACTCAGACTAACTGGTTAGTCAAATTTGGCATCTACATGACTGTATTTTCATACCGTCACATCACTCAAGACGTATCCTATAGGTGTGACTTTTAGGGACCAGTTGATCACCGCCATCTGTATGACAATAACGTCAAACTTATCTAGCAAGCCAACCGTTATTGATAAACGTGGATCAACTGATTATGATACAAAGTATACCCTTTGATCCTTTTAGAGGTTTATAAGTCCTTGCACTAACTGTTAAGGACACTAACCCCAACATATGGGTCACTAGCCCACCTGACGCTATCGTACCCGCTACTTTTGACCCGACACTGTTAAAATGTTGAGCTATCAAATTTGCAATGTTTAAAACAAATGGGGTACCACTGTCATTGTTCAGGTGCCCAACTCAGTATTGTTAACTTTTTTAGGTTCATGACGAGCAAAAATAGTTTCTCAAAGCAGACGGAGAAAATAGCGAGTAGGGGGTAAATGGACGTGGGCACCATGACGATGACCATAGGGAATGTGTGAAAGTGTAGCCCAAATCTGACGCGTAAGTTTCCTAGGAGGCTCAAGGCAGCCATCACTAACGAGACACAAACGTTCCCCAAACTCTGCTAAAGTCCAGGAAGGAGTAATGTTAAATAGTCGGAAAGTGATACAAGTGCTCCCATGGTCAGTCGCATAGGCCGCAGGACTAAAGTCAAAAGAGCTAAAAAACTTTAAAGTGGGTGCCCTATAGGTGAAATCCTTCATAGTGGCTAATCCCGACATCCCCGTCTCGTTTAGCAAGTCAACAACACATTCTAAAATTCCTAGAGTCTCTAGGGCAGGGCGACTCAAAAACGGGTCGAGGTCATATGACTTTCCATTAAATGCATAAAACGAGTACGTTGAGACAGGGGGACATAAATCTTACCTCCGAAAACTCAGATAAAGATTCCGTAGAAGTGTTAACAGCATTCCTAATAGGAGCCCGTAACGCAGCAGCAAAGAAACTCGTGCCCGTCCCAATTCGTGAACCGGATGTTGTAGCAGCAGCAGTGACAGGGGCAGCAGCGGCGGTACTCGACATAGTAGGGGTCGACACCGGCATAGTAACAGCGAACGTGGTGGCAGCAGGGACCAGGACCAAGGCGGACATCGTGGCAACAGCAGGGGCCACGACAGGAACAACAACGATGGAGAAAGCAATCGCCTGGACCGTCGAAGTCGATGCAGAGGGCGTCGAATTGGGCTCTTCGAATCCGGCTTCCTTGGTACTCTCTATAATTGGTAGATTACCCAACAATAAAAACAATTAAAACCAATGAAAACTTCAAATAATCGAATTAATTCTACTATCGCAACCCTAGCTTCGAAAATCCCCAATTATATCAAAAATTAATGATGCAAACAAGGGTATTTTGGTTTAATTGGTGCTTAGAATATATTTGGGTGATTAGATTGGAAAAATTAGGGAAGAATTTGAGATGTTTGGTCAAGGAATTCCATGAGGTCGAAAAATTTGGGGAAGAAATAAGGTCAAGAAATTGGAAATAGAATAAGGGAAAAAGAAGACTCCCTTGTCTAATATGCGCCAGAACAGCTCGATCGAATAAACTACAGTTACTCGATCGAGGACATCCTTCCTCAAGTTGATCGATCGAGTACTTTGAAAATACTCGATCGAGGACTTCTTTCTTGTGCTTGGACTTTGCTCAATCAAGTGGTTAAAACTGCTCGATCAAGGATTTCTTATATGGTCTTGCTCGATTGAGTGTTTGGAATTGCTTGATCGAAGACTTTCCATTTAGGCACTTACTCGATCGAGCACATAAAGTGGTCGATCGAGGACTTCCTCATTAGGATGCTTCCCCATGATTCGTAATTCTCCCACGACCTGCAATATACGCAATAATACTTCCCGCAAAATACTAAAAACAAAAATACGCATTCTATATCTGTCCTAAGCTAAATGAGTCTATCTAAACTAATACTAAAGTCTAAAGCTAATAACTAATTAGATGTCTAGCGAAAATCCAAATTACAAAATATTTACAAACAGGATAGCATCCCGACTCATCCTTTGAAGCAATTAAATAGCTCACAGCTGGGCTTCTGGCTCGACGAGGTCCCTTCTGCATTTGTGACATACGTCTTGAATTTCCAAACAACTGAGCCATGGGAAGGGGAATAGCACATCTCATAATCTGCAACTTTCCTCTTTGCTTTATCAGGCATCTTCCTTTCATGGCCCCCGTGATCTTTAATGCCATTAGTGCTAGGCTCCAATTGCAATGCACCAAGTCCGGCAACGAGATCTCCACTATCCATTCCGCCAAGTCTTGTAGAAACAAAAACAGCATAATGGCCCTCCAATTTGCTCCCAAACTGGGGCGGAGGTGTCATAACAGCAGTATACGACTCAATACTAGTACTAGACAGATCCTCATCGGGGTCTATAGAGGGAATAGGGTTGCAGGGCATGACTTGCATGCGAGCTCTGCGAACACTGGACTGGGTGAATGTCAAATCCTTCCCACTCACCTGAAAGGTCAAAGTCTTAGCCCCAACATCAATTATTGCATGAGCAGTATGCAAAAATGGTCTTCCCAAAATAATGAGAGTGTATGAGTCCTCAGGTATGTCTAAGACTACAAAATCAACCGGAATAAAGAATTTCCCGATCCTAACAGGGATGTCCTCTAAGACTCCTAACGACTGTGATAATGAGCGATCGGCCATCTGTACAATCATGTTTGTGCATTGAAATTTTGTCAAACTAAGTCTCTTTGCAAGAGACAGATGTAAGACAGTTACTCTAGCTCCTAAATCGCATAGTGCATTATCAATCAAGTAAGTCCCAATATGACAGGGAATTGAAAAACTTCCCGGGTCAGCTAATTTCGGTGAAGTCTTATTCTGAAGAAGTGTGGAGCACTCCTCAGTCAAAGCCACCGTTTCAAATTCATCTATATTCCTCTTACGTAAACGAATTTCTTTCATAAATTTTGAGTAAGAGGGTACCTAGTTGAGTAATTCGACAAACGGCACGTTAACTTTAAGACTTTGCAGAAGATCGGCAAATCTACCAAATTGTTGTTCCGTCTTTGTCCTTCGTAGCCTCCCTGGAAATGGAACTTGGGCCTTATAGGAATTATCTTCATTCATAGATTTATCGTCCAAATTAGATTTAGACGACAAATCAACATTCTTAGTAGTAATGTCACTCGATCGAGCAACTACACCTCTTGATCGAGAGCTTTTTTCAGAATTATTGCTCGATCGAGCAATTTGGGGTAATCGATCGAGAATCTTGTCTTCCTCAATTCTCGATCGAGCATTCTTATCCCTTCGATTGAGCATTTCTTCATTAAACCTGCTCGATCGACCATCAGAAACTGGTCGATCGAGTACACCACGTGAATGAGTCACTATTTCGTCAAAAAACGCCTTCCCATGAACAGTAGCTTCAACCTCCGAGTCTGAAAATTCAGCATTATCCTTTGGCATTTTGGGTCCCTCATAGGAAAGACCACTCCTCAAATTGACCATATTTACCGTCTCATGTGGTTTCTTGTCAGGTTATGACGGTAATTGGCCCAATTGTATTAAAGCTTGCTTAGTAGCCAGTTGAGCTAATTGGGACTCAAGCAAATTAATAAAAGCATCCTTTGCTTGGTGACTTTTCTGCATTTGAAGTGCAAGTGATTGCACCATCGACTTTAACTCAGCTATATCATTATTACCACTAGAAGAAGTACCTTGCTGATGCAGCGGTGGGAAAGAATGAGGCTTTTGAAAGACTTATTGTTGACTTCTATGGGGCGGAATATAGGCATGTTGTTGCGGCGGTGGAGGTGTAGGATTCAAAACATTTTGGCTAGACCACCTCAAATTGGGATGAACTCCAGCATGATTATTAAAGTAAGAGCCTCCTTGCCAAAATTTTTGAAAGGCATAGACTTGCTCCTTCTCAACTAAACACTCCACTGCATTATGGCCATCAGCACCATATCTCTCACATGAAACGGTCTCTTGTCTAGACACAAGTGAACCGTCTGTTTATTTCCCGCAGCCTGCATCTCTAGCTTATCAAATATTGCATTCATGGCTTCCAGTTGAGCCATAACTTCACTATTATCTCCAACGACTGTTCTAGTACCACTCCTTGGATTCCCATATTCAGCACAATAGGTAGCCATCTCCTCAATAATATGCCAGCCCTTATCATCATCGATATTCTTCTGACATCTTCCATTGGCTGTAACATCTAAAATAGCACGGTGGTCATCATACAACCCATTGTAAAACTGGTTGCACAAAAATCACTGGCCAAACCCATGATGTGGGACAGACCTACCCAGCTTCTTAATTCTACTCCATGCATCATACAAGTTCTCTGTCGGATTCTGTTTAAAACATATAATCTATCCTCAGAATGCATTAGTTCTCTGCGGAGGATAGTATCTCTTGTAGAAAGAAAGAGCTAGGGTATTCCAATCAGTAATTTCTGCTGAAGTCTTATCCAAGTCAGTCAACCACTCCCGGGCTCCATCAGTAAGAGAAAAAGGGAACATGACTTCCTTAATCTTCTTTTAGGTCACTCCCTTAGTAGCACGAATAGTAGAACAGTAATCCATGAAGATCTCCATATGCTTTATTAGATCCTCACTAGCAGGAATAGTCGGCTCAAAATGACTACCAATAGTAAGCATCTTTGCAGATTTAGTTACAGTTGCAGAAATAGATTTGTCTTCCTCTAAAGACTGAGCTTCTGCAAAAGTGAAATTCTCTAGAACTGGGTCAAGAGTACTCAAGGCTTCCTCTCGACGAATTTCCCTCAAAAAGTTTTGTCTACGGTGAAATGTCCTCTCTGGTTCAGGATTAGCTGGTACTAACTCTGACAAGTTGGACCTGGGCATAAACAAAACTAAGAGAAAAGAATAAGAACTGTCTCAAGGAATTAAAAATCCCTTGAGACTAAAACAAACTAAAGAAAAACAGGTAAATAAACTAGTCGCCTCCCCGGCAACGACGCCAAAATTTGGTGAAGATTATAGCAACCTATCAAAAATAAAACCTAACCAGCCTAAACTTATGCTGTAGAGGTAAGATGGGTATCGTATCGACAGGGAGGCAATCGTTATCTACTCGTTAACTAGTCTGTCTAATGTCACAAATTGGGGGCTTTTCGTTTATTTGATTTAACTAAACTAAATGAACTAAATTTAAAACAATAATAGAAATAACAATTAAAACTAGAAAGAATGAAAAAGAGTGTGATCAAATAGGGAGAAAGATGCTAGGATGTCGGTTCACCGTGATATTACGCAATTCAGCTAAAGGTAAGGTTAGTCGGTCTGTAGTGAGAAGGGTAGTGTAAAGGTCTTTCTGGTCAGCTATCCGCCCTAGATTCTTCCTAAATTGCTTTCGCTCTGATTAGGGTAGTCTATTGTTCATAACAGGTCTAGTCATTTCAATCTTCCGATCTAAGTCTGAATTTAACCGGAATAATTAAAATAGTCGCGTGCACTCAACTAAATAATTACGTTTATATTGCTATAAAACAATTCTCACATTAAAACCTCCTAAATCTAATTATAGCGTCATTGTTTTAATATCATGGCAAACCCTAATCCTAGCAATTGGGATTTAACTGCTCATAACAGTATTAAAACTAATAACAATAGATAGAACTAGATTTGACATGATTTGAAGATGAATTAACAAAAATTGCATAAACTAAATATTAATTCTAATAACCTAAACAGTAATTAAGAGACAAGAGAATTAAAGGTTGCAAATAGGAATTAATACTAAGAATTAAATTGAATAAGAAGAGAGTAAGGAATTACACAGATTAAGATCCGAAAAAATAGAAATGCAAGCGTCGAACAAGAGTCTCCTAATCTCGATGCAAAACTGATAATAAACTGAATGAATCCTCCGTTAACCTAAATAGGTCTCTTTTAATTATATAAGAGAGATATTTATTAACTAAATAATATAACTAATATAATAAATAAATAAGATCACGCAATAAAATATTTCTTCAGACCACAAGTTTTTCGATCGAGTAAGCTGAAAGTACTCGATCGAATATACTCCAGCAAAATCCTCTCGATCAAGCATATCACCTACTCGATCGAGGAATATTATGAACACTCTTCTTGATCGAACATGGTAGGAATTCGATCGAGGAGTCTTCAGCGCCAAAAAGGATTCTATCGAGCAATTAAGTCAGTCAACATGCTCGATCGAGTTAGCTACCAATGTGTCAGCACATAGGACGTTTATTAGCTTCCAAGATGACTTCACGTATCCCAAGACAGAAGTATTTTCACTCCAATTCCATCCATCTCCTAAATGCAGGCTATAGGGACAGTTCAAAGCTCAGTTTTGCTGCTTCCGGGTCCGTTCCTGCAATTAAAGCCAAATAAACCAAAGTAGACCATTCGGGGCATTTCGTAGCCTAAAACTACGGAGATCGCATAGAAATACGTGCAAAATAAATACAAAAAGTCTATATAAATAGCACGCATCAATACTATTACTGTATGCAACCACCAAGCTAATTAAATAATAAGGTTGATATCTTAAACCGATTAAGTTATGAGATGAAGACTTCAAATATTTAAAAGTAACACATTACATAAGTTTTGTGACAACTTACAGACTTGAATGTAAAACAAAGGTGAAACATAGAAGAAATTCTGTTAGTTTGTTAGGACCTTTACCGCGATGTTATCTACCCCTCTTAGAAGGAACTTCGTCCCTGAAGTTCACTCCACCCGTCAAACAAAACTCGTATATGCTTAAAGAAACAATAAACATGGAACATATACCACGTCACTTGACAATTAAGACACGTCTGGAACGTAAGTAAAACAATGGTCATATTGTGGACATGGGCCATGCCGTAGTACGCGCGGAGGCGCTTGGGACAAGCGTTGCATTTGTGGAGTCGCCACCAATTTTTTTGGGAAATTGGAACCGTTCGAATACCTCGTGCCATGTCAAGACACAAAGTAGTGACATGAACACTAAGAACTCGTTACCTTTAGCATTCTATGTCTATAATGACTCTCATGGATGTCACTGAACACGGATGTTCACAGAGATCTGGAGTAAGGGGTGAGGGTACGTATTCGGAAGCTCTTTAATCGAACACCTAATCCCGCCCGCCTCGATAGCGGCCTCTACTAATGATTAGGGAAATCGTTCATAGTTGATATGTAGTTGATTATATGCATGCAATGCAACATACAATAGATTAATCCCATGTGAATTAAACTATGTCGCTGAACACGTAATTAGCACTCAATTATGTCGAAGTGGGAATTAGAATTAATTACATATGAGGAACAAGTAAATAAATCATACAATAAACAATAAATAAATAGCGATAAATAAATAGCAATAATTAAAATTTCAAAGAATTACAATGATTTAACTGATATACGTCAAAAATTCACTCGAAACGGAAATTTGAAGAAAAGAAAATAAAAGTTTGAAATGAAAGTGACAAAATATGGCAGATTAAAGGTGATATTACGATTAGTAGTTAATTAATACCTAATTAAAGCTACGTCAAAGCGAGAACGGAAAGTTAGGGACAAAGATCATCTCAGAACAGGCACATCACATGCGCGGCTGTTCCTGCGTCTGTTCTTGAGTTGAGTTCTCGCTGTGAAGTAAGAACCGCGGGTAGTTAATGTTCTTTGGTATGTTTTACGATTGATTATCGATATTAAACTCGAGTGAAAGTGATTTAGCATATTAATTACATACTGACATCGTCATAAAAGCGATAAACACGAAATAAACGAATTAAAACGAGTTAAAAACGAATTAAATTTATTTACGATGACGGAAACACAAAAGGAACAAGCTTTGAAAGAAATTGATAAAATGAAAATAAACAATGGAAATATATACAAAGAACGAATTCCAGATACTTGATATGGACAAATCGAGTCTCTAAGATCCGAGTTTGATTTATTGACGAAAACCCGTAAATATCGATTTATAAGGGATTTATGTCGAAAATAGAACCTTAAAATTGAAAGGAGTGATCAAAACATGGTTTATACACACAGGAATGGAAGAAAATAAGGAAAATAAGATAAAAAAAGACCAAACCATAGAAACCCGAGGAAGAAGAAGAAGAGCAGGAGCAACGGCAGCCTCTGGAAGAGGCACAGCAGGTGCTGCATTTCTTCTCGACGTCTGGTAACTGTTGTTTCGTAAAAAGAGTTTGTAATAAAGGTTTTTAAAATCAGTTTTAAATGTATTTTTGACGTGAATCTTACATTAATCGATAAAAAAAAAATACAATAAAAAGATGGGATTTAACACCCTCAGACTTACATGTTTGACAAAAAGAGATTAACTAAGTTAACGTTAGTGATTGCTCGACTCGAATGTATGTAGAAAATGCCCTCGTTGAAGGATTTTAGACTAATTGATTGATTGATGTGTAGTGGTCAAATTGGTCGGTCATGCAATGTGACTGGAACTCAGAATGATCTAAGCTTACGTGGTTGATTGATCAAGCACGTAAGCATCGAAAGCTTAGAGCAAGGTCTAGAATGCAAAGAGAGAAGAAAAGGGCAGACACTCGCGTGAAAAATATGGAGACCGGAGGTCTCTATTTATACTAAACAATGTGGAGTTTTGGATTGACTCAAACTTTGAAAAGAAATCACGGAAAAATTCTGTAAACAACGATAACGAGCTGGAGATGAGGCCCAGCAGCTGCTGCGATACTTCCAAGAGGCCTAGCAGCTGCTGCGTCATTTCCCCAAAGGTTTCCTCCTGCGGAAGAAAGATTTCTGCGTTTCTATTATGGAATCGCGGTAGATCTATACTTCCTTATTCCCTAAAATATGATATACGGGATATATTTTACCAAAAGATATAAATTTAATGTATGGAATAAATATCCGGAATATTCTAGAGCGTTCCGACTCGGCATTTTAAGCGGTTTCATAAAAAATGAAGCGGTTTTTTACCCGGACTCCAAATGAACTCTAATTACTGTCAAAACGACCGTATAGGCGCGTAGATGACGACCAAGGGGTAGACACAAGTATTTGAGCTATCACTTGATAATAAACTTATGAACTACCATAAATCGTTCCGCGTACCAAACATGCGGCCCAATCATCACTGGGTGGTTTGCGAGTGGTGTAGAAATGAGGTATCTACACATATATACGTCATTTAAGAATAACTGCATGTAGCATCAACGGGGAAAGTGGAACTATACGCAATTTTACTAGCACTATACCGATGTTATGCCATCTTCAAAATCAACCATTATATCATTACCTGCTCAAACACAAGTCAACCGATATTTTACGACCATATATGCCATATTTGTACCATTTATGGCTAATGACTGGACACCCAAGGATACATGTATGATAAAACAAATACTAAAGTTTATTGTACTACGAGTTTCAACAACAACAAATGCAACGTTCAGATACTCGGTCGAGTATCGAAGAGTAATCGTGTACTTGACCGAGTATTAGCTTGTTCGGCCAATTTTTGAGTCCAGAACCCGAATTCGGCCATTCATGCCTATCTCATCCATACCTTATCCTGCAAAACACATTAGGTTTTTACCATCAAATCAAGGTTCACGGTCTAGATGACCCAATAGCAATATGGAAAATAAGTAGTGAGCTTATGGCCAATTAAAAACAACCAAAATAAAAGGAGTACGATAAAAGTTCATCAAATATCTGACAATAAATCTAGAAAACAAAATGAAACTCAGATGTCCGCGTCCATCTCCATCTCCTCCCCACCTCCGGTGCCAGATGTCCCTGCTCGCGATGTCCCTACTCCCTGATAAGCTCCAGATGAATAGACTCCACCGTCGGTCCACCTCCCTGCCTCGTCTAGCTGACTGCCGTATTTGGCTCCCGACGGTCCTACGAGGCAGCCAAAATCGGTCTCCGTCGGTGGTCTCCAAAATTAAGGGGTCAACCTCATAGCTAT
Source organism: Silene latifolia (assembly GCF_048544455.1). Taxonomy (NCBI): domain Eukaryota; kingdom Viridiplantae; phylum Streptophyta; class Magnoliopsida; order Caryophyllales; family Caryophyllaceae; genus Silene; species Silene latifolia. The sequence goes on from NC_133538.1 coordinate 128,700,892, forward strand.
GGAACACTCCGGTGTCAACCCCGGGTCCCCTCCACTAAACCGAATGTGCCAAGTCTTTCCCTATACCCTGGTCGTAAGCCATCTCATACATGTTTCGTAGCACCAAGGTAAAGGAGATCCTTTCGGTCAACACACTAACCTGTATACTAGGGTCAAGGATGGTGGGGTAGGGCGAGTACTGTGACGGGTAAAAGCTAGGTGTAGAAAAGGAAGGCTCAGTCTCGGTCTCGGCCCTTCTAGCCACTCTCCCTCTACGGTGCTTGCGGGGCGGGGGAGCGATCGTCTGCTTCTACGAAACGGAGATAGGCTTAGGTAAGTCTAGCAGAATTGTGGGATCGATCAAGTAAGACTGAGAGTCAGGTCTATGCTCACCACTCCCCGGGTCGTACTCCGCCAGGTGGTCCACCACCGGAATGTGCACGGGATCGGGGAGCACCATCCACATAGACTCCCTCACCCTCCAAGCCAAAGACCCATCCTCTAGCTTCCTAAGCCACCTAATGTGGCACGAGTACTTTGTTAGGTTCATATACCTCTTATTAGACTCTTCTAATAGTGAACTAATTAACTTCTTAATATGTATTCTTTAGATATAGTTCTTGCATAACAAAATAAGAGATTAATAAAGAAAACAATGTCCTTTACATTGTAATATGGCTCGAAATAGGGCACAAATAAGGTCACCTTTTTTTTTTGAGCTATAAATATAATTGATGATCTTCCAAAATCCCAATGTAGAGATCCTCCTCTTGATTGCACCCAAGACAACTCCCTTAAACTAGTACATTAATTAACTAGATTAATATAGTAGTACCCTTAAAATAATTCTAATAATATACTTATTACTACACTAGTAATCTTATATTGTATTTAGAATTTGTGATGAACAATTTATTAGGATTCTAAACCATTTTAGAGAGTTGTGAGAGAAGGAGAGAAAAATTGAATGCAATATGAATATGGTTATGTGTATCTCCATAAGAGAACAAAATTCTCTTAAAAGAGAAGAGGGGAAACCGGTTGGGGCAAGGGAGTAATTCCAAAATTTGGCATCTCACTTTTTTTTCTCTTTTCAACATAATAGGTATGTAAGCTAGTATGCACTAGCCATGATGGCATTCACTTTATCTAATAAATAACATCTTCCTCACACCCTACACTATCCATATTTTCGGTCAATTTACCATAAAATGGACTACCATTTTATTTTGTCAATTTGTCATTTGTCACACAATATGTCACATGTAGTATGTTACATGTTATTAATTAATTTAATGCATATTTATTAAATAAATATCATTTTATAAATTAATTAAATTACATACAACAATTGACTAGTTATACTTGATCACATAAATAAAATAGGTCATATAATTATAATTCACAACATATTGTAATTATAATTAACCATTCATTCTTATCTCAATTGTTTCACAAACAATCATCAATTTTAGTAATAAAGTATTCCAATTACTAAAATAAATATTATTTAATCACATTACAATAAGATATAAATATTCTCTCTCACAAATGAATTGTTCAATTTTAAGGAATTGATTAACTTGTATCGTCATACAATTAATCAATTTGTCTATTAAGGGCATTGTCCTTTAGATGTGACCTTAAGGGATCAACTGATAACCACCGTCAAACGACAGTAATGTCTAACTCTAGTTAGTTGATCATTACTGATAAATGTTGATCAGTTGACTAAATAAATGAATCATCCTTACGTATTCTTATCATGAGATTTAAACATGTGATCGCACTATTGTTGAGGACACTTACTCCAACAATCTCCCACTTGTCCGAGACAAGTGTGCGTCACCAATTCTCTTGTCCTATTACAATCTCCCACTCAATGCAAGGTGTCTCGCAGGTCGTACTTGCATTTGATCATATCTTGAGTGGTTTCCTCGATCTAGAGTGCAACTGTCTGACCGGAATTATCTACCATAGATACTTTCCGAGCGTGGACACGCATTTCCAGTTCATTACTCCTCGAGTGGCCTTGAGATTTCAAACAACCCTGACAAGGGGGTGGACAATTCCTATCGCATTATTCCCTTTGTTTACCCACAGCTCATCATAACCCAAAATATACCCATTTGACCTCATTTACGACAGTCGTAGAGCATAAATCAAAGCCAATCAAAAATTTGTGCCGACTTGGGCGAATAGTCTCTAGTCAAAAGAATTGACTCATAAGAATACTATAGCAGCTCTTGCCACGACCAGGCTTTATGAATTACCAGAACTCTATAAGTGGTCACTGCCCGACAGAGTGTCCCACACAGTCTGCCTATGTGATCGACTAGGTGCCATCAATCGCATCACACTCTCGTTACTTCGAGACGTCACCTCCGTTAAGTAACTAGGGGCGAATACTATGTCAATCCAGTTCACTCTAATGGGGTTCAATTTGTTTTAACAACCCATTTGGATACAACAAAGTAATAATAATAAGAATGAGTTTATTCAAAGAAACTCAAACTCAAACGACAAATGCGATTATCACATATAAAATAAAAACAAGGCTTTTCATTACATATCTTATAATCTAATACAAACTTAGCATGCGCCTCAAACCAATGGAAACAACATATTGGTCATGCTTTGCCTGCGATAAAGGTTTAGATAAAGGATCAGCTATGTTCTCATCCGTCCCAACCTTACAAATCGCTACTTCCTTTCTTTCAATGAAATCCTTAATTACATGAAATTTTCTAAGTACGTGTCTAGACTTGTTGCTAGACTTGGGTTCTTTAGCTTGAAAGATTGCCCACTATTATCAGAGAAGATCGTGATAGGATCTTTGGGGGTGGGAACTACTCTTAGCCCCTCCAAAAATTGCCTAATCCACACGGCTTCCTTGGCAGCTTCTGACGCTGCAACGTACTCAGCCTCCGTAGTAGAATCCGCAATCACAGCTTCCTTAAAGCTTCTCCAGCTTACGACACCACTATTGAGCATGTATATAAATCCAGCCTGGGATTTCATATCATCTCTATCTGTTTGAAAACTCGAGTCAGTGTAACCCTTAACACATAGCTCGGAGTCACCTCCAAACACTAAGATATAATCCTTAGTCCTTCGCAAGTACTTGAGGATATTCTTAACTTCTATCCAGTGACTCTCACCTGGATTATATTGATATCTACTAGTCATGCTCTCTAGACGAGTGCATATCATGGCATACATGATTGATCCAACAGCGGAAGCATAGGGAATCAACTTCATGCGTTCAATATCTTCGGGTTCAGAGGGAGATTGATACTTGCTCAAATTTATCCCGCTACCCATAGGAATCAAGCCTCTCTTAGACCGATCCATCTTGAAACGTCGAAGAACCTTGTCAACATAAGATTCTTGACTCAATGTCAATATCCTTTTGGGTCTATCTCTACAGACCCGGATACCTAATATGCGTTGTGCTTCTCGTAAATCCTTCATTTGGAAATGATTTCCTAAACACTCCTTGACGGAGGATAACATTGGAATGTCATTTCCAATAAGTAGTATGTCATCCACATACAATATTAGGAACACAACATTGCTCCCATTGAACTTCATGTATAAACACGATTCCTCAACACTTCGAGTAAAACCATTTTCTTTTATAACATGATTAAATCGATGATTCCAGCTTCTTGATGCTTGCTTAAGACCATAAATGGATCTCTTAAGCTTGCACACTTCGTTAGGATTTTTAGGATCTACAAAACCTTCAGGTTGTATCATGTACACCTCCTCTTGTAAATGCCCATTTAGAAAAGCGTTCTTTACATCCATTTTCCATATTTCATAGTCATGAAATGCGACAATCGCTAACAGTATCCAAATGGATCTTAGCATGGCTACGGGGGCAAAGGTTTCATCATAGTGAAGACCATGAACTTAGGTAAAACCCTTTGCCACTAGCCTAGCCTTGTAGACATCATCATGTCCTTCTATGCCATTCTTTACTTTTAAGATCCATTTGCATTGAAGAGGTCTCACTCCTTCTGGCAAATCCACCAAGTTCCAAACTTTATTTTCATGCATAGAACTCATTTCGGATTCCATGGCTTCAAGCCATAAAGCTGGATTAGGACTAGAGATTGCAGCTTCGTAGGTGGCAGGTTCGTCACTTTCTAGAAGCAACACATCAAGACTCCCATCCTCTTGGATAAGTCCAACGTATCTATCAGGATGGCGAGTTACTCGACCCGACCTCCTCAATTGAGGAATAACTACCGAATTAGATGACGAAGGAACGTCTTCATGTGCTTCTTCATGTGTCTCTATTTCGGTTTGTGTCTCTTGAACTTCATCACTCTGTCTCTTAGAAATAAACTCACTTTCTAAGAAGACAGCCTCACTGGACACAAACACTTTGTTTTCATGAGGTTTGTAGAAGTAATAGCCTCGGGAGGTAGTAGGATAACCTACAAAGATGTATTTTTCGGATCGCGGGGCTAGCTTGTTGTCGGTCTTTACTCTGACGTAAGCATTACATCCCCAAATCTTCATATAGGATATATTAGGAACCCTTCCTTTCCACATCTCATATGGTGTCTTTTCGGTTGCTTTTGATGGACTATTGTTCAATAATTTGATTGCAGTTTGGATTGCAAATCTCCAGAACGAGTCGGGTAACTCGATTTGACTCATCATAGATCAAACCATATCTAGTAGGGTTCGATTTCTCCTCTGAGCAACACCATTAAGTTGTGGTGTACTGGGTGGAGTGAGTTGTGACACAATGCCACAATCTTTCAAGTGTGAATCAAATTTATTACTAAGATAATCTCCACGACGATCCGATCGTAGTGCTTTTATCTGCATGTTCAATTGGTTTTCTACTTCATTTTGAAATTATTTAAATTTCTCAAAAGCTTCACTCTTATACTTCATCAAGTAGATATGCCCATATCTACTTAAATCATCGGTAAAGGTAATGAAGTAGTAGTAATTTCCCCTAGCGGTGACAGTCATTGGTCCACATACATCGGTATGTATAAGGCCCAATAGTTCACTAGCTCGAGTCCCTTTACCACTAAAAGGATTACGAGTCATTTTGCCTAGGAGGAAAGATTATCATATACCATAAGATTGAAAATCAAATGGTTTAATAACATTAGTTGAAACTAATCTTTTAATGCGATTCTTGTTAATATGACCTAATCGACAATGCCAAATGTACGATTCATTTGGATCACTTGATTTGAGTCTCTTAGTTTGTATGTTATAGATTTAATTCTTTGGATTTTAAGTCTCTAGAACATCAATGCCATTTATAGAAGAGCCTCGGCCTATGACCAAGTCATTTCCAGAAATAATACAACAATTGTTTTTTATGACAAAATTAAAGCCCTCTATGTCTAACATAGCAACTGAAATAATGTTCTTAGAAAGAGAAGGTACATAAAAACAATTATGCAAATACAACTCAAATTCATTTTCTAGAACAAGTACATAAGTACCCTTGGATGTGGCCGCTAGCCTAGCTGTATTCCCAAGTCGGAGATCAACATCGCCCTTGCTCAGCTTTTCCACGTTTCTTAGCCCCTGTAAATGATTACAAAGGTGAGAACCGCAACCGGTATCTAATAGCCATGTTGTGGTGGAAGTTAAATTTACATCAATGACATAAATTTCAGAAGGAATTTTACCAAGTGGAATAACAAGTCCATCCCTAATATTTCCCAAAGATATGGGGCAATTCCTCATCCAATGTCCCATGCCATGACAATAATGGCATTCATCATCAACTTTGGCTCCTTTGGTAGTCCCACTAGCCATCTTGTTTCCATTGTTGAATTTTCTACCTTTCTTTCCCTTCCTTTTGAACCATTTCCCTTTAGTTGCAAGAGCTTGCATGCTAGGACTCCCACTAGTTTCGGCATCCCTTTGTTCCAAAGACAAGGATCCCATAGATTTAGTGATATGGTCTACCCGAGACACATTCACAAAAGACCTAATCTTAGTACGAGGTATGGAGGAAGTAATGAAATTAAGGTTTCCATCGGAACCGATCCCCAAATGAAGCTCTCTAGGAGTATCGAGATTGTTGTTGGAGCAAATTTCATCAAATAAGTTATGATAAGACTCAATGGTAATTGGTGTTGTTGCATGTGTGGGATCCATTGTGATATATATAAACTACAAACATGGAGGTAAAGGAAATATTAACATTTGTCATTTCAATCAAACTTGTAAACACTTTAAACAAGTTTTAACATTTATATAGTGACCTCTACCCAACTATCATAAATGATTCCGAGATCCAAATTCAAATTAACTTGGGCACGGTGAGACGGTTCATCCCTTATTAATATAATTCGGTGGATTAACTCTTTAATCGATTCTACTTCTAGAACTCTCAGTCGATAAAAATTACTTTAATATTTATCTTTAGCCCGGAACACATGCGACTACGGTCACGAATACTTCCGTTGAGCTCAATCCAAATTTCGATGTAATAACATTTTATTACCCACTTACCCAACGTAACAAGTTTAGTACTCCGGTGAGCCGAACCTTATTCCTCATGAAGTTGGGACTCATGGTTTCTACTATTTGGTAAAGTTAATTCTCATTTATTATAAGTGAGAGGTATTGTCAATTTATTATCTATCACGTTTTAAGTGAACTAAAGCGGTGAACTACGATAATTATAATTGACACGGTCGATGACTCGATATGATATGTATGTGTTGTTATGGAGATTTGGCAATGCATGCAACATATTAAAATAAATGCAAAGCAATAATAATAAATTCCTAGTTTGGCCTTCCTAAAATAGAAAATCAAATAATCTATTACATATTCCGAAACCAACTCCTTTGGTCCCTTGAATCTTCAAGTGGCACGCCTCCCAAGAATACTGTCTTTATTAAAACACCTTTCCTAATGGCACCGTCTTGAAGAATTCCATAATTACAAATAATAATAAAAATACAAACTATTCATATTATACATTTGTAATATGAAAAACTAGTGAAAATAAAAGTGATACGAGATCACATTAAATTACAACCGAATCAATATTCCCTTTCATTACGGGTAATATCGATTAAAACTAAGGCCAAACTAATATAAAATTACATAATTCAAAAATTATATAAATAAAAGACATTCAACAATTGAAATATGCAGAATTATAACATGTGTCTTTCATGGCAAATTATGTGCCAATTCGCCATATTTAATTTGTATCGTTTATATAACCCGGTTTTATGGAAATGCGTGAAAATAACTTCTTAAAATCACAAATCAATACTTAAATAAAATTTAAGCTCAATTTAATTATCCTAACACTATTAGGACTCAAAAACTAGTCATCACTCAATTTTTGACAATAATTCAACTTGATATAATTTTATGCTCATTTTTTACCTTAAAATCATAACATTTATGAATTAAATCCAAATTAAATTACAATAATTTAAAATTTTGAATTTAAAATTTTTGAATATTCTGGAATAATTCCGTGACACTCATAATATCAAAAATCATGGTTAAAATTTCGAATTAATTTCGAGAAAATATAGTTGCAATTTATCGGTTTTATCTCATAAAACATCTAAAGTATATAAAAATTAATCCAATTAATTTTACAACTTTAGATCTGATAAGTGGGATATTTATGCAACCTAAAATAATTTTCTCATACCATGCAATTCGTTTTAGCTATTTATGCTAAAATAGTCACTATTTATGTCATTTTTACACTAAAAATTCATAAATCCTGCTAAATGAAATCATTTCATTTCAAAATTTACGTACAGTGTGTAAATCATACATGTGACAAAATATTAAAATCTCATGGCCTGGTTCAAAGTTTAACTATATTTAACCATTTTACCTCTTTTAATCCATTTTTATCTCATAAAAATCATAAATCATGCAATATTAATTAAATGTATACGATATTTTAAACACACTTTGTAAAATATACATGTGATGTCATTAAAAATTTTCAAGGTCAGAAACTAAGTTTAACCAATTTTAGTCATTTAACCTCCATTTATGCAATTTTTATCACATAAAAATCATAAATCATGAAATATTAATCGCATTAATATGAAATTTTACATACAATACATAAAATATTCATGTGAGGTCATACAAAAAATCACGGCCATTAGTGAAGGTTAACTTATTTTAGTGAATAAAACTTCATTTTACTCATAAAAATGTAATTATTTCACCAAAAATCATTAAAATGAGCAATAAATTACCATAAATCATAAAAATGACCTAAAAACATTTTAGGACCAGAATATATAACATGCATCATGATTTCATGACTTACTCTTATAAATCACAAATTTTTAGTTTTATATGTTAACATTTTAACTCGGAAAAACAATAACCGATTATGCATGCAACATCCTATGCTCTGATACCAATTGTTAGGTTCATATACCTCTTATTAGACTCTTCTAATAGTGAACTAATTAACTTCTTAATATGTGTTCTTTAGATCTAGTGCATGCATAACAAAATAAGAGATTAATAAAGGAAACAATGTCCATTACATAGTAATATGGCTCCAAATAGGGCACAAATAAGGTCACCTTTCTTATTTGTTCTTGAGCTACAAATATAATGGATGATCCTCCAAAATCCCAATGTAGAGATCCTCCTCTTGATTGCACTCACGACAACTCCCTTAAACTAGTATATTAATTAACTAGATTAATATAGTAGTACCCTTAAAATGATTCTAATAATATACTTATTACTACACTAGTAAACTTATATTGTATTTAGAATTTATGATGAACAATTTATTAGGATTCTAAACCATTTCAGAGAGTTGTGAGAGAAGGAGAGAAAAATTGCATGCAATATGAATATGGTTATGTGTATCTCAATAAGAGAACAAAATTCTCTTAAAGAGAAGAGGGGAAACCGGTTGGGGCAAGGGAGTAATTCCAAAATTTGGCATCTCACTTTTTCTTTTTCTCTTCTCAACATAATAGGTATGTAAGCTAGTATGCACTAGCCATGATGACATTCACTTTATCTAATAAAATAACATCATCCTCACACCCTACACCATCCATATTTTTGATCCATTTAACATAAAATAGACTACCATTTTATTTTGTCAAATTGTCATTTGTCACACAATATGACACATGTAGTATGTTACATGTTATTAATTAATTTAAAGCATATTTATCAAATAAATATCATTTTATTAACTAATTAAATTACATACAACAATTGACTAGTGATACTTGATCACATAAATAAAACGGGTCATATAATTGTAATTCACAACATATTGTAATTATAATTAACTATTCATTCTTATCTCAATTGTTGCACAAACAATAATCAATTTTAGTAATAAAGTATTTCAATTCCTAAAATAAATCTTATTTAATCACATTACAATAAGATATAAATATTCTCTCTCCCAAATGAATTGTTCAATTTTAAGGAATTGATTAACTTGTATCGTCATACAATTAATCAATTTGTCTATTAAGGGAATTGCCCTTTAGGTGTGACCTTAAAGGATCAACTCATCACCACCGTCAAACGACAGTAATGTCTAACTCTAGTTAGCTGATCATTATTGATAAATGTTGATCAATTGACTATAGAAATGAATCATCTCTTACGTATTCTAAATATGAGATTTGCACATGTGATCGCACTATTGATGAGGACACATACTCCAACATACTTATCATCTATCGTAGGAGCAGACTCGAACAACCTAGTACCTAACGCAGGTGGAGCCTCAACATCAGTCAATCTCTGGGCCAAGCGGGTCACTATTGCACCACAAGTAAGGTAGCGGCTCGAAGACCGCACCATAAGACCCAAGCTAGAGCATACAACCCCGGGAGCACTATAGTAAAAAGGTTTCCCCCGACGAGGGTTAAGATAGGACATCAACAACATTACCTCATGGGTGTTCATCTTGCTCACATCCTCCCTCCCATACAGCAGACAAGTCATAATCCATAAGAACATACGAAGTGACACATGTTTAACATCATTAATCAACATGGCACTCGCACTCGGAATAGGTCTCCCGGTCAGGTAAGGTAGATAGTGTGGTGCCCCACTCGGAATAGGTCTCCCGGTCAGGTAAGGTAGATAGTGTGGTGCCCCACCCGGAATAGGTCTCCCGGTCAGGTCTCCTTGTCAGGTAAGGTAGATAGTATCCCTCCTTCTCAGTCTCTAGCCCAAGGTGGTTATCAAACTCATCGAGTGTCAGGTTATGGTCATCGTTCATAAGGCGGAAGGAAACGGTTTTCTCATCTACATCATAGATAAAAGAGCTCAGAAACTCCAAGGTAAGGTACGGGTAGGACTTCTTTCGAAGATAGTAGAGTCCCTCCATTCCCAACATCTCAAAAATGTGAGAGATATCCCCTGCCACCCCCAAGGTTTCAAAAATTTTGGGGTCCACACAACGAGTCGGCCTCATGGTCCGACCCATTAAGGCCACAAAAGCAGCCCGCTGCTTGAAGTCAGAGAAAATTATAGATGGATAATCGTCCACCGGAGGAACAAGATGTTCTTGGCTAGATTGGCAAGTTTCCATGTTGCCATTAGCGCGAGTCCATTTCTTAGCTGGGGCTTTTGATTTCGGCATGCTACAAAAAGAGAAGTTCAACAAGGATTTTCCAGAAATTTTGCCATAGTAAGGACTATTTTGCAACTTATACACTTTTAAGACGAAGTTCTATGACGGATTTATGTCTCAAAAGACATGACATACTAACTAATTAAGGCATTGTTATCATCAATTAACTCATAAAGAACATCCTAGAGGCAATCTAGGTGACCAAAAATCAAAACTTTGAGACAAACCCTAGAAAATTTCCAACATTAATTCGATGATTTTGAGCATAAAAACCGTTTTTGAGCATAAATAAGTCGATGTTTAAGAGCAAATATAACCAAAATATCACTATAAGAGTATAAAACTTTGGATTACAAGAGTAAAATTTCATATTTTGGGGCAAGTATTCCATTGATTGAATTAAAAGCAAAGAAGATTGATTTGATACATTACCTTAGTTGAAGATTGATTAGATTAAACAAAGCAAGAGTGAAATCAAAAGCAAATTCAACCAAAAATAACCCAAGTGTGTTTTTGAGAGAGAAATTTTGAAGAATTTTTATATAAAAGTGAAGTTGTGAGGCGGAAATAAGAGTTTAATGGGTTATAGGGTTTTCAGGAAATAACCGAGCTGGACCGCGATTTTGGGGTACTCGGCCGAGTATTGTGATTACTCGGACGAGTAGTCTCTACTCGGTCGAGTATTTGGTCTAGTCGGTCGAGTACTCAGAGATCAGTAGCAAGCTTAATCTGTCATTCTGAGTTCTTGGCCGAGTGCCTCTTTACTCGGCCGAATATGGCCTATGGCCTACTCGGTCGAGTATCAGCTTTACTCGGCCGAGTTCAACAGAACAATGACGGAATTTTGAAGGTACAAAGAGTATTTCCTGCAAAACAATCAACATCGTGCGGAGTTCCCCTTAATCGGGATCGTCACATTTAGACTCTATTTCTAGTACACAAAAAGCAACTTTGAGTTATAAACATTCATTACGATTCACTTACGCAACACATGTTATACTGCACATAACAATTCATGTCACAAACACATATACCGCACTCAACTTGACTATGTCACAGGTAGGACATGGCATATATTTCCAATTCTATCGACGAGCATACATCCACACCAATGCTACAAGTATATATATATATATATATATATATATATATATATATATATATATATATATATATATATATATATATATATATATAATCAAAGCACACATTCACATCCCCGTCCTTCCTCGTCATGTTATAATACTACCATTATTCGTTACCTCCTCCGTCATGCACCCCTATACATAAGACTTTAGACTCATTACCCGACTCATCCATACATGTACGCACACATACTTATACTAGCAATTCATCGAAGACAACCATTTACACGCATTTAGAACTCCACATGTTCAACATTCGACACACTATCAAATAGACATCTACATACATGTATACTTGATACACACACTTTCATAGATACACTCTTATACGTCTACTCCTCCACATTGGCTGGCTTAAGCATGATTGGGCCCGAGATTTTGAGATGAGGGCGCCTTCTCACCCAAAACCAACATGAGGGGGCTCCCAACACATATACACTAGGTTCATTTTAATTTGACACCCTACATTCATTTGGTTCATTGGTTCAGATTCCAAAATCGTCTCTCTGATACCACTTTGTAACACCCCCATACACCAAGGTGTCTTGCCAAGGACCACCCCAGTTATATAAAGGTGCTACCATCTCGGTTGCCCAAGGTAAGTAGATCAAATAAACAATAACAGAACGTTTATTAAATAACTTGATACTTTACATCATAAACCAACGTGAGAAAGGTACAACATGTACTACTGAAAGAACTACTAGACATGAGTGACAGCAATATATATCTCGGTAGCGTGATGACTCAATTCCTTTCCATGTCCCGCAAGCATCAAGACTAGCTGTACCTGCTAAACCAACTGCTCACCATCTTCGAATGGATCACCACAGTTTTGAAAACACAATAGGGGGTCAGTTCACTGAATAATGAAGATAAGCAAATACGATAAAAGCAATGACACGATTCCACAACCATTCTCCATTTCCCATCACTTCTCAATACTGACTACACACTTAAGTGTGTAGTCCTGCCAGATTACTACCGCGACAGATAATCCAGACCACCAGTGGGGGACCGCAGCCTTGCCCACCTAAGCCTTGTTCATCGCAACGAGCAACAACCCAGGTTCCTTAATGTGCACATCCCCTCTCGAGGCGGGTTCCACAAAGGGCGAATCAAGGGCTTGAAGCCACTCCCGCAAGTGACTCCACTCAGCCGAGGACGCACCTCACAATCATAGTCAATCCACCACAACTCCAATACTCCAGAATAAAATCAACAACAATACTAATCATATAAATTAAATCACAACATCACATCTTAGATCAATTATGCAATCAACTGAGTAGGGAAACCTACCTTTTCACTATTCCATGAAATTTCATCCAACAAACTAGCCAAGCAAGACTCCGAGATGAATCCTACAAGTATCAACCACATACTATTACTAAACTATTCAAGACCTACTAAAGATGACGACGAAACACAAACTCATCCTGAGGCGCAGACCGATGCCGGCAACGGCGACAACCCAACTCGATGACTTCCAGCATGAACCATCTCCCTTCTTGGGTTAGTGTCAAGGCCATGTGAGAGAGTAGGGTGATGGGAGATAAATGGGGGAAAGAGATATTAGGGTTAGAAAGAGAAAAGAACCGTCGAAAATGAAATGAGGTTTACAATCTCGCGTTTTATAATAACGCGTTAACAGACGTGATACTCGCTCGAGTATAGACATACTCGACTGAGTAAGCCCTACTCGGATGAGTATTCACACTACTCGGCCAAGTGACCTTAACTAGGTCGAGCAACCAGTAACGTTGGTCTCCTAACCTCTCCCATATCCCTTGCTATCGGTCTCCTTTGGTCAAACGGTCAGTGAGCAGTTCCTTAAACAGGGCGGGTATTACACTATTGCTCTATCAGCCAAATTTTATGCTTGTAAGATTTTAACCGTGTTTCATCTAACATACACTAATGTTTTACTCTTATTCTCACTCATTTTTACAAATGGAAAATGAGATGGCGCCACTAGATGATGCTGAAATTCGGCGCCACCGTAAATATAATTGTAAATCACATTGCTATTTTCACTTCCCTCTTAAAAAATTTGAATTTCAGGACATTTATTAGTAAAGGGTAGTTTAGGAATAGAAATATATTTTTATGGGAAAACTTTAGCCGTGAATTATGCCATTCTTATTGGCATCTCTTGATTTTTTTAACAACCACTTTCTTGATTTCTTCATCACCTCACTCAATTTATTTATCTAGCAAGAATGATAAATAATGATCAACTGTAGCCTATTTTTACGGTCTAATATTAACCTTGAAATTATATTAATCAAAGTATCAATCAGATTATATGTGAAACTATATATTAATCGAAGTCTATTGGAGTACAATACTAAAACAAGATTAACGAGCAAAATAGTAACAAAAAACTGAAAACAACGTATCAAAATTCGACATTGAAGTTGTCCAGCACTACAATCATGTAAATTTCTTATATTGTTTTGCTGATCAATCATGTTGAATATTTCTTTTTGAGTTGACTTCATGAAAAATTGTTTACGGGATTTTAATGAAAAATAGAAGAGGCAAAGAATAGGTAGATGAGTAGATCTTAGATATATGTATTTGTTTGAGTTAAGATTTTTATTCTAACTCAAGAAATAACATATTACAGTCTTACCCCTATAAATTTGGTGCAAAATAAAAAATTAATTTTTCTTTTTATTTTTCTTAATTAGGGTGGCGCTGAAATTCAGTACCACCCAGTGGCGCGCCCTATCGCCATGCTTTACAAATACAGTTAGTTTGAGTATTAATCAAAATCAAATACTAAAAAAAACCTGTTTTTTTTAATTTAATTATGTTTAAGTTGTTTTTTTACTCATTATAGTATTTTTTGTACCGGAGTTTCCATTTGTCTGCCCCTCACTAAAAATCATCAAACCGAATCCAGTTCTCTCTATTGTTGACTATTTCTCTCCTTCAAAAATACACAAAATTCTTCCGTTATGAATGATAATTCGAGTATAGAGTAATTATTTAACATTAATCCATTTTTACTAATTAAATTGATATTTTTTTAGAATTTTTTATCTTTTTTTAATTAGGGCTTAGATTAAAGTTAATTAAGAGTTAGTTGAAGTGGGATTGTCATTTGTGGGGGTATTGTTTTACCTGGATGTTGCCGAGGACATCAGGACATGACATATGCCGCCAGCGAGAAGGATGGCATGGAGTCGTTGAAGAAAGAGGTATATGAGAAAACTAAAAAAATAATACCTAGGCATCGGTAGAAGGTTGGACTTCCTCAAAATACAACACCAACTAGGTAGTATCCCGCGCTTCGCGCGGCCTGTTTGAATATTTTATTATTATAATTGAAGTAAAATATTATTTTATTGTTATAATTGAAGAAAAATATTATAATTGATATATGACTTTTAATATTTTTCATTATAAATAGAAATAGATTAATTTTTTTCAAATATTTGTTTTTTTATGTTTAACTTCAAAGCTTTCAAATAAAATACATATGTGTCATAAGTGATAGGCCTTAGTTAATTATGCATGATCAATGTTTTATAAATAAGTATACAATAATTTTTTAAGGATAATAATAAAAAAAAAGCATCTTTTCTCTCTTTCTCACGCATTTTCTTACAAAATTTCTATTATAACGGAAATTATACTCAATTGAAAGTAATTTTTTGCAATAAACGAAATTATTTACATTTGAGAACTTTTATCAAAATATTCTTATAATAAAATTAAATTCAAATACCAGAGGTTATTTAATGTAATTTAGTAAATACCGTAATATTTGTTAAATTATAATTAATATTTTGCTGAGATTTATGCGTTATTTACTGTGCCCATATTTAATGATTAGTTGTAGTTAATGATTATAATCAAGGTTAGAACGCCACGTGGCGATCTCGAACGATCGGTGTGTATATTTAGTTCATTTAACAGAACTATGTCTTTAAACAATTTATAACTTTCTTCCGTTGTTTATTTTACACTATCTAAATTTGACTATTATTTGTGTTTTTCTTGTGGTAACGTTTCTTTATTGACTTTACATTTTCCCATTCATGCCAATAATCGGCCTTAGTAATTGTCGATAAAATAAGAATTTCATAGAATTTTGAAAGTGGTAAGCTACTTTATTAGCATATACAATGGCTCTTGAATCTTCATTTTCATGGTTATAATATTATAAATACTTACCATATTCAATTGATTGGAACTTATATAAGATTCTATAATCTTAAATGTAAATGCATTATAATTTATTTAATGTTTTTTTTAATGTCAAACACAACCTTATAAAAACTTTTTTTAACACCATCTTTAAAAAAAAAAAGTTTATCAAACACAATCTTTAATAAATTCGAGAAAGATGTTGGGATTTTGCATGCCACTTTCTCAAACTCACTACTCATAATATTATTGTTGGTTATTTGTTACCACCTTTGGATTGTTCAATGCAAAAAGCTATAGTTTATATGTACCCCGTCAATGTTACAAACAAAGATAATTTTCTGTAATAATATCTAATAAAGGCGTTAATTAGGTAGGCAGAAAAAAATTAAAGAATTTCAGAATTCTCAACCCAGTTTATTTATTTGTGCAGAACTAAAAAATACAAAACCACAAAAGGCCAATAAGTAAGAAAACAAATAGAGCATACTAATGAGTACTGACGTTGAAATAAATTCAAAAGACTATAATAAAATTATAGCCTAACATATATACAAATACACTATCAAAATACATATCCCAAATAAAAGTTTAAAACTCATCCTACAACGGTGAGCATGTTACGGTTTATCGGTTTCTAACTTCGACATATATACATGCATTCCGTAAATGCTATGAACAAAGATGAACACTGGTAGGATGTATAAAACCGTTGTGTATTGTTGCCCGATTGAAACGAATATGAAAGAACTAATCTTCTCCCATAGAGTTCGCATACTTGTCAGTGATGAAAATATGGAAACAATGCCATAGAGAAAAGACTAAGCATTTTTTATGAGAACGAAAAATGTCTTATGAGTATTTATAATCAGCCCTTAGAGAGAAAACTTGTGTGCCAAATACGGAGTATTATTAGTCATATGTTATTTATGATCATCCGTTGAATATGTGCGTATTTTTTTGGTTTGCATATTCATGTATGTGCCAATTTTTTTTTTTTTTGCATGTGCATGTATGTGCCACTTTAATTTGTATTAGACTTCATTTCATTAGACTTGACTTTATAGAAAACCTACGATCATTAATATATTAGGTATTTACGGAGTAATTGCGTTGTCAACCTCGTTTAGTAACTTCAACTTTTTTTTTTTTTTTCAATGACACGTGTCAATCCACAATTCTTCTAACCCAGTTATATATATATATATATATATATATATATATATATATATATATATATATAAAAGAACAATTGGTCTCCCTTGTGACGGGTTACCATTTGTGGCGGATATTTTGTGAGATAAAATGGTAACAAAATGTGTTAGTGGAGAAAGGGGACCACATGAATAGTGTTGCAGAGAGAGAAAAAGTGGGTACTTTGTGAGATAAAATGGTATCCGTCACTCAAGAGTGACGGATATGTGCCGTCACAAACAAGAATTTGTGATAAAAGAAACTCATGATTGAAAGGGAGGAACCATATGAACAATTGTGTTAAACCAATCGTCTTCAACCCCTTATAAAAAACATAAGGATCGTCTTCCAAGTGATTCAACTACCTTTAATATTGTCCCGGAATTTGAGTCTCAACATAATCATCGTTCATCATAAATTGATATACTAAGGTACGTGATTCCAAAAATTAACCATCCCAAAAATATTAAAATTCTTGCACAATCATGTGAAATTTTTAAAAAATAAATTCAAAGTTTTTTTTTTCCAAAACGTATAATAAATTTTATACAATTTATAAATGTATAAAAAATTTATTGTATTGATACATTATATAAATTCATGAAATTGATTTTTTTTTGTGCAATTTTGATTGGAAATCGAAAAATTGGATTCAATTTCACTTTAACTCAAAGTTATGGGGCCTAATTGCTACATTTGTAAGTTATGGGGCTTAATCTCACAATTGATG
This sequence comes from Silene latifolia, assembly GCF_048544455.1. NCBI lineage: Eukaryota > Viridiplantae > Streptophyta > Magnoliopsida > Caryophyllales > Caryophyllaceae > Silene > Silene latifolia. The sequence goes on from NC_133538.1 coordinate 128,718,722, forward strand.
AAAGTTATGGGGGCTAATCACTACTTCTGCGTTATATCATGAGATGATTTCTTAGAAGATATACTTGTTAATTTATAACACTATAATGCTTTTACAGAGAAGTAATACCACATAAAGGGAGTTAACACTAAAATAAGGATCCAAACAATTGATTTGTTTTCCGTTAAGGGCCTGAACTATATATTTGTACAGCTAAGGACTTGGGAGCACTCTGCCGTTAAATTTGCCGTTAAATTGATATGTACGGTTACCTTCACTTCTTAATATACTAAAAAATGAACGCAATTTATTTTTGCAGTACAATTTGTACTCATTACAGTACTTTTTGCACCAAATTTTCCATTTGTCTACCCTTAGGTAAAAACTATCAAAACCTAATACTCTCTACATTTTTCCTATTATTGAATCTTTAACTTCTTTCAACCCCCTCCAAATTCTTCAACTATGAATGCTTATTCGAGATTATAGTGGGTATTAATGCTTTTTCCATTAATAATTAAATTATTTTTTGTTATAATTTAGTTCTTTTTTAATTATAATTTATTTTAAAATTAATTAAGGAGTCGATTGGCGTGGTATGGTAGGGGTGGTTTGGTAGTAGCCGACGAGTGTTGGCGAGTACGCGCAGACGGCCATTGGTGGTTTGTTTGTAAATTGTACAATAGCTTTTTGATTTTGTTCAATGTAGTACAGTATGCACTACGTACCACTGGTTGCATATTTCTTTCTTCAATAAGTCTTGCTTGTGACGGGTTATCCGTCACAAGCAAGAGACGGGGCGAATAGTAGTGTTTTAGTGGAAACGGGTTGTGAGGTGATGTGGGGCTGTGTCAGCGTTTTGCATGGGGAAGGAAAAGAGAGATTGAGAGAAATTATTAATTAATGCATCCTTCCCAATGCAAAAAAACCCGTCCACTTTTCATTTTGAAAACCAACCATATTCATTATTATTATTATTTCCACATTTACTCCTCTTCATTCATCGTCCCAACTTTCTTTCTTCTCTCTTAATCCTCTCTCTTCATATTCTCATAACATAACCACAAAAAATACCCACAAATCAACCAAAATCATTATCATGACAACGAAACAAGCAGCAAGAAGGGGGCCAAATAAGAAAACTACTAGAGGTCCAAAGGTGGATGATGCAGGAGAAGGTAATGATATGTTTTTTTATTTATTAAAATAGTATGGGTTTAATAATCGACACATGCAAATTTTGTGGAGTTTATTTGTTCATTTTTTTACAATATTTTTATTTGTATATGGTTATTCTCATTTTTTTAAAATTATGTTATATTTTTTTATTTATTTCTTGATTTTTAGTAAAAATTTAAACAATGTTTGCTTAATGTTTTAGTTTGATTGAATGTTTACTTAATATGTTACCAGTTTTGTTGAGTATGTTATCATTTAGTAATCTCGCTTATTGATATATATATATATATTGATAGGTGTTTCATATGTATTTGGGCATGTATTATTTGTAACCATTTCAGTTTTGAATGTTGTATTACTTTTCATAATTTAATATGTTCAGGGTTTTGTTTAAAATGTAGATTGGTAAAATTGTTTGCTAAAATAGTGTTTCTTATGTATTTGGGCATGAATTATTTGTAGATTTCAATGTGTATATTTGTAATGGTCACAACCTGACTTAAAGTAGTATCAGTTTCTGTATGTCTCATAACTTAATATGTCGTGAATTTTTGTTAAAAATGTAGGTAGGTAACATTGCTCGTTAAAACAGGTACTTGTTATGTATTTGAACATGTGTTATTTGTAACTATTTTCAAATTAATACATATATAATTGTAATGGTCACAAACTAATCTAAATTGTTTACAGTTTTGGTGTTAAATTTGTTTATCATTTTGGTATTGTTAGATGATGAGAAGGAGGTTAAAGAATCCAAAGTTCGTAGCAGCTTGGAATGCTCTCGGGGAGAAGTGTGTTAGTCGAAGTTGAAATGGTGCGGCCACCGTCGTTTTCCCCTGGGCTTGAAGATATTGGCGTTCCAAGTCAAAAGGTGAGCCAGACTTCCACTAGCAGCAGGGCGAAAAAAGCCACTGGAAAGAAGCAATAGACCCGTGTTGGGGAGGGGTTTTATTTTGGACATGTTGTATGGCGTTGATTTGGATGTTGTTTATAGCCTTATTTGGACATTATTTGTCGTTCCGCTAAGTTGTTTGTAAAACTTATGACTCGCTTTGGCCATCGTTTATGGCCTTATTTAAGACATGCTATGTGGAATTTATGTTACGCATGTTTTGTATGGGCCATGAATGGATCACCGTATTTTGGGCATATTGGGCATATTAAACTTAAATGTTCACATAATGACACACCATTGTTTATAGTTTGTTCAATTATGTTACCAATATGAATATGGTCGCATATTTTTCAATAATGGCAACATGACTTATATTTATCTATCATGATATTGGCGTTCCAAGCAAGAATGTTAATTGTTTACTGTTTTTACAATTATGTTACCAACTTGTATATGGTAACATAATTTTCAATAGTGGCAACATGACTCGTAAAGTTCAATGCCATAAGAAATACAAATTGATTTAATTACATATTGGGCATATTAAACTTAAATATTCACATATTGACAAACAATTGTTTATAATTTGTTCAATTATGTTATTAATCTGAATATGGTCACATATTTTTCAATATTGGCAACATGACTTATTGATCTAATCATGTTAACAACATATTAAGCTAGAATGTCAATTGTTTCCATATTGCTTTTTAATGTGAACAATTAGATATGACTATTAAGAAAACATGAAGACATGTTTATCTGTTATGTTACCATTTAGAATATGCTAACAAATTGCGTAATAATAGTCACATTAATTCGCTATATAACTTCCCATTTTTCAAATTGTTTCCATCTTGCTCTTTAATGTTTGCACTTTTCTTCAATATGCTAACAAATTGCTTGTGAGTGTTTCTTACAATAAGCGAGATTACTAAATGATAACATACTCAACAAAACTGGTAACATATTAAGTAAACATTCAATCAAACTAAAACATTAAGCAAACATTGTTTAAATTTTTACTAAAAATCAACCATTTCATGCAATATGGTATATATTTGGCCCGTCTCTTATTTGTGACGGATATCTCCGTCACAAATAAGAATTTGTGAAGCCGCAAAGGGAGGTGGTAACGTCAAGAAGCGCTGAAGAAATGTGGGCGGGGAAATGGGATGATAGTTGTTTGTATCGAACAATGTAGAATCTCATGATCATGCCATATATGAATCAAAATGGTCACATTTGACTATGTGTATAAATTGTTACTATCTTAGTAAATATATGTAACCATTTTAGATAGAATATAAATAGAAAGGGTTTAGAGTTTAGAGTTATGCAAAACATTTTAGTTAGAAAATGTAAACATTTTAGTCGAAAATGTGATCCTTTTTACATTACATTTGATTTGTTTTTTAAGAAAAAGAATCTTAGAATGATAACATATATGAACTAAAATGGTGACATAGGATATTTGAATGAAATGTTGTCATCTTAGTTATAAAATATAACCATTTTATGTTATATTTGATTTGATTTTAATGATTCGTATCATCATAACATATATGAATAAAAATGGTAACATATTAGCCAAAAATAATTTGTATAATATGTGACCACTTTAGTTCTAAAACACTACAAAAGTTGCTCATTATTTTCGAATAGTGATGAAGTTAGATGATATTATTTCAAATGACGATCAAGATTTGATAGTCCGTATTACAAGATAAAACTAAATACAAGTTACAGTTCTTAGTACAAGATATTTACTTTATCGTTCAATACGTGACCAATCTAAAGAGGTGACATTTTGTAGAAAGATATAAACATACAACTCTATCAGGGAAACTTAATGCACATTTCACACAAGTTCACAAAATTATTCAATATGTTTTCATTTAGACACCTCATTAGAATATACAAATGAAAGCATTTATCCTTAAAATGGTCATATATTAGATTTTATAACATGATTACCTAAATTTTATTATGTAACCATTTGAGAGTATAAGTCATCATTTTCAGTCAACTAATACGTGATGGGGTAAATAGAGTACACCCAACTAAATATGGTCACAAATATTTAGGAAATTGGAATATATTTCAGTCTGTTATATGTTTACTTAATTGATCAATATGTTACCATCTCCTAAGGTCTGTAAGATCTCTAAAGTTGATTACAAAGTACTTTAATATATAAACAAGTGGACTCGATATGATGACATTGTCTTCGGTTATTTAATCAAAATTTCATAACAACTAAAAATGGGAACAATCTTGGACTTTGATAAAAATAAATAAATAAGAAATTGGAACGTATCATGTTTACTTAATTGATCAATATGTTACCATCTCCCAAGGTCTATAATAATCAGTACTTGCGCAGGTTGACAAGGTGACAAAATGAAGAAAACTATAAACATTTTTAAAATATACGACTACATATTCATATATAGTACTAATATGCATTTCCTGAAATGATAGAATTAGTATAAAGACTCTCCTATATACATGAAACTATTCTCCAACAATACTTCATCTTTGAGTGTCCTTGATTGACATATCTGTAGACAATAGTAGACATTGTCACCACAAAATATTTGAATACATTAGCATAAAAATATTTAAATACATTAGCATAGAATGCAATCTCACAGACAACTTGTAAATAAGTTCCTATGTTTCTGATTTCATTTTCAATAGTGACTTCGAATAATCAAGACCTACATAAATTAACAGGGTGACATTAGCCCTAGAAGTATAAACATTTATGAGATATACAACAACATGTGCATTTACATTATCTGACGTACTCTAGTTGACAGGGTGACATTAAGACGAAAAGTGTAAACATAATTTAGATATACAACATGTGCCTTTTAATAATCCGTGCTACTGTATTGGACAGGGTCACATTAGCACCAAAAATAGACACATTAATTAGATATACAACAACACGTGTCTTTTAATTATATGTTGTACTGCACTTAACAGGGTGACATTAGGACGAAAAGTGTAAACATCAATTATATATACAACAACATGTGTCTTTTAATGATATGTTGTGTTGTAGTTGACATGGTGACATTAGCACTAAAAGTAGGGACATTAATATTTTTGCAAAATCTCTAACTAACATAGTTGACAGGGTGACATTGTCACCAAAAATATAAACATTAACACACGCAGACTTATATTCAAGCATGTATACTATACTGAAAAACATATACACCAATATTGAAGAAAATATGATCAAACTTCATACTCCATTAACAACCTTGAAGATAACAATGAGATGACAATAAAATATCACAAATTCACTCATTAACAAGATAAATTTTATTATTTGATTTGTGTTAAGATGGTAATAGTAATAATAATAATAATGATACCCTAAAAATACATACCTTTACTCATTGTGTTTTCCATCAAAACTTGATGAATTATGACATCATTGACATTTTGATCAGTTAGGGCACCATCAACTTCCTCCATCATTTGATCAGTTAGGGCATCATCAACTATGCCACCATCCGCCATTTTTGTTTGAAATAAATTTTTAGAATGTTAAAATTGCAGTTTTTATGAGATTTTAACGTGATAATGGTAGAAAATAGAGAGGAATTGAATGGAAATTGGTTAAGCATGCTTATGCAGATGGAAGGAAGTAGTAATGATGATGAGATAGAATAATAGAATTGCAGAAGAAATATGGAGTATTAAATGCTAGAGAGAGTGTATGCTAAATAATTGACAATAAATTAATGGTGAAGTACAAGTTAGCCATTATAATATAGCAAAGGTACCGTCACATTAAACAATGCTGCAGCATACATGTTCCCCACTAGTCTGGTGGACCCGGCTACCATTTCATGTAATATGGTATATATTTGGCCCGTCTCTTATTTGTGACGGATATCTCCGTCACAAATAAGAATTTGTGTTCTTTCTTTCTCTCTTCTTTTTTTCCTTTAATGTTCAATTTGCAATGCAAATGTTTACTTCCTTCTTGCCTGGTAATTGGTGATTTGATGTTAGAACTTCAAAAAAACAAAAATAAATCTAGAATCATTGACGCAAATTTTTGGTGTAGAGACCCGAGTTATAATGCGAGTTGTGAATTATTATAAATAGTTATCAACGTATTACATAGAGTGGGTGAAATTAATTAGAGGAGAATGGTGTGTAAAATTAGAGAAAATAAATTAGAGAGAAATTAGAGAGAGAAATTAAAAGGGAAAATGTAACACCCCAACTATCCGGCCAAGATAATTGGAGCATTACCATCTCGGTTTCCCGAGGTAGTGTTTCAAAACTTCAATCAAGAACGTTTTTATTAATGTAATGTTTAATGAATTTACATAAACGTAAACAAATGAATAAATAAAATATAACTCGTGATGTCTATACTCTTCTAGTCAACTAGACTCGTCTCGTGATATCATCAAGCTCGTCCCGTCTCCCGCGTACTATCCAAACAACCTGATCATAACCTTCTCCCCATATGACCAAAGGATATCATATGGATAGACACAGGCCACCCCAAAAGAGATAGGTGACAATGCACAGACACACAAACGTCAGTTTCAATAAATCAATAAAGTGTGACACGACTCGAGTGAGAGCATACAACATGACCATCATATGAATGGGCCACCATGAATAACCACCACCACGGTACCGGGACACGCCCAGACATACCGACAACCGCACAGGTACCGGGACACGCCCAGACATACCGATAACCACAAACAGGTACCGGGACACGCCCTGACGTAGGTTAACAGATACTTCATTCTTTACTTTTCTTTTTTACTGTTGAACATTGTTTCTCCCTCTTTTCCGGATCTAATTCACTGTAACTCTCTCTTTCTCTTTTATCCTTTTTCTCTCTTATCTCTTTATGATGTTTATTATTCCTCTATTCTTTCGCTCTTGTTCTATCACTATTATGTCTAGCTAATTTAATTGCTAGAATTTAGGGGATTCGATGAACTGTTGTTAGTTGCTAATTAGGTTTACAGATCCTTCGTTGTTATCATGTTTAAGTTGTTAATCACTGCAATTAACTGTAACTAGCTACTTGAATCGATGCATTTACCTTAATTAATCTTGGTAAGCCTTAACCTAGACCGGAAGGTTGGAAGGGGTGAGACCCGCAGTGAATAATAGGATGCTTTAGTGAGGGCATAAGCTAAGCTAATAGTATTTTAGGGTGAATTGAGACCGGAAGGAGATATTCGTTGCCCCTTAGACTGATACAATTGATCGATCTGTGACCTTAGCTACAATTATCAGACATTCATTGATGACCCGACAATCCTAGTTCTCTTTCTTTACTGTTAATCTCTCTTACTCTTTTCTCTCGCTTTAATCTCTTTTAGTTTAGTTTAAACAATTCAAACCCCCATCTGGTGACCTCAGACAGACCGAATTGACAAGTAGATAGTGACCGCCTCCCTGTGGAGATCGACCTTACTTACCGCTGACTTCTGTTAGTAGTTCTTAGGTATTTATTTTTGGTACTGAAACGACGGTATCATGGACCGAGAAAATAGAGGATGAAAGAGTTAGTAGGTGATTTATTTTATATGATAAAATGCATATAATCATGGCTATTCCATACTAGCCTTACACACCTACATTTTGGAGAAGAACAAAAGATAAAGGAGATGCCATGCATTGACATTTTGGCCTTATACCACCCGGCCCCTTCCTTTTTATGATGAGAATTTTGTTCTCATTTTCACTTCTCCATATTCTCATGCATGCATTCTTGTCCTTCTCTCTCAAATCTCTCTAAAACTAGTTTTAGAATACATTAGACTGTTCATCCAAAATTCTAATAACAATAGAGGATTACTAGTGTAGTAATAAGAATATTATTATAATTATTTTAAGGATACTAGTATATTAATCTAGTTAATTAATACATTAGTTTAAGGGATTTTTTTTGGGTGCAATCAAGAGGAGGATCTCAATACTTGGGATTAAGGAGGATCATCCATTACATTTAAGCTCAAGAACAAATAAGGAAGGTGACCTTATTTGTGCCCATTATTTCGAGCCATATAACAATGTAAGGAACATTGTTTGTCTTATTTTATCTCTTATTTAGTTATGCATGCACTGGATCTAATGAACTCATATTACTATGTTAATTAGTTCACTATTAGAAGAGTCTAATAATAGGTATATGAACCTAATACAAAGGTACTAAATAATATTCCTACACAAGTAAGTCGTATCCTTTACATAACTTTTAAATAAATATGTCATCATAAGTACATATTCCAAGATAGATATGAATCAAATATTTTTAATAGTGACCATATTACATACGATAGTTTTTGGACAGTCCTGATATACCAGGGTTAGTCAAGCCTAACCTGACTTGACTGATCATGGAAAAATAAATCGACCAAGCCTGACCTGGTTGACTTTTTGAAGGATTAATTAACCTGTCATGACTAGCCTGTCCTAATATGCTTAAATCTATTATCATACTACTGTTATGAATCCTTACATGATTACTCATTAGGTTTTCCTTTTTATATATCAAGCATGTCTAGCATGATATTAGAACCTTTGATCAATAGAATTTTTAATATTAACATGTTACACATATTATACAACATGAACGCTTGGAGACATAATCTATCTTGGCCTGCTAGTTAACATGGTTGTGATTTATAATTCATGTGTATCATTTATAACCTACTTGTGATATCCTTGTAAGATATTTCGGTCCTGCCAAGTGCAACTTTACGTGACATGTGGTAAGTTTATGAGTTACATGATGACCAAAGGACACATAATAGTTAGTCCTTAACGGATTAAAGCAATACTGGAGTTCCAATTACCAAAACTGACAGGCTGGATTCTAACCTGAACAAAAATCAGCCCGGCCTGGATTGTTATTTTGAAACTTTAAAGCCTTCCGAGTCAGGTAAGTTTCTCACCTAGCAATTACAGTACCCAATTAGGGGCATATGTGTAGCATCATCCAGCATGGAAATAGATCAGGTATGACTACCCTGACATACATGTCCTAATAAGATCTCACTCCCCTGATTCTGTCAGGCCTGAATTAGTAAGTTTCTAAAAAAAATATATAAATATATATATATAGCTTTGCTTGTTCTCATTTTTATACAATTGAAGTATATGCTAATGTTATCATCTATAGGCTCAATATTGACACAACTTTGAAGTTTGTACGGCAGAAGGATCACAAATCCACCCCTGAAAGAAATATAAACATCTACGAGGAAGTCAAAAAACTCCTGAATACGAGGCAACATTATTCAAGGATTAGAAGCTATATTTATCATTTTCTCCATTTTTGCTGGCCAAGCCATGCAAAGGAAAACCCTTGCCGGTTTATCTCTCTCTTGTTGACACTACTATCAGTGCAGTCCTGGTTAAAATAAAGGAAGGTCAGCAACATCCTGTCTACAATGTAAGTAAAATTCTATTAGATACTGAAATAAGGTATGGTTTACTTGAAAAATATGTTTTAGCTTTAATTATATCGTATATCAAGTTGTGTCCTTATTTTGAATATCACCCAATAGTAGTTAGGACTAACCTACCTATAAAATCTGCCCTGCAGAAGCCTGAATTGTCAAGTAGGATGGTCAAATGATCAGTCCAGCTTAGCACCTATGATATCACCTTTGAACCCAAGACAGCAATAAAATCACAAGCCTTAGCAATCTTTGTGGCTGATTTCTGCCCTAACCTGGAATTACACCTGGCCAAGGAAGCTAACCAATTAGACAATAAGACCTCAGACCTAGAAGGAACCCTGTTCACGGACGGGGCATCTAATGTACGTGGCATTGGGTTAGGATTAGTACTAAAATCGCCATAACGGGACATAATAGCCCAGGCTGAGAGCTATGAGGTCAAAGCCACCAATAATGAGGCTGAGTATGAAGCCTTCATAGCAGGACTCAAGGTATGTCTAGACCTCGGTGTTCAAAACTTAAAGGTAAAAACTGATTCACTTTTAATTGCAAATCAAATAAAAGGAATTTGTACAGCAAAGAATGAAAAAAATGATTTTATATTTGGAATATGCTAAAATACTTTGCGATAAATTCATTTCATTTGATATTGAGCAAATACCAAGAGACCTGAATACCCAGGCAGATGCTTTGGCCAACCTTGGTTCAAATTTCACCCCTGCTATGATAAAGTACCTATTGTACAATTACTTGAACATGCCATCAACAAGCCTGAATAGGTGAACCCTGTCAACACTAACAATGATTCATAGATTAAGCCTTATTATGATTGGTTCCTGCAAGGTATACCACCTCAGGCCAGGCATATGGCTAAGGAATTTAGAATTAGAGCTTCTACCTATTTTATCATCAATGATAATTTATTTAAAAGATTTCAGGTCGGACCATACTTGAGATTTCTCATACCGCTTGAAGCAGGGCAAAGTTTTCAAGACTGGTTATTATTGGCCAACCCTGAGGGCTGACTGCCTGGACTACAGCATGAAATGAGAAGCCTGCCATAAGCATTTTCCGACTATTCATCAACCGTATAAGTTATTACATATAATCTCTACACCCTAGCCATTTGTGAAGTGGGGCATGGCTAACCTAAAGCAAATGGTCAAGCTGAACTAAATGAAAGGGTGGTCGTGAAAAAAAAAAAATTTGCCAGCCTGGCCAAACTTTTTATTCATTGGTTTATGGTAATGAAGAAGCCATCCCTGCTGAAATCCATGTAGATATGGTTTGAATATCTTTGAAGCAAATATCAGCCTGATCCCAACATATTGAAGAACCTTATATGCCACAAAAACCACAAGGAGACATGATTCCAATATCTTTGAATATCATCCACCGAAAAGCACAATCATACTTGTGCTAATTTCTGCTCTGCATTTTCTAGGTAAAAACTCTAAACTTATTCATCTGAATGTGTGTTATGCTGTGCCTTTCCTGAACATGTTACGTGACAATGTGCATTCTTTTCTTGCCTACTTGTTTGCGTTTCACATGCTGGATGTTCTAACCAAAATTATTTTACTTAAATCCTGAAAAAATTATACATTAATTGTTAGTGCATGAATAAAATCTTCAGGATTGAGGGCTACTCTAGTGTACATTAGACTTCTTATTTATGTACTTTTTAAATTTTTTGCACCCCACTGTGCCTGACGAAGTTGGTAACCATCACCGAATACGGTGAATAGAAGGACCAATCAGGTATGAAATAATTGCCCGACCTGACTATTTCCTGCACACATCTACAACCGGCTGGATGCAGCAAGACGGTACAAGGGTGTTTTATCCGGACCATCAGTCTAAATGCCCTCTCGACAGGCCGAGTACCAAGCCCTCCAGTCAGGCAGGGGACATAACCCCTCCTGACAGGCCGGGTTTCCTAACCCTTCAACTGCTATGGTACAAACTATATATGGTTGAATGGCTTTAGTTGGCTTTAATCGCAAGACAGGAGCAAATACTAAAAAAACAGGTTAACAGGTTTAACAGATTAACAGGTTTGAAGAAAACAGGTTAACAGGTTTGAAAAGAATGACAGGATTGAACAAAGTAAGCCTAAAAGACGAACTTTATATCATTAATAAAACCCTTACCCTCTGGGGCAAAGGTAGCAAAATGTATATCTATCCTATCAGGGATTACCATCCTGACCAGGACCAACAAAATATAAAATTGTCTTTACAAGGACATTCCCCCTTGGCAAACGTACAAAATGGTTAATGATTCTACCAAGGACATTCTCCTTAGTTGGACAAAATACCATTATTTAACATTTCTGCGAATCACATCCCTGGTGTGAGGGCTAGATATTAACACCGGTCAGAAATTATTCCTCGCTTGACCGAGCACCACAATTCCTCTTTCTCACGAAACATATTAGCCTCTATCGGCTCAAGATACCTTTCCAATATAATCCTTGTCTTACCCTGCCTTGTCACAGCAAATGAACATTGACTCACACACACTCCGCGAATACACTTGATTAAGAAGCAAACATTACTGATTCATATGGTGGGGGCAAAGACAAGCCATGTCAACTGTACGCAGGCTACATGACTGAAACAGACGTACAGGGTAACATGGTTAATATAGCGAGCAGGAATGGTAGGGGCATCAATTAGATCAATTAGCTTATGGGGATCAGTCCCAGTACTGGAGACAGACCCACCGCCTATGAACCCTCCTCCTTAACTTTGGCAAGCCTAGAATTCAAGCCCGCTATGCCGAAATTGACAATTCTGAGAAAAGAAAGCCTTACTTCCAGAAGTTGAAGCCCAAGCAGCCTTAACATGCTTAGGAACCTTAAGCCTTCGAACAACAAAGAAAGCATTCCAGCCCACAGCAGAATGGCCACAACCTCTCCATAAGAAGAATTGCAATGAAAGTAGTTACCCTTTCAGAGGGATAATAACTATTGGACAGCTAATCGTCAACTACAAAGAAGGTATATCCTGTTAAATATTTCCTGCTTTCCTTTGAATTAACAGAATATGTGCAGGACAAGTAAAAGTTACAGGGTACTTACCACCAACGCATGCATCAAAATTAAGATACGCCAGGTTAGGCCCAACCAAGTTGGCCCTGGTGAATATATAGCCAATCCACCCAGATGGGAGAATTTTTAGGAATCCATACGCCAGAATCAGCAGAAATGATCCCTTTACCCTTCAAATTTTTTCTCAAACTCAAGTTTGAGATGATTAGAGAAAGAGTGATGTTCATCGAGAATCTTCGTCAGCTTAAATTCAACAAATTTTGTTGAAGATGGTGACCTTATCAACAGCTAGAGCAGGGGATGCATCTCCAAGAGTGATGGGTTGATTTCTAGAAGATTCAGGCTTATTTTTAGAAATATTTTCAGGGTTTTGGACGAAAGGTGTGCCAGGAGCAACAACAACTCTGGTTGATTTTCTTTTTACAGCCACAGTTAGATTTTCTGGTAATTTCTGGGAAAATAGACGAAGGTTAAAGATAAAGATTGAAGAAACATTGGGAGAATTTTTGAAGAATTGATCAAGTTTTGGTGGATAATAAAGCATGAAGTGAAGAAATTATTTATAGACGAGAAAGATTGGGATTTACTGCAACTACCCGTTTTCTTAATGATAAAGCACGCTGAATCGTCCTGGAGAAGTTGTCCAAAGATGTAAAGAGAAGGTTATGTTCTTATTACTGGTCTGACTCAGCGATAATAAGGAGATAAGGGGCAATTGTTGGGCCTGAAATTTCGCACTACTGACAGGATAGAATTCTACCTTGGCCAGACGATCAGGACAGGTCTGTCAGGGTAGTCCATGTTTGGCACCAGTCGATGAGCCTAGACTCCGGCATCAACTTTAGGATCAAGTTCAACCCTGGCTTGACAATCGGGGCAGGATCACTAGGGTAGCTCGAGCCTGGCACCAGGCAATAGAGGACAACGGTCAATTGTAAGGTCAACATTTGACCAAGTCATGGATAATTATATAGGATTATTACCACATTAATATGGTAATTAAGAGCATATTGATGATGAAGATTCTGTTGGAAATCTATATCTCATTATTTAACATATTCATATATGTATCAAATTAATTTAGTCATAAAATTAATTACAAATCTTATGCATGCAAACTAAAATAAATAAGTGAAGAAATCGTTTTCTCACCATATGATTTTCGGATTATTGGGCACCAACAAGATCTCCATCTTGTTAGTTCTTGAGCTTTCCAATAATGGATGAACAAAGATTCAAAGGTAGAATCTCTCCCAAAGATGAATACCCAAGATAACCTCTTAAAAAACTAATATTATTAGATTTAGAACAATATTAATCTTACTAAAATTTGACCCAAAACTATTGTTTGTCCTCTTGAATATTTCGGTCAAGAGGAGAAGAAAATGGGAGTTTTTATTTCTCTAGATTTTCATAAGATGTAGAGATTATTATATTTCTCACACTAGAAATTATGTGTAAAAGTAATGAATAAAAATTAGAGAGAAAAACTCTCTATAGTGGCCATTGAAAACCGGTGGGGAGAGAGGAGAGGAGAGGTGAAGTGAGCCAATGCATGAACAAGTAATTCTTATCAAGAAAACTAGGTTTGCATGGCTACAAGCTAGCATCATCATTATGCTCTCCACTTAATTATTTAACACAATTTAAACATCATGCTCCCTCCAATAAATCGGTCCATATAAGATAAAATGGGTTCCATTTTATCTTTGTCAATTTGTCACATGTCACAAGTCATGTAAAATTGTCATGTATTTTTAACGTATTAAAAATCAACATATTAATAAAATACGTCATGTACAAAATCGACTTAGTAATTCATAATTACTTGTACCAAAACGGTTTGCCAATTATAAATCACAACATCTTGTATTTATAATAAATTATTCATTCAGATTCAATTGTTTCTGTAAACAATAATTTCATCTAAGCAATGAAACAATTCGATTACTTAGACCGTGTCTAATTTAATTAAATTATAATAATACACGTAAATATTACTTCCAAAATCGTCCGTCAATTTTAAGTAATTTAATCAACCCGTATTGTCATACGATCAATTAAATATTCTATTAAGAGTGTTATCCTTTAGGTGTGACCTAAGGGGATCAACTGATCACCACCGTCGCACGACAGTAATGTCAAACTCTAGTCAGCCAATCATTACCGATATGTGTGGACCAGTTGACTGTAAAATATTACATCCCACATGTATTCTTAAAATGAGATTTAAACATGTGATCATTATGATCGACAGTTGTGATCGCATTATTGTCGGAGGACACATATTCCAACAATCTCCCACTTGTCCTCGACAAGTGTGCGTCACCAATTCTCTTGTCCTATTACTATCTCCCACTCAATGTAAGGTGTCTTTCAGGTCGTACTTGCAAGTGATCATATCGAGAGTGGTTTCCTCGATCTGGAGAAGAACTGTTTGACCGGATTTATCCACTCTGGATACCTTCCGAGCGTGGCCACGCATTTCCAGTTCATTACTCCTCGAGTGGCCTTGAGATATTGTTTTAACCCTAACAAGGGGGTGGACAATTCCTATCGCACTCATTCCCTTCGACTAGCCACAGCCATAATAACCCAAAATATGCCCATATGACCCCTTTTACGAAGGTCATAGTAACACAAATCAAATTTAATCTGAAACTGTGCCATCTTAGGCGAACAATCTTTAGTCAAAAGAATCGAATCATTAGAATACTATAGTAGCTCTCGCCACGACCAAGCTATATAAATTTGCCAGAACTCTATAAGCGGTCATAAGGCCCGACAAAATGTTCCTAACAGTCTGCCTATGTGATCGACTAGTCATCTCACATGACTGTATGGCACTTGAACTTGCCATCAATCGCATCACACTCTAGTCACTTAGAGACGTCACCTCATACAAGTGACTATGGGCGAATACCATGTTAATCCAGGTTCACTTTAACGGGGTTAAATATTGTCTCTACAACCCGTTTGGATGTAACAAAGTACAAAAGGAGTTTTCAGATATAAAAACTCGAACGATAAATGTGATTATCATATGAGTTGTCAATACTTGATTACTACTTCATATTCTATAATCCAGTTTGTTCTTGAGTGTAGTTGTTCATCTCAATTTAATTGAAATGACATGACTCATCATGTTAAGCCTATGAGAAGGCTTTGGTTAGTAGGTTTTATCAACTTATTGTACCTTACTCAACCTTATTACATACTCGTTTTCCTTTGTAATGTATACATTTGCATTACAAAACTTTCTGAGTACGTGTCGAGATCCAATCAAGACATAGGCCTTCTAGCCTTAGAATAGCTCCCACTGTTTTCACAGTGTTCGGGACTCATCCTTCTTGCACATCCCATGATTGCAAGTGTACTCAATTTCCGTTATAAATATCTCTCATTGTTCTTTATTGCCTAGAACGATTCTAAAAAATCTATTTCTTAAAAAACATAGCCACAATGGTATCTTAACCTTCCTAATGTGTTTTTATTATGGTTTTGTCGGAAACCATGCGCAATCTCAATTGTCAATTGTCACTTGTGTAACACCCTTACACAAAATTGCATCATAAACACTTTGCTTTACTTCCTTAATGTTTCTGCAAGCACTTAAGGGTAATCTTTATGGCTTACTTGGTAAAGATTACTTAAATTCGATTTTGAAAACAATTCATCATACTCAAAGTATGTGAAGTGTTATACATCATTACTCATTTAATTGATCCGGCAGCGGAAGCAAATGGAATCAATCAAATATGTTCAATTTATTGAACTTAGTCATGAATCTTATGAACATAAGACTTCTTATTTGACGCTAATATCATGTGGATTTATCTTCATAAATCCGGATATTTAAGATGTATTATAATACTCCAAAAGTCTTAAATCATTCTCGATGATCAATATGTCATTCACATATAAGACTAATTAAAATTTCCGTAACTCCCACTAAACTTCATGTATAAACACAACTTCTCGACTTATCGAGAAACGTTTTATAACATGATCAAATCATTGATTCCAACTCATTGATGTCCTACTTAAGATTCTCTCTTAAGTTTCACATTATCTTACGATTGCAAGAATCTACTAAACTCAAGACATGTATTGAATACATTCCTTCTAATTGAAGAAGTGGGTTTTAGATTCACTTGTTGTATGTGTATCCTCATAATGAAACACAATCCCTAAGAAGAAGATCCAAATAGACTTAAGCATTTCAACTGGTGAAAAACACTTTGCTCCCAATCAAGCTTTGAAATCTCTCTTTATTAGTGCAAAACCCTTTGTCACTAATCAAGCCTTTTTATTTCGGATTTTCATGGCTCTAAGCCTTATATTGAGTTGTGACTTAAACACTCTCATGTAAGTCATATGTTTATTACGTTCCAGAAGTAATCAAGTTGAATCAAACAATTTCTTTGTAAGTTATAAGCTCTTTACTTTCTTAAAAGTAGCATGAATTCATCATTTTTAACAAGTGACGAATTTAACCTCCTAGGTTTTAAAGAAACAACGTCTTACACAAAACGTCTCATGTAGCCAAGAAAGACCAGTTTCTTGCGACATAACATTCTTTGTGGCTCTAACATTCTTTGTGGCTCTTGATTAATTTCTCCCACTCTGTCTTCTAGAAATAGACTTGTATTATAGAAAGACAGCTTCACGAGCCACAAACCCGTCGTACTCGTGATAATTGAAAGGGAAAAATGAGCATTTGTTTCTTGTGAAAACTTACAGATATGGTACTCTACCATTTCATATCTCATATGATTCGTTTTAGATTTAGTGGAAAAATAATTTAGACAAAAATGATAAAATCCCCAAAAGGATCAAGTAACTCAAGCAAACTTGATTGAAGTCCAAACCACATCGAATAGCGTTTGAATTCTATATCCAACCACACATTATCCCATAATGTATGCTAAGAGAGATTAACTTGTGATACTATATCACATTTTTTTTGGCTTATATCAAAGTCTTCACTTTGATAATCCCATCACGACTAAATCGTGCTTCTTTGAACATTTGAACTTCTTCAAAGATTTCTCTATTTACCTTATTAAGTGAACACATTAGTGTCAATCTAAATCGTTAGTAAAAGAAAATGATCAACCTATTTTGGATCAATGATTTACAACCTCGATCTCCTTTTAACCAAAAGGCACGAGACATCTTGTTTTGAATGCAAGATACGCATAAACCATTAACAATCTAATGGTTTCAAGAGTACTCGATAACTCTTTGCGTTCATCATTCTAGAATTTAAGGTTTAATCTTGGGTTACCAATTTGAGTCTTGCATCATCTACATGATATGTCATCCTAGTTTGGTTTAGAATATACTCACCTTGATAATGGGCTAGCCATACATCAAATTGTGGTGTATAGGGTCACAAAAGTGAAACCTATTTTGTATCTTAACAAGTTTATATTCTTATTTAGGGTTTATGCACTTAATAGTCATAATTAAGTACAACTATAAACCCAAAACTAGATTGATTACACAATGACTCTATCTCTCAACATTATTGTTGCTAGTCGTCATATTCTAATCATCTTATGTGTCGAATACAATGATAAAAACCTCCACTGGTTTCTAATATTGACGAAGTGGTACTAGCAAAATTTATGTTTAATCAAATAAACATTTAAAGAAGAAGGTCCCATTAGATGTCCCACAACTAACTTGTTGATTCTTCAATAATTTGGGGTAGTTTCTTTTCTTGTGTCCAACATTTAAGACAATGGAAACTTTATCGGTCGGGATTGATAGGTTTAGTATTGCTATTCTCAACAACTTTACTTTCAACATTACCTTGTATCAATTCCATTATAATCTTTACTTCTTGAACCTCATTCTCATCTTAACGATTTAAGAGAATGCTCCCACTCATTTCAATGAGCCTTTGCTTTGAGAAGCAAAATTGAATTCATGAAGATTACTCTTCATTTGTTCGTTTTAGTCTTAAAACTTTCATTGAAGTGGTTGCGATATTTTAGTCAATTACGAATTCCAACAAATCTAATTACCAAAACAATTTATCATTTCAAGGTATTTAATTCAATTAAGTATATGAAAAACAATCCATTGTAAGTAGATGTATTAGTCAAGAATCAAAAACCAGTTTGATAATGAATAACTTTAATCTATACTCTTTACAAGAGATCCTTAGCAATGGTTCATTTGAGGTTTTAGAAGCAAATTCATATTTGTCTTTAGTTACGATGTTGTAATGGAGATTTGAATCAAAAATCGAAATGATATCGTATATGAATTATGGTAAAGAATTAGAACAGAATGATAACGGACAAAAACTTTACATTTATCGTTTTATTAATACTTGTAAATAATTTAACAAGATATGAGCATTTATATAGTGACCTCTACCCAACTAATATAAATGATTCCAAGATCCAAATTCATATTAACTTGGGCACGGTGTGGCCGATACATCCCTTATCAATATAACTCGGTGGATTAACTCTTTAATCGATTATACTTTTAGAACTCTTGGTCGATAAAATTACATTAACATTTATCTTTAGCCCAAAACACATCCGACAAGGGCACGGTGTGGCCAATACATCCCTTATCAAAAACTTTTGTTGAGTTCAACCCAAATTTCGATTAAATGTGTCCATGATCCAAATCCACATCAACTTGGGCACGGTGTGGCCGATAAAACCCTCATCAACATGAATTCGGTGGATAGACATTTATCACCCACTTCCCCTACGTAACAAGGTTTGTACCCCGGTGTGGCCGAGTGCACTCCCTCACGAAATAGGTTTTCATGGTTTCTACTCTTTGGTAAGGCTATGTCTCAATTGTTTATTTTAGCGAGAGGTCATGTCAATTTATTATCTATCACGTTTTAAGTGAACTAAAGCGGTGAACTACGATAATTGTAATTGACACGGTCGATAAACTCGATAAAATGATAATGCATGTTTTAGTTATGGCGATTTAGCGATGTATGCGACATATAAATAAAATGCAAAGCATAAATTAAATCCTAATATGGCCTTCCTAAAATAGAAAATCTAAATAACTATTACATATTCGGAAACCAACTCCATTGGTCCCTTGAACTTCGGTTGAGGCACGCATCTCGAGGTAACACCGTCTTTATGTATCGCCTTCTTGAGTGACACCGTCTTCAAGGAACTCCGGAATAAATAAATTACATAACAAATTACATAATTTCCTATTATACATTTGTAATTAAAGTAAAATAAATCTATTAAATTACAAAACGGTGATACGAGATCACAATAAATTACAACCGAATCGATATTCCCATACATTTCGTGTAATATCAATTAAAAAACTAAGGCCATACTAAGTAAAATTACATAATTCAAAAATTACATAAAATAAAATTATGACAATCATAAATAAAATGCAGCATTATAATATGTATGAACATGCCCAATTTTATGCTAAATCGCCTTTAAGGAGCCAATATCGTATATTATACGGTTTTTACGGATTTGCGTGATTCAACGTTTTTATAATCACAAAAATTACATAAATTCATATTTATGCACAAGTTAATTACCCTAACCTCTTAGGACTCAAAATTAGTCTTCACTAATTATTTGACTATAATTAACTCATATTTCTTAAACTTGTTCATTAATGGACTTAAAATTACAATAAAATGCTATAAACTTCAAATAAATCACAAAAATTTCAAATAAATTCAAAATTTGAAATTTAAACTCATGAACATTCTGGAAAAATACCATGACACTCATAATGTTATAAAACTTAGGTTAAAAATTTCGAAATTTATCAGGAAAAACAATGTTGCGGTTTATCGGTTTTAACAAATATAATCATAAAAACATGAGAAAAATTATATTTATCAACTTTTCAATTTTAGATCTGAAATGGATAATAAAATGCAACATATGACGTTTTTCCTTAGTCATGGAGTATGTTTTAGGAATTATTCACTAATTAAGTCACTATTTATGCTATTTTTCATCAAAAATCCATAAATAATGCATAAAGACTTCAATATAGCCCATTATTTTACACACATCTTGTAAAATTGCATGTGACAACATACTAAATTCTATGACCAGATTCGAAATATTTCTCATATTAACCTATTTTTCATTTAAATTCGATTTTTATCATGAAAAATCCATTTTTCGAGCATTATAACTCCAAAAATTATGAAAATTTCCAGATCAACTAAAAATAATATATGTGAAAACATATCCAAAAACCACTGGAAAATTCGAAGTTTAGCTAATTTTCGTCCAAAAATGACATTTTTATCATAAAAATCACATTTTAATGTCATTATTGTATAAAATGAACAATAAAAATCCATAAATTAACCAAAATATCCTAAATACATTTTAGGATCAGAAACTTTAACATGCATAAATTATTTTCGTGATATAGCATAATAACACAAATTTACAAGTTTTATATGTTAATCGTATAACTCGGAAAAACTATAACCGATTTGCATGCAAACAACCAAGGCTCATGATACCGCTTGTTAGAAATCTATATCTCATTATTTAACATATTCATATATATATATATCAAATTAATTTAGTCATAAAATTAATTACAAATCTTATGCATGCAAACTAAAATAAATAAGTGAAGAAATCGTTTTCTCACCATATGATTTTCGGATTATTGGGCACCAACAAGATCTCCATCTTGTTAGTTCTTGAGCTTTCCAATAATAGATGAACAAAGATTCAAAGGTAGAATCTCTCCCAAAGATGAATACCCAAGATAACCTCTTAAAAGACTAATATTATTAGATCTAGAACAATATTAATCTTACTAAAATTTGACCCAAAAGTATTGTTTGTCCTCTTGAATATTTCGATCAATAGGAGAAGAAAATGGGAGTTTTTATTTCTCTAGATTTTCATAAGATGTAGAGATTATTATATTTCTCACACTAGAAATTATGTGTAAAAGTAATGAATAAAAATTAGAGAGAAAAACTATCTATAGAGGCCATTGAAAACCGGTGGGGAGAGAGGAGAGGAGAGGTGAAGTGAGCCAATGCATGAACAAGTAATTCTTATCAAGACAACTAGGTTTGCATGGCTACAAGCTAGCATCATCATTATGCTCTCCACTTAATTATTTAACACAATTTAAACATCATGCTCCCTCCAATAAATCGGTCCATATAAGATAAAATGGGTTCTATTTTATCTTTGTCAATTTGTCACATGTCACAAATCATGAAAAATTGTCATGTATTTTTAACGTATTAAAAATCAACGTATTAATAAAATACGTCATGTACAAAATCGACTTAGTAATTCATAATTACTTATACCAAAACGGTTTGCCAATTATAAATCACAACATCTTGTATTTATAATAAATTATTCATTCAGATTCAATTGTTTCTGTAAACAATAATTTCATCTAAGCAATGAAACAATTCGATTACTTAGACCGTGTCTAATTTAATTAAATTATAATAAGACACGTAAATATTACTTCCAAAATCGTCCGTCAATTTTAAGTAATTTAATCAACCCGTATTGTCATACGATCAATTAAATATTCTATTAAGAGTGTTACCCTTTAGGTATGACCTAAGGGGATCAACTGATCACCACCGTCGCACGACAGTAATGTCAACTCTAGTCAGCCAATCATTACCGATATGTGTGGACCAGTTGACTGTAAAATATTACATCCCACATGTATTCTTAAAATGAGATTTAAACATGTGATCATTATGATCGACAGTTGTGATCGCATTATTGTCGGAGGACACATATTCCAACAGATTCTGTCATAAAGAGGAAACATTAATAAGCATTAATGCGCAATTATGGAGCAATTAAGAGTGCATTCACGGAGGAAATTGATGACACAATTAAGAGGGAATCTTTACCATTAATAGAGAATAATCAAGCATAAACCATCGAAGGCTATATAAAGAGAAGGAAGCATCACAAGATGGAGTTGTTATTCGTCACAACACAACTTATCACATTGCAAGCAAGACTATTATAATACTTAGAGAAAATACTATACTTTGGGCTCATGAGAATATTATCCTCTCAAATCATAATGAAATCCTCTCCTGGCTTGGTGTCCGTGGTTTTTTCCCATTCAAGGGTTTTCCACGTACAAATTCCTTTGTCTTATTATTTACTTTATTTTCACTATTTTTATTATCATCAACCCTGCCTAGGTACGATCACGATAACATCAAAATAGGATGATACTAGTTAACCCTCATACTATTCTACCCTGGTCGTATTTCCAGCCCTGCGCAAAATATGGACAAAACAGTACCTAACAGCACCTAAAACCGTAGTATTACACCCACCCGCTTGCAAACGGGGTGGAAGGTGTGCATTGACTATCGTTGCCTCAATGCGGTCACCCTAAAGGATCACTTCCCCTTGCCTTTTCTAGATCAAATGATCGAAAGGTTGGGGGGAAAAGAATTTTATAGCTTTTTAGATGGTTATTCCGGTTACTTTCAAATCCCCATTTTACCGGAAGATCAAGCTAAAACAACATTTACATGTCCCTTTGGAACGTTCGCCTATCGACAAATGCCTTTCGGTCTATACATTGCTCCAGGAACGTACCAAAGATGCATGATGAGTATATTTTCCGACCTTCTTGAAAGAACCTTACAGATCTTCATGGATGACTTCACCGTCCATGGAGACTCTTTTGACTCATGCTTGGACCACCTCACCATGGTCATAACAAGATTCATAGACTCTCATTTAGTTTTAAACTCCGAAAAATGCCATTTGATGGTTGAGAGTGGCATTGTGTTGGGACATGCGGTATCCAAAAGAGGGAGAGGTCATCCAAACCTTACCCTACCCCAATAATACTTGAGATGTGAGGTCGTTCCTTGGTCATGCGGGGTGTTACCGTCGTTTTATAAAAGATTTTTCATAGATTGCTAACCCCGTGTGTAGGTTGCTTTATAAGGATACGGAATTTATATTTGATGAAAAGTGCAAGATGGCATTTGACACCTTGAAGGAGAAGCTAGTAACCGCCCCCATCATTCAAGCTCTACATTAGGAGTACCCTTTGATATAATGACAGATGCTAGTGACTATGCCTTTGGGGCCGTTCTAGGCCAAAAGGAAGGGAAATCCTCTCATGTTATTTAATATGCTTCCTTAATGATGCCCAAAATAATTACTCAACCACAAAAAAAAAAAAAACAAAATTGGCGGTGGTTTATGCTCTAGAGAAATTCCGTTCTTATCTTTTGGGTGTCAAAGTGATCATCTACATCGATCACAAGGCAATAACGCAACTAGTGGAGAAAAAGGACACGAAACCAAGATTGATGCGATGGGTTCTCCCTCTTAGTGAATTTGACATAGAAGTGGAGGACAAGCAAGGGGTGGCCATTGTAGTGGCCGACCACCTTAATTAGTAGAATACATATCAATAAAGATCAAGTTAGAAGAATGGGTGTGGTAGATGGGAGCCTACTACATGAGTCTCTTTATACTCTCAAGACGGTTGAACCTTGGTATGCTAACACGGTCAACTACATGGTGACCAAGAAGTTTCCTTCCATCCTGTCATCTTTCCAAAGGAGTAAGATCAAGGCAATTTCAAAGCACTACTTGTGGGATGATCCATACTTATGGACAAGTTGCCAAGACCAAGTGATTCAAAGATGTGTTCCCGATCACGAAATATCATTCATCCTACGGTTTTGCCACGAGTATGCATGTGGGGGGCATTTTAACCCACAAAGGACGACACGAAAAGTGTTAGAATGCGGTTTTTATTGGCCAAGTGTATTTAGAGATGCCCACGCATTCGTCAGGACTTCTGATCGATGCCAAAGGTGTGGCAATATATCAAGGAAGAGTGAGATGCCTCAACAACCTATACTTTTTTGTGAGGTATTTAATGTATGGGGTATGGACTTCATGGACCATTTCCCAACTCCCATGGTTTTCTATAAATTCTTCTTGCCGTTGACTACGTTTCAAAATGGGTGGAAGCAATTCCAACAAGAAATGATGATGCCGAAACGGTGATCACTTTTGTCCAATGTAATATTTTCTCAAGGTTTGGGGCTTTGCAACAAAGTGAAAGAGGAACCCACTTTTGCAAGAGAGTGATTGGGGCTTTGCTTAAGAAGTATGGAGTCATCCATAAGGTTTTCACGGCCTATCACCCACAAATAAATGGCCAAGCGAAGGTTTCCAACCGGGAAATTAAAAGCATTTTAGAGAAGATGGTAAACCCCGACCGAAATGATTGGAGCAAACGGCTAGATGATGCTTTATGGGCCTATAGGACGGCCTATAAAACTCCAAAAGGCAAGTCCCCATATAGGGTCATTTACGGGAAAGCATGTCACCTCCCTGTGGAGGTAGAGCATAAAGCTTATTGGGCAATCAAATCCTTCAATCGCAACATTGATGAGGCGGGGATGCATCGAAAACTCGAAATCCAAGAATTCTAAGAAATAAGGAATGACTCATATGAGAATCCGGCACTGTACAAGGAGAAAACCCGCAAATGGCACGACAAGATGATAAATCGAAGGGTGTTTGAAGAAGGGCAAGAAGTGTTGGTTTATCAAAGTCGATTCAATAACTTTCCCGGCAAATTCAGATCAAGATGGTTTGGACCTTACAAGATAAGAAAAGTGTTTGCTCACGGAGCAATAGAAGTTGAAAATTCTGAGTCCGGGAAAACAATCAAGGTCAATGGACAAAGGCTCAAACTCTATTACAAGGGAGTCAACATGAATGGCGAAGAAGATTTCCTTGTGGAGGATTCAATATATAGCGATTAAGCTATCCAACTCACTTTGTCGAGCCATCAACGTTAAATATATGGCAAAGTTTGTAAATATCCAAATTTCTAGTGTAGAATTTACCGCTTTCCCTAGTTAGAATTTACATTCTCGCACTTTATTGCTTTATAAATTGTTCAAACAAAACTCCCCTTTTTACAATTAAGTTACTAATGTGCATGTGAAGATTTAGTACGCAACGAATTCACAGAGGGAAACGTGTAAAAAAGATCGAGATGGAGGAGCGGTGAAACAACAAAACCCGACATTGAGGAGAAACTTCAACTGTGGGAGAGGAAAGGAGGAACCCTTTCAAGCAAATGGAGAAAAGCTACGTAGTGGAAACCGCAGTCTGCGGTCCAGAATGCAGCCTGCGTCTGGGACCACAGCATGCATTAGCAGACGCAGCCTGCATTTTCGACTCCCACACCATCCTTTTACTCGCCTAAACTCACACACTACCACCCCCAACCTCATTATTTCGAAACTCCTTCACACTCAAACACCAAATCTCCATCTACATCAAAACCAAATAACCCTCAAATCTTCAGACACCATCACAAGAATCAAATCCTTGAATCAACAACTCATCAAATTTGTGATACTCAACACAAATACCGCCCAACAACACCTAAAATCAGAATTTGCCCCAATTTGAGCAAGAACCCTAACTTGTAGAAATTTCCAATTCAAGCATCAAGGAAGGTTCAAATGTCCACAAGACGGGTTTTGAACGCTATCTACAACAGCCCTAACTTAATTTTGTGTCTAGTTTCCTTTCTATAGGGGCCCAAGACATCAACATGGAACAAATTAAATATATTAGGAGCTCTGCTCATTCTGATAGGGAAAGGAAGTTTGGTTTGTTTGGCCATAGAGCAAGTAATACACACCCTGCGATTATTCTGGTGAAGAGATGAAGCCACACAAGGTACGTGTTTTAGTTTGTGATTGCTAGCTTGACCCAGCCTTAAATGCCAAATATCACCATCCTTTTCATTAATAATTTGCAAATCCTTAAATAAATCCTGAGAGGCATCAGAAGTATTGAAAATAATGCCTTCCGTTTCATTCATGCCAGTACTAAAAAAAAAAAAAAAAAAGAGTTAATATTACATAATTCAGGGTTATTTTTCCAACTGAAACACTTGCTAGACTAGTATGAGGCGAGCTAGAACTTTTAACTAGATAGTAGATGCCCTTGTCTTCTTTGCCCAAAGCTCTAATCCTCCTGGTATGAGAGTCATGTATGGCACAAGCATGGTCATAGAATAACACAACACATTGTTCATCCTTGATTAGCTTTTGCACATATAAAAAGTTATGTTTGAATGAGGGAACATATAAAACTGTATTTAGTTTAATTCCAATTTCTAGTTAAAAAGAACCAGTGTGAGAGACATGTGAGGAACCTATAATACCCTATAAAATCTAGTGCAAAACAGTGGCGAAAATACTGTCGAATGAGATTAAATACACAATGATAAAACTAAATAACCAAGCTCGGATTAAAATAAATACAATCCACCGGAAACATTCCCGAAAAGGTAGTCGATACAATTCCCACTTTTGCTAAAAGGGCTAAAAATTAAAACCTTCAAAACATGGTTCTACAATCCAAAAGAAACGAAAAAAGAAAAAAAAAAGTAGGATCAACTACTCGCTAGCTCACTCCTCGAATCCCAGCAAAACAAATACATGTCATGTTATATACATAAAAGTCACAACCAGTGGGGAGTAACTCGGGCGTTAAAAATGCGAAAACCACAATTATTTGAAATATGAAACCTCAATACATCAGAAAATGTTAAAAACATAAATAAGCATTTGAAAAATTGAAAGTCCAAATCTAGTAAAAAAACATTAAAGTATAAGATACAATATCAAATACTCCTTATGGAAAGCCAGCTTAGTGTCTCAGTATAGATTTTCACTCGGACTATGCTTAAAGTACCGCGGTTCCACAACCATAGTAGGGCGGCGTATTACTCCGCAGTGCGAGGCTCTAGTCTAAGTGTATGTACATAACTCCCGGGGTGCAACACTCCCAGACGACCGCCAGTGACAATCATCAGTTCTATAGCTAATGGCAAACCTAAGCATATCCTGAGTTTATTATTCTAAACCTTATACCTAGCTGTTCCATAAGTATTCAAAACCACTTTCAAAGTGTGTATTATTCAAATCCTTTAAAAGGGAAACCTTCCAAGAAGGCAATTTCTAAAAAAAGTAACTTTCTATAAATAGAATCTTACTTAGAGTAAATACCTTCTCAAAATAGAAATCTTATAAAAATAGTAATGTATGGTGTTATAAATAATGTCATTTAAGAAGTAAAAAAAATATAAGTTATTATCTTGTTACCAAATTAGGTAAACCAATTTAAATACTAATCCATTATTTAAAATAATAAAATAATTTTGTCAAATACTTCTTATAAAACAGGCTCTTAACACATTCTGGAATCATATAAAAAATGACCATAATACCATTCTCCATAAAATAACGTCAAAACCATTATTTACTCGGTTTAACCAAAACAGTGTTTTATTTTTATAAAATCAAAGGTACCTTCGATAGTCATTAAATTTAACGTGAGTACTGTTTATAACATCTATGGCCAACATGTAAAATTTCGTAAAACGATCTGCTCATTTGATGTATGAACCGAATCAAAAACCAGATTATCGTAAGCACCGTAAAACACCATTTCAATTATTAAAAATAGTTTATGACCATAAAGGTTCCCAATGAAATTTGTAAAATTCTGGAATTAAGTAAAAACACCAAAAATAATTTTGCAAGCAACTAAAAGTCGTAAATACTATTTACTAAAATTTAATTCTTAAAACAGCCACAGCTGTATTTTATTTATTAAAAATATAATTCGACCTAAAATAATTTTTAACAAAATTTATATAGTTACATAATGTATTATGAGAGCTATTAAAATAGGTTTCGTAAATTAGGAAAATCAGAAACGAATTAATACCTAATAAACATCAAAACCGCTTAAACATTGTATAAATCATATTAATTACTAATAAGATTAAAATATCAAAACTTGCCGTAAGACCAGAATAAAATCATAAAGACGAAATGATACCATGATTAGTAATTTGAAACCCTAAAAATCGATATATTGCGATTATAACAATAACAACATTAAATCTAATAAAAGTAATACTAAATATGATAAATTCATAAATAAAATATATTTTGATATATAAAGAACTATCAGATACTTTCGTGCCATTATAATAAAAAGTCGAAAGATATAAATTAAATATCATAATTTTATTAAAACAACGATAATAACCAAAAACAAGCAACTACTCAACAATAACTAATGAAATGTCGAGTCATGCCCTTATGAGTTACCTCTTATTCACGTTCCAAATCGATGAAATACTCGTCCTCATACGGATCTTGATAATAGCCTCCAAAAACAAAATATTCATATATGATTAAATCATATACTAATTAAATAAAAACCAAAACTAAAAATACGACAACGATTAAGGACGATAATTACCCTTAGAATATGGATGAAGGGATGATGAAAGAAGATCGATCTTAATAAAGAAGCAAGAAGGCAAGCATGTATTTAGAATTTGGAAATAAAGAAGCAAGAAGGTAGGCACGTACGTAAAATTATTACATATGAAATCCCACGACTAATGAATCTCACGGCACTTTTGTGAGAAAAGTAGGATATATTTTCTCCTTATTTTTGTGTGAATGGAAATGATATGAGATTATCTAATTAGGAGAGTTTATGAATGACTGAAATGAGAAAAAGATAAGAATAAAATCTACTTATTTATCTTATGTAAAATCGGTTAAGGTAAGGGTTAACACCAAAACATCTTTTCCATTTTGTTGTAAAAATAAACAAAGGTAAAAAAATAATAATAATACTAACGATTTCGAATAAAAGAATATAAAGGATAAATCTAGTTAAATAATTAACTTGTCTATTAAATAAAAATACAGTCCATATATCAATGGCACCAAAATCGATTTCCCATTTTCGCTTACCGAAATGACACTTAAATAAAGAGTCGGTCCGAGAAGAAATCGGACTGAAATAA
The DNA here is from genome assembly GCF_048544455.1 of Silene latifolia. Taxonomy (NCBI): domain Eukaryota; kingdom Viridiplantae; phylum Streptophyta; class Magnoliopsida; order Caryophyllales; family Caryophyllaceae; genus Silene; species Silene latifolia. The sequence goes on from NC_133538.1 coordinate 128,748,216, forward strand.
GATTTAAAATGGCATTAATTAACGATTTGTACAAAACCTGTAAATCTAAGTATTAAAATTTAAATCTTATAAACAAAAATTAACTAAGTGAGATTAAAAAAAATTGCGGGTGTTACAACATCCCCCACTAAGAAAAAGTTTCGTCCTCGAAACTTGAAAGTAAAAAAATAAGATTGGAACAAAGACTTTTAAAACATTTCAACTGACAAATATATTTGAAAAGTCTTTGTTGAGGTCAAAACAATCTTTAAACCAATTTTCAAAATTGAACAATTATAAATTACCTGTCTCGAAATCACTTGTCTAGTTAATATCTTGGTACGAGAGAATACCTGTCGCGAAGAAGAATTATGTACTCCACGATAAAGGCAAACTAACATTTGAAAAATCAAATTTCAAAACCAAACGTTAGCAAGTACTGGGCAGCCATTAGACGTCTTTAATGATAAGTCCTAGTATCCAACTAATGTCGAATTCCAAAATAAGCTGTGTAATTATATTTCAAACCTTAGGACAAATCCAATTTGTAAATAAATCATAACATTTGAAAGTTTTTCGAGACATTAAATAACTTTACTTAAAACAATTCCGGAATATCTCAAAACGGATTTCAAGAAATTTCGAACAAAGCAAAAAAACACTTATCAGTAGTAAAATTAGAAGTGCAACTTGAAGTTTTGAAATCAAAATTTAAAAATATTAAAATCTCCATAATAACACAAATTTTGTAGTAGTCAAAGCTCATGTATAAAACGAAAAAAGTACGGAAAGCACATTTAAAGGTACTTTTTTTAAAAAATCATAAGCAAGGGTTAAAAGTGTATGAGCTGGAACAGATGCTCGAGAAAAAAAGAGGGAAGGAAGATTCAAGAGCAATACAAAGCTCTCTCAAGGATTGTAAATGAGGTTAATCATCTCGAGATTCTTGGTACCACTCCTCTATGAAGCTCCAACTTTTCTATTTCCATCGAAACCAACACCAAGCTTGTCAACACCAGGCAACTAAGTTGTCAACCTCATAGTTGCCTAACTTCCTAGTTTATATCCTCCAATCTCATAGATTGATACAACTCTCATCCACAACATTAAATAATTGTTCAGCCACTTAAAACATCATGGTAAGAATCCAAGTAGTTCAAAATCCAATGCTACTAACCAAAATTCCACAAGTTATGAAAACACAACTAATCCAATTAACTCATAAGGCTCTTAAAACTGTTCAAAACACATCAGGCTTTCACTTGAAAAGAATTCTAAACCCGGAATATTCAAAATAAGACATACCACACTCAAATATTATACTCTTTTGAGATCTCAACCAAAGCAATAAGGTTACTAAATCCATAAGACTCCTCAAGTCATGGAACATCAAACAAAAACCACCATCTAACAACATCATTCCATCAAAGTCTTATAGAGGCCCTACCAAAATTCCAATCATAACATTGCAACACTAGGTGGTTATCAACTTAACTAAGCCACAATCTCGATGGTCTAAGGTCCTCAAATAAATATTTCCTTTAAGGTAATTCGAACCAAAATATTCCTCAAATTATTCCATATACTATGGTTAAGACATCAAAGCACGAAAGGTACCTAATCCTCAACTTCAAGATCTTACATTCCTCTAGTAAACACAATCAACCCACAATGCGATTGTGAAATAACATTCCTTATTCACAAGGTTACCACTAATCAACCCAAATAAAGTTAAGTGATAGCACCTAAAGTTCAAAGGTTACAACTTTACATCAGAGCTCACCGATCTAAATGCATAAGAATTGAAACTGAGATCAATCTAGGTCAACCAATAATTATACAAGGTTACTATTAGCGCCTTAATCACATCTAGTCCAAAATATGCAAGATACCTATAATCCAAAGCCAACATTTAAGCTAAAACACTAACTTCATAAATCATTAGTCACCATCCAGGTTAATCCATAACTAATAGCTCTTTCAAGATTAGGCATTCAAGGTAAAACTCACCACCCTCAAACCAAAAGTAACAAAGCTCCACTAAACCTCAAACGCACTTGACTTCCATTACAATTCACAAGGAAATGGTTAGTCTAACCAATGAATCTCAAGAGAATAAATAGCAAGAGTGGAAGAATCGCAAACAAGGATTCATTTACCAAAATAGGTAATGAAGATTTGTAAGAGTGAAAGAAGAGGAACCTTGATCGCAAACTATCAAGATTTGAGAACAAAGAAGGAATCTTCAGGCTTCCAAAGTTGCAAGGGGGTTCACTAGGTCACTCCATCTTTTTAATGAGAAACAAAGACTCCGGCCTTGGGTCGCTCCATCTGACGGATCCACAGTGTAATCATTTTTTTAATCTATTGCACCACTGTGAGACTTGAGTCTACTCTTGGTCATCTTCCATGCAGCTCGAGCAAAGCTAAATTTGCGCTGGAAACCACTGATGCATCTTCCTTCCAACACCATGTACTCGTCCCTTGATCTTCTTTGTCAAGGAAACAAGACAAAAATTCAATGCTAGCCATTGATTTACATAAACACATAAGCTAGCAAACAAGTCCTTATTTGTTCTACCCAGCTCTCTCTATCTCATTTTAATTCAATCAGACATTTATTAGTCTTCTTGCCTAAAGATCAAAGTGTGAGTGTCGGGAGCAGTGATGCTCTAATACCAACTGTAATCCGCAATAAAATATCGTGCAAAACAGTGGCGGAAACACTGTCGAATGGGATTAAATACACAATGATAAAAATAAATAACCAAACTCGGATTAAAATAAATATAATCCACCGGAAACATTCCCGAAAAGGTAGTCGATACAATTGCCACTTTTGCTAAAAGAGGCTAAAATTTAAAACCTTCAAAACATGGTTCTACAATCCAAAAGAAACGAAAATTAAAAAAAAAAGTAGGATCAACTACTCGCTAGCTCACTCCGCGAATCCCAGCAAAACAAATAATTGTCATGTTATATACATAACAGCCGCAATCAGTGGGGAGTAACTCAAGCGTTCTCCCAGCCACTATACATCAAGTTAAAGGTAAGCAAATGCTAAAAACATAATTATTTGAAATATGAAACCTCAATATATCAGAAAATGTTAAAACCATAAATAAGCATTTGAATAATTGAAAATATAAATCTAGTCCAAAAACAATATAGTATAAGATACAATATCAAATACTCCTTATGGAAAGCCAGCTTAGTGTCTTAGTATAGATTTTCACTCGGACTATGCTAAAGTACCGCGGTTCCACAACTATAATAGGGCGGTGTCTTACTCCGCAGTGCGAGGCCCAAGTCTATGTGTATGTACATAACTCCCGGCGTGCAACACTCACATACGACCACCGATGACAATCATCAGTTCTACAGCTAATGCGCTACGCCAAATAAGACATCCAATAACGGTCAAATAATGCAATTACCATTATTAAAAAGAAACACGGAACCGTTATTGCAACGACTGTTGTTAAATATATACCATGGTTTTATGACCGTTATATAACATCAATAACGGATCTATAATACTGTTATCACTACTCAAGAACCGTTATAAAACTGTTGTTAATTATGTTTATGGCAACAGGTATACTTTTAAGAAACCGTTATTAGATATTAATAACGGTTTCAAACCCGTTGTCCTAGTTTACAACGGTTTAGTGGTTCCAAAACCGTTGTTAAATATTATCTATGATAACGCTTCATTTTGTTATCTTATTTAATTAAATGTCAATATTTAACATCGGTTTTATTGCGTGATAAACCGTTGGTATATTTATCAATTGATGAAACTATGACAACGGTTCTTCTTAAATAAACCGTTGTTAACATTTTGAAATCGACAACGGTTATCGTTCGTTATCTTATATTTTCGGCGGTTTGAATGAGAGAGAAAAGATTTCAACGGTTATTTATCTAATTAAAACCGTTGTCAAATAATTGTTTGCTTCGGGTTGTTTTTAACCGTTTTAGTTTTTTTTTTAAAAAAAATGATTTTAGCTTTTTCTAGCAACTGCTGAAATGCTATTTATTTGGCAGCGTTTGTAGTAGCTGCTGGAAAGCTATTTTTCAGCTGCTGCTGAAAATAGCATTCCAACAGCTGTGCACTGCAAAAATTCAATCCTGCATCAAAATATTACACCCCGTAATTAATTAAACCCAGTTTCAAAACAGTACAAACAAGATGATCAAAAGCCAAAACACAACTTCCTCAAAAAAACAAAAGAAGTCAATACACAATGGCTCTATATATATACACACACACACGTACATAAAGCATGAGCAAACTATTGAGACTCCGCTAATGAAACAACATAACTGACCCACATATTTCTCATCTGATTGATGTCCTCTGGCGAATATTCTGGGGCTTTGTTTAGTATTAGTGGAAACTACAATTCAAAATATATATAATCAAAATAGATATAATACATGGAAGTATACAGAATTGAACTCAATTTACATCTGAAATAGTTTTTAAATCACACTAACCCGTATCAGAATGGTAGAAAGTTTTCCATCGATAACCTTCTACATGGAGTGACAAACGTAAAAGGCGCATGTTTGTCGTCTGGTGCTTTAGGTGACTATTATATAAATCACACACAAATCAACTGAATTAGATAATCAACCTCTCTCATAAACATTAATTAAATGGTACGAGTAATTATTAATAATACACTTACAATTGGCGTGATAAAATTGAGATCAGTGTTGCTTTCATATTTCCCAAATGGACATAATCTTTTTTTTGCTTCAAAAACACTAATTCATAAATATACACACATGCCATTATTATTTGCATATATATGACTCAAGTCATACAATAATAAATGACATTATTGAAGGTTGTAAACTTACTCAGTTATCATCCTAACACAACTGTTAGAGGGTTTGCCTTCGCGAGAGTCAATCCAGTACACTGTTTTTGTTTCCACTTGGATTGCCAGTAGCACCCAATGCTTCCTTTTCATTTTGAGACATTGAACTGTTAGTTCATTTACACGCATTTAAGCATGTTAATAATAAATTTATAAAACCGTGATTCATTACAATAATCACGTACTATACATACATATTCTCATTATAGGGGGCAAGCCATATTTTTTTGGACGACATCAACCGACGAGCGATACAATTGATTTGTTCTTCGTATGAAATTCTGTTAACAGAGAACGCCTTACGACTCAAGAATTCGTAGGCGTGACTAAGGACCTTCCACTCAGCGAACTGATTATTGAGGTACCTATTACGCCACACGGAACGAAGATTCTTATTGTAATTGATAATTTTAACAAACATTGATACCGTCGTGGAGTATCAAAGATAAATTTATAATCCAAACTACTACTATAGCTAGTGGCAGTCAGCGTCGAACCACAGAGAGGCGATGCAATTAATAGTTGTCTAATTTTAGTCTAAAGTAACAGTTGTGAGGGGGGTTTGATTTGAACAATTCTATAACTAAAGGCAATCAAATTAAAATTAAACTTGAAACAAATAAATGAGCAGTAGATGAAAACAAATATTAAAATGATGCTAAGATGGTTGGTTCACTGTAGTTTCGACGGCAGTATCCAAAGTAAGTCTGAAATAATCACGTAAGACTGGAAAATAAGAAGTCCTCTCGGTCCATTCTTAACAGGTAGCATCTTTCGATCTAGCTACGGGTCCCTAATATCACTAGTACTAACTCTCTCCCTGAAAAGTGATTTAAAAGCCAAAATTAACTTATATCTCGATCTTATTAATTTAGTCATCTTAATTAAGTAGTCTATTTCCCTCCCCATCTTTCGATCTATCGGGTCGGTCAAGTCCTAAGCATTTAACTAGTCGCGTGCACTCGATTCGTTAAATATAGCAATTAAATTAATTAAAACGGAGCTGATCTCACGTGAGTCGGTCGATCGACCAGGTAAGGCAGTCGATCGACCATGACGCGACTCATGTCTACGAAATCTATGCCGCCTACACTATAGGTCCCCTACATCTTAACACAAAGGATTTAGCTACTCATGATGGTGATAATAACTGCAATAAAAATAACAGATAAAGCAATCGAATTCATAATTAAATTAACTAATATGAAACGAGAATTTGGCTTTGGGAAATCTAAACTAGTAGTTCTAAACTACGGAAGAATTAAAGCAACAAAACTGAACAAAGGAACAGAAGAATACCGCAAAGAAGAATTGAAGAGTAAAGACCAAAACCAAATGCGAAAAGTAAACTTTATTGACGAAAGTTATTCTAAACTAATGGAATAATCAAAATTCAACCTTTTCTGTGTGATGAACCCTAATTATTACCCTAGAATAACCCGATGCCTGTTATGAAACTTAGGGTTCACGTTATATAGGAATATAGCGTGAGTCTTATTCTTAAAACCTAATTACAATTGAGCTTCTAACTTCTCGTCCTTTTAATTTGCGTTTCAATTAAAATAGCGGTCGATCGACCACTAAGACGAGTCGATCGACTAAGATGCGTTGTACATAAGCTTCTGATAATCGTGCTCTGGTCGATCGACCCAAGGCATCAGTCGATCGACTGCTCCTCTTTCCTGCAGACTTCTGTTCAGCATTCTGACAGTCTATAGACCGCGTAGGTTAGTCTATAGACCACTGTAGCCGGTAATCCGCTTCTGAAACTCTCGCAAATCTATCTTTCAAGCCTTGAAACGTGCACCAAGTTCGTTTCTTGAGTAAATAATTCATGTCAAATAATATGCCAAGTACTCGGGGATGGATTCGGCTGGACTTCCGCTGGATTCTTCACATTTCTGCAATATTACACAAAAACTAGAAAGTAGACGGAAATAGGGAAAATAGTAGCATAAACTACATAATTGAGCTCTGAAATGCGTGTAAAAGAGGGTGTAAAACATCATATTTAGGACACGCATCAAACTTCCCCAAACCAAACCCTTGCTTGTCCCCAAGTAAGAACTAGACTCGACCCTAGGACCTAATGGAACGATTTCAATTTCCGATTGAAATGCAAACTGCAAAGCCTAAACCAGTTTAATGAAACAACTAACAATCAATTAGCAATATTAATCATGCAAACGAGTTATGTGGTCGTTAAAAACTGCTGAACCGTCAACTATAGAGACTTATCATTATGGACTCTCATGGGTCGCTCAAATCACACATAAGCACAGGTGAATATATGTAAAGGATAGAAAGAAGTAATAATGTAATGACACTCACCTAACTACGACCTATAAGAACATGCCTGCAATCTAATATGAAAATGATCTCTACAACCGTACATATGCATTCCAACCAACAAATGACCATGACACATGCCGAGGTAAATATGGATATGTGAGGTAATGGATTAGAAGGGGCTAAGATAAATTCGGATATGAGGAGTTAAAGCCAAGCTAGTAACTACTAAAAACCAAACTATAAAATATTCCAACTTCTGCTCAAGATTAAATGATAAAGCGGTGCTAAATATCAAGCACTAATCTCACAATTTCCACAATTAGTCAACTCCCCATAAGATACAAATACAACATGGGAGCAAAAATCGCCATCTAATAAAGACTTTGAATTATGCGATTTTGATTTTTTTTCTTCCTCTTATGCGGCTCACGGTCGATCGACCCATGAGTCCAGTCGACCGACCAAAGGTCGAACTTGCTTTTCATTTTTTTTTTCTCTTTTTTTTTCCATTTCTTTTTATTTTCTTTCTTCCTTTCCAACATTCCACCAAACTTCTCATAAAGAGCAATATAACCAAAATGTAATAAACACATTCCCACAACTACCAATACTAGGTCAGATAAGGTAGGTTAAATATAGTATGTAGCTTATGGGCCAGAAGGCAATTTGGCTATGTGAGGTTTATGGGTAAAATGAGAAAAGGGGACCTCTACCACATGTGTGAACAAACCCCAAACCGAATGCATACAAGTATTAAGTAGATCAAGTTCATATTTATGCAAATTTATGTAACATGCCTTATAAGGAGTAACTACTCACATCTTAAATAAACTGGTTATGAATGTCACCAGTTATAAGCTCTAAACCTCAGAAAATGATGTAGTTTGCCAAAAATCTAAGTCAAGTTTCAAGATTCAGCGAATAAATTAACGAAAACTCGTAGACTATGCATATATGATTCTACTAATAACATGTTAATGAGCACGGCTTAGGCATAAACAAATGCAAATGCAACGTCATCATGGAACTACTATCGTTCCGACTCAACCTATATGCTAAAATAAACATGATATTTTTTTTTACTTTTTGAAATTTTTCAATTTTTTTTGATTTTCTGTATATAAGAGGAAAATAAACAACAATGCAAGACAAAAATGTAAACGTGAATGCAAAGCAGAATGAATGAAACGCAAAACCCTTCCCCAAACCAAATCACACAATGTCCCCATTGTGCGAAATCATATAAGAAAGATAAGCAAAGGAAATTGGGATTTTGCGGAATTATAACTAAAATTGGCATAAAAGAAGGACTCGGAAACTCACAAGACTTTAAGCGCAGCAGGAAACCTCCCCAAACCAATGTGAGCTAGGAGGTTTCAGTAGCCAGCAGTGCTACCATAAGTACCTGAAATGAAACAAAAGTACCGCGCATAATTCCGAGAAAGCAATTTACGAAACGCAAAATTATGTGCATAGTAAAAAAAAAAAACAGAAATGAATCGGAGAATAAAGTGGAGAAAAGACTCCCTTAACTCCGCAAATCGACCAATCACAGCAGGGGAATGGTCGTGAACAGGTACAGCAGCGAAGGCAGTCGATCGACCATACCATCCAGTCGATCGACCAGGGTGACAGGAACAGAAGCCCCTGGAGTCGCGGCACAGTCGATCGACCACACAAGCCAGTCTATCGACTAAGATACCTGCTGTAAGTTTCTGATTTCTTCGAATTAGCTCAATAAATTGAGCTAATATGGTAGAAGAACCTGCAAATACACATAATAACGCGCCCAAAATTGCGCAAAACCCAAGTAATAGTCTAAAGTCTTTAAATCCTAAGCAAACTTATTAAATCGAAGTCTCGCGCACACCAAAGCAATAAAAAGTCTAACAAAAAAATGTTTTTTTTTTTCAAAAAGTCTTAATCAACTAATAGTTGATCAAGAATGGCCACGGAATGGCCCACTTGCTCGGCTTCTGGCTACAAGAAGTAGCCTCTACAGTGCTCACCTCCTCAGCTGCACTCCTAACAACTCCGATATCCGCATAACTCAACGGATCAACATCTCTAACATCTTCCCAATCAATGACCTCGTCTGGCTCGTCAAAATCCAAATCGAACTCCGTCACCTTGACTGGCTCCTCATCAGGCTCCTCATCTGTGCCATAGCTAAGACATCCTAGATCGCCTCTTTGAACGATTGGCTCCTTCACAACTGGAGCAACATGGGGCTCCAACTTCCCCAAACCAGCCCCTGCAACAGTCAAAATAGAGGGATCTTCCTCCAATTTGTTCCCAAACTAGGGCGGAGGTGTTATAGCAGAAATAGGCATATGGGCAGGCATATCAGGCAACACAACATAAAATTTAGCTACATTGCAAGTTACTGGGTACATAGCAGCCTCCTTCTTATAGGTCTGGGCAAAAGCAATGGATTGTTTCCCCACCTTAAAGGTCAATGTTCCTGGGCCAACATCTATAACTGCACCAGCAGTGTGCAGAAATGGTCTACCCAAAATGATAGGGATGTGAGCATCCTCGGGTATATCTAGCACAATGAAGTCAACTGGGAAAAAGAACTTTCCTATTTGCACAGGAATGTCCTCTAAGACTCCTATTGGCTGGACCGCATAACGATCAGCCATCTGTACAGTCATATTAGTAACTGCAAACCTAGTCAATTTCAATTTCTTAGCAAGACTCAAAGGCATAACACTAATACTGGCCCCTAGGTCACACAAGGCCTTCTCAATAGAAAAGGTGCTAATATTACATGGGACTGAAAAACTGCCTGGGTCTTCTAACTTATGTGGAGCAGTGTGAGTCAAATAGGAATAAGACTCCTCAGTTAGTGCGACAGATTGCACAGTATCAACTGACTTCTTTTTAGACAACAGTTGCTTCATAAATTTCATGTAAGCAGGCACTTGATTAACTAATTCTAAGAAAGGAACTTGCACATTTAAACTACGAAAAAAAATTTCAAACTTGTTAAACGATACCTGTTCCTTTGTCGGCACCAATCTCTCTGGGTATGGGGCTGTAAGAAGCAACTTAGCCCTCTCCTCTAGGTCTCTCATACCGGCATCAGTGGACTTAGGCGGAAAATCCACTACTTTGTCCTTGTTGTAGCTCGAACCTTCTTCAGACCGTCTCAAGAATGAACCATTAACCGTCGTAAGGTCATAATTTGGAACCGGAACTGACCCATCTGGATCTTGCCTCGATAATTTCGGAGTCGTCTTACCCCGAAATAAGTAGTCCCTCAAGTTATCTGGCATTGGAGGACGAAAAGGTTCACAATCAGCAGCACCTTCAGTCGATCGACCATGTAAGTCAGTCGATCGACTGGCTTCCGCAGGACCAGAAGCTTCACTGTTACCCGAGCTGGTCGATCGACCAGGTATGTCAGTCGATCGACTGATGTACCTGTTGATCATCTTTTTCTTGCTATTGTTCATTCCAGCCTTTTTCTTACTCGGTTCTGCACCATCTTTTCCGGTAACATCTTCGACCATAGCGGGCCCATCAAGGGTAGACCCACTCCTCAAAGTAATCGCATTTAGAGTCTCTTTTTTATCTGGCTGCGACGGTAAATGGCCCGGAGCTCTAGTTGCACTTTTGCTTCCCAATTGGGCAATTTGACTCTCCAACATTTTTGTAGAAGTATCTCTAGCTAGAGACTCCTTTTGCAGCAAACCCGACAAATTCTGAACCATGTTTTTCAATTCAGAAATATCAGAACCTTGAAATTGCTTTGTTCTTTGAGGCACATAGGGAGGCTTTTGATATTCTTCTTCGCTTATGAGGAGGCACATAGCTTTGCTTTGCTGCTTTCTTTCTTTGTGGACCTAGATTAAGGACATTCTGGTTAGTCCACCTCAAATTGGGGTGGACATTAGAGGGATCGGGATAAGTACCAGTCTGCCTAAAGTGTTGAAAGGCAGCACATGTTTCATTCGAACTAGTACAAAACTCCAAAACTTGTCCCTCTCCTCCACATCTTTTGCATGTAAAGGGACCGTCTGAAACAGCATTAACTTCATATATCCCACCTTTTTGGGATCCCCCAAAATCTAGCTTGTCAAATATCGCAGTAAGGGCCTCTATTGCAGCTACAGCAGGAGATTCAGCTGATCTTCTCTGATTTCCTCTAGAATTCCCATGCTCATATTTATGGGTGGCCAGGTCATCGATGATTTTCCACCCATTTGTCTCACCGCTATTTTCTTGAAATCTCCCATTAGCTGCAGCATCTAGGACAGCTCTCTGATCATTATAAAGACCATTATAGAACTAGTTGCACAGAAACCATTTCTCAAACCCATGGTGTGGAATAGATCGCACCAGCTTCTTGAAACGGACCCATGCCTCATGAAAATATTCATCAGGACCCTGTTTAAAGCTTGTGATCTGAGCTCTAATCGCATTGGTCTTTGATGCAGAGAAATATTTCTTATAAAATGCTAGACCCAGCGAATTCCAATCGGTAATCCCATTAGCAGCTCGATCCAGATCTCGGTACCACTCCCTAGCGGCATCACGGAGCGAGAATATGAACATCGTCTCCTTTATCTGGTCCTGGATCACACCTGCTGGTGGGGGTATGGAACAACAGTAGTCAATGAATATCTCCATATTTTTAGCTGCATCTTCATTCGCAGCTCCCCCAAATTGGTTTCTTTCAACCAAGTTGATGTAGGACAGTTTTGCTTCAAATTTTCTTTCCGTCCCGGCTGGCAAAGCGAATCCCTTATAGAGATTCTCAGCTTTTGGCTCGGAGTGACTGGCTATATTTGCTTCTTCAGCCATATCCGGAGATGTAACGGTCTCAGATAAAGAAGTAGAAATAAGAGACGAAGGTGGATCCTCCTCAAATAACTCGTTCTCGTAGTAACTGGACAGATTACTCAGCTCTTCCTCTGTCGGCAATACTCTAGATGATCGTCTCAACTCACGCAAAGTCCTTTCGATCTCAGGATCTAACAATCGTAATTCACCACCCTGTGACCTGCGCATAAGAAGAAACTACAAGTAGAATATGAGAATAGTTTAAGGAACAGATGTCCCTTAAACCAAGAAAAAGACTAAAATAAAAACAACTAAAAATTAAACAATTGCCTCCCTGTCAACGGCGCCAAAATTTGATACCGTAGTGGAGTATCAAAGGTAAATTTAAAATCCAAACTACTACTATAGCTAGTGGCAGTCAGGGTCGAACCACAGAGAGGCGATGCAATTAATAGTTGTCTAATTTTAGTCTAAAGTAACAGTTGTGAGGGAGGTTTGATTTGAACAATTCTATAACTAAAGGCAATCAAATTAAAATTAAACTTAAAACAAATAAATGAGCAGTAGATGAAAACAGATGAAAACAATTATTAAAAGGATGCTAAGATGGTCGGTTCACTGTAGTTTCGACGACAATATCCAAAGTAAGTCTGAAATTATCATGTAAGATGGGAAAATAAGAAGTCCTCTCGGTCCATTCTTAACAGGTAGCATCTTTCGATCTAGCTACGGGTCCCTAATATCACTAGTACTAACTCTCGCCCTGAAAAGTTATTTAAAAGCCTAAATTAACTTATCTCTCGATCTTATTAATTTAGTCGTCTTAATTAAGTAGTCTATTTCCCTCCCCATCTTTCGATCTATCGGGTCGGTCAATTCCTAAGCATTCAACTAGTCGCGTGCACTCGATTCGTCAAATAGCAATTAAATTAATTAAAACGGAGCTGATCTCACGTGAGCCGGTCGATCGACCAGGTAAGGCAGTCGATCGACCATGACGCGACTCATGTCTACGAAATCTACGCCGCCTACACTACAGGTCCTCTACATCTTAATACAAAGGATTTAGCTACTCATGATGGTGATAATAACAGCAATAAAATTAACAAATAAAGCAATCAAATTCATAATTAAATTAACTAAATAAATAACTACCATGAAACGAGAATTTGGCTTTGGGAAATCTAAACTAGTAGTTCTAAACTACGGAAGAATTAAAGCAACAAAACTGAACAAAGGAACAGGAGAATACCGCAAAGAAGAATTGAAGAGTAAAGACCAAAACCAAATGCGAAAAGTAAACTTTATTGACGAAAATTATTCTAAAGTAATGGAATAATCAAAATTCAACCTTTTTTGTGTGATGAACCCTAATTAATTCGCTAGAATAACCCGATGCCTGTTCTGAAACATAGGGTTCACGTTATATAGGATTATAGCGTGATTCTTATTCTTAAAACCTAATTACAATTGGGCTTCTAACTTCTCGTCCTTTTAATTTGCGTTTCAATTAAAATAGCGGTCGATCGACCACTAAGATCAGTCGATCGACTAAGATGCGCTATACAGAAGCTTCTGATAATCGTGCTCTGGTTGATCGACCCAAGGCATCGGTCGATCGACTGCTCCTCTTTCCTGCAGACTTCTGCACAGCATTCTGACAGTCTATAAACCGCGTAGGTCAGTCTATAGACCAATGTAGCCGGTAATCCGCTTCTAAAACTCTCGCAAATCTATCTTTCAGGCCTTGAAACGCGCACCAAGTTCGTTTCTTGAGTAAATACTTCATGTCAAATAATATGCCAAGTACTCGGGGATGGATTCGGCTCGATTTCCGCTGGATTCTTCACATTTCTGCAATATTACACAAAAACACGAAAGTAGACGGAAATAGGGAAAATAGTAGCATAAACTACATAATTGAGCTCTGAAATGCGTGTAAAAGAGGGTGTAAAACATCATATTTAGAACACGCGTCAAACATCATTATTCGTAAATGAAAATGACTAAATAGTTGTATTAATAATATTTACTTCATCCAAATCAAAATGTGAACAGCATCTAAATTGTCAAGGTCAACAAATTCCATCAGTTACTTCGGGTCCAGTATGGCTATATCAATTGCGCCAATAACTTCCTTTTCAATGCTAATCATGACTACATCACCTGTAGGGTACCTCTTTACAGCCAGGTTGTGTAAAGCCTTCAGCGACGCAGTTTTCATCTTTTTCTTATACACGATTCATAATAAGAATCATAAGCAGGCTTGCCTGCAACAACTTTCGTTAACGTAGTAGTAATTGCTTTAGCTGCCATCATGGCTTTGCTTAAGTTCTGCAAATATAAAGATTAAAGTACTTACGATATGTTAATATTTGTACCCTAATATATTTAAAGAATAAGTGACCCCCTCAGTAAAGATTAACGTATGCATATAGGTACCTCAAGGATGACAACATTTATGAGTTTGTCAGGCCATTGCACATAAGAGTTTAGGGCTTCATTCAAATAAGTGACCCCCTCAGTAGGAAATGGTACTTTTACTTCCCCATACTCGTCTTTATATAATTGGGACACTTCCACTTTCCTGCAATTGTGACGAAGGGGTATACCCTGAACCGTAAATTCCTGAAGCTGGTCGTAATTGAACACGTATCCCCTGGCAACAACAACTTTCTGTTTCCCCTGTAAATAGGACAGTCGACAAGCCACCTTGCAATCGCCCTTCATGTCATCTTTAATCAATTAATACACATACATTCAATACCTTTAATAAATTTCCTAAGTAAAAAACGTGTATGATATGAATAATTATAAACTAGAAGCTATTATATTTTTCGGTGTTAAGAAGAACATATGATCATCAACTACCTCCACTTCATCCTGTGTCACGGCCTTTCTGGCATCCTCTTCCTCTTCAACTGCCTAATATCGATCCTCGGCTCCCACTTCAGTCTCCTTTCCCATTTCCTTCTCCCTTGTCATGTCATCCTCGGCTTCCTTCTGTACATTAACACTTGTCCATATAACACGTACTGATTTTCCAAATCATATAACACCCTGTATATAAGACAGTTATTATTACCACTTTTTCCTCCTCCTCCTTCTCCTCCTCCTCCTCCTCCTCCTTCTCATCCTCCTCATCCTCCTCCTCATCCTCCTCCTCCACCTCCTCCTCCTCCTCCTCCTCCTCCTCCTCCTCCTCCTCCTCCTCCTCCTCCTTCTCCTTCCCCTTCTCCTTCTCCTTGTAACACCCCCTCATACTAAGGTACCTTATCAAGGACTACCCAAGCATGAAAGGCTATTACCATCTCGGTTTCCCGAGGTTAGTATATCAAAGTTACAATTTCCAAACAACATTTATTAAAGTATAAAGAGTTAGCAAATACATTATCTCAAACCAACTCAAACTAAAAGTGTAAGAACTTCAATACAATCGAAATCATTTGGCTAAACTCGTAACGGCGGAAACTAGACTCGAAGTGATGTCTCCCCATGTCTGTCCCATAACTAAACATCTGCATTACCTGTCATATCTGCTCACCATCCCCGAATGGATCACCGCAGGTTTTACAAAACAACAACACGGGGTCAGTTACCGCATAATTCGAATAAGACAAATAATTAATGTAACCGGCTGATCATACTCCATCACCTGTCTCCCGATTTCACACATTAACCGACCACACACCGAAGTGTGTAGCCCTGCCAGATTACCCATCGCAACAGGTAATACTCACCACCAGTGGGTGACCGCGGCCCATCCCCACCTAGTCTAGCTCATCAACGAGCGACTAACAATCCCTGTCCCTTAATGTGCACATCCCCTCCCGTGACGGGTTCCACGGAGGGCGAACTAGGGTGTGAAGCCACTCCCGCAAGTGACTCCACCACAATCACACATACCACAGCATCACAGTTGTCACAACACCACTTCCGTCACAACACAACCACATCACCACCGTCACCACAACACCGACACTCCGATGATCAGCAGACAACAATCATACACAATACAACAAATATCTCAAATCAATTACACAAAAACTGAGTAGGGAAACCCTACCTTTTCGCAATCTGCTTACGCTGCAATCAACCATACAAATGCATAACAATTACCACATCGTCACCTACAACAACAATCATATAGTTCCAATCACTAACTGCAAAACCCCATTTCCCCCAATTCATGAATAAAGACAAACCCTATAATTAATCATCAACAACATAGGGATAAAGACTTACCGGCGAAAGAAACAAAGGATGAATGCACTTACTATGATCACACACATACACACAAGGGGAGATTTGGAGAGGATTAGAGCGTCGTTTGAGTGATTAGGTTTTATGAAATGTAATAGGAAACTGTTTTGCATTTATAAATAACTCTAATCCTTTCTAAATCAATCGCGGAAAATATAACCCGTCAGACCGGATACTCGGTCGAGTAAAATGTATACTCGGCCGAGTATCCTCTACTCGGTCGAGTATTCACCATACTCGGCCGAGTATTCCTCGGCAGAACCCAAACAATCTACACTCTTGGAACTACTCGGCCGAGTAGGCTCTACTCGGCCGAGTACTTAGCTTATAAAATCCGTAGTATTACACTCCTCCTCCTCCACCTCCTCCACCTTCTCCTCCTCCTGCTCCTCCTCCTCCTCCTCCTCCTCCTCTGCTTCCTTTATGAATTCTTGAACCATATCCAACTCCTTTTTTGATGGATTTTCCCTAGTTTCCAACATTCTCATCATCAACTTGGTTATTTTATGTAGCTGTGTAGTAGAAATTAATGTCATCATATACAGTTTTAAATTAATTACATTGGTTCAAATACAGTATTTATAGATTACCTTCTTGGAAGCATTACCACATCAAGTAGTTTTCCCAAAATACTTAGTGATACCAACATGCGTTCCTACCCCTCTCATACGACCTGGATACTCTGCTTTGTCGATTGCCCTAGCAAGAATGTCATCACGTCTGATACTGTCGTTTCGTACCAAAAATAAAATACCTAAGTACAACTAACAGAAGTCAGCGGTAAGTAGGGTCGATCTCCACAGGGAGGCGGTGTACTATCTATTTGTCGATTTATCTGTCTAATGTCACTGATGGGGTTGAATTGATTGTGTTGACTAAACTAAAAAGGCTAAAGAAGAGAAATGAATAAGAGAATTAACAGTAAGAAGAAGGAAGTATGCTAGGAGTCGGTTCACCGTGGCAGCTATCAGATCTTATACTATCGGGAATACTAAGGCGATTAGACTATTGATAAGAAGAGCTATGGTCGTCACCTTTCGGTCCTTAAACCGCCCTAGAGCGTAAATGACTTAACTTTCGCCCTCACTGCAATACCCTATTGTAATTAAGCAAGCCTTCCCTTCCAATCTTTCGATCCAGGTCGGGGTTAACTAGATTTATTGGTCTCCTGCATGCATTCATTCGACCGGATAACAATTAAATTTCCTAATACAATTCCTATCGCAAGACTAATCTATATAAGTCAGTTAAAACATTGCTACCACGGCTTCCCTAATCCTAACATACTATGGGGAATTAGTTACTCATGATAAAATAAACAAGAACAAGAATTAAAAGAGAATTAAACATTAAATTAAGAAAGAAAAGGGAAGAATTGTTACTGAAATAATGATCCGGAATAAAAAGCAAAGTAATGAGTGTATCGTTCCAAGAGAAAAGAGAGAGTCGAGTGTCTCCGGATAAAAGGAGATGCATAAATCGACGACCTCACTCCTATTTATAAGAAATTAGGAGTTTAATTAAACCTAATGACGGAAAATAACTAAAAAGCCCAGCCCGTCAGCAAAATCCACTCGATCGAGTAACTAAATCACTCGATCGAGCAAAGGCATAAAAGGAACTGGTCGATCGAAAGGAAAAATAGTCGATCGAGTACTTATTCATCCTAAACCACTCGATCGAGAAGAAGTGGCTCTCGATCGAGCAAATGGGCTCTTGATCGAATAGAAATAGTTCTCGATCGAGCACTTCTCAGCGCGTAATTCCTGCTTCGCGCACTGAACTTCAAACGGCTGCCATTTCTTCGTTACTTGGTCAAACAGGGTGATTCCGGTGGCATTAGAAATCTAAAAGGACAAACTTTCATCTACAATTGGAATCACCTTAATAACTGTTATAGAACTCGAGATATGGCTCTTACAAGCAGGAACTAGCAAATTGAAGCACTCTCTTGGCTCGCCTAACTTCCTTACTCCAATGCGCATCTCAAAATAGCACTTTCCAAGCTCCGAGTTATCTCTTCCTCCAAATGCATGCTAAACGGACGGTAAATAGCTTGATTTCACTACTTTCGGATCCATACCTGCAAATAAGACATAATAACCCAAAGTAGCATATTCGGGGCATTTCGTAGCAATAAACCACGATAAAGGCATAGAAATACGTGCATAAAATAGGCTAAAAAGACTATATAAAATGCACGTATCAAATCTCCCCAAACCAAACCTTTACTCGTCCTCGAGTAAACTAAAATGCAACTAAAGGAACGGAAAAAGATAACTCAGAGCTAGCTACAAATGCCCACTTAAGCCAATTTAATGCAAGCAAACTAACACTTATAGCAGACAGTCAAATGCAAACGAGTTATAGGATGTTTATAATAAAGCTGAACCGTCGACCTTGCAAGACCTTTAATAATGGACTCTCACGGGTCACTCTTCTCTCATGAAGCAAAGGGTAAGCAAATGAATGTAAGAGAGAAGAAGAAAAATAGTCGCTCACCTAGACTACGACCCACATAAACATGCATGCAACTAATATGATAGACAATTCTAACTACCGCACACATTCCAACCAAACAAGGTCCTGTCACAGCCAAGGGCTTACAAAGATATGGTAAAGTGAGGTAATGGGTAGGAAAAGGCAAAACATTTATGGGAATGTGGAGGTATAGGCGGCCAAGCTAGTACCTAAACAGAACCATATGAGACATATCCATTTCCAACTCAATTATAGAATAAAGCACATGCCCTTCATTTGGCATAAAATCTCACCAAACCAAACTGCAAACACTCCTCAAATGATATAAGATAGAACATAGGAGCAGAAACCGTCAACCATTTTTTTTTCTCATTTTTCTTTTCTTTTTCTATTTTTTTTATATTTCTTTTTCTTTTCTTTATTTATTTTCA
Source organism: Silene latifolia (assembly GCF_048544455.1). Lineage (NCBI taxonomy): Eukaryota > Viridiplantae > Streptophyta > Magnoliopsida > Caryophyllales > Caryophyllaceae > Silene > Silene latifolia. The sequence goes on from NC_133538.1 coordinate 128,767,345, forward strand.
ACTTATCTTTCTTTTTTTTTCTTTTTTTTTATATTTCTTTTTCACGTTTTTTTTTTCTTCATCCTCCTTTTCTTCAATAAATTACCAACTCCAAATAAATATGATATGAGCCAAACTTGATACAATAGACAATATACCGCAAAACATACACTAAACTAGCTTGACAAGCCAGGCTAAATTTGGATGTAGCTAAGGGTCAACTGGCAGATTTGGCTAATGTGGAGTTTGATGGGTAAAAATGAAAGAAAGGGAAAATTGTAAGCACCTCCCTGCATGTGACACCAACCACTAACCCGAATGTATGAAGGCAAAAAGCAATTGAATTTCATATACGTGCAAATTGATGATACATGTTATGCAAGGAGTAACTACTCACAATCCTACATGAAACTGGTCACAAATGACACCAGTTTATAAGGCTCTAAATCTTTAGAATTTATAAGTAGGTTGCCAAAATTTCAGGTCAAGTCTATTCGTTCAGCTAAATTTAAACATTAACTCGTAGATTATGCAAAAGACAAAGCTAATAAGATAATTAATTCAATGGAAGGCTTAAGCAAAAAGACAAATGCAGTGCAATTTCATCATAGAAATCTACCGTTCCGACTCAACCTATATGCTAAAATAAACGTGAATTTTTTGAATTTCTTAAAAATTTTTAATTTTTATGGGATTTTTGGATTTTATGAAAATAAACAACGATGCAAACATAAATTAAATGTGATAACTGAAATGCAATAAAAACAAGATGCAGACACAGATATGGATGCATAACCTCCCCAAACCAAACCGTACAATGCCCCCATTGTACCAAAACATGGAAAGGAAATGCAAACTAAAGGATGAAAAGAGAGTAAAAGCGGAAAAACTTACAAAATGCGCGAATAAGGGGACCTCCCCAAACCGACCATGAACATGGGAGGTTGCTAAGGGCCCGGAAAACCGTCTCAGGAAGCTAATCCAAGTCAATAACACTCGATCAAGAGGGATAGTAGCTGATCGAGTAACATGGGCATCTAAAACTGCTCGATCGACTGGAATAGTGGTCGATCGAGTGGTTCTCTAATATGCAGGTGGTCGATCGAGTACAATTGCCACTCGATCGAGTGAATTCATCAGCAAAAGTGCTCGATCGAGTAGAATGACTACTCGATCGAGTGATCCTCGGTGTAATTCCTGCAAAACGCAATAAAAATAGCCCGCAACTAACCAAAACAAGCTTAACTGAGACCGTCTATGGTATAAGAACCATTTATTACAACTGAAATTGAATAAAAAGCAGAATAAAATCGCCGGGTTGCCTCCGGGTAGCGCTAGCTTCATCAGTCCAGCTCGACCTTCTTTTTCTTCAAGCCTATCTAATCAAATACAATCAAAACAACTCAAAGCGCGCGACAAAATCATCAAATAGCTGCGCATGTGCTACACAGAAGAGTAAGTAGCACCAAAGTGGAATAGCAAAGTAGGAAATAAAGATATGTAAACATTTAAGTCTAACAAATTTCCTATGAGCGCTCCTAAATTTATCCACAAAATAAAGGAGCGAGGGAGCAATTGACGATAATTTAGGGCTCCAATTCGGATTAACAATTTTAAAATGACAAGGATGGTGAGAAATTGCTAATTTATGCGTCCACATATGAGGGGGTATAGCTTTGAAAAAGGAAGCATGAATAAAACGAGGCAATTTAACAACAATAATGAAATTACCGTTTACTACCTCAGGTTGATCACTCTTAATGACGGAATCATAGATAAAAGAATTCGTTACCACTTCTGTGCTAGGAGTAATTACCGACTCAGCTGTCCTTTTGTCGCCCTCAGTGGAGTCTGTCCCGTAAATCTCGGCCTCAAGCGCATCTAACTCGGCTTTGAATAAGGGGGATTCACCATAACCGTTGTCATCGTCAAAATCGTCATCAAAATCAAGCCCATATGACGAATCATAGCTCCCAATGGTCAACTCAGTCGATCGAGAAAAATAGTCACTCGATCGACCAACTTCCTCCTGAATTCCACTCGATCGAGCAGTGATATCACTCGATCGAGCGTGTGTCTCTGGAAGATCACTCGATCGACCAATAATTGTCACTCGGTCGAGTGATTCCTCTGTCTGTTTGAAATCCTTATGTGGGGCAGTGAAATATGATAGGAACTCGTCATCCGAGTCATAGAAGTCTTCCTCAGCATTGGGTAACACGGTATCCTCAGGGGAAGAACCGCTCTCAGCAAGGTATACTTCTTCCTCTTGCATCTCAGCTGCTAACTGAGCAACTACAGACTCGAGCTCAAGGATTTGAGCATCCGCACGTCTATCACTCTCTTGCCTCACTCGATCATAATTCTGCACTTGAGACGGAAGTATCTCCATTAAAGACCTCAGCTCTGCAACCTCTTCTTCTTGTATCTCAGCTTCTAACTGAGCAATGTAAGTTTCGAGCTTTTCAAGTCGCGAAGAAGTGTGACTATCATGATCTTGCCTCTCTCGGTCACGATCTTGCAATTGAGATGCAAGTGTCTGCAGTAACGATTTCAGCTCCGCAATCTCTTCTTCTTGTATATCAGGAGGATCTTGTTGCGGTGGCCATTGATAGGGTGGATGTGGCGGCACAACTACGCCGCATTGTGCTCGGCAGAACCACATCTCCCGAAGTAGATCACCTCTTTGTCCCATATAATGGGACATCGGTGATGGGTCAAAGGTACTCAAGCCTTCCCTTTGACTGTCTTTCACCTAGAACTGTCTAGGTAGTACCTGTAAGGCCTATCAAAACAGCACTCAAGGGAAAAGATTAAAACGACTTCAAGGGATAAATCCCTTGAAGCCAAAAACAGATAAAATTAAACAAATAAATAAATAGATTGCCTCCCCGGCAACGGCGCCAAAATTTGATACTGTCGTTTCGTACCAAAAATAAAATACCTAAGTACAACTAACAGAAGTCAGCGGTAAGTAGGGTCGATCTCCACAGGGAGGCGGTGTACTATCTATTTGTCGATTTATCTGTCTAATGCCACTGATGGGGTTGAATTGATTGTGTTGACTAAACTAAAAAGGCTAAAGAAGAGAAATGAATAAGAGAATTAACAGTAAGAAGAAGGAAGTATGCTAGGAGTCGGTTCACCGTGGCAGCTATCAGATCTTATACTATCGGGAATACTAAGGCGATTAGACTATTGATAAGAAGAGCTATGGTCGTCACCTTTCGGTCCTTAAACCGCCCTAGAGCGTAAACAGCTTAACTTTCGCCCTCACTGCAATACCCTATTGTAATTAAGCAAGCCTTCCCTTCCAATCTTTCGATCCAGGTCGGGGTTAACTAGATTTATTGGTCTCCTGCATGCATTCATTCGACCGGATAACAATTAAATTGCCTAATACAATTCCTATCGCAAGACTAATCTATATAAGTCAGTTAAAACATTGCTACCACGGCTTCCCTAATCCTAACATACTATGGGGAATTAGTTACTCATGATAAAATAAACAAGAACAAGAATTAAAAGAGAATTAAACATTAAATTAAGAAAGAAAAGGGAAGAATTGTTCTTTGAAATAATGATCCAGGAATAAAAAGCAAAGTAACGAGTGTATCGTTCCAAGAGAAAAGAGAGAGTCGAGTGTCTCCGGATAAAAGGAGATGCATAACCGACGACCTCACTCCTATTTATAAGAAATTAGGAGTTTAATTAAACCTAATGACGGAAAATAACTAAAAAGCCCAGCCCGTCAGCAAAATCCACTCGATCGAGTAACTAAATCACTCGATCGAGCAAAGGCATAAAAGGAACTGGTCGATCGAAAGGAAAAATAGTCGATCGAGTACTTATTCATCCTAAACCACTCGATCGAGAAGAAGTGGCTCTCGATCGAGCAAATGGGCTCTCGATCGAATAGAAATAGTTCTCGATCGAGCACTTCTCAGCGCGTAATTCCTGCTTCGCGCACTGAACTTCAAACGGCTGCCATTTCTTCGTTACTTGGTCAAACAGGGTGATTCCAGTGGCATTAGAAAGCTAAAATGACAAACTTTCATCTCCAATTGGAATCACCTTAATAACTGTTTTAGAACTCGAGATATGGCTCTTACAAGCAGGAACTAGCAAATTGAAGCACTCTCTTGGCTCGCCTAACTTCCTTACTCCAATGCGCATCTCAAAATAGCACTTTCCAAGCTCCGAGTTATCTCTTCCTCCAAATTCATGCTAAACGAACGGTAAATAGCTTGATTTCACTACTTTCGGATCCATACCTGCAAATAAGACATAATAACCCAAAGTAGCATATTCGGGGCATTTCGTAGCAATAAACCACGATAAAGGCATAGAAATACGTGCATAAAATAGGCTAAAAAGACTATATAAAATGCACGTATCAACGTCCTTCAGGCTTCCATTTTCCTTCCTCTACCCCCTTCTCACATATCCTCTACATACACGTAAAACCATTAAGCAACTCACAATTATATAACTCTGACTACCAGTGGTAGGAGTGACATATTTATTCAAATTTACAATTTTCGCTTTGATGTCCTTATCATATTCAGTTTCCGTCTTTTCATTCTTAGGAGTGTGACCTTCCACCCAAGTGTCGTGGCGACTGAATTTTCCAAGCTTCGCCTACAATTCATTCATCACATTGATATCCTCTCAAAATATGTATGATTACTATGAACATATATAACATCCGACTAAAACACCTAATAGTCTAATACTATAACAATTATGTACTTACAAGTTTCTTCTTAATCAATCTATAACCACCTCGGGAACTGAAAAACACGGTCTTTTTCTTTGAAATGTTTGCCTTATTCCTCTCACTCATAGTCTTCATCAAATAAATTATATAAAGAAACGTAAGCATGACCAAACACTAAACTAAGTATACTTCTTTACTTATTATTATTATTAAGTTACCTTAACCTTGTTAGACTGCCTATAAGCGATATAGCTATCCCAATGGTCCTGACTGACATACGGATACTTCTTTTTTGGTGGGTTCTTGGTCATCTCCCCGGTTTCCTTTTTGAACAAGTGGTTCTCAGCAATCTTTAACTTCCAAGATCTGAGGGCTTCCCTGTTTTTTTTAGGTACTATCATACATTTCGGGGACAATGTAAGCTAACTGCATATATGATGAGCATAGTTGGTACAAGTGTTTCGGCTAATACACATATCAAGTAGTAACTTAACTTCAGCTAAAACATTTATTATTGTATATACATACCTTTATTCTGTTTATTAGCATGGTGTTCCGTATTTGACTCAGTTCACTGATACGTGGTGTACCAAGAGGCACATATTGTCTTACACAACAACCAATCCAACTCGCAAAATACCTGGCATACTCACCATATGGCAGCCCCGTATCTTTATCCCATTGTAAAGAGTTAGGTATCTTTGAATTTATTGCTTCTAGGGAAACCCTGTGGCGCATTCGACCCACAGTGTGTTGCAAATTATTCTCATTACCTGAGTCATCTCCTGACGCATTTGCATCGTTTCTTTTGCGCTTTTCGACCATATCTAAAGAATAAATTAATAAACAAATAATAACAATGCATAACAAACAAATCTCTAGAGAGGAGGGTTTATTACTTCTTTAAAGAGGAGAACCTGGATTGATCTGGCGGCGAAAATAACGATGATGACGATGACTGCGACGGCGATGGGGTAGGCTGGTGGTTGAGGGGAAGCTCAATGTTTGAGAATATTATGTGGGGGAGGGGAAGCTCAGAGTATATATATGTGAATAATACAACACTTGCAAGACCTTGTTTATTGGAAAGTAACAAACACGGTATAAGAAAAACCGTTATATTTTGTTTCCAAACAGACAACGGTTTTGTTTGAAACCGTAATTGATTAGTACTATCTATAACGGGTTAGAAATAACCGTTGTCCAAAATATTTTCATTTTGTTTGATTTTCCCGCCATGAAATAAAGCAACATTTTTATATACATAACAATGGCCTCGACCGTGTTAACTGTACACGTCCAGAACAACGGTTTGGGTATATCCGTTTTACTTTATATTTCATTTTGTTTGATTTTACCTCCAAGAAATAAAGTATCATTTTCATATAGATAAAGCATTATTTTGTTTGATACGATTTTTCCCTAACCCACCTGCTGCAACAGAAGAAAAAGTTTACAACAGAAGTTTGATATATATAACAGCAAGACAATAATTACACATGACGTAAGATATCTTGATTGGATTGCTGATATTTTCACGGCTGCCGGGAACGTTTTTTGGATTTGCTAGTCTCCTCATTAACCCAAATACCTTCATCATGATCATCCCGTGTATATATGTTTGGAATGTTAACATTTTCAACATCATTACCAAATTGCGATATAGCACTGTGATCAAGTCCTTCAAATTCGACGTCTTCATCATCTGGAATTCGGTGATGGCAAGAGAAAACAACTGACCACTTCTTATCCATAGGATCGGTAACATAAAAAACTTGTTTTGCTTGTGACGCTAATATAAAAGGATCGTCCTTGTTTCCAAACTTGTCAAAATTTACTAATGTGAATCCTAAATCATACTTTCTAACACCATTGTTGTTGTCAACCCACTTGCACCGAAATAGAGGTATCTCAAAATCCATGTAGTCTAAAACCAATATCTCTTCAATAACTCCATAATATTGCCTTGTACCCAAAATAGGATATTTATCCTTTGAACTAGCAAAGTATATTGCCTCAGAATCTACGCAAACTCCACTGTTTTGCATTGTGCTCGTCTCATCCTGAATGCGGGTGTAGAAAGTGTACCCATTGATCGCATACCCGCTATAAAAAGTTGCACAAGCATTAGGACCGAAAGCGAGATGTCGTAGGCTGGTTGAGCAATCATCAATTGGGTTGTTATCATTGTAAATTGTAGCCTTAAACCAGTCACTAAATTGCTTGTAATGCTCATTTGCATACCACCTTTCGTTCTTATGAGGGTGTTTTCCCTTAAGGTAACTCTGATGTTCCATACTGTAAGGCTGGACATGATCATCGTTAAATAGAACGTATGTATGAGCTCTATGTTGTATGTCAGATGACATATCCTTGGAAACACGACCCCTTACACCTTTTCCATTCATCCAGTCACTATGACGATTCGTAGGAGCTCCAATTAACTTTTCCAAGGAGAGGTACGCGTAACAATACGAAAGAGCTTCATCGATAATTGCTCGCTCAGCAATACACCCCTCTGGACTATGCCTATTAGATGTGTAATCCTTGTAAACTTTCATCAATCATTCGAATGAGTACTGATATCTCAAATACACTAGCCCGAGATACAAAACCTCCCGGACTAGGTGAACAGCCAAATGAACCATGATAGTGAAAAATGAGGGAGGAAAATACATTTCAAATTGACAAAGACTGGTGACGAGGATCTCCTGCAAAGTTTCCGCTTCATCGGGATCAATGACTTTACTGTTGATTGATTTGGAGAAATAGAAAAATCTAATTATAGCATGTCGAACCTTTGGAGGTAGAATGGAACGAACGGCCACAGCTAGTAGTTGTTGCATCAATGTATAACAGTCATGTGACTTTAAACCAGTAAGTTTTAGGTCCTGCAACGAAACAAGGCTTCTAATATTAGATGAATAGCCCTCTGGCACCTTAATACCATGCAAGCATTCGCAAAACTCTTTTTTCTTCTTTTTTGAAAGATGTTGAGTTGCAGGCGGCAAAAAATCCGATTTCCTTTTGTTTGAGCTGCGAACTCGGGCCTAATACCCATCTCAACCATACCATCCCTAGCTTCCTTGTTGTTTTTTGTCCTACCCGGGACATTCAGCAGAGTATTGATTATATTATCACAAAGAATGTGCATAAAATCTAGGCAATGTCTAACCGGGAGGTCACGCCAGTATGGAAGTTTGGTAAAAAATATGGTTTTTTTTATAACCACGAGTAGACAACTTAGGTCCCTTCTTCCCATACATTATCTCAATATCTTTCACTTTCTCATATTCTTCATGACCAATCAAAATCTGAGGACTCCCACGTTGCTCAGGACACCCATTAAACGCCTTGTGAAGCTTACGATAATGATGATCAGGGCATAACCATCGACGATTTCCCCTTTACACATGCTTGCGAGAATGCTTAAAATATTCTGGTTCAACATCCCCCCCCCCCCCCCACACACACACAATGGGCAAGCCTCTTTCCCATGTACAGTATGTCCAGAAAGATCGTCGTAAACGGAAAGTCGATTCATTGTACACAATAACATAGCTCTCAGATTGAAACTTTCCTTCTTATAACCATCAAACACCGGTATCCCTCTTTCCCACAGAATCTTCAGATCATTTAGAAGTGGTTCCAAATACACATCTATGTCATTTCCAGGTTGTCGAGGACCAGATATCAACAAAGACAACATCAGATACTTCCGTTTCATGCAAACCCATGGGGACAAATTATAGATGTCCAACACAACTGGCTAAGTATTGTATTGGGTACTCATGTTTCCATGAGGGTTCATTCCATCTGTGGAGAGAACTAGACGCAATTTCCTTACTTCTTTGGCGAAGTTAGGATATTTAACGTCAAACTCTTTCCACTGTTGACCATCCGCTGGGTGTCTTAACTTTCCATCTTCAATCCTTCCACTATTATGCCAAGTCAACATTCTTGCATCTTCTTCATTCAAATAAATTCTTATGAATTTTGGTATTATTGGAAAATACCATAACACCTTAGCTGGGATCCCTTCCTTAGTCTTATAACGCCATACAGAGCAGCGCAGACATTATGATAATTGCTCATAATCTTTATGGTACAATATGCAGTCATTGGGACAAGCATGTATTTTCTCATATTCCATGCCCAATTCTCTAATCATTTTTTTAGCCTCATATGTCCGACTCGGAAGAACATTATCGTCAGGAAGCATGTCACATAGCAAAGCTAGAAGATCCGTAAAACTCTTATCACTCAACCAATTTGCGCCCTTCAAGTTATATAACTTTACCACCGCGGACAATTTGGTATACTTTTTACAATCAGTAAATAAAGGCATTTCAGATTGACTCAACTTCTCGATTAAATCATCAGCATTTATTTCCCGATCACCGGTAGCTTCAAAATTATCGAATCTATCATCTTCAGCAAACTTCTCATCTAAAACAACTTCAGGTGTAGGTGAACGATTGTTTACACACACATCATATGCCCCATCCCCTATATCTAAACCAACAGCTTCATGTGTATGATTATTTACCTCTACATCAGATTCCCCATCCTCATCCTCTAATTCTCCATGAAAAATCTAACGCCTATAATCTCTACTGAAACTATTTTTTTCTAAGTGTATTTTTACATCTGGGATAGGCAAAACCTTAATATTACCACATCTATTACAAGGGCAGGGGATTGATGAGTGGAGATGAAAATTTTCACTAACGAAATTGTAAAATTCAGCAATTCCATCATTATAAATGGGATCACCAATTTCACCATCAATCATCCAAGTACGACCCATATATAAGCCAGTAGCTATGAAAATGAGATTACCTTTTTTAAGCTATAAATATTAATGACGGCGACGACGGCAAAGATGACTTGTTCACCATCAGTCATTCTATTATTAATACCTTTGAAATTTCATTTTTTTTAGAGTTGCATAATCTAGGACGGTTTTTATATGTACCATTGTAAATGTGCAAGCATGCATGAGGTGAATAATGGTCAAACAACCAATAAATAAGGCATGCATTGGTAAACTAAAATCGCAAACTTTTCAGTTTTTACAGTGGATCTGTTTTTACAACGGTTTTAAGAAACACCATTGTTAATTGGTGTAATATGACAACGGTTTTAAAATAACCGTTGTTGATATATGTAATATGATAACGGCTTAACAAAGAACCATTATCATCTTGTCTTATTCTTATTATAACGGTTCCTATTCTTAGTATCTTATTATGCCGTTTCCATTCTTTTTTATTATTATAAGTAGAAAGTTAGTCATTAGAATATTTTATTTGGTGAATTACATTTGAGTGTAAAGACTTAATTAGAACGTAGTAATAAATAACATAAATAATTCAAATTTAATTCAAATAAACACCATAATCAAAATACAACTCATAATGTCAGATAATAATTAAAGACTTAATTAGAATCTGATGAAGAATTAGGATAATCTTCATGCCCAATTTCGGCATAAATCAAGTCGTAGATCGATTCTTCATCATTAGCGGGCAGCACAGCTGGTGGAATGGCCTCTTTCTCCTATGACATAAGCACGTTGGCAGGAATGTGATGCCTCCTGTAATGTGTCAGCAGATGATGATCAACATGGGTCGCAACCCATAGATAAGGACCCTTTTGTTTAGCATCCGAATAAAAGTCCTCTTTCCCCGCATCTTTCTCCGCAAATCTAGCCCCTAATGATCTTGCCTGACGGAAACAATCATGGCAGTTGGCTTCGTCAAACTCGATAAAAGCGAAGCCTACAAAACCTTGCTTCTTTGTAGACACAGGGTACAGTTTTTTAACCGCAGTGAAACCGGAGTCATGAAGCATTTGCGTCAACCACCCAAAATTAGGGTTTAAACCCTTTCCATTCCCATCATAACGAACCGGGAGATTATGGAGAATGCAAGTGAAAGGCTGTGCGTAACGATAACGTGATTGTAGCTCCGATACACTAGCCATAATTTTTTTAGAGGGAAATTTAGACAGAAATTAAAGAGTAAATGTTTGATAATTTAGATTTTGAGCTAAAACATTATGAAGACATATTTATAGAATTATTTTGGTCAAATTGAATATTTAATAAAGTTCTGATAAAGTTTTGAATGCAGTAGTTAAATTGAAAAATCAAATCAAATACTGACAATGGTTGAATTGAAAAACCATTATTTCATAATTAGAAAATAATAACGGTTACAAAAAACCCGTGGCTATAACATAACAACGGGTACCATAAACCGTTGCTGGTGTTAATTTAGTAACGGTTTTCAAAATGCCGTTTTCTTAAACTGTTAACGGTTGTCTAACAACCGTTGATAAGAGTGATTCTATAACGCGTTTTTGGGAACCATTAAACGTATTTGAGAACGGTTTGTTAAACAGTCGTTGTCACATTATAATAACGGTTTTTGAGGGAAACCGTTGTTCTTATTAGCGCAATCTAGGTTTCCGCCAATATTTGGAAAACGGTAATCTAAGTGTCGTTATTAAATGCATTAAACCGTTGTGATACGCTCCTTATTGATTGCCAGATTTTGTGTAGTGATGGCAAAACTAAACATATCCAGAGTTTATTATTCTAAACCTTACACCTAACTATTCCATAAGTATTCAAAACCACTTCAAAAGTACGTATTATTCAAATCCTTTAAAAAGGAAACCTTCCAAGAAGGCAATTTCTAAAAAAAGTAACTTTCTATAAATAGAATCTTACTTAGAGTAAATACCTTCTCAAAATAGAAATTTTATGAAAATATTAATTTATGGTGTTATAAATAATGTCATTTAAGAAGTTAAAAAAATATAAGTTATTATCTTATTACCAAATTGGGTAAACCAATTTAAATACTAATCCATTAGTTAAAATGATAAAATAATTTTAGTCAAATACTTCTAAAACAGACTCCTAACACATTATGGAATCATATGAAAAATGACCATCATACCATTCTCCATAAATTAACTTCAAAACCATTATTTACTCGATTTAAACAAAATAGTGTTTTATTTTTATAAAATCGAGTGTAACTTCAATACTCATGACATTTTACTTGAGTACTGTTTATAACATCTACGGCCAGCATGTAATATTTCGTAAAAAGATCTACACATTTGTTATATGAACCAAATTAAAAACCAGATTATCGTAAAAATCGCAAAACACCATTTCAATTATTAAAAATAGTTTATGACAATAAAGTTTCCCAAGAAAATTTGAAACATTCTGGAATTAAGTAAAAACACCAAAAATAATTTTCCCAACAACTAAAAATTGTAAATACTATTTATTAAAATTGTATTCCTAAAACAGCCATAACTTTATTTTATTTATTAAAAAAATAATTCGACCCAAAATAATTTATAAAAAAATTTATATCATTCCATAATGTATTATCAGAGCTAATAAAATAGGTTTCGTAAATTAGAAAAATCGAAAATGAATTAATACCTAATAAACATCAAAACCGCTGAAACATTGTATAAATCATAATAATTACTAATAAGATTAAAAGATCAAAACTTTTAAGTCCCAAAGTCTTAAAATTTTTCATAAGACCATAATAAAATCATAAAGACGAAATTATACCATGATTAGTAATTTAAAACCCTAAAAATCGATATATTGCGATTATAACAACAACATTAAATCTAATAAAAGCAATACTAAATATGATAAATTCATAATAAAAATCAATATATGAATTAAATATCATAATTTGATTAAAACAACGATAATAACAAAAAACAAGCAACTACTCAACAATAACTAATAAAATGCCGAGTCATGCCCTTATGAGTTACCTCTTATTCGTGTTCCAAATCGATGAAATACTCGTCCTCGTACGGATCTTGACGATAGCCTCCAAAAATCAATATTCATATATGATTAAATCATATACTAATTAAATAAAAACCAAAACTAAAAATGCGACAACGATTAAGGACGATAATTACCCTTAGAATATGGACGAACGGATGATGAAAGAAGATCGATCTTAATAAAGATGCAAGAAGGCAAGCATGTACGTAGAATTTGGAAATAAAGAAACAAGAAGGTAGGCACGTACGTAAAATTATTAATGAAATCCCCGATTGATGTCACGGCACTTTTGTGAGAAAAGTAGGGTATATTTTCTGCATATTTTTTGTGAATGGAAATTATATAAGATAATCTAATGAAATAATCTAATTAGGAGAGTTTATGAATGAGTGAAATGAGAATAAGATAAGAATAAAATCTCCTTATTTATCTTATGAAAAATCAGTTAAGATAAGGGTTAACACAAAAATATTTTTTCCATTTTGTTGTAAAAATAAACAAAGGTAGAAAAATAATAATAATACTAAGGATTTCAAATAAAAGAATAGAAAGGATAAATCTAGTTAAATAATTAACTTGTCTATTAAACAAAAATACAGTCCATATATTAATGGCGCCAAAATCGATATTTCCGATTTTCGCTTACAAAAATGTCACTTAAATAAAAAGTCGGTCCGAGAAGAAATCGGATTGAAATAAGATTTAAAACGGCATTAATTAACGATTTGTTCAAAACCAGTAAATATAAGTATTAAAATTTAAATCTTATAAACAAAAGTTAAATAAGTGAGATTAAAAAAATAGCGGGTGTTAGGCCCCGTTCTTTATGTCTTTTGAGAGCTGAACTGAACTGAGCTGAACTTAATGGAGCTGAACTGAACTGAACTGAACTGAGTTCAGCTGAACTGAACTGAGCTGAACTGAACTGAATTGAGCTGAGCTGAACTGAACTAAGCTGGTTTGAGATGAATTGAACTAAAATAATATTAATATTAATATTAATATTAATATTAATATTAAATAATAATAATAATAATAATAATAATAATAATAATAATAATAATAATTATTATTATTATTATTATTATTATTATTAGAAGAAGAAGAAGAAGAAGATTAATAATAATAATAATAATAATAATAATAATAATAATAATAATAATAATAATAATAATAATAATAATAATAATAATAATAATAATAATAATAATAATAATAATAATAATAATAATAATAATAATAGTAATTATACTAATTTGAATGATTAACTAGGTAGCCATCATGAACCACAGTTCACCATCAATCTAATTAGATGAAATAATTGAGCACCGATTTTCTAGATTGATGTTCAAAGTCTAACCGTTTATCATCCTAATTTGACTGATTAGGTAGTCATCACGAAGCACCAACAATCCTAATTTAATTAATTAGATAAATAATAAAAATTGACAGACCCTAATTTCATATTTAACAAATAAATCAAATTTGGTTGAATAATTAAAACTCAAAAAATAATTTTAATAACTGATAACAAGTAAATTAATTTATTATTTGATAAGTTAGAATCCATCTTGTAAGTTTTAAGTCATTTGAGCAATTAAATTCAGTTCTAGGGAAAAATATTGATTTAAGAGTTCACTTGGTTCAGTTTTAGGTGAAAAGGGTACAAAATAGAACGTTATGAAAAAGTGTATGTGAAAGAGTAAAGTTCGTATATGAAAAAGGTATTAATAATAGTAATATTAAGATTAATAATGTTATTGATAATATTATTATTAATTAATATTCATATTCATATTAATAATAATAATAGTAATAATAATAATAATAATAATAATAATAATAATAATAATAATAATAATAATAATAAACTATAATAAAAACAATAATAATAATAATAATAATAATAATAAATATAATATTAATAATATTAATAAAAACTATTAAGTTTAAGATTCGCAAAATTGAAATTGGTGAATTTTATGAAATGAATCAAGTGAATCGAAATGAACTGAATGGAATGAATGGAGATGAGCAGAGCTGAATCGAATGAATAGAGCTGAGCTGAATCGAATGAGCCGAATCAATAAATAGAGTCTTGAATGAATCGAACTGAGTGAATAGAGTTGAGTGAATCAAGTGAATCAAAATAAGCGAGTAAAGAACATGGCCTTACAGAACCATCATTTGGCATGTTAATTTTGGGTTTTACTTTTAGCTCTTTGCAATTTTCTAAGTCTTAAATCTGAGATCATGTGATTAGAAGCTCCTGAGTCAATTATCCACTCATGGGATCTGACATTGACAGTGCTGCAAGAGATAAGTGCCATACCTGAAAAGTTGGCTACCATTTCATCCTCAGGTTCAGGATAAGTGCCCATACCTTTCCCTTTTTGGTTGCTAATTAGTTGGTAAAACTGTTCAGTAGTCAGAGTGATAGTACCTGACATCCCAGCACCCCTTTCACCAGTCTTAGCATTAGCAGCCACTTTCCCTTTGTTGGGGTATTTCTGAAACCTTCCTTTGCTTGCCCCAGCTTTGTATCTCTTGAATACAGTTCCACCATGCTCATGAGTACTCTTAAAATTAGCAGCTTCATTCTTTGGGGAAAAATACTTGGCCATGGGATGACCAGCTGGGTAACCAACCACTCTCCAACACTTCTCTCTAACATGGCCTTTCTTTTAGCAAGCAGTGCATTGAGGTCTGGTGTCACGTGGAGTCTGATCAGCATAGAAGGCAACATTCTCAGCTTTAACTTTCACACTGGTCTTGTAATTTCTTCTCTGTGCTTCTTCTTGTTGAAAGATAGCAGCTGTGCCTCCTCAACTATTGGGAGATGAGCCATTATGAGAACATTGCTTCTCATGGTGGCATAAGAGGTATTCAGACCATTGAAGAACTTAAAACGTTTCCTTTCTTCCTGCTCTTTGTGTTGAGCATCCAGGAAACCCCTATATCAGGGATCATTTCACTCAGAGGAGGCCAATCATTCATCAGCTTAATATTCCGCCATAGAATTTTGAGTCCTCTGAATTACTCACAGATAGTCTTCTCTCCTTGCTCTAGATCATCCCGCTCCTTGTTCAGCCTGAATTTTCTAGCTCCATTGCTCACATAGAACTGCCTTTTGAGATAATCCCACATGTCTTTTAAAGTTTTAGAATACATCACATATTTCTTAATCTTTGTTTCTACATTATGCAGGATCCAGGATATCAAAAGACTGTTGCAGGTCTCCCAAGCTGCTTCCCTTAAGGGATTGTTGGTGGGTTTCTTCACCAAACCAGTCAGCATACCAAGTTTTCTCTTGGTGCAAATATTGATTTCTATTTCCCATTTACACTCATGATAGTTCTCAATTCCAGAGAGTTTAGTATCCACCACTATGGAGTATGTACTTTCAGCTAGATTGAAATAGAGAGGATAAGAGGTTTCTATGATTGCATTTGCGAAAGGGATAAGAGATTCATAATTGCTCATTTTTGTTGATGAAATATTTGAAACAAAAAAGAAAGATAAGAAAAGAAAGAAGGATAGAATGTTTATGAATGAATGAGATTCAACAAGCCAACGTCCAGTTTATATAAACGGGATTTGTACTTCAACCATTAATGCCCAATTAGTTAGAAACACTAGATAAAAAGGTGAATTTAAATACACACTTACTTCCTATTTAATGCACATACAAGGCTATTTCATTAAACTACAATGCTAATTGATGCATCTTTATGGCTACTACTATCATGAGACTTAGTTAGAAACACTAGATAAAAAGGTGAATTTAAATACACACTTACTTCCTTTAGACCCACCTTTGAACCAAAGCGTGCCTTAACCCCGTTGTACATGTCCATATGACGTATCGGGTAGATTCCAGTATTACGCTCCACATCTATGTTAGAGTGCGTAAGATACAACTTAGGCACCAAAAGCCATGCAGACGCCAGCTTTGGAATCTTACTTGAAAGCGTAAACAACAAGGTCTTCTGATAAAGGAAAAATAATGACAAGTAAATAATCTCTCACAAAAATTAGACGAAAATCAGCCACTTTATTACGAAAAGATCTGAAGACATACCACAGATTTAACATGGCGAGAATAGTCAGTTGACGTAGGCATCAAGTGCATCACTTCTAACAAGTTCTTCGCAACATAGTAACAGAAAAGAGGTGGCAAGGGGGTAACAATAGGAATGAAAACCAGTACGACAATGAAAACAAAGACAACAATGAAAAGAAAGATGAAAATGAAAAGAAAGACGCTTAGTTGAGAACAGCCATGGTAATTTAAGAATCTTGAAGGACTTACCAACTTCACGTCTACAAAGTTGAGATCCAATGAGGCAATTTGTTCATTAAATTAGGTGACCCGTATTAGAGAATAAAATCCTGTAATAATTAAACACTTATTTCATGCATGTACAGTGTTGTTTAATGCACCTAGATTGGTGTTTCATGCATCTACAAGGTTACTTCATGCATTCATAAGTTTATTTATGAACATACAACTTCATGCATCTACAATTAGAGAATAAAATTGAAATGAAAAACTTACGTTAGTTGTATCTGTCAAAAATAGACGGCAAGGGGATTTACGATCTTTGAGTTTGTTTCGCTCATTCAAATAATCACACCACAGAGAAATAACATCTGTATGAACTCGACCACCAAGAAGCAAACTCTTCATACGATTTTGTGTGAGAGTCTTGCCCGCATGGCTAAACAAAACCTCCCTATACAATTATGAAAACATGAAACCTTAGTGTTGGACAAAGAAAATATAATACATATATGCTGAATAAGATAAAATAAAAATATATAGGAGAGTGATACGTACTCTTCATCTAAGTCCTCTGAAAATGCATAGTCTCCTACCAGTCTTTCCGACTAACTCAAGTCACGAACCATGTCCACGTTTCTGATAAGGAAAAGCGGCCGGTAAACATCCGCGACCTCAACACACCTCTTAGGGAGTACCTTCTTAGTTTGCAAAGTCTCAGTTGGGGAATCTTCTACTAGGGGAGAAGGGGGCGCAGTTGGCATTTCATCCAATGATACTTGAGAGGAGATAACTACAGGCGATGATTGGGACGAGATCGAAATTGGCGATAAAGGACGAACTACTGGAACAGGCGGCGTAGTTGATGTGCTTGCATAAGGAACACTTAGCAGCCGACCCCTGGTTGTTGTTAACTACAGTAGATGGCTTGACAGCCGACCCCTGGTTGTTGTTAGCTGCCGGTTTCTGATAAGAGTTACCACCATTGTAGTTCGATCCACCGTTGTTATTACTCTAACCTCCTTGGTTATTCTATGACCCAGTCGGCCTGTTACTAGCAAAACTTTGAGACGGACCCTACGAAAAGCTTCCTTGCAATAGCCTCTGAAAACCTCTACCCACAGCACTAGTACACTCATGCCTCTTATGGCCCATACCGCCACAATTATAGCAAGAGAGATTCTAGCTACTACTACAACCACCACGACCACGCCCATATGGAGTTCCACTACTAAAACCCGATCCCGATGAGTAACCCTCGCCTAGTTATGGTTACTGTTTTGTATGGATTTTGCGCAAGGCGAAATCAGGTCAAGGTAGGTCTAGGCAGAGTTAACTAGCTTGAATTAATCTGCGAATAAGTATGACAGGGTATAAAATTTGAAGAATAAAGTACGGTAAATTAATAAGAGTAAGACAAAGAATTTTGTACGTGGAAAACCCTTAAATGGGAAAAAACCACGGGCACCAAGCCAGGAGAGGATTTCACTATAATATTGAATAAATCGCACAAATATCTGTAAGTCAGCTTGTATTTCAGTATTGCTAGTATGTTGCTAGGATCTTGTCTTATATCGTGCAAATGATCTAAGTGCTCTTTATATAGTCAGATGTTGAACGACTGTTAGATCTTCCTCCATCAATGCTGAATATCCTGCCTTAATTAGCCGGAATAATGCTCATTATTACTCCTTTAATTGCCGTCTTTAATTGCTAAATCTTTCTAATTAATGCCCCAATTATTGAGCGTATATTCGTCTATAATATGATCTCTTGGTCGAATATCGTCTTGATATTTTGACCGTTGTCCTCTCCATGGCCTGGCGCATGCCTTCTTGTGTCCAGGTAGCTTGACGTCCTGACACCCTGATGGTTAGGTCGAGGTAGAGTATCTTTCAGGGACATATGCGGATTTCCAGGCCTAGCAGTTACCCCTCTTGTAACTCGGCTGACCACCACCCTCACTCTCGGCCTTTCTCTTCTCAGGACCCCTCTCCTTGTTCTCCTTGGCCATTTCGACCAATTTCTCAGCTCTCCCTGCTCGCTCATAAACTTCCTTAACATCTGTAAGGACCCCAACAGGTAGCTTCTCCATTATCTTGTAAGTCAACCCCTTCTCAAATCTCAGTGCCAAGTTCTCCTGATTCAGCCCCATATCCTCTGCATACCTAGACTTCTCATTAAACTTATGATAGTACTCAGCCACAGTGATATCCGGAGTCATCTTGAAATCATCAAACTCCTCCCTCAGCTTACTACGAACATGTTCAGGTACAAACTCTCGGCGCATAACTCTCTTAAACTCACTCTATAGTATGGTTGACTTCCCCTGCTTCTGATACAAATCTTAGGCACTGTTCCTTACCTTATCCCACCACTCTCCCGCAGCATCTCTCAAGTAGAATGCAGCTTATTCCACTTTGAACTCCTCGGGACAATGAACCACATTCAAGATGTTCTCCATCTCTCTATGCCAATTGTCGAGCAAAATTGGCGCACCGGTACCCATATACTCTTTTAGGTTAAAGCGGGCTATCGTAGTGCTCATCTTGGCAAAGTCCACCCCGGCAACTTTATCTTTCCCAAATTTCTTTAGGGCTTCGGTAAGCGCCTCTTGATGCTCAAACATCTTGACTATATCATCTACACTCATCTCCTACACCCTAGTGTACAAAGCAGATATCTTTGGCGGTATCTTTAAGCTATAAGAGAAGGGACACACGTAAACACATAGCCTATGGCTCAAAGCGTATATGACTTGTACAAACCACACTCGATCGAGCAAATAAACCCACTCGATCGAGTTGAGGTCACTCGATCGAGTTCCCC
Organism: Silene latifolia; assembly: GCF_048544455.1. Lineage (NCBI taxonomy): Eukaryota > Viridiplantae > Streptophyta > Magnoliopsida > Caryophyllales > Caryophyllaceae > Silene > Silene latifolia. Next base: position 128,787,001 of record NC_133538.1, read on the forward strand.
ACTTACTTGATCGGGTACCTCAACTCCAGAACCTGACCAGAACGTACAAGAAAACACACTCGATCGAGCTCCAAACTTACTTGATTGAGTAGCCCCTACTCGATCGAGTTCTCCACTTACTCGATCGAGTGCCCCAAAACAGCAGCTACTGTCCAACATCATCATATACCCACTCGATCGAGTCCAACCTACTCGATCGAGTCATGCTGACTCTCGAGCTACTCGCATGCTTTAACTCAATAACTTTTCGCAACAACTTATTATCACATGAACTACCTCACCTTTTTCACCACATCCTCATTCCTCCACAATCATTCATCCAACAATTCATACAACACATCATCCAATATATGCAATAGAACAGAAATAAACACATAGCAATCTCGTGACACACCATAGTGACCGGTTCGAAGTTGTAGCGCGAGTTCGCGACTTTAGGACGTCTCTTACATCTTTGCATTAGCTCCTAACAACTCCTACCACGGCTCATTTTAGTTTGACTCCCTAGGTTAATTAGGTTCATTAGTTACAGGTTCCAAAATCGTCGCTCTGATACCACTTTGTAACACTCCCATACACCAAGGTGCCTTACCAAGACCACCTAATGTATGGAAGTGATACCATCTCGGTTACTGATGAGTCATAATTATATACATATTTATGCCTCCCCTTAATTCCTTTTGATATGATTTCGTTCTAGTTTATGTTAATTACATGCCTTTTATGTTAGAATGTCGATACTTCCGCTTTTTGATGTTTAATGCAGGAATGATGCATTTAAGGAGCAAAGGAATGAAATAGGCCTCACGGAGTAGGCATGAAGGAATACACGAAGCATGGCACGAGAATCCATAAGAATGAAGGAAGAGAAGTTAAGAAGAAAACACGAAGAAAAGAGCTTCTTATTACTAGTGCCTATTTGAAGAGCCGTGAAAATCGCTTGTTTCTGACAAGTAACGAAGAAATGGCGGCCGTTTGAAGTTCAATGCGCAAAGCAGAAACTTGGTTCCTCGATCGAGTACACCTTGGGATTGATCGAGGAACCTCCATACTCGATCGAGTACACCTTGGGCTCGATCGAGGAACCTCCATAAACAATTAAAATTCGCAATGTCGAGAGTTGGGGTATCTGAGAATTGGTTCCTCGATCGAGTGCACCTAGGCTCGATCGAGGAACCACTAGTTTCCATAATATTCCGCAAATTTCCTTAAGTCGGTTATGACTACTATAAATACCAAAACTCGTACTCTAGGTTATTTTACGCTTTAATTTCCGTAGTTTAGTATAGCTACCTTAGAAAACTCTCTCAAATACTTAGTTTAGTTTATATTTATTGTTCTTCCTTCCGGATCTAAACATTGATATTTTACGGTATTGTTCTAATCTTTCAATAATTACTATTTCAATTACTTGTTCATCTTTTATGTTATTAATTATGCTTTCTTATATCGTTATTATTGTTATTATTAGTAGTAGTATGAGTAGCTAAGCCTTTGATCTAGGGTTAAAGGGGATCTAGGTTGTTAGAAAAAAGATTATTATGAATTGAATGTTAAATTGCTTTCTATTGTTGTTCAATTATTGTTTTACCTCTAATTAGTTGATTACTGATTAGAATTAATTAATTAGTATTGCATAAACTAGTATTATCACCGACAGGGTTAAGACTAGTATATGCCATGATAATTGAGTTAGACCGACTTAATCATAGCGATTGCATGTTAAGTTAGATCTAAAAAGACATATTAGAATCGGGGTTGGTGGAGGCCGGCATCTGGGGGTTGTGGGGTCCTGTGGTGTCAGGTGTGTTAGGGTGGTGGTGGCGACAGTGGGGGGTGGTGGTGGCAGTGGGTGGTGGGAGGTTTTTGTTGAGTGATTTATTTTGGATTTTTTTGGGTGAATAAATTGGGGGAATTATTTTAGATATTTGAATTAATTGGGTTTTAGAGAGATAGGGGACTGAAATTGTGAGAGATGAGTGAGAAGTTAGTGGAAGAAAAAATGTTATATAGTAAATTAGTGTTAGATTAAGGTGGATTAGAAAAGTAGAGAGGGAGAGGGTTTAATTAGGCCATAATCCCTCTTTTTTTTGCTTCCAATCTCAGCCCTCCAACCTTCCTATCCAATGGCTCTAAAGAGAACTTATGGACTCACATGTAAGACATGGACTTACTTGATCCTAATAATATATATATATATATATATATATATATATATATATATATATATTTATATATTAAAGGAAGCCTTTTTCGAGCGATTCTAGAGAATCCAAGTTTTCGAAACTACCTAAACTAATTTTTAATTTAGAGATAATGATGAAGATATAAATTAAAGAACAAATTTTATCAGAATCATAAGAAACCGTATAGAAAATATAAAGCTAACAGAATTCTATTACGGGTATCTTTTATGCAAGCCAAATTGATTAGAATTTAGGGCTAGAAAATATTAGTATATAAACAAAATGATAATGTCTTCCATTAACGTTTCAATATCCCATCCCCATAGATTAATTGAACATGAACTTAATTTCTGTTGTTATGCATCAAGTTAATTTTGTTACACCTAATATACTTTTATATTATGAAATCTAATTATATATTGTATTTTTTGTGATTTTTCAGGAAACAATAAATGTAGTATTTAACAATTAGGAAGAAAGGATTCGGATAATTGTAACATCAATAATAAAATTAGTATTTTTTTTATTATTGTGTCAATGGTAAGTCGGCAACTTACCATTGACACAATAATAATAATAAAAAAAAGGCATATGATAGGGTACCAAGAGAAGTACTTTGGTGGGCTTTGGCGAGAAAAGGTGTGTTGCGAAAATATATTGACCTCATAAAGGACATGTATGAGGGGGTTAGTGCAAGTGTTCGCACTAATGTTGGGAGAACGGAAGAATTTCCCATTACCATCGGGGTGCATCAAGGTTCTGCACTTAGTCCTTTTATCTTTGCTATAGTTATGGATGAGTTGACAAGGGGTATTCAGGACGACATCCCTTGGTGTATGATGTTTGCTGATGATATTGTGTTGATTGATGAGACAAAAGAGGGGGTGGAGAGAAAGTTGGAATTGTGGAGGCAGACTTTAGGGACTCGTGGGTTTAGGCTGAGTAGGAGTAAGACTGTGTATTTGAGGTGTCAGTTCGCTAATGTGGCGGGGTTGAGATCGACAGAGGCGGGGAGTATTGTTTTCGATGGGAATGTTGTTGAGGGGTCTGATTTCTTCAGATATCTAGGATCTATTATTCAAAAAGATGGGGAGTTAGACGGAGATGTGGCTCACAGAATTAAAGCGGGATGGTTGAAAAGGAAGAGTGCTTCAGGGTTTCTATGCGATAAAGATATGTCCCAAAGATTAAAAGGAAAATTTTATCGCACGACAATTAGCCATGCCTTACTTTACGGTTCCGAGTGTTGGGCCGTGAAACATTGTCACATTCAAAAGATGAGTGTGGCGGAGATGCACATGTTTAGGTGGATGTGCGGACATACAAGGAAAGATCGGTTAAGGAATGAGGTGATTAGGGAAAAGGTAAAAGTGGCGCCAATAGAGGACAAGATGATGGAAAACCGACTAAGATGGTTTGGCCATGTGAGAAGGAGACCTATGGACGCACCAGTTAGGAGGCTGGAGACTTGGAGAACAGAAAAGGTCACTAGAGGTACAAGAAGACCGAGACAGACATGGTTGATAGTGATAGAGCACGATATGAGATTTCTGGGGCTTGAGGAGAGTATGGTGACGGAGAGGGCACAATGGAGGGAAAGGATACATGTGGATTTTTAGTATTTGATGTTTTTTTGACATATTTAGTGTTTTTTTATTTAATATAAAGAAATTAAAGTAGTTATTCTTCTCTCCTTTATTACACTTTTTTACCAACCACTTTCTTATAGATTTTACTTGGTTCATTCCGGATCCTTAATTCTATTTCGGTTTTTAAAAATCGTTTTTATCTTTTCTCTCGATTTAAATTTGAAGTTTTTATAAAAGAAATCCGGAATTCGATTTTAAAACTCCTAAGTTTACCTTGAATTTCCATTACATTTTCGTTTAGACCTGGCAAAAGTATACCGAACCCGGAAAACCGATCGAAAATACCTGAATCGACACCTGACCGTACACCCGAAATATATAACTGAACTTCACCCCGAAACCTGAATCGACCTGAATCGATTCGAAATCGAACTGAATTTGTAATATCCGAAATAGACCCAAAATCGAATGAATCTGGACTGTTTCAACCTGAATTGTTTTAATCCGAACCGATATACACCTGAAGCGATTTCAACCCGTAAATTGATGACAGAAACCCATCATTGAAACCCGAAATGACCCGAATGTACCTATGCGTCACATCTGGGTGTCTTTTTGTACATAAGTGTCACCCATTTAACGTCAATGAATTAATATTATATCGTATTTATACAAAAAAACATTATTTATTACTTTTTTTAAAAATATTATTCGTATTATATCCAATGTTTTGAATAAAGACCTAATCCCTTGACATCCGATCCGATTCTGACCTGACTCGAATCTCATCTGCTCTGATATTAACCTGACTCGAACATTATTTGCACCGATACTGACCCAACTCGAACCTGAAGCGATCCAAAATATCTACAACCGATTAAAAGTGAAAACTGAATCCAACCTGAGTTGAACCGAACTGAAATCGAAAAAAAAGATAAACCGAAATAACCAGATCCGAAAGAACCCGAACCGAAACTGATCCGATTGACCCGTTTGCCACCTCTATTTTCGTTCTTCCTTTTTGTTTTTCATTTCCCTTTTTTTATTCGCATTTTGAAGCGTGCGTTCACCCATGGACGATTCGAAAGGATGATTCATGTCAGCCAACCCCAAATCATTTTGGGATTAAGGCTCTGTTGTTGTTGTTGTTGTTGTTAATGGTAAGTCGGCAACTACACGTACAAACCTACACAAGCTCTTCTTTGTTCCTCCTATAGTCCTATGGCTATATTTCATTTTCTACCGGCAAGATGTTACTTCATAATATATTGTTTACTTTTTACGTCCTAATTCTTTGTTTTTACATATTGGAGAGATTTTTGAGATTACCGAGACAACTTGAAAATAGATAAGCAACCACAAAAAGGCCACTTATTATGCATATGCATTATATTTACATAAACCATTTTCTCTAATACTCTTAATTTATGATGATTTCATTTAATTTGCTTTTGCAGATGTTGCTTTTACCAATAATATATTAATTGTAAACTGTGTCTCTTTCTTTTAATATTTTCTGATTTTATTTTATTTTTAAAACTAGGAAAACCTACGTAGAAGACAATACCAATTCAACCACTAAACTCTGGAATCAAGTGGCATTACTCACCACGGTATCCCTTATCATAGTTCTGAACTCTATGATATGCGTACCTCGCACGAGACTTGGTCATTGTCATTTTCTACATCCTTTGCTTCATCATGAAGAAGGTGATTTTTGTACGACTGAGGATGAACAAGCCATTTATTCCAACGTAACTATGAAAAAACCATTGTCGAGGGTGGTTAGGCGAGTTGAGGGGTGGTCATGGGTGGCAGTTAGGGTGGCTGTAGGTGGCGGTTTTAGGTGTTAAAAAGGGGGTGGTGCGAGTTGATGCATTGTGTCATGCTGTCGTGGTTGTTGCAGCTAGTTGTGGCGGTTTGGTTGGGTGTGGGGTCGGGCTGGTGGCGTCTTGGGGGTGGCAGTGGTGTCCTAACCACCATGGTGGTGGTGGCCCATGGTGGTGGTTGCAATAGTGATGAATTGGTGGTAAGGAAGGGAGTTGTGTGTCGTGTGTATGGTAGGTGCGGGTTATGGCCATGGACCACCATGGCCGGTGGTGGTGGTCCATGGTGGCAGCGAAGGTGGTGGTGGTTATTGGATTGAGTGGGGTTTTTGGGTAGTGTATAAGACGGGTTTAATTAGCCGTGTACGTATTAGATTCATATAATTATACGAATTGGTGTAATTAGATTCGTATAATTATAATTATACGTATCTGTATACGTATTAGATTAGTATATTTATACGTATTTGCATGATTAAACGAGTATAATTATAAGTATTTGTATTATTATCGTATTTTAGGAAATGTGTTTTGTGAGACGGTTTTACGAGACGAGCCTAGCTTGTTTGATGGATTGCTTATGCGGATTGCTAAAAGCTAGGTTTATCCTACTCAGTTTCATTGTCGTATTTATTTACAAAATGAGTCTTTATCATTCATTTGCATTGAGTGAGTCGGCAATTGGCATGTTATATAGTATATCGTATTTGTGGTGTTGTCTTGTATGTCAGAGGACATGGTGGTTTGATTGGTTACTTGTTTTGGAGACGTAAGATGGTTGGGAGACCGTCTTACCCTTGAGTCGCCTCTTGGCGCTTCCCACTCCAAGAGGGATGTGCACTTTGATGGCTTGAGTTTGGAGGGACGCGTGTGGTTGAGACACGACGTCTGGCAGGGGACCCGGTTGGCTTCCGGACCCGGTACGTGTGGGCGTGTCCCGGTACCTGTTTGCGGTTATCGGTATGTCTGGGTGTGTCCCGATAACATTGCGGTTGTCGGTATTTCTAGGCGTCTCCCGGTACCGTGGTGGTGGTTATTGTTGGTGGTCCATTCATATCATGGTCATGTTGTATCCTCTCACTCGAGTCGTGTCATGCTTTATTGATTTATTGAAACTGACGTTTGTGTGTCTGTTTATTGTCACCTATCTCTTTTGGGGTGGCCTGTGTCGATCCATATGTGTAACACCCCCATACTCCAAGTGCCTTACCAGGACCACTTAAGGCATGAAAGTGCTACCATCTCGGTTACCCGAGGCAATGATAATAAAATGGAGAATAACGAAACGTACTTTAATAATAATAAAGTTTAAAGCGATACAACCAACTCCGAAACTGATAAATGAAAATATAAAGGTTCTCAAAACTGTCAAACGACTAAACAAAATAAGAGAATGTTCGACACAGCGGAAGACTTCTAAAACAGCATCGTGATGAGTCAACCCAGCTATACCATGCGCATCAACTCATACCTGCTCAATAACCGCTCACCACCCCCGAATGGATCACCACAGTTTTTAAAACATTTAAACGGGGTCAGTACTAATTAAATAAAACAAACAGTTGCAATAAAATAATACAACAAACAACTCAATCAGCACAACTCCATCTCATCTCCACACACGACTACACATCAAGTGTGTAGTCCCGCTGCAGTACCCATCGCAACAACTACCTGCAGGACGCGCGGTGGGGATCGCACCATTCCCACCTAAGCCCCGCTCATCTCATCCGAGCGATAAACCCATGTTCATTAATGTGCACATCCCTTCTCGTGGCGGGTTCCATGTAAGGCGAATCAAGAGCGTGAAGCCACTCCGCCAAGTGACTCCACTCACCGAGGACGCACCTCGAGAACCACGGACAAACAATCACAAACTACCACATTACAACAACAATTATCAATCACCAATTCCAATACGATATGAATCAACAACAACAACCAAACCATGTAATCAATATCGAGTAGGAAACCCTACCGGGAATAGCAATCACACGAGACCGTCATAGCGGCTAATATAATCGTAACTTGTCATCTACGAATCCTCCTCCTATAGCACATAATCACATAATTACCATCGACTCATCATAATACACCCAAATCCCCCAATTCTACCCAATTAGGGTTTAAGCAAACTTATCAAAACATTATAAAAATTATATAAGAAGCTTACCCTCGACACGACGATCACAATAGCGTAAAGAACAAGCCAATCCGACAAACCAAGCATTGGGATTTGTTAACAATGCGATGGATGCGATGTACGTAACTGTTATTCTTCTCTTTGAAAGGTTTTAGAATGTTAAAGGTGATTAAGCAAAGTGACGGAATCCTTTTTATATTACTCTCGCACTATGAACAAAACCCGGCTAAACAATCCCGTAAGACACACTTACTCGATCGAGTGCCCCTTACTCGATCGAGTACCCCTCTGACAGACTACTATTTTGCGTAAAAAACTACTTACTCGACAGAGTAAGTCCCACTCGATAGAGTACCCAAAGACACATAAAACCGTAGTATTACAATATGATATCCTTTGGTCATATGGGGAGCAGGTTATGATCAGGTTGTTTTAATAGTACGCGGGAGACGGGACGAGCTTGATGATATCACGAGACGAGTCTAGTTGACTAGAAGAGTATTGACATCAAGAGTTGTATTTTATTTATTCATTTGTTTACGTTTATGTAAATTTATTAAACATTACATTAATAAAAATGTTCTTGATTGAAGTTTAGAAACACTAACTCGGGAAACCGAGATGGTAACGCTCCAATTATCTTGGCCGGATAGTTGGGTTGTTACAAAGTGGTATCAGAGCGACGATTTTGGAACCTAAACTAATGAACCAAAATGAATCTAGGAGTGTCTAATAAAATGAACCCGACATGAGTACAATAGGAGGTCGTTTTAGGTGAGAAGGATCCCTCATTCCAAAACTAGATCCTATTGTTTCGGTTGGTCACTACGTGGGTGGTTATGAGTCAGGAAACGTGAAATGTTGCCTGATTATAAACATGTGATAGATTTGTTGAAAATCTTCCACGTTATAGAGGTTGTGTAGTAAATGATAACATGTGATAGTTGTAATGATGGAATTGAAACGTTTACTTTAGTAAGATATATGTGATACGAGTAAAGAAATTCTTTTTTATGTGAAATGCATTCCTATGCATGAGTATTGTGTGTTTGAGTGTGATGAGTTTTGAAGCCATAATTTGCGTAGTTGATAGGATTCTTATATGATATAGTTATCGCTTTAGTATATATGCTAATATGTGAAAATGGGATGAAAATAGTAATGTGTATAGCATATTTTGAAAATGGTTATTACGAGTTAGTGTGTGAGGGGCACTAGCCCCGTTATTTGGCATGTTAATATCGCATATATGTTTGAATTTCCACTAATGCTATAGTTAGAGTGTGATTAAAAATAGTTGTTAGTAAAGTAACCGCTAGTATGAGAATAGTATTTGTTAGTTGAAAATTGCAAACCATAGAGAGGAACTCAGCCAAGTGCGAGCTAATACTTGACCGAAGTACGGTCACTCAACCGAGTGGAACAATTTCGAAACTTGAAAATTTCGGGAAGTGAGTCACTCGACCGAGTGGACCGTCACTCAACCAAGTGCCGATTTTTGGGCTGTAAATTTCGCAAAAAATTGTGTTATTACCTTATTTTATTTTACCTCTTTACTCTTTTGTCATTTAAAGCTATTTCTAAATTCCCTTGTTGATGTTTATCGTTCGGATTCAAGTTTTCTACTCCATTTATTCCTTAACTTGGCTAATTTCATCCTATAAATGATGTATTCTTTTCTCTTATTTCTTTTCCGATTGGATTTTTTTTAATCCTACACTAATTCTCCCAAATTTGGCTAATTAATGGTGTGTTTAGTTGGATTCATAATGTTAATCGCTTTTTTTTAATCATTTACGATGTCAAGTATAAAATCTTTATGTTGAATTTTGCCCAATTTTTTATATATATGAACTTGAAAATACGTGTTATTTATTATTTTTTTTTATGCGTAAATAATTTGATTTGGTGTTTAGTACATAGTTAATTGTTTGACAAGGACTAAGGTTTTGTTGTTATTGATAACCCTTGTTATGTATTTGAAATTTGGCTTTGAAAATTCTATTTCGAAAATTTTGAAACCTTAATATTCACGCGGATGTTTAAATTTTCATATTTAAAAAATTAGTCTAGTTGGCTAACGAGGCTTAAGAATCTTCTCACACTTAGTTTTGATTTTCTTTGTTGGTAATGACATGTATCATCTTGAATTGAAATTTCACCTTAAATGTTGTCCAAAATCTTTTGAAAAATTTATCTCCAAATCAATGATTTATGAATTTACACCCAAAATATGATCTGATCGTTTCTTAGTATCGAGCTCTCGTTGATGGTACATTATGTTACATTAACTTAGGAATTTTGTCCTACGAATCTCCTCAAGTTTTGACATGTGTATTAGTTATGCCGAAAGTGATCTAATTTCGATTTTCATACTCCATTCATTGCCTAACTATGTCGTAAAGTTTCAAATGTTGTTTAATGATGTTAAGTATGGTCCTCAAAAAAAGAAATTTGAAAATTTTGTTTTAAAGTTTTCTTGAAATAATTGAGTAATAATACTTCAACTTCTATTAGTAATGTTTTGTATTGTCTTAAGTTGGGAATTTCGCCTTAAAACTTTGCCCAAATGTTGGATTTTCCATATGTAAAACTTGGCACGATTAATGTGCTATGAGACCACCTTCTTTGTTAGTGAAACTATGCATCGTCTTTTAACGAAAATTTTTCTTGGAAAAAAATTTGACTCATTTTTTTTCGAAATCCACTATGACATGACCAAATTTTTATTTATTCTTTTTTTTAATGCTTGAAACTAGGCTTAATGGTGATGTATGTGAGAAAATTATAGTGTTGATGCTTAAATTTTGATTTTGTGTGCTTAATACTTGATTTTATTGTGCCGCCATCTTACCATTTTGTTAATAATGCGATGCATTGTCCTAAATTGAAAAATTTCATCTTAAATTTTCTTCAAAGATATTTTATATATACCTCTAACGTTCATGCCAAAGTTCGATTTCATGTTTTGTCATTGGTTCAATCATGACAATTGTCTTGTTGTTCGCTAATCTATTGTATATTGCCTCGAGTTAGGATCATCATGTTGTGTGATTTAACTTTAGTTCATCTTGAAAGATCATAGATCCTAATTAGACCCTCTAATTAAAACAAATTATCTCGTAATATGTCATTTTAGTGATCTATGTAACATGCATGCAAATATAAAAGCATAAAAATAAAGATTAAGGAAAAACAATTTCCTTACATTGATTTTGATGGTAAAAATGGGCACAAACTAGATCACCTATCTAGTTTGTTCTTGAGCTAAATTAAAATGGATGATCCTCCTAGAAAAACCTTCAAAGAGAAAGTCTCCTTCAAGTAGCACCCAAGAACAACATCCAAATAATCTTACAAGTATTAACTAGATACTTATAAAATTAATCCTTGATAATATTTATAATATTACTAACAAGCTTAGTGAATATTTATTTTGATTACTAACAAGCTTAGTAAGTGCTCTTATTATTTTTAGAGAGAAAGACCAAAAACCATTTCACATGCAAAATACACAAATGAAGTAGTATGTAAAGATGAGCAATTGTTGGTCTAAATAGGAGGGAGTGGCCGGGTGGAGTAGGTGGAGTGAGGGACTGGATTTGTTTTATTTTTTGTCCAATATTTCATCACATGCAAAATGAACATAAGATAACTTATGGAAGTATATAAAGCAAAGTAAAATGATTATGTTTATAATCATCAACTACACTCTATTTACACGGTCCAATGTCCCATTTATGGGTCCATTTTGGTTCTTATATTTGTCGCACAAATACTTGTAAATTGTACTTTGAACATCGATTTATGTTTAAATGCTTCCCAATAAATTTTGTCCAAATCACTCCGTAAATATATGTGTACCGCAACACATATTATTTACGGACTACTATATTAATCACATTAATCAATTAGTACAATTTTAGTGAATTAACAATTAATTAACTAAAACCCGTTTCATAAAATTTATTATTCAATTATCGCATAATTAAATAATAACAACCGCGCCTCGAGTTCGGAACTCGAAATCTCTCTAAAAATAATCGACTAACCTTTTAGTCTATAAATCAAGGAACTAAATAAATTGTATCTCATACAATTAATTAGTTGTCAATTGGGGTTCGTTCCTTTAGGTGTGACCGAAAGGGGTCAGTTGATCACCGCCGTCTCACGACAATAACGTCAAACTTCTAGTCAGCCAACCGTTATCGATTTACGTAATCAACTAACGAGGATCATATAATTAAATATCCTGATGATATTCCTTTAATGAGATTTATTATGTAAACGCACTATTGTAGAGGACACTAACTCTAACAATCTCCCACTTGTCCGACACAAGGTATGCGCTACCAATTCTCTTGTCAGTTTTAATCTCCCACTCAATGCAAGGTGTCTTTCAGGTCGCACTTGCACATGAACATATCGTGAGTGGTTTTCTCGATCGGGAGTGTGACTACCTGATTGGAAAAATCTCCCACAGATGACTTCCGAGCGTGGCCATGTATTTATAGTCACTACTCCTCGAGTGGCCTTGAGATATAGTTACCTAACGTGGGTGGATAATTCCTGTATGCCCTATCTATCTTTGCCCAATAAAGATCATCATGACTCAGAAGATGTCCTTTGGCCTCCTTTCACGGCACGACCTAGGACAAAAACCAAAGTCACTCAGAAACTGCATTGACTTGGATAATAGTCTCCAGTCTAAAGAATCGACTCATAGGAATATCTTAGAGATCCCTGGCACGACCAGGCGTCTATAATAGAACTTTGAGACTCTATAAATGGTCACTATCCGACAAAGTGTCACACACTCTGCCTATGTAATCGACTAGTCATCATGTATGACCACATGGTGTCGAACAACCATCAATCGACTTACAATCTAGTCACTCCGAGATGTCACCTCATTAAGTGACTAGGGACAAAATACAATGTTCAATTTATTCACTTGAATAGTGTTCAACATTGTCTCCACAACTTATTCAGATAAACAAGGTATTAAAAATTTAGTCACACTAAATAAAAGATTCATAAATGAATGCAAAAATAATAAATGCGATTATCATATATATAATAAGAGATACACTATCCAATTATTACATATCCATTATCTAAAGAAAATCTGGAATTCGTCTCAATCGCATTGCGACGATATGACCATCATGCTTAGCCTTTGATAAAGGCTTGGTTAAAGGATCAGCAATATTAACATCTGTCCCAACCTTACGAATGTCAATTTCCTTCCTTTCCACATAATCTCTAATTACATGGTATTTCCTTTTAATGTGTCTAGATTTATTACTAGACTTCGGATCTTTGGCTTGAAAAATAGCTCTGGTTCGTCGGTTTTGTTACTTGTCGTCTAAAGTAACCTAGACAGAAACAATATTTATAACTTTACAAACTACTCTACTATTAGTAAAGAGGTAAGTAAAGGTCGGATCCCAAAGGACGGGTATTGATGTAGGATTTTCGATTGCAAATGGTGGTGTCTAGGGTGTCACAATTTGGGTTGAGATAAGAGATCAGTAAACTAAATAACAATGTAAATAAACAAGCAAGATGATTAAGATGTAAACAAATGATTAAAAGTACTACGGTGTCATGAGTTCATAGGGGATACATGGGAATTGATCATACAAACATATTCTCAAATTATAAACAAGAATTATTGTTGTGATAGGATCGAGTTGGTTTATATCTTACAATCCCAGGAAGTTTTGGGTCCCGGAGCCGAATCGATTAGATTGTACAACACCTACAAGTCTACTTAATCCTCCCTACTCAACTATATGCATGGTATAATGAGACTCGAGTTTATTTATGTCTTACAAGTCTCATTGAATAGGTAAGTGATGGGTAAAAATGCAAGGATTCATAGGCTCGCATTTCATCAAACATAACATGTGCATAAGTTGGGATCACAACAAGCAAGCAAATAAATTATGTGAACATATTAGATTAAGCATGAATCATCCACCATGTTGGTTTCCCCTAATTCCCCATTAACTCTAGTTAAGAGACCACTCACTCATTATCAAGTTTAACATGCTAATAAAGTTGTCAATCATATTAACAAGGCAAAACATGATGAATGAATGGAAATGATTAATAAATTAAAAAGGGATTAAGAGAATTATACCTAACGATGATTCCAAAATAATAAGCAAAGAATAATAGAAGTACTTGATGATTGATGGAAGGTTGTCAATCTCCCAATAATACCCAAATAATCTTCAATTACCCAAAATAAATGATGAACAATAGAGAAATTAAGGAAATGAGATTTGTATTAAATCTTAATTAAGAGTTGATTACAAGATTAAAATGAGATTAGAATAACATAAAAAGAGTATATGAAGGACATCCTAATCTAATTAGTACCATGGGTTATTTATACTAAGGATTCGGTACATAAATTAGGGTTACTAAGGGCTTAAATGACGATTAAGACCCTTAAGAAAAGTTGAGGAAGTGCTCCTCTCGAAGGAGTTGCTCATCTCCGCTTCGCTAGTCTTCCTAGAATATGCTCATCCCGAGCGGCTTGTGGGAGGTACGGCCTGCACTGGAGAGGAATCTGAGCGGCTTGGTGAGGGCGACGCTCAGATTGAGAGGGGCCAGGACGAGCGGATTGGCCACGGGACGCTCGGATTGTAGCAGGCCAGGATGCTCGTCTCGTGTACTGTGACGCCCGGATTGTTAGCTAGTCAGCTTCTCTTCTTTTTTTTCTCCAACAATCCTCAAGGATCTTGTTGGGGATGCAAGGATCTTCCTATCATTGCCCATTTACTTCATTATTTAGATAGGCCTTCTAGTCTTGTCTTCACTTTGATGCTTGGTCATTAGATTAGATCAATTTAGCTCCATTTTGTTATGAAAATGAAAGGTTCTTACTCTTTTCCTACCAAGGGATCAAAACCTCAAATAATATGTAAAAAGAAAGACTAAAGATAGTAAATGACCCAATTATGCACTAAAAAGCATAGGAACGAGGCTAATTCGGGGACTAAATATGCTCTAATATGAGTCACATCAAATATCTCCAAACCGAACCTTTGCTCGTCCCGAGTAAAGAGGTGGCAAAACTAGGACCCTTATTTAAACTAACCTACTAATTTAGCTGATATGAGACAATTAGCGGGTCTCACTCCGCCCCTTCAACTCACAACAAGACAACCATGAGGCAGGATGCCTTCTTGCAAGGCAAGGTGGGTCTTGTCAAAATGGCGACACATCCAAACATTAAAGCACACAAAATCAAGTAATGAATGCATCTACAAAAATGAATAGTCACTTTCCTCATCTAAGTGGCGGAAATTATCTACAAGGGAAGCAATCTAAGGGTACACATTCCATCATAGATACGGTTTCTTCAAACTACTAAGCCTAGAAGGATACTAATAAATCACCTCCAAGTTGTGTCAAGCTAGGGTACCTTTGTCCTCAATCGTTAAATGCTTTCGTCAAGAGTAGACTCCCTATGGTGTTAGAAACACTGGAGGATCGTGGAATTCCCCTTCTTGCCTAGACAAGAAGAAGGGTCGTCCCCTCTCTACCATGCACAAAAGTGGATTTGATGGAAAAAGGGATCAATAGAATTTGAGTTTCATATGGGAGTTTCCTTTTGTTGTTGTTTTTTCCCCCAATTTGCGGCATTTAACATTTGAGAACACTTTCTTTTTGCCATTTCTTTTGTTGTTTGGCATTTTCAACACTTGAAAATTTTTCAGCTTTTTGCATTTCTTTTTGAACATTTTCAAAGTCACCCCATTTTTAGCGAGGGTGCTTATTTTTGAAGCATAGGAGTTTTCATTTTTGTTACTCCTCTTTTCTTTGATGCAATTGCAAACTTTTTCTTTTCTTTTCATTTCTTGAACTCAAATTTTTGAACAATTTTTTTGCCCATTCCCTTTGATGACAAAATATGGTAGAACATGGATGATGGTTGCATGGTTTCGAGGGTCACCTTGGAATAAAAGGTAGCCAAGGAGTTATCACACCACAAGGTACTCGTGACTAGGCCTTAATCCATGGGTCAAAGGATACTAGCATGACATATCCTAGGGTGTTTCACAAGTATTCTAACAAGCAAAGTCTGTGGTGGTTATTGTTGGTGGTCCATTCATATCATGGTCATGTTGTATCCTCTCACTCGAGTCGTGTCATGCTTTATTGATTTATTGAAACTGACGTTTGTGTGTCTGTTTATTGTCACCTATCTCTTTTGGGGTGGCCTGTGTCGATCCATATGTGTAACACCCCCATACTCCAAGTGCCTTAACAGGACCACTTAAGGCATGAAAGTGCTACCATCTCGGTTACCCAAGGCAATGATAATAAAATGGAGAATAACGAAACGTACTTTAATAATAATAAAGTTTAAAGCGATACAACCAACTCCGAAACTGATAAATGAAAATATAAAGGTTCTCAAAACTGTCAAACGACTAAACAAAATAAGAGAATGTTCGACACAGCGGAAGACTTCTAAAACAGCATCGTGATGACTCAACCCAGCTATACCATGCGCATCAACTCATACCTGCTCAATAACCGCTCACCACCCCCGAATGGATCACCACAGTTTTTAAAACATTTAAACGGGGTCAGTACTGATTAAATAAAACAAACAGTTGCAATAAAATAATACAACAAACAACTCAATCAGCACAACTCCATCTCATCTCCACACACCTGACTACACACTGAAGTGTGTAGTCCTGCCAGAGTACCCATCGCAACAACTACTCCAGACCGCCAGTGGGGGATCGCAGCCATTCCCACCTAAGCCCCGCTCATCTCATCCGAGCGATAAACCCATGTTCATTAATGTGCACATCCCTTCTGTGGCGGGTTCCACAGAAGGCGAATCAAGAGCGTGAAGCCACTCCAGCAAGTGACTCCACTCAGCCGAGGACGCACCTCGAGAACCACAGACAAACAATCACAAACTACCACATTACAACAACAATTATCAATCACCAATTCCAATACGATATGAATCAACAACAACAACCAAACCATGTAATCAATACTGAGTAGGGAAACCCTACCGGGAATAGCAATCACACGAGACCGTCATAGCAGCTAATATAATCAGAACTTGTCATCTACGAATCCTCCTCCTATAGCACATAATCACATAATTACCATCGACTCATCATAATACACCCAAATCCCCCAATTCTACCCAATTAGGGTTTAAGCAAACTTATCAAAACATTATAAAAATTATATAAGAAGCTTACCCTCGACACGACGATCACAATAGCGTAAAGAACAAGCCAATCCGACAAACCAAGCATTGGGATTTGTTAACAATGCGATGGATGCGATGTACGTAACTGTTATTCTTCTCTTTGAAAGGTTTTAGAATGTTAAAGGTGATTAAGCAAAGTGACGGAATCCTTTTTATATTACTCTCGCACTATGAACAAAACCCGGCTAAACAATCCCGTAAGACACACTTACTCGATCGAGTGCCCCTTACTCGATCGAGTACCCTACAGGCAGACTACTATTTTGCGTAAAAAACTACTTACTCGACAGAGTAAGTCCCACTCGATAGAGTACCCAAAGACACATAAAACCGTAGTATTACAATATGATATCCTTTGGTCATATGGGGAGCAGGTTATGATCAGGTTGTTTTAATAGTACGCGGGAGACTGGACGAGCTTGATGATATCACGAGACGAGTCTAGTTGACTAGAAGAGTATTGACATCAAGAGTTGTATTTTATTTATTCATTTGTTTACGTTTATGTAAATTTATTAAACATTACATTAATAAAAATGTTCTTGATTGAAGTTTAGAAACACTAACTCGGGAAACCGAGATGGTAACGCTCCAATTATCTTGGCCGGATAGTTGGGTTGTTACAAAGTGGTATCAGAGCGACGATTTTGGAACCTAAACTAATGAACCAAAATGAATCTAGGAGTGTCTAATAAAATGAACCCGACATGAGTACAATAGGAGGTCGTTTTAGGTGAGAAGGATCCCTCATTCCAAAACTAGATCCTATTGTTTCGGTTGGTCACTACGTGGGTGGTTATGAGTCAGGAAACGTGAAATGTTGCCTGATTATAAACATGTGATAGATTTGTTGAAAATCTTCCACGTTATAGAGGTTGTGTAGTAAATGATAACATGTGATAGTTGTAATGATGGAATTGAAACGTTTACTTTAGTAAGATATATGTGATACGAGTAAAGAAATTCTTTTTTATGTGAAATGCATTCCTATGCATGAGTATTGTGTGTTTGAGTGTGATGAGTTTTGAAGCCATAATTTGCGTAGTTGATAGGATTCTTATATGATATAGTTATCGCTTTAGTATATATGCTAATATGTGAAAATGGGATGAAAATAGTAATGTGTATAGCATATTTTGAAAATGGTTATTACGAGTTAGTGTGTGAGGGGCACTAGCCCCGTTATTTGGCATGTTAATATCGCATATATGTTTGAATTTCCACTAATGCTATAGTTAGAGTGTGATTAAAAATAGTTGTTAGTAAAGTAACCGCTAGTATGAGAATAGTATTTGTTAGTTGAAAATTGCAAACCATAGAGAGGAACTCAGCCAAGTGCGAGCTAATACTTGACCGAGTACCAGTCACTCAACCGAGTGGAACAATTTCCAGAAACTTGAAAATTTCTGGAAGTGAGTCACTCGACCGAGTGGACCGTCACTCAACCAAGTGCCGATTTTTGGGCTGTAAATTTCGCAAAAAATTGTGTTATTACCTTATTTTATTTTACCTCTTTACTCTTTTGTCATTTAAAGCTATTTCTAAATTCCCTTGTTGATGTTTATCGTTCGGATTCGAGTTTTCTACTCCATTTATTCCTTAACTTGGCTAATTTCATCCTATAAATGATGTATTCTTTTCTCTTATTTCTTTTCCGATTGGATTTTTTTTAATCCTACACTAATTCTCCCAAATTTGGCTAATTAATGGTGTGTTTAGTTGGATTCATAATGTTAATCGCTTTTTTTTAATCATTTACGATGTCAAGTATAAAATCTTTATGTTGAATTTTGCCCAATTTTTTATATATATGAACTTGAAAATACGTGTTATTTATTATTTTTTTTTATGCGTAAATAATTTGATTTGGTGTTTAGTACATAGTTAATTGTTTGACAAGGACTAAGGTTTTGTTGTTATTGATAACCCTTGTTATGTATTTGAAATTTGGCTTTGAAAATTCTATTTCGAAAATTTTGAAACCTTAATATTCACGCGGATGTTTAGATTTTCATATTTAAAAAATTAGTCTAGTTGGCTAACGAGGCTTAAGAATCTTCTCACACTTAGTTTTGATTTTCTTTGTTGGTAATGACATGTATCATCTTGAATTGAAATTTCACCTTAAATGTTGTCCAAAATCTTTTGAAAAATTTATCTCCAAATCAATGATTTATGAATTTACACCCAAAATATGATCTGATCGTTTCTTAGTATCGAGCTCTCGTTGATGGTACATTATGTTACATTAACTTAGGAATTTTGTCCTACGAATCGCCTCAAGTTTTGACATGTGTATTAGTTATGCCGAAAGTGATCTAATTTCGATTTTCATACTCCATTCATTGCCTAACTATGTCGTAAAGTTTCAAATGTTGTTTAATGATGTTAAGTATGGTCCTCAAAAAAAGAAATTTGAAAATTTTGTTTTAAAGTTTTCTTGAAATAATTGAGTAATAATACTTCAACTTCTATTAGTAATGTTTTGTATTGTCTTAAGTTGGGAATTTCGCCTTAAAACTTTGCCCAAATGTTGGATTTTCCATATGTAAAACTTGGCCTGATTAATGTGCTATGAGACCACCTTCTTTGTTAGTGAAACTATGCATCGTCTTTTAACGAAAATTTCTTCTGGAAAAAAATTTGACTCATTTTTTTCGAAATCCACTATGACATGACCAAATTTTTATTTATTCTTTTTTTTAATGCTTGAAACTAGGCTTAATGGTGATGTATGTGAGAAAATTATAGTGTTGATGCTTAAATTTTGATTTTGTGTGCTTAATACTTGATTTTATTGTGCCGCCATCTTACCATTTTGTTAATAATGCGATGCATTGTCCTAAATTGAAAAATTTCATCTTAAATTTTCTTCAAAGATATTTTATATATACCTCTAACGTTCATGCCAAAGTTCGATTTCATGTTTTGTCATTGGTTCAATCATGACAATTGTCTTGTTGTTCGCTAATCTATTGTATATTGCCTCGAGTTAGGATCATCATGTTGTGTGATTTAACTTTAGTTCATCTTGAAAGATCATAGATCCTAATTAGACCCTCTAATTAAAACAAATTATCTCGTAATATGTCATTTTAGTGATCTATGTAACATGCATGCAAATATAAAAGCATAAAAATAAAGATTAAGGAAAAACAATTTCCTTACATTGATTTTGATGGTAAAAATGGGCACAAACTAGATCACCTATCTAGTTTGTTCTTGAGCTAAATTAAAATGGATGATCCTCCTAGAAAAACTTTCAAAGAGAAAGTCTCCTTCAAGTAGCACCCAAGAACAACATCCAAATAATCTTACAAGTATTAACTAGATACTTGTAAAATTAACCCTTGATAATATTTATAATATTACTAACAAGCTTAGTGAATATTTATTTTGATTACTAACAAGCTTAGTAAGTGCTCTTATTATTTTTAGAGAGAAAGACCAAAAACCATTTCACATGCAAAATACACAAATGAAGTAGTATGTAAAGATGAGCAATTGTTGGTCTAAATAGGAGGGAGTGGCCGGGTGGAGTAGGTGGAGTGAGGGACTGGATTTGTTTTATTTTTTGTCCAATATTTCATCACATGCAAAATGAACATAAGATAACTTATGGAAGTATATAAAGCAAAGTAAAATGATTATGTTTATAATCATCAACTACACTCTATTTACACGGTCCAATGTCCCATTTATGGGTCCATTTTGGTTCTTATATTTGTCGCACAAATACTTGTAAATTGTACTTTGAACATCGATTTATGTTTAAATGCTTCCCAATAAATTTTGTCCAAATCACTCCGTAAATATATGTGTACCGCAACACATATTATTTACGGACTACTATATTAATCACATTAATCAATTAGTACAATTTTAGTGAATTAACAATTAATTAACTAAAACCCGTTTCATAAAATTTATTATTCAATTATCGCATAAATAAATAATAACAACCGCGCCTCGAGTTCGGAACTCGAAATCTCTCTAAAAATAATCGACTAACCTTTTAGTCTATAAATCAAGGGACTAAATAAATTGTATCTCATACAATTAATTAGTTGTCAATTGGGGTTCGTTCCTTTAGGTGTGACCGAAGGGGGCCGGCGATTGATCACCGCCGTCTCACGACAATAACGTCAAACTTCTAGTCAGCCAACCGTTATCGATTTACGTAATCAACTAACGAGGATCATATAATTAAATATCCTGATGATATTCCTTTAATGAGATTTATTATGTAAACGCACTATTGTAGAGGACACTAACTCTAACAATCTCCCACTTGTCCGACACAAGGTATGCGCTACCAATTCTCTTGTCAGTTTTAATCTCCCACTCAATGCAAGGTGTCTTTCAGGTCGCACTTGCACATGAACATATCGTGAGTGGTTTTCTCGATCGGGAGTGTGACTACCTGATTGGAAAAATATCCCACAGATGACTTCCGAGCGTGGCCATGTATTTATAGTCACTACTCCTCGAGTGGCCTTGAGATATAGTTACCTAACGTGGGTGGATAATTCCTGTATGCCCTATCTATCTTTGCCCAATAAAGATCATCATGACTCAGAAGATGTCCTTTGGCCTCCTTTCACGGCACGACCTAGGACAAAAAACCAAAGTCACTCAGAAACTGCATTGACTTGGATAATAGTCTCCAGTCTAAAGAATCGACTCATAGGAATATCTTAGAGATCCCTAGCACGACCAGGCGTCTATAATAGAACTTTGAGACTCTATAAATGGTCACTATCCGACAAAGTGTCACACACTCTGCCTATGTAATCGACTAGTCATCATGTATGACCACATGGTGTCGAACAACCATCAATCGACTTACAATCTAGTCACTCCGAGATGTCACCTCATTAAGTGACTAGGGACAAAATACAATGTTCAATTTATTCACTTGAATAGTGTTCAACATTGTCTCCACAACTTATTCAGATAAACAAGGTATTAAAAATTTAGTCACACTAAATAAAAGATTCATAAATGAATGCAAAAATAATAAATGCGATTATCATATATATAATAAGAGATACACTATCCAATTATTACATATCCATTATCTAAAGTAAACTGAATTCGTCTCAATCGCATTGCGACGATATGACCATCATGCTTAGCCTTTGATAAAGGCTTGGTTAAAGGATCAGCAATATTAACATCTGTCCCAACCTTACGAATGTCAATTTCCTTCCTTTCCACATAATCTCTAATTACATGGTATTTCCTTTTAATGTGTCTAGATTTATTACTAGACTTCGGATCTTTGGCTTGAAAAATAGCTCTGGTTCGTCGGTTTTGTTACTTGTCGTCTAAAGTAACCTAGACAGAAACAATATTTATAACTTTACAAACTACTCTACTATTAGTAAAGAGGTAAGTAAAGGTCGGATCCCAAAGGACGGGTATTGATGTAGGATTTTCGATTGCAAATGGTGGTGTCTAGGGTGTCACAATTTGGGTTGAGATAAGAGATCAGTAAACTAAATAACAATGTAAATAAACAAGCAAGATGATTAAGATGTAAACAAATGATTAAAAGTACTACGGTGTCATGAGTTCATAGGGGATACATGGGAATTGATCATACAAACATATTCTCAAATTATAAACAAGAATTATTGTTGTGATAGGATCGAGTTGGTTTATATCTTACAATCCCAGGAAGTTTTGGGTCCCGGAGCCGAATCGATTAGATTGTACAACACCTACAAGTCTACTTAATCCTCCCTACTCAACTATATGCATGGTATAATGAGACTCGAGTTTATTTATGTCTTACAAGTCTCATTGAATAGGTAAGTGATGGGTAAAAAATGCAAGGATTCATAGGCTCGCATTTCATCAAACATAACATGTGCATAAGTTGGGATCACAACAAGCAAGCAAATAAATTATGTGAACATATTAGATTAAGCATGAATCATCCACCATGTTGGTTTCCCCTAATTCCCCATTAACTCTAGTTAAGAGACCACTCACTCATTATCAAGTTTAACATGCTAATAAAGTTGTCAATCATATTAACAAGGCAAAACATGATGAATGAATGGAAATGATTAATAAATTAAAAAGGGATTAAGAGAATTATACCTAACGATGATTCCAAAATAATAAGCAAAGAATAATAGAAGTACTTGATGATTGATGGAAGGTTGTCAATCTCCCAATAATACCCAAATAATCTTCAATTACCCAAAATAAATGATGAACAATAGAGAAATTAAGGAAATGAGATTTGTATTAAATCTTAATTAAGAGTTGATTACAAGATTAAAATGAGATTAGAATAACATAAAAAGAGTATATGAAGGACATCCTAATCTAATTAGTACCATGGGGTATTTATACTAAGGATTCGGTACATAAATTACGGTTACTAAGGGCTTAAATGACGATTAAGACCCTTAAGAAAAGTTGAGGAAGTGCTCCTCTCGAAGGAGATGCTCATCTCCGCTTCGCTAGTCTTCCTAGAATATGCTCATCCCGAGCGGCTTGTGGGAGGTACGGCCTGCAATGGAGAGGAATCTGAGCGGCTTGGTGAGGGCGACGCTCAGATTGAGAGGGGCCAGGACGAGCGGATTGGCCACGGGACGCTCGGATTGTAGCAGGCTAGGATGCTCGTCTCGTGTACTGTGACGCCCGGATTGTTAGCTAGTCAGCTTCTCTTCTTTTTTTTCTCCAACAATCCTCAAGGATCTTGTTGGGGATGCAAGGATCTTCCTATCATTGCCCATTTACTTCATTATTTAGATAGGCCTTCTAGTCTTGTCTTCACTTTGATGCTTGGTCATTAGATTAGATCAATTTAGCTCCATTTTGTTATGAAAATGAAAGGTTCTTACTCTTTTCCTACCAAGGGATCAAAACCTCAAATAATATGTAAAAAGAAAGACTAAAGATAGTAAATGACCCAATTATGCACTAAAAAGCATAGGAACGAGGCTAATTCGGGGACTAAATATGCTCTAATATGAGTCACATCAAATATCTCCAAACCGAACCTTTGCTCGTCCCGAGTAAAGAGGTGGCAAAACTAGGACCCTTATTTAAACTAACCTACTAATTTAGCTGATATGAGACAATTAGCGGGTCTCACTCCGCCCCTTCAACTCACAACAAGACAACCATGAGGCAGGATGCCTTCTTGCAAGGCAAGGTGGGTCTTGTCAAAATGGCGACACATCCAAACATTAAAGCACACAAAATCAAGTAATGAATGCATCTACAAAAATGAATAGTCACTTTCCTCATCTAAGTGGCGGAAATTATCTACAAGGGAAGCAATCTAAGGGTACACATTCCATCATAGATACGGTTTCTTCAAACTACTAAGCCTAGAAGGATACTAATAAATCACCTCCAAGTTGTGTCAAGCTAGGGTACCTTTGTCCTCAATCGTTAAATGCTTTCGTCAAGAGTAGACTCCCTATGGTGTTAGAAACACTGGAGGATCGTGGAATTCCCCTTCTTGCCTAGACAAGAAGAAGGGTCGTCCCCTCTCTACCATGCACAAAAGTGGATTTGATGGAAAAAGGGATCAATAGAATTTGAGTTTCATATGGGAGTTTCCTTTTGTTGTTGTTTTTTCCCCCAATTTGCGGCATTTAACATTTGAGAACACTTTCTTTTTGCCATTTCTTTTGTTGTTTGGCATTTTCAACACTTGAAAATTTTTCAGCTTTTTGCATTTCTTTTTGAACATTTTCAAAGTCACCCCATTTTTAGCGAGGGTGCTTATTTTTGAAGCATAGGATTTTTCATTTTTGTTACTCCTCTTTTCTTTGATGCAATTGCAAACTTTTTCTTTTCTTTTCATTTCTTGAACTCAAATTTTTGAACAATTTTTTTGCCCATTCCCTTTGATGACAAAATATGGTAGAACATGGATGATGGTTGCATGGTTTCGAGGGTCACCTTTGAATAAAAGGTAGCCAAGGAGTTATCACACCACAAGGTACTCGTGACTAGGCCTTAATCCATGGGTCAAAGGATACTAGCATGACATATCCTAGGGTGTTTCACAAGTATTCTAACAAGCAAAGTCTTAAGAAAAAAAAGCATCTACAAGGGGCTTATATACACTTGTCAAGCTTCCCAAATAGATGTTTTCACAAAATTTTTCCTAAATGCAACTATATGCCATGGTGCAACTAACACATATACAACCTAATGCATATGCTTCTACCAACTAGTATGCCAAATAAACTAAATGCAATCCTAAATTCACATTGTTTATACCGCATCAATCAAAATAAAGCCACATAGTCATTAACATAAAGAGGAAAAAGGAGATTGGAAAGATCATACCATGCGGTCTTCTATATCCTCTTGTCTCGGATGTGGTGTAGTATATCAATGTGAAAAAGGGTGGACAAACACAATATATACAAACGATATATACAAGACTATACTACAAAGGAAATGAACATGTTTTTGGATTTTTGAATTTTTGAATTTTTTTGTATTTTGTTTTAATGAAATTAAAAGACATATTTTTGTATTTTTCAAAAAAATTTCAATTTTTATCATTTTTGTTTTAAAAAGTCAAGTTAGAATTTCCCATCCCCACACTAGTATGGGCATTGTCCTCAATGGCCAATACGATAGGAAATTATGCAATTTATATGAAAATGCATGATTTCAAAGCTAAATGCAATTTATATGACATATAAACAAGAGTGAATGTAAACTAATCTTTGCTATATGATGCATGGTTTTTGTTATGGTGGAGAGCATAATTTAGATTAGCTCCCAATGCATATGCATAAACTTCCCCAAACCGAAATAGACACTATTTCTAATGTCAAAAATTTTGGGGGAGTTCATGCACAAAAATGCAATGCATGAAACTAAAATTTGTCATTTTGGATTTTGAAAATGGGAACAATAAAATGAACACCTCAATGGAATCGAGGTGTTAGTCCTCTAGATGATGCTAGGACTCCACATATCATGATCAAGGAGAAATTATAAGAAAAACAAGAGAAGTAGACAAACCATAAAAGAGGTGTAGGAGTGTAGGATCCTCCCAAGAGTTTGCTATTCCTCGCCCATTGCATCATCACCATCATCATCAACCTCCTCACTTGAGGCATCATCAACCTCCATGGATGTGGAGTCATTACCACTCTCACTTTCACTTCCCTCTTCTTCCTCATCTTCATTCTCTTCTTCTTCTTCTTCACCTTCTTGCTCACCACTCTCATCAACAACCATCTCCTCTTCACCCAAGTTACCACCTCTAGAAGCACTAGGAAAGAAGGGTTCCTTATCCGCCCAACTAGGCAAAGGACAAGATGGGTCAAGAAGTCCTTGCCTAGCAAGATGTAGGAGAGGCGAATATTGTGCTTTGTAAGCATTAACTCTATCTTCATAAGTTTGTCTATGCATTTCCTTCATCAATAGAGTCAAGTAGTCATTCCCCGCCTTAACATTTTTGGGTTTAAATTCATGGTAGGTGAACGGGTAAGGTGGGATGATAATGGAGGAGGAGGGCTCGGCAATATCTTCCCCTTGGTGTTGAATAATATATTTGGCTTCTTCGGAGAGTGGGAGAAGGTAATTCGATCTATGAACATTCAAGCGGCAAATCTTCCACTTTTTGTTCTTGCTATGCTCCTTTACTTAGTAACACCAAAGAAAGCTTGAAATCATCAATTTCTAGTATTACCCAAATCGATTTAGGATATTCGAATGTTGCCTTGTGTCCCAAAAATCGACTCAAACTTTGAAGATTTTTATGTTTTAATCACTTGTTATTGCTAAAGGAGTGATTTAATTTTGTTTTGAGGAAGTTTGGATTTGATTTGGTTGATTTTGGTTGAGAAATTTATTGTTGGTTGATGGAGAGAATGAGGGTTTTGGGGTTTTGGGTAGTGTTTATGTTTGAAAGAATGAAAATGATTGTGGAAAGGGGGTTTTTTAAAACCCGTTAGATTTGAAAACCAGAGGGGAGACGAGTAGATAGGCTTTGGGACGCTCGGATTCTTCGGTTTCTGGGTTCATGAAAAGACGTCTGGGGACGAGCGTCTTATAGGCAAGACGAGCAGGTTCTTGAGCTGGGACGAGCGTCCTAAGTTGGAGACGCTCGGATTCTTTTCCAGGGAGAAATCCCAAAAATTGACAGTGTAAAGACGAGCGGATTTCTTTTGGGATGACCGTCCTGGCTGAGACGAGCGGATTTCCTTGTAGGATGCTCGAATTCTCAGTCAGACCCACAAGTTGATTTTCCCAGCTTCACAAGACGAGCGTCTTTAGCCCTGGATGCTCGAGTTCTCTTCAGGACGAGCGGATCCTCGTCGGGTCGCTCAGATTATCCCTTTGCCACAGGGATTCTGGTCTATCCGTGGGTGCTTCGTAACCCGTGTCATTCATTCTTCATTTCTTGTGGTCTTCATTGTGATGACACTACAAAGGCTTGGATAGCCTAGGCAATTGCTATCTCCACACTAAGGTAAAACACTACACATCAATAAACTCATAAGTCCCTCTCTCACTTATCTCAAAATGATGAAAATCTTGGTCAAGGAAGAAAAATTTAAATCCAAAATTGACAAAAATGCAATACAATAATTAAAATGCAAGTTAGGGAGTTAGAATATTTACAAGTGGTGGTTTAGGGAGGACTCCACCAAACTCTCATCCAATAATGAGATGTCAAGGGGGCATGTTTAAAGTGTTGTTGATGTTGCTCAACATCTTAAAAAAGTAGTCAAAAGCTTGTTCATTGTCATGATAAAGATCTTCAATAGACCTTTGCACTTGTTGTTCTTCATGGTGGTCTTGGGTCATAGCATTACCGATATAGGGATTGAATATCCCTTCAAACTCATCATCCAAAAGACCGCATACTTCGTCTTCTTGGTCACTAAAAATGTCGTGAGTTGATGAAGACAACTCTCCTTCTTTCTTATCTTGGCCAATGAGGCCTTCTTCTTCACTTATCATGGGTGAGCTTTTCATGCTCTCTTTGTTGCAATTTCCTTGCTCTTTTGATGGAGCATCATTCAATTTCTTCTTCCATTCAAATTCCAACTTCTTCCTATCATCTTGCCGGCTATAGTGATCAACCATAAAACATGGCTCATGTAATCGTGGAGCTCTCATTGTCTTGTCAAGATTGAAAGTGATGGTTTTATCTCCCACTTCAAGGGTGAGCTCTCCATGTTTTATATCGATCACCGCTCCCGCGGTGTGTAAGAAAGGTCTTCCTAAAATAATAGGAATCTTGGAGTCTTCTTCCATGTCAACAATAACAAAATCCACCGGGATGAAGAACTCGCCAATTCTTATCGGCACATCTTCCCATACCCCTAAAGGTGTCTTCGTAGATCGATCTGCCATTTGGAGTGTGATATTAGTGCACTTGAGTTCTCCCATTCCTAGCCTCTTACTTACCGAATATGACATGACACTCACACTTGCCCCAAGGTCACATAAAGCATTGTTGATCGTAGTGTCGCTAATAGTGCATGGAATAGAGAAACTCCCCAGATCCTTTAATTTTGGAGGTGAACTTCCTTGTAGGATGGCACTACTCACTTTAGTAAAAGTAATAGTCTGAAGCTTCCGGATGGATTTCTTGTTCGTAAGAATGTCTTTAATATACTTTGCATAGGCCGGAACGTGATTGATTAATTCCATAAATGGAATCGAGACTTCCCAATTCTTCACAATCTCCATGAATTTTCCAAGTTCGTCATCAAACTTAGGCTTAGCTTGACGACTTGGAAAAGGGAGTTTAATCACAATAGGTTCCTTCTCTTTGGCCTTTTCTTCATCCTTCTTTAAAGCTTCTTGAATGGTGGGTTCTTCTTCTTTAGAGTTTTGCACAACTATTTCCTTGTCACTAGCATTCACAACCTCTTCATCAACGGGCCTCTTCGGCTCTTCATAGCTTGTACCACTCCTCAATTGGATGGCACTCACCGATTCTTGTCTTGGGGGATTACATTGAGGTGGTAATTGCCCCTTTTGTCTTTGTGAACTTGAAGATGCCAATTGAGACATTTAGGTCTCCAACATCTTTGCGTGAGCTAGTATGTTGTTAATGGTGATGTCTTTTGCTTGGCTATCCTTTTGCATTTGAGTGAAAATTTCTTGTTGGTTCTTTTTCATTTGGAGGACCGCTTTTTGAACATCAAAACCTTAGTCATTTGTTTGATTGTATGGAGTTTGATTTTGGTAACCTTGGTTTTGGTTGTAAAAGTGTCTTTGATTTTGGTTTCTCATTGGAGGTGGGGTGTATGTTGTTTGAGGGTTTTGAACATTTTGGCTTTTGTATGAGAGGTTGGGATGGAATTTGGTGTTTTCATTGTAATAGTTGGAATAAGGGGTGCCAATCTTGTATGCTTGGAAAGCATTCACTTATTCACTTGTTCCTCTACATTCAGTTTGGTCATGTCCCAAAGTTCCACAACTCTGACATATTCCACTTGGAATTGATGAAGATGCCACCATGACATTCACATGTTGCTTAGATTTGGAGGCTTCTTCAAGCTTAGCCATAGCCTTCTCAAACTTCAAATTAATGGTATCAATATGAGCACTAAGTTGAGCACCCAATTGAGTAATAGAGTCCACTTCATGCTTTCCTCCTCTAGCAGCCTTCCGAGGTCTACTATATTGTGAGTTATGGACCGCCATTTCCTCAATCTTGTTCCATGTTTGATTATCATCAACATCGGTGAACATACCATTTGATCCCATGTTGAGAATGTTTCGGGAGTCTTCATAAAGACCATTCCAAAATTGTTGTACCAAGAACCACTCGCTAAGTCCGTGATGAGGACATGAGCGACAAGTTCCTTTGAATCGCTCCCAAGCTTCATACAAAGATTCTTCGTCCCTTTATTTGAACCCCGTGATTTGGGCTCTTAGCATGTTAGTCTTTTCTGGAGGGTAGAACTTTTTGTAGAAAGCAAGTGCCAATTTCTTCCAATAGTTAATACCAAGATTAGCCTTATCAAGGCTCTTTAACCATTGTTTCGCGGTACCAATCAAAGAAAAAGGAAATAAGACCCATCGAATTTGGTCTTGAGTCACTCCGGTTTGAGAAATCGCATCAAAATAGTCACAAAAAGTCTCGATATGAGAATGAGGGTCTTCACTAGGCATCCCCCCAAATTGGCTTTTTTCGACTAATTGGATAAATGCGGATTTTGCAATGAAATTACCGGTCAAATGTTGTGGTGTGGGAATACCATTTGGTAGGTTCTCCTCGGTTGGCATGAAATGTGATGAAAACTTAGGCATTGTGGGTTGATTTTATGGTTGATTTCGTGGTTGATTTTGTGTTGGGTTCTCCTCTCCTTATCTTGCAAAAAGGTTGATGAACTCAATGTTATTTGGTTGAATGTCCACAATCTCACCAATACCTCTCAAAGTATTTCTGGAAAGTCTTCTATTGGTTGTCAAAGTTCTTTCAATTTCGTGATCAATGGGTAACAAGTTACCTTGTGATCTTCTAGACATGCAAAATATCAAACAACTTGAAAACAATTAGAACAAACCTTAAGGAGTTTTACTTCCCCAAGGCAAAGAAAGACATAACTAAGAACAATTAAACAAAATTAAATCAAGTTAACACCGTCCCCGGCAACGACGCCATTTTTGGTCGGACTATCGTTTTCGGTTACTTGTCGTTAGGAGTACCTAGACCAAAACAATATTTATAACTTCACAAACTACTCTACTATTATTAAAGAGGTAAGTAAAGGTCGGATCCCAAGGGACGGGTATTGATGTAGGATTTTTGATTGCAAATGGGCGTGTCTAAGGGTGTCACAATTTGGGTTGAGATAAGAGATCACTAAACTAAATAACAATGTAAATAAACAAGCAAGATGATTAAGATGTAAATAAATGATTAAAAGCACTAGAGTGTCATGAGTTCATAGAGGATACATGGGAATTGATCATACAAACATATTCTCAAATTATAAACAAGCAATTATTATTGTGATAGGATCGAGTTGGTTTATATCTTACAATCCTAGGAAGGTTTGGCTCCCGGAGCCGAATCGATTAGATTGTACAACACCTACAAGTCGACTTCATCCTCCCTACTCAACTATATGCATAGTCTAATGAGACTCGAGTTGGTTTATGTCTAACAAGTCTCATTGAATAGGTAAGTGATGGGTAAAAAATGCAAGGATTCATAGGCTCGCATTTCATCAAGCATAACATGTGCATAAGTTGAGATCACAACAAGCAAGCAAATAAATTATGTGAACGTATTAGATTAAGTATGAATCATCGTCCATGTTGGTTTCCCCTAATTCCCCATTAACTCTAGTTAAGAGACTACTCACTCATTATCAAGTTTAACATGCTAATAAGGTTGTCAATCATTTTAACAAGGCAAAACATGATGAATAAATGGAAATGAGTAACAATAATTAAAAAGGGATTAAGAGAATTATACCTAATGATGATTCCAAAATAATAAGCAAAGAATAATAGAAGTACTTGATGATTGATGGAAGGTTGTCAATCTCCAAATAATAGCCAAATAATCTTCAATTACCCAAAATAAATGATGAACAATAGAGAAATTAAGGAAACGAGATTTGTATTAAAGCATAATTAAAAATTGATTACAAGATTAAGATGAGATTAGAATAACTTAAAAAGTGTATATGAAGGACATCCTAATCTAATTAGTACCATGGGGTATTTATACTAAGGATAGGGTACATAAATTAGGGTTACTAAGGGCTTAAATGACGATTAAGACCCTTAAGAAAAGTTGAGGAAGTGCTCCTCTCGAAGGAGATGCTCATCTGTGCTTCGTTAGTCTTCCAAGAATATGCTCATCCCGAGCGGCTTGAGGGAGGGACCGCCTGCACTAGAGAGGAATCCGAGAGGCTTGGTGAGGGCAACGCTCGGATTGAGTGGGGCCAGGATGAGCGGATTGGCCACGGGACGCTTGGATTGTAGCAGGCCAGGACGCTCGTCCCGTGTACTGCGACGCCCGGATTGTTAGCCAGTCAGCTTCTCTTCTTTTCTTTCTCCAACAATTTTCAAGGATCTTGTTGGGGATGCAAGGATCTTCGCATCATTGCCCATTTACTTCATTATTTACATAGGCCTTCTAGTCTTGTCTTCACTTTGATGCTTGGTCATTAGATTCGATCAATTTAGCTCCATTTTGCCATCAAAATGCAAGGTTCTTACTCCTTTCTTACCAAGGGATCAAAGCCTCAAAGAATATGCAAAACGAAAGACTAAAGATAGTAAATGACCTAATTATGCACTAAAAAGCATAGGAACGACGCTAATTCGGGGACTAAATTTGCTCTAATATGAGTCACATCAAGCTCGACTGTTATCACAATATAGAGTGATCAGATCTTTGGCGGAATGGACTATTCCTAGTCCGTTCATGAATTGCCTAATCCAAACAGCTTCCTTTGCAGCCTCAGACACTGCAAGGTACTCAGCCTCTGTTGTAGAATCCGCGGTAATGCTTTGCTTGAAGCTCTTCCAGCAAACAGCTCCTCCATTTAGCATAAACACATAACCGGAATGGGATTTCATATCATCCCGATCGGTTTGGAAACTTGCATCCGTGTAACCACTTACACGCAACTCATTTTGTCCTCCAAACACTAAGAACAAATCCTTAGTCCTTCATAAGTACTTAAGGATGTTCTAACGGCTATCCAGTGACTCTCACCAAGCTTGGCTTGATAACGACTTGTCATGCTCAAGGCATACGCAACGTCAGGACGAGTGCAAATCATAACATACATGATAGACCCAACAACGGAAGCATAGGGGACAGTCTTCATGTGTTCAATCTCCTTAGGGGTAGAGGGAGACTGTGACTTGCTAAAAGTAATCCCTTGGCTCATAGGTAGAAATCCTCTCATGGAGTCTTTCATATTGAACCGGTCAAGAACTTTGTCAATATAAGCTTCTTGACTCAATGCTAGTATCCTTTTGGACCTATCCCTATAGATCCGGATACCCAAGATTCGTTGTGCCTCTCCCAAGTCCTTCATCTGGAAGTGTTTCCCTAGCCACTCTTTAACGGAAGTGAGCGATGGAACATCATTCCCGATGAGCAATATGTCATCCACATATAGGACAAGGAATGCAACCTTACTCCCACTAAACTTTATGTATAAACACGGTTCTTCCACACTTCGAGTGAAACCGTATTATTTAATAACATGATCAAAGCAATGATTCCAACTCCTAGATGCTTGCTTAAGACCATAGGTGGACTTCTTAAGCTTACACACCTTCTTAGGGTTAGATGTATCCACAAAACCTTCAGGTTGTATCATGTACACTTCCTCTTCTAGAATCCCATTCAAGAAGGCGGTTTTGACATCCATTTGCCAAATCTCATAATTATGAAACGCGGCAACCGCTAAGATTATCCTAATGGACCGAAGCATAGCGACTGGAGCGAAGGTTTCGTTATAGTATAAACTATGAACTTGGGTGAAACCTTTTGCCACCAATCTAGCTTTGTAAACATCTATATGTTTATCTACGCCGAGCTTAATTTTATATATCCATTTACACTGAAGGGGTCGTACTCCCTCAGGTAAATACACCAAGTCCCATACTTGGTTCTCGTACATGGAATCCATTTCGGACCGCATGGCTTCTAGCCAAAGCGAGGAGTCGGGACTAGACATGGCCGATTTGTAGGTAGTGGGTTCATCACTTTCCAAAAATAACAAACCACCATCCTCTTCGATGTTACCAAGGTAGCGGTTAGGTGGATTAGAAATCCTACTTAACTTTCTAGGAACAATTACCGTTTCAGAGGAAGAGGGAATTCTATCCTCCACGTTCTCCTCTACCTCATTCTCGGTTTGTGGCTCTCGAACTTCATCAAGTTCAAATTTTCTCACACTCTGTCTCCTAGAAACAAACTCCTTTTCTAGGAAGACAGCATCACAAGCCACAAACACTTTGTTCTTGTGTTTATTATTGAATTAATAGCCAAGTGTTTCCCTTGGATATCCTAGAAAAAGACATTTGTCAGACCTAGGTGCAAGCTTATTGTCAGACTTGATCTTGACGTACACTTCGCAACCCCAAATATGTATGAATGACAAATGAGGGACTTTTGCTGTCCATATCTTATATGGAGTCTTATTGGCCGCTTTAGTCGGGCTTCGATTTAGTGAAAATATTACAGACAAGAGGGCAAAACCCAAAACGAATCAGGAAGCTCTGTTAGACTCATCATAGACCGAACCATGTCTAATAAAGTTCGGTTTCTCCTTTCGGCCACACCATTTAATTGTGGTGTGCCAGGAGGAGTCCATTCTGATACTATACCACAATCTATCAGGTGTGAATCGAATTCAGTATTTAGATATTCATCACCACAATCGGATCGTAGGTTCTTAATATTTTTATCCAATTGGTTCTCTACTTCATTCTGAAACTCCTTGAACTTGTCAAAAGCTTCACTTTTATTCTTTATCAAGTAGACATACCCATATCTAATCAAGTCATCAGTAAAAGTAATGAATTAGTGAAAACCTACTCTAGCGATGATGGTTAATGGTCCACACACATCCGTATGTATGAGAGCCAAAACCTCACTAGCTCATGTCCCTCTTCCCGCAAAAGGTGCACGAATAATCTTGCCTAAAAGGCAAAACTCGCATATACCATAAGATTCGAAATCAAATGGTTTAAGCACTTTTGATGAAGCAAGTCTCTTAATGCGTCTTTCGTTTTTGTGACCTAAACGACAATGCCAGAGGTAGGATTCATTTGGATCACCCGTTTTGAGGTTTTTAGTTTCCACATGATAAACGTCATTAACATCATTTAAAACATAAATGCCTCCAATTGAAATGGCCTTGCCATAAACCACATCATTCAATGAAAAAGTACAACTATTGTTCTTAATCATAAAACAAAAGCCTTCCGCGTCTAACG
The DNA here is from genome assembly GCF_048544455.1 of Silene latifolia. Taxonomy (NCBI): domain Eukaryota; kingdom Viridiplantae; phylum Streptophyta; class Magnoliopsida; order Caryophyllales; family Caryophyllaceae; genus Silene; species Silene latifolia. The sequence continues at coordinate 128,821,953 of NC_133538.1, forward strand.
CGGAAATGGAGATGATGTTCTTGGTTAAAGTTGGTATAAAATAACACTTATTTAAATACGACTCTAGACCACTAGCTAAAGTGAGCACATAGGTCCCCACGGAAACGGCCGCTACTCTAGCTACATTGCCCATGCGGAGATCCACATCACCTTTTGCTAGTGCTCTACGTCCCTTAAACCCTGCAAATGATTTCAAAGGTGAGAGCCACATCCGGTATCAAGTACCCAAGTGGAAGTGCAAGCATAATTAACGTCTATCACATAGGGAGAGGAAATCATACCAATAGGCGTCACATGCCCTTCCTTGAGATCCTCCAAGTATTTGGGACAACTCCTCCTATAATGCCCATTCCCATTACAATGGTAACATTCGGCTTCAGAGAGTTTGACACCTTTTGCCTTGGGTTTGCCATTCTCAACCGCTTTCCCCTTTCCATTGTCTTGTTTATTTAACGATTTCTTGAATTGGGACTTTTCCTTCCCCTTTCCCTTCTTAACTCCAAGGGACATGTTCTTTAACTTCATGGTTAGAACATCCCCTTTTTCACTACCACTAGCTTCCATATCCCTCTGTGCTTGGGTGAGGAGTGCATGAATTTCATGATAACTCTTATCCATGCCATTCATGTTGTAGTTTACCCTAAAGTGGGAAAAGTTGGTGGGAAGTGAGTGGAGGATACGATCCACCACAAGAGTCTTAGGAATATTACACCCTAGACGCTCTATGATGTCGACATATTCGACCATTTTTAGCACATGGGGACCAACCTTTTGGCCCCTCTCAAGCTTTGCTTCAAAGAAGTGTGCCGCCGTATCGTATTGACGGACTTTAGGTGTTTGTGAAAATATAGTATTCATACGAGTGAATATCTCGTACGCATTTAAGAAAATGCATGAAAGCTTGAGCTTTGGGGACATCGACCATATCAACACATTTTTGATATCATTCGACATCCTCACATGGTCATCATAGGCGGTCCGCACCACCGATGATGCCCTTGAACCGCGCTCGATGGGAGGGGCATCGGTCAAGTAAGTAAGCACATTGTCGGACAACGCGGCACTTTTGATGTTGGATTCCCATTCAAGAAAGTTACTACCGTCATCTTTTAAGATACATTTGTCCATTACGGACCTTAGCCATGAATCTTTGCCTAGTAAAGTAGTCGATGGAGTTGAAGAAGTTGCCATTGCGAATTAAAATGCTACATCAACAATATTATCATCACCATAATACCTAAGACTGAGATCCCTGAGACTCTGATACAATTCAGGCCAATTGCATGCTGCAATACTATCTACAAATTTTTCTCTAAGGTGATCTGTGCTAGACTGAGTCGTATTCTTCCTGAAATTATTAGTCCCTCTTAGGGGGCATTTATCAAAGGAAGAAACATTGTTGGCAATATACTTATTTGCCAGGATCTTATTAAGATGTATAACAGGAAGAGCTGTTCCCCTAGAGTGTTGATGAAGCTTGACCTTCAAAAGGCATATGATTCCATTGAGTGGACTTTTGTTTCTGATATGCTGGAGGCTACTGGCTTTCCTAAAAAATTCATTGTTCTTCTGCTACAACGTGTTACTACCCCTTCTTATTCTCTTTCACTCAATGGGGAATATTTTGGGTTTTTTAAGGGGCAAAGGGGTTTAAGGCAGGGTGATCCACTCTCCCCTCTCTTATTCACCCTTTGATTGGACTATCTTAGTAGAATTTTGCTGATTGTTCAAAAACATAGAAATTTCAGGCACCATCCTTTATGTAAGAGGATCAACCTTACTCATCTTTGCTTTGCTGATGACCTAATTATGTTCTGCAAAGATGAGAGAGCTTCTATAGATCTTCTGCTTAAAGCTTTTAACTACTTTTCTGAGGCTACAGGCTTGGTGATGAATAGTGGTAAATCAAATTTCTATGCTAATGGAGTTCTTGACAGCTTGATCAGGGAGATTGAGCAGGCTACAGGGATGTAGAGAAGTGCAATCCCATTTAGATATTCGGGCATTAATGTGTCCCCTAAACGTCTCTCCATAATGGACTGTAATTGCTTGATTGAGAATGTGGTTACTAAGATTAGGGGACTGGGTTCTAGAAAGTTATCTTATGCTGGAAGGGTTGTTTTGATCCAGTCTGTTCTTAGTACTTTGCACTGCTACTGGGCTCGTATTTTTATTTTACCCAAGACTGTAATTGCTGCAATTGAGAAAATTTCCAGACACTATCTATGGTATGGTAAGGATCCCAAGGAAAACCCTACCCTGGTTTCCTGGGAGAGAATTTGCAGACCTAAGAAACAGGGGGGCTTGGATTAAAGGACCTTCATGCCTAGAACATTGCCACTCTTGGAACTTATGTCTAGTGGGTGCAGCAAAAGACTGACCATCTTTGGGTTCGTTGGGTTCATGCAGTCAATATAAAATCTACAAGCTGGATGGATTATGAACCTAACAATGGTGCAAGTTAGGCCTGGAGGAAAATCTGTCAGGTTAAGAATATTTTCAAGAGTCTTCTCTCTGCAGGTGAGCCATATACTGCTCAGAAGGAGTATCTCTTGCTGAAACCTCTTACTAATAAGGTTGCCTAGTATCCGTGGGTCTTAAATAAATGGATTTGTCCAAAACATTCTTTTTTCTGCTGGTTAGTAGCTCAAAATAGGCTACTAACACAGGATCGTTTGGTGAGGATGAAGATCATTGATGATAATTGCTGTGAAGTCTGTGGGATTATGGCTGAGGACTCAATCTACTACTAAGAGAAAGGTCATTGGGGTCATCCTAGCAAGTCTTATATATCGTTTGTGGCAACATCGAAATTCTTGCAGGATGGACAAAGTTGTAATGATGCCTTTGTGTCTAGTTCAGAGGGCGCAGCTTGATGTTAGAGCTAGATTACAGTTGATTGGCATGAAATGTACTAGTAGGAGTGTCCTTGACTAGTTGAAGGGACTATGAGGTACCCACCCTTATAGTTTCTTAACTAGCTTGATCTATTATGGTCTTGATGTAATGGGATAATTTTATGATTAATGAGAACTACTTACATTTTCCCAAAAAAAGAATTAAAATGCTACAACAAATAAGGAAAAAATTAACATTCATTGTTTTAAAAATACTTGCGAAAACATGTTTAACAAGTTTTAACATTTATGTAATGATGTCCCACTAAATTATATAAATTATTCCAAGACCCAAATATTAAACAAAAATGAGCATCGATTGGGCGAAACATCCCATAATCGTGTAAATTCGGTAAGTCAACGGTTGACTAATTCTACCTCTAGAACTCTTGGTTGACGAATTTCCTTAAATCCATCTACTAGCCCCGGAATACAAGACCGTGTTATACCCCGTTGAGTCCAACCAATTTTGGCACGTGATAACCGTTTACCACCCTACTTACCAATTTTGGCGTGTGATCTCGTATCGTCGATTTGAAATTGAATTGACAAACACGAAAATAAAATGCATGTGAATGGCGATTTTGGCATGCGTGGAAAAATAAAAGCAAGCAAGTATATGAATAAATCCTAGTATGACCTCCTAGTTAATAAAAACTAGTCTATTACATTTCGGAAACCAACTCCTTGGTCCCTTGCCTCTTCATAGGAACATCTTCCAAAAGGGGCTTCTTCAAGTAGGATTTGGAACACCTTTCCAAAAATAGACTCCTTCTTGATGTAATCCGTCTTTTGTAAACGCCGGTAAAAATAACTATTAAAATTAAATTACATAGCTATTCCTATTATGCATTAATTAATAAAATGAATAAAACTATTAATTAATTTCAAATCGACGATACGAGATCTTTTTTAAATTACAAAAAAATCGCTATTCCCATTCATTTCGGGTAATAACGATTAAAATAAACTAGGCCATACTAGGTACAATAAAATAAATACTTTAAATAAATGAAAATCATTCTTTCAACTTAAATAAATATGCTTAAAATGCTGTAAAATGATGCCAAAATCGCCCTATCTATCAATCATTGGTATCCATCTCGGTTTTGTGGATTTAATCGATTTTTAACTTGTAAAAATCAATAATCAATTCTTAAATCTCATTTAAGTCCAAACTAATTGTCCAAACTATTTTGAACCTCAAAAATTAGTCCTCAATAATTTGATTATGAATAATTAGTTTGATTTGGTGATAATTTGCTAATTTAATCAGTAAAATCATAACTTTTAAGTAATAAATCCAAAATAATTGAAAATATTACCAAAAGTTGAAACAAAAAATTTGGAGTATTCTAGAACACTCCAAAGAACACCAAAATATCAGAAAAATTGCCCAAAAATTTTGAATAAAAACTATGAAGAAAAAGATCGATATTTATCGGTTTTTAACCACTAAAACCAATAAACATCAAAACAAGGTGAAAATACATTTTAAAATTATTTTTTAACTTTTAAATCTTATTTTTAAATATACATAAATTTATCAAGGGCAGGGATAAATATTTCGAGTATATGATTAATTTATTTCACTTTTATTGACTTTTATCTCATAAAATCAATAAACATGGAAAACTTCAAACCAACCTTCGAAATTTTACATACAATCTGTAGAAAATTTGCATGAAACACCATAAAAATTTCATGACCCGAATCAACTTCTAACTATTTTTTTTTTTTTTTTGAAATCAACAGCCCGAGGGCCTTACTCAATTAATAATTTGTCAAAACGAACAGCAGAGTTTGCAGACGATGGTAAACCATCATTCCATACAACTTTACCCATAACACGAGGGAAACAATGTGCTAAAGCATGAGCTACACAATTATTAGTACCAGATACATGTAGCCAAATGACCGACTGAAACTTGGAACTAGACTCGAGGATGTCTTCGATGATCAAAGCGAATCCACTCCGTCCCGTCTTTCGTTCATTAAGAGCTTCAATGACTTGCAAGCAATCACTCTCTACTTCAACGTGTTGTATCCCTCGCCTCACAGCCTCCTCCATCCCATCCAACACGGCACACGCTTCCGCCATGGAAACCTCCCAATGTTGTTCTCTACCAACAGCCACGCCCCACATCACGTCCCCATTACAGTCCCGACACACCACTCCTGTATACCCCTTCGCCTTCCTTCACTCCAGCATCAACATTTATCTTGACAAAGCCGTGTCTTGGTACCTTCCACCCACCATTCTCCCTCTCCCTCTCTCTCGGCCTCCCCACTACATCCCTCACTCCCACTCCCTCGTTATCCCCAACGCCCTCCAAAATAACGTCCCTAGCCCTCCTAATCACCAGCTCTGGTTCCACCTCAACATTGTCGAAGATGACTTTGTTTCGGTGTTCCCAAATAGCCCAACACCCAACCATTCGCTTAACACTCTCCGTCACACACAACTCTTGCCAGCAAGCTTCCACCCACTCCTTGACATCGCCCCCTTCTTTCTCCGTGACCACCTCGATCCCCAACCCATCCCATACCCATCGAGCCACCCCATAATCCCGGAATAAATGTAGACTTGATTCAATAGAAAACTGACAACAAGGACAGAACTTCTAACTATTTTTAGTTAACTCTTAACCAAAATACGGCATTTTTGACTTGGTTTTCTACCAAAAATCATTAAAAATAGAAAAATAACTTTACAAATCACCAAATTTTACCACAAACCTTTTAAGATCAGTAGGTATGCATGCCCAAAATTTTCGTGCCAAACCTTCTTCTAACACAATTTTTGAGTTTTTCAAATTATCTCATAATTTGTTTAATATGCTTAAAATCAACATGCAAATTACAAGCCTAGCTCTGAAACCACATGAAAGATCATAGATCCTAATTAGACTCTCTAATTAAAACAAATTATCTCATAATATGTCATATTAGTGATCTATGTAACATGCTTGCATATATAAAAGCATAAAAATAAAGATTAAGGAAAAACAATTTCCTTACATTGATTTTGATGGTTAAAATGGGCACAAACTAGATCACCTATCTAGTTAGTTCATGAGCTAAATTAAAATGGATGATCCTCCTAGAAAAACTATCAAAGAGAAAGTCTCCTTCAAGTAGCACCCAAGAACAACACCCAAATAATCTTACAAGTATTAACTAGATACTTGTAAAATTAACCCTTAATAATATTTATAAATTTACTAACAAGCTTAGTGAATATTTATTTTGATAACTAAAAAGCTTAGTAAGTGCTCTTATTATTTTTAGAGAGAAAGACCAACAACCATTTTACATGCAAAATACACAAATGAAGTAGTATGTAAAGATGAGCAATTATTGGTCTAAATAGGAGGGAGTGGCCGGGTGGAGTAGGTGGAGTGAGGGAGTGGACTTGTTTTATTTTTGTCCAATCTTCCATCACATGCAAAATGAACATAAGATAACTTACGGAAGTATATAAAGCAAAGTGAAATGATTATGTTTATAATCATCCACTACACTCCATTTACACGGTCCAATGTCCCATTTACGGGTCCATTTTGGTTCTTATATTTGTCGCACAAATACGTGTAAATTTTACTTTAAACATCGATTTATGTTTAAATGCTTCCCAATAAATTTTGTCCAAATCACTCCGTAAATATATGTGTACGCTACACATATTATTTACGTACTAATATTAATCACATTAATCAATTAGTACAATTTTAGTGAATTAACAATTAATTAACTAAAACCCGTCTCATAAAATTTATTATTCAATTATCGCATAATTAAATAATAACAACCGCCCCTCGAGTTCGCAACTCGAAATCTCTCTAAAATAATCGACTAACTTTTTAGTCTATAAATCAAGGGACTAAATAAATTGTATCTCATTCAATTAATTAGTTGTCAATTTGGGTTCGTCCCTTTAGGTGTGACCGAAAGGGGTCAGTTGATCACGGTCGTCTAACGACAATAACGTCAAACTTCTAGTCAGCCAATCGTTATCAATTTACATTAATCAACTGACGAGGATCAAATAATTAAATATCCTGATGATATTCCTTTAATGAGATTTATTATGTAAACACACTATTGTGGAGGACACTAACTCCAACACATCTCTCCATGTGTGTCTTGAAGATCATGAACACGAGACATGTATTTTAGTAGGGTTAATATGAGATTAGCCTTTTGTTGTGGATTTGAACCGTGTAAGTGGATAAGTGTAGGATTCATATTTAAAAGTTAGGAATAGAAGAAAGTGACTTGAACTTGCGTAAGGTGTTTTGAATTGAGTAAAATGATCGTATGAGAGAGTTCGTGGATAATGAGTGATGTGTGATCTAAGTAGACTATATGCTGAGTAATTGAACTTATTAATAATGGACGAAATTTGGGTTGCATATTAAGGGATATTATTGTTGAACATGACTTGGAAATCCCGGTGGAACAACGAGAAAGTAATTAAGGTACCTAAGAGTGAAGTAAGATGACAACTTGGGTTGCTCATAGTTGTAGGGATGTGTAAATTGAATTCAAGAATTGATGAGAATTGAAAGATGGCAACAAGAATTAAGGAAATGAGAATATAAGATAGTATCAGATGAAATTTGAGGTGATCAATGAGATTTGACGGTGGAAGATGTCTAGTAAAAGTCATAGTAAGAAATGAATGGTGAAACTATTAGAAAGTTATAGTACATGTGTGATATGGTAATTGATGGTATAATTAGTATTTCTATTTTTTTTTTTTTGTTTTCGCGGTCATAAGAGTAAGAGTGTGACATTTAAAGCTTCATGATTCAATCATGTTATTGAGGTATTTGATCATTCGTGTTATAGAGTGTAGCCGATTAATTTGAGTAGGTGTATAAGTGTAAAAGTGGTTGTGTGGGATTCCGAACTATGAGTTGTAGTATAGATGTTTGTAAAGTTGCCTCCCAATTTTCAAGTAAAGTGTCCATGGTATATATCGTGACTATTGTGGTTGTTTATGACGGTATGGTTATACCTTCGCCGGGTATGGGGAGAAAATAGAACGGTTGCAAAAAGAACTATGAAAGAGTATTTTGTGTCGGTAGTGTGTCTGTGATGTTTTATCTTAATTGTGTAATGATGCTGGCCATAGGGCCAAGAGTCATGATTAAATTCGGTTATTTGATATTGTATTAGTCACCATCGGAGTCTATTATCATTTGTGCGATGAAATAAGGAAGTTTAGAACCGAGTTGAGAATAAAACATTCTGCCCAAGGTGACACTCGACCGAGTGCACCATGCACTCGATCGAGTGGTCGCCTACCCGGCCGAGTGGCTTCCTACACTCGACCGAGTGGACTGCTTTGACCCTTGTTTTGTTGATATTTGACCAAATATTGAGCATATACCCTTATTTCGCGGTTTACATTAGTTGACTTGTGTTGGATGATCATGATTGACCTTACATGTGTGATATGTGTGAATTGTTTCCGTTTGATTATATGGTGTGACATTTTGTAAGTATATGGAAATTGTTTATTCGATATGAGTGGATTGATAACATAAATGTTGTGATAATATTGTTTGATGCATGAAACGATGTGACTTTATTTTGTTGTGCAAAAGTAAGATGAAAAATGCAAATGTTGTGTTGCCTAGTGATCGTTCGAATGATTGTGAGTATGGTCTTCCGTATAAACGAAAGTGTAGATGATGAATGGGAACAGATATAGAAACACATGTGTGATCATGTGGTGAGTTTGACGCGGTATATGCGTGGCATGATGTCTGTGTGGGAAATAATTTGTATACTTCCCTTTAACGTGAAGGATTATAACGATATAATAAAGATGATCTATGGTCATAAAATAAAATACACAAGCATAAGTAAAAAGATTTAGAATTAACCTCGGGTCCTTGCAAAATTGGCCTAAGAACAATATCAAAATTGATATTCACCTATTAGTTGCACCCAAGACGATCTAAGATATACCCTTTGATTATGCTAGAAATCAATCTAAAATTTTCTGTAAAATTTTATTGTCTTTGTGTTTTTTTTTTTGTGATGAGAAAGAGGAGGCTAGGTCAGAAAAAGAATTAGGTTAGAAATAATTCTCCACCTTTCTTTTTATATAGACCGAAATCCGAAATCAATTAGGAAAGATTTACATCTCCTAATTTCGGCCAAAGTGATCCGAAAATAAGGAATTAAATTTCCTTATTTTTGGTCTTTCCAAAAATATATAAAGTGTGTTAAATTGTCATCTAGTGAGGATCGAATCCATGACCTCTTGGCTTGTGTACCCTCACTATTACCACTAAGACACATTCAACTTGTTGATATTAAATACAACTGATTATATTTAATTACGAATTAACAGATTAATTCTTTCAAACTAACCTTATATATATTTAATTAAATATAACTTATTATATTTATTTTACGAATTGACAGTTAATTCGTCTCAACTTAATATTATTTAATTTTCATTAAATAATTATCTCATCAACACATTGACTAACGTTTTAGTCATTTTGGGCATCAATGTAATTATATTTCTATACCACATTTCTCAAATACGTCATATAGGTGTGACCTTTAGGGACCAGTTGATCACCGCCATTTGTAAGATAATAACGTCAAACTTTCTAGCAAGCCAACCGTTATTAGGTAAACGTTAATCAACTGATTAAATATTCGAAGTATACCCTTGTGAACCTGTAAGAGATTTACAAATGTTATCACACTAATTTGTGGAGGACACAAGCTGCAACAAACTCCCACTTGTCCTCACAAGTGTATGTGCGATAACCGATTCTCATATCCTTTAAAATTTCTCCCACTCAATGTAAAACAATTTGCAAATCCGAATTCACAAAGGTCGTATTTTACAAGCGATCAGTATCAAGAGTGGTTTTCCCGGCTAGAGAGTAACTTAACTGATAAACGAATCAACATTCGAGCATGGCCATGCATTTCAGTTACAACTCCTCGAGTGGCCCTGAGAAATAACTATACCTGATAAGGGATGGATATTTTCTTAACTCAAATCTTGCGAGATGTAAGCACGTATGAAATGACCCAGGAAAAAATCTACTTAGCCCCGATTCACGGTAGACCGTGAGAAAGAAACCAAAGTCACCCAAAAACTGCCTTAATCTCAAGAGACAGTTGATAGTCAAAAGAATCGACTCTAGGTACACAATAGATGTCCTATCCACGACCTGGCACCGAATGTTATAGAACATTTAGGACTCCATTACGTTGTCACAAATAAAAATTGTCCTACGAGGTATCGTCATAATCTCGTATCTGTGATCGATTAGTCAACCGTTTAACTTATGGCTCGTTGAACCCACCATCAATCGACTTCACAATACAATAGCCGGAATTATCAGCTCACATTGGCGATTACGGACAAAAACAAATATAATGTAATTCAGTTCACTTTGTGGCGTTCAATGTTGTCAGTACAATCCACATGAAAAACAAAATATTATATATATAAAACGATGAAGTTATAAATAATATATGAAAAAGATAATGTATCAAATCCATAATCAAGTACTACAACTTATCATAATTCAACGGTTTGGTGAGAGGATCTGCGATGTTATCATCCGTCGCAATCTTGTCAATCACTATCTCTTCTTGCTCCACGTAATCACGGATCAGGTGAGCCTTGTGTAGTACATGTCTAGATTTGTTGCTAGACTTTGGCTCCTTAGCCTGGAAGATGGCACCTCTATTGTCACAATAGATGGTGATCGGGTCATTCGAACTAGGAACTACCGAAAGCCCTTGTAAGAATTGACGCATCCATATCGCTTCCTTCGCTGCCTCCGAAGCTACATAGTACTCGGATTCAGTAGTATAATCTGCTACAACACTCTGTTTGGAACTCTTCCAGCTGACCACAACACCATTAAGAGTAGAGACGAACCCGGACTGAGATTTTGAATCGTCTCGATCCGTTTGGAAGCTAGCATCTACGTAACCGGTTGCGCATAGCTTAGTATCGCCTCCATAAGTCAATACCCAATCCTTAGTCCTCCGTAGGTACTTGAGGATATTTTTGACTGTTATCCAGTGTGTTTCACCTGGAGTCTTTTGGTACCGACTCGTCATACTCAATGCATATGCCACGTCTGGACGTGTGCATATCATGGCATACATGATCGATCCTATTGCAGAAGCATAAGGAACACGGCTCATGCGCTCAATGCCTTCAGGCGTCGTGGGTGACTGAGACTTGCTCAACTGTATCCCAGTCGTCATAGGAAGGTTCCCCTTCTTGGAGTTGGTCATGCTGAACCTCTCAAGAACATTATCTAGATAAGACTCCTGACTAAGTGATAACGTCCGTCGTGATCTATCTCGGTAGATACGGATCCCAAAATACGCTGTGCCTCACCCGGATCTTTCATCGGAAATGGTTCTTCAACCATTCTTTAACCGAAGAAAGGAGAGGAATGTCATTCCCAATCAAGAGTATGTCATCGACATACAATATCAAGAATACAATCTTGCTCCCACTCGACTTGATATATAAGCATGGTTCTTCGACCGATCGAGTGAAACCATACTCTTTTATCACTTGGTCGAAACGATAATTCCAACTCCGAGAAGCTTGCTTAAGTCCATAAATGGAACGCTTAAGCTTGCATACTTTCTTAGGATGTTTAGGATCTATGAAACCTTCGGGTTGCACCATGTACAACTCTTCCTCCAAATAACCGTTTAAGAAGGCTGTTTTCACATCCATTTGCCAAATCTCATAATCATGAAATGCGGCAATCTCTAAGATTATCCGAATGGAACGTAGCATGACTACACGTGCAAAAATCTCATCATAATGCAATCCTTGCACTTGAGTGAAACCTTTTGCCACAAGTCGTGCCTTATAGATATCTGGTTGCGCGTCTACAGAATGCTTTATTTTGTAAAGCCATTTGCACTGTAGAGGTTCTACCTTATTAGGTAAATCAACTAGATCCCATACGTTATTCTCATACATGGAATCCATCTCGGATTGCATGGCTTCGAGCCATAGCTTTGAGTCGGAATAGGCCATAGCACCTTTATAGGTTGCGGGTTCATTACTTTCTAGAAGTAAAACATCATTCTCCTCGACCATACCAATGTATCTGTCCAGAGGATGAGAGTCTCTACCCGACCTCCTAGGTTCCTCGGGAATATTAACCGTATCATCGAGTTAGAGGTGACTTCCTCCATCTGTTCCTCGGTTGTTGGTTCTGGAATCTCCGACAGCTCGAAGGTTCTATTACTCATCTTGTTCTCGAGAAATTCTTTCTCTAAGAACGTCACACTAGCCGCAACAAAAACTCGATGTTCGGTTGGTGAATAGAAGTAATGACCAAATGTTCCTTTTGGATAACCTATAAAGTATGTCTTGACCGATCGCGGGCCGACCTTATCCTCGTGTCTCCACTTGACATAAGCCTCGCAGCCCCAAACCCGAATAAAGGACAAGTTAGGTACCGTTCCCTTCCACATTTCATATGGAGTCTTGTCGACAGCTTTAGACGGACTTCGGTTAAGTATAAGAGTAGCCGACAAAAGAGCATAACCCCATAATGAATCAGGCACTACCGTGTGACTCATCATGGATCGAACCATATCAAGTAAGGTTCGATTTCTCCGTTCGGACACACCATTTAATTGAGGTGTTCCAGGTGGAGTTAACTGTAGAGTGATTCCACAGTCTTTCAGGTGTTGATCAAACTCATTTGAAAGATATTCGCCACCCCGATCTGAACGGAGTGTTTTAATCATTCTACCCAGTTGGTTCTATACCCTATTCTGGTATTCCTTGAATTTCTCAAAGGACTCACTTTTATGCTTCATTAAGTATACATATCCGTATCTACTCAAATCGTCCGTGAAAGTGATAAAATATCTATAGCCATCTCTAGCGGTAATTGACATAGGTCCACATACGTCCGTATGTATGAGTCCTAATAGGTCACTAGCACGCATTCCAACACCTTTGAAGGAAATTCGAGTCATCTTGCCAATGAGACATGATTCACACGTGCCATATGCAGAAAATCCGAATGAGGGAATAGTTCCATTATCGACGAGTTTCTTTACGCGTTTCTCATTTATGTGTCCCATTCGACAATGCCATAGATAGGTTTGATCTTTGTCACCAACCTTTAATTTCTTATTATTCATGTGTAATACTTCCATGGTTTGATCTAAGATATAAATTCCATTCATGGAAACTGCTTTGCCATAAATCATTTCATTAAAAGAGAAAATACAACTATTATCCTTTATTGAAAATGTAAAACCGTCTTTAGCAAGTACGGATTCAGAAATAATGTTCTTAGATAAACTGGGTACATAGTAACAGTTATTTAAAGATAACTCAAAACCACTAGGGAGTTGGATTACATATGTTCCCTTCGAGGTAGCAGCAACTCGTGCTCCATTCCCGACTCGCAGGTCCACATCACCTTTTTCGAGAGGTATGATGTTCTTTAGGCCCTGCAAATGATTACACAGATGAGAACGACAACCAGTATCTAGTACCCAAGTTTCAAAAGTTGCATGGTTAATCTCAATCATATGAATATAAGATGACATACCAACAGAAGCGACACGGCCTGCTTTGATGTCCTCACGGTAGACGGGACAGTTCCTCCTCCAATGTCCAGTCTTGTGACAATGGTGGCACTCTATGTCACCGCCATTGCTCTTTGTCTTTCCCTGTGAGCCACTAGTCTCACCTGGCGCACTCTTACCGTTTCCTGGCTTTTTAAACTTTGGCTTACCTACAGCTAGGTCGCCATGAGCCTTGCCCTTACCTTTACTCTTGTTGTGAATCGTGAGAACATCCTGCTTCATGCTCCCACTCAATTTCATATCCTTCTCGGTCTGTACGAGAAGGGAGTGTAGCTCATGAGGACTCTTTTTCAAGTCATTCATGTAGTAGTTCGCCCGAAAAAGGGAAAACCATCGTGAAGAGAATGAAGCATTCGGTCAATGACAATGCTCTCACCGATTCTACAATTCGGTGACTCCGATTTCTCGACATTCTCAATCATGTGAAGAATGTGTGGATTAACCGGTTGGCCCTTTCCGGAGTTTCGCATCAAATAAGCGGTGTGTATGCTCATATGTGATGATTCTCGGTGCCTTTGAGAACTCATTAGTGAGCGTGGTGAAAATCTTGTTTGCACCTTGGGCAATGAAGCGTCTCTGCAAATTGGTTTCCATTGCAAAGATGAGTACGTTCTTTATCGCACCCAATTCCATAACGAAATCACTTTAAGCGAGTGACTCGTTGGCTCCTGCATTTGGGCATGGGTTGACCGGTATTGGCTCAGTTAAATACCCGAGCTTACCATCGTGATGGGCATTCCGTAGTGCCGCCTCCCGATCGCAAAATTGGACCCATCATTCTTGATCGAGTGGTGATTCATTTGGTCCATGAACATTTTAAGCCAGGACGAACGATCTAGTGTGGCACTAGGCATTGGGATTGCGTTATTTCCAGCCATTTGTTGTAACAGTATTATTGATAATTAGCGTGTTCTACACTGCGAAAGAAGAATAAAATAATAAGCATGCATCGTTTTTATTTTAAGTCTAATGAACTAATGTCATAACGCGAAGACTCAAAACATTTATACAATTGACCTCCCTCAAGAATTATATAAATGACCCCAAGACTCAATTGTCTGTAAATTGATAAGCTAACCTATTAGCTAATTCTACCGTTAGAATTCTTGGTCGATAAATTTCTGTAAATTCTATCTATAGTCCATCATAATCACGAGAAACTCTTCGGGCTATGATGTTGAGGTAAACTAAGTCAACACAACTACTTACCCAACGTAGAAGGGGTCATATTAGGCCTACCGATGAAGAAGGGACTCATAGATGTTTGCCCTTATAAAGACTAATCTCAATTTCCGTTTTAGAGGAAGATCCCATCATCTTTTTAATTCATTTTAAGTGAACTATAATCTAGCATTCGAGAATGATTTAAACTAAGGTGATGGCTTAAAGACTGTGACATCTGCATGTCCATGAAAACTAACATACAACCTATATGAGTCAATTTTCATGCATTTTAGTAGTAGGTGGTTTGGTTTTAGGCGGAATATGATGCAATTACTAGCATGTGAATGAAAAGCAATAAAATGAAAAACGTAAAAAAAAACGTAAAAGTCCTAGTGTGGCCTATCCTATCAAAATGAACAATAAATACAAGTTTGGAATCCATCCTTGGACCCGAGAAGCTTGTCTTGATGTTCCATCTTGATCCATGTAGCGGGAGTGAGCTTGAATCTTCATCTTTAGTCTTCTTTGAGATTACAATAATTAAAATTACATTATTGACCTATTAATTACATTCTAATTTCAAAACCCAAAACTAAAATAAAGGAGATTCGAGATCTCATAATTACATAAAAATTATGTTTCCTTCATTACGAAAACATAATTGACTAAGGCCACACTAAGTATTACAAATTACAACCGATTGCAAAATTAAATACGTAAATAAATTCATTCATTCGATTCATTCAACATAATTAAAAGCATCAACTAAAAATAAATTAAACATAAATAATACAATAAATAAATTATGTTGATTAATTTATCCAAACCACCTATTTAAATTAAATTAAGTGACAATTCCGCAATTTAATCACATTAATTTCATACTTAATCCATATTATACTTGTAATATGAATTCTATCCGTCAAAAATTTTAAACTGCTTTAAAATAACTCGGTATCATTAAATTTTGAACCGATTCACAATAACTAATTGGCCAAAATAAAGAAAAATAAAATCCAATTCTCTAAATTTACTCGGTCAAAAAAACGAAAAGTCCTTTTTTTTTATTTGACACGGTTGGAAAAAAATAATAAAAAAAATCCTTTCCTATTCTAATTAGGTAAATAGGAAAACAAGGGAAAAAAACTTTCCAAAAAAAAAAAATTACTCTAATTTTTCAGCAAAAGCCAAAAAAAAACTTTCCTAATTTTTTTTTCTTTTTCACGGTTTACCAAAAATAAAATGAACATAAAATATTTTTTTTTTTTCGTAAACCCTAAAAAAAACAGCCCTTTATTTTTTTCTTTTCTTTTTGCGGCAATTATGCCCTAAAACAAGATTTGATGATCAATTGTTTACCTTTGCTATTAGAACATGATTAGCATATGAAATAATAAACATGATTAATTTATATGCCAAAAACTATATAGCAAAAACAATCTTTTAATCATAAACATGATGATTCCATTTGATTTTAACTTAATCTGCATTAAATCAAAAACTACCAATTCTTCATATGATAATTTTAACTGATTATAAACTATAATATGAAAATAGAATGGAAAAACAATCATCAAACAGGGGAAAACAAAGGCACACCAAAACGGCATAAAAAAATTTCGATCCAAAAATCGAAACCCTAATTTTTTTCTTCTCGAAAATCTTATCGTTTAAATACAAATTTTATGAAAATCATCAAAATTAAAATCGTAGCCAAAGGCTCTGATACCACTTGTGGGAAATAATCTGTATACTTCCCTTTAACATAAAGGATTATAACGATATAATAAAGATGATCTATGGTCATAAAATAAAATACACAAGCATAAGTAAAAAGATTTAGAATTAACCTCGGGTCCTTGCAAAATTGGCCTAAGAACAATATCAAAATTGATATTCACCTATTAGTTGCACCCAAGACGATCTAAGATATACCCTTTGATTATGCTAGAAATCAATCTAAAATTTTCTGTAAAATTTTATTGTCTTTGTGTTTTTTTTGTGATGAGAAAGAGGAGGCTAGGTCAGAAAAAGAATTAGGTTAGAAATAATTCTCCACCTTTCTTTTTATATAGACCGAAATCCGAAATCAATTAGGAAAGATTTACATCTCCTAATTTCGGCCAATGTGATCCGAAAATAAGGAATTAAATTTCCTTATTTTTGATCTGTCCAAAAATATATAAAGTGTGTTAAATTGTCATCTAGTGAGGATCGAACCCATGACCTCTTGGCTTGTGTACCCTCACTATTACCACTATGACACATTCAACTTGTTGATATTAAATACAACTGATTATATTTAATTACGAATTAACAGATTAATTCTTTCAAACTAACCTTATATATATTTAATTAAATATAACTTATTATATTTATTTTACGAATTGACAGTTAATTCGTCTCAACTTAATATTATTTAATTTTCATTAAATAATTATCTCATCAACACATTGACTAACTTTTTAGTGATTTTGGGCATCAATGTAATTATATTTCTATAACCACATTTCTCAAATACGTCCTATAGGTGTGACCTTTAGGGACCAGTTGAGCACCGCCATCTGTACGATAATAACGTTAAACTTTCTAGCAAGCCAACCGTTATTAGGTAAACGTTAATCAACTGATTAAATATACGAAGTATACCCTTGTGAACCTGTAAGAGATTTACAAATGTTATCACACTAATTTGTGGAGGACACCAGCTCCAACAGTCTGGAAATAGGAATGTTCAACATTGTTGAGACACATAACGAGAATTTTGGATTAATTGATTGTTTCATGTAGTCCACATATTCGTAATTGATGTTCATACATGTTAGTGTATGAGATTTGATTTGATGTAGATACATAGTAATAATAGAGTTATACCCCGCGATAGATAAGTATACATGTGGACATGGGGGGCCCATGGTGGCGATTGGGAAAACATGCGCTTGCATTTGTGGAGTCGCCACCAATTTATTGTGGAAAATTGGAAACCGTTCGTATACTTCGTGTCATGTCAAGACACAAAGTAATGACATAGACCCTAAGAACTCGTTACCCTTAGTATTCTATGTCTAGAATGACTCTCGTGGATGCCAATGAACATGGATGTTCACAGAGAGCTGGAGTAAGGGGTGAGGGTACGTATTAGGAAGCTCTTTTAATCGAACACCCAATCCCGCCAGCCTCAATAGCGGCCTCTACTAATGATTAAGGAAATCATCTATACTCGATATGCTGTCGATTATATGCATGCAATGCAACATTCAATAAATTAATCCTAGCATGCGAGAATTAACTAAGTCGGTGAACATGTATTTAGCATACATTTCGGTCAAAGTAAGGATTTAAAGTTGATTACATGTGAGAGCAAACAAACGATAATAAAGAGTACGATAAATAGAAATAAAATAAACTATAATAAAAAATTACAATAATTACAACAATTCAATGATTTACGTCGAAAATACATTTAAAACGGATAATTTATGAAAAGAAAAGGAAAATAATTAAACTTAGAAAACGGACAGATTAGGGGTGATATTACGATTAATAGTTGATTAATACTTAAGCTAACAAATTAGGTCAAAGCAAGAACGGAATTTCAGAGACAGAAATCACCCCAGAACAGGCGCATCAGTGCTGCGTCCCTTGGAAGAGGCGCAGTGGTCACTGCGTCTGTTCCTAAGGTGAGTTCTGGCTGTGAAGCTGGAACTGCATATTGTTAATGTTCGTTGGTGAATTTAATGATCGATTATTAATGTTCGACTCAAGTAGAAGTGATTTAACGGATTATTTACATATGAATTGGTCATAAAAGCGATAAAAACGAACTTAAATTAATTAGAACGGATTAAAGTGAACTATAGACTAATCAGAAATTAGGTTTATTAATACAAATTAATTAGGTTCGCTATGTTAAACTATTGATGAGGATGGTGATAAACAGATGAAAGATATACAAAAGGCGAATTCCAGAGACTTGATATGAATAAATCGAATCTCTAAAACCCGGGTTTGATTTTAATGACGAAAACCCGCAAATATTGATTACTTGGGATTTAAGCCGGATTTAAAGGTGATAAAATAATTATGAATTATGTATTATAATTATACGAGTGGAAATATGAAGGAAATAAGACAAAACGAAATAAAAGAGACGAATCAACAAAGAACAAAGGAAGAAGAAGAAAGGCAGAAACTGCGGCGGCCTTAGGAAGAGGGGCAGCAGATGCTACGACTCTTCGAAGAGGCGCAGCAGTTGCTGTGTTTCTTCTCGACATCTGTCTTCTGTTAATCCTTGAAAATAGGTTTGATAAATGGTTTTGTAAATTGGTTTCAAACATGTTTTCGACGTAAATCTTACAATAATTTATACAATAAAAAGTACAATAACAAAACATGGGATTTACACCCTCAGACTTACATGTTTGACAAAACGATATTAACTAAGTTAACGATTAGTGATTGCTCGACTCGAATGTATGATGAAAGTACCCTAGTAAGAGGAATTAAATTAAATTGATTTGATTAATTGAGTGGAGTTGGTCAATTTGGTCGGTCATGCAAAACGAGACTGGTACTCAGAAGGATCCGAGCTTACATGGTCGAAAGTTCAAGCACGTAGACCTCAATAAGCAAAGAGCGTGGTCTTAGAATGCAAAGGGAGAAGAGAAGGGCGGACACTCGCGTGAGAAATATGGGGAACGAAGGTCCCTATTTATACTAATCACATTGAGGGATTTGGGTTACGGTAAAACTCTGGAAACAAATCTCGAAAATATTTGAAAATATGCAAAAAAGAGTTGGGGAAGAGGCGCAGCAACCACTGCGACCCTTGGAAGAGGCGCTGCAGGTGCTGCGTCCTTTCCCCAGAGGTTTCCTCCTACGGAAGAAAGATTTTCCGCGTTTCTGTTATGGAATTGTGGTAGATCTCAACTTCCTTATTGTTTAAAATATGATTTCGGGATATATTTTGACAAAGGATGAAAAGATTAAATTATGGAATAGAAATATCCGGAATATTCCAGAACATTCCGACTCGACATTTTAAATGGTTTATTAGAAAATGAAGACGGTTTTTGACCCGGACTCCAAATGAACTCTAATTACTGTCAAAACGACTGTAATGGCACGTAGATGATGACCAAGGGGTAGACACAAGTATTTGAGCTATCACTTGACGATAAACTTACGAACTGTCATAAATCGTTCCGTGTACCAAACATGCGGCCCAATCATCACCGGGTGGTTTGCGGGAGGTGCAGAAATGAGGTATCTATAGAGCCCCCACTTTGACTGAGGCTTGGACAAGGCGAAAGTTAAAGTATAGCCATTAGGTCAATCGAAGATTACAACCTGACGACTATGGCAACGTGAGGAGGCTCAAGGGGTCTGAGCCAAGGACCTGTCATCGGGAACATTTTAGAGTCTGTCGACTATCAGGGAGGGTCGTTTAAAGTCCATTATACTACGTAAGGAAGCTCGCCAGCCATAAGAAGAAACTATACCTGTGACTTCTTTCTCGAGACGTTTACGGAGGTGCGTAGGAGCTAAGGGTAAGCGTAAGAGCTAAGTTTGGGACCCAAAGGATATGTAAAGGTTGTGCTAAGGGTGTGGGAACCTAAAGGAAAACATCGGCGAGAAGGCGGCCTAAGGGTAAAGATGGTTTTGGGCGTATGAACCCGTAAAAGGCAATTTCAAAGGAGTGCGATCCTATCGGTGAAGGCTTGGTGTAGGAACATGGGTAGTCTGGGAACCTACGAGATAGTTGGCATGAGAACAAAGTATAATATAATATTAAAGGCAGCAGGACGTCAGTAGAAATTGCTGGGGGAATCTGCTTGCGTCGGTCTCAAACGAACTCCATATCTTGAGAAGTACAATCGGCTGTCATAAACTCTCGCTGGGGAAATATTGAGGCGTGTCGAAACACCGTCAAAGAAAATCTGCACATTGTTGCAAGCGAAGTCTTGATAAAGTACGGTGACAATTCACAGTCTGCTCGAAAATGCGGGTCCGGACAAAGAATAAATATCAAACGGACCAAATATACGATATATGGTTTTTGAGAAGAGGAGCACCAAAGATGGGTCCACGAATAACGAACTTATAACGAACTTTTGAAAATTGAATTGGAGGGAAGCTGAGGAAGAGGCGCAACAAGAGCTGCAACTCTTGAAAGAGGTGCGGCACCTGCTGCATCCTTTCCTGGGTTCGTCCCTTTCTGAGTAAAAACTCGATAGAACTCGTGTTATGTTCATAATAACAAAACACAAATTCTCTTAAAACTCTCTCAAATTCCAACGCCATTCCGCCAAAACTTGATCAAAATCTTGCATTAATTATGACTAATAAAGGTATGTGTCTCATTCTCGCTTAAACATCCGCATTTTGCTTAATTTGAATCGAAAAAATTAGGGTTTTCAACCCAATTAATTCGAAAATTTGGGGCTTTTCCCCCAAATCGATTTGTCTGGCGAAATTGATATTAGAAATGGATAATTGGTAGTTTAAGTAACATAACAATGTATTCTTTTCGAATTTTCATTGAGTATTGAGCATTTGAGTATAATTGAGACGGTTTCTCAACTATTTTGTAAATTGCTTCGAAAATAGCCTTAGGATTGCCCATTTGTGTTGAAATTTGATATTTGGGATCCTTGTGTGATGGGTAAACTTCCTACCATCTCGGATTTTTGATTTGCGATGGCCTTTTCAGGACACTTTTCTAGGGCATAATCACCGTTATAGCAAAATGCTGCCGAAATTTCGACTCAAACCCACTACTAGGCTTGAACTTAGACTTGAATTAACACATTTTACCATATGAGCGGCCGGGTTTCGAAAGAAATGGCCAAGGATGGAGGTAAAATTCCATATTCGGAGCTTGAAAGGCTTGGAATTCAAATTGACCGAGGCCCGCCGTCATTTGACGCGGCCTAATTTACTCTAAATTTGCAGGTGACATGGCTTATATGTCGGGGAGGGCTCCCATTGACGTGGACATTGACTTCGACCCTTCTCTTACTTTTGAGGAGGTACTGGAGGAGGCGTTTGCTGAGAAGGCTGCTGAGGAGAAGGCCCCGAGGCGGGCTAGCGTCGGACGAGGCGGTCGCCAGCTAGCGAGGGCACCTGAGTGGGCTGGGAAATAGGATGGTCAACATCTCATTTTGGTAGTGGAGAGCCACCTGTCTTAGAGGATGGTGAAGAGTTTGGTAAGTCTCGAGCTTGTCATTCTCTCATCATCTTTCTTTATTTGTTTGCCGTTTAATTTCTCCTTCACTTTGAGCAAAAGATATCTTTGCATCGAATCAATACAGGAGGCTGGGAAGAAAAAGTCCTTTTCTGGCTACATGACGATGATGGAGGCCTACGGGAGACTGTCGGAGGAGGAACAAGCCATCATCGAGCTAGGAGCTTTCAGAGCCTTGGCGGGAGCATGGAGGGAGATCAAGGGAAGGATGCTTCGGGCTAAACTTTTCCGGATTCGAGTCTTACTTGATCGATATTGGGACACGACCTTGACCTTTCACATGCCTTTTTGTGAGGTTGGGGTTACGTTGGAGGACTAAGGCATGGTTTCTGGTCTGCCGTGTGGAGATGAGGTAGTAGTGTGGCCGTCGACGGCCATGAGGGTGGACTCGGCTGAGGCCAGGAGGCTGATTGGCTGGAAACTGGCGGCAGGTGCTGCTACGGTTCCCGGTTTAGTGCCGAGCTCTTACGTCAGGGATTACATTGCGGGTAAGACCCCGACGTTGGTGACGATGGATGGGAGGGAGGTGGCTCCTCCTCCCTGTACTGCAGAGCAAAGGGCTCGTCCGTGGCTCTAGTGGTTCTTGTCTTCACTCTACCTCAGAGACAAGGGGGAGAGGCTGTCAACGAAGCTTATTCCCTTCCTTTCTGACCTGAGTGACCTAGGTTATTTGGACTGGGTCACTCCTGGCTTTGCGGTCCTCACACGCTACATGAGGGCCATGGTTCTTCCTGAGCTGCTGGAGAAGGGGACTTCTCCTGCTACGGTTGGCCCTGGACTGTTGTTGGAGGTATGAATCTTCATTTTATATTATGAAATCTTTTCTTCTTTTTATCGAATCGTGAAAGTTCATCATCGATTATCTTGATTTGCAGGCGTGGGTATACTCCTACTTCCCGGGCTTCGCGCCCAAGAGGACGGAGCCTGGATCGAGAGCTTACCCCATAGTGAGGAAGAGGGTGATGTGTCGTAGGAAGAGTCAGCGCTCTTCTTATGATGTCTGTCAATGGGGCGTGAATGCCCTGAAGCTGAGTGACGTAAGCATTTTTGATCACTTTTCTCTTTCATTTGTTTATTCATTGTCCCTTAGAAGCAATCATAAGAATGACCCCTTGTTCGCTTGTCTTAGTGTGTACCCAGGCCTTGGGTGGACTACCCCGACGGCCCTCTTTTCGTGGCTGAGGTCCTTTGACCTAGGAGTTCGAGTCGGTTGCTGCTGAGGACGTCAATGGGTCCAGTGTGGTATTTAGGCGAGCGTTTGACTCATCAGTGCTCTCGTGATTCCTTCACGGTTCCCATCGATCCTCCTCGGACGATGTTTAGGGAGCTTTTGACACTGAGAGGGAGGCTGACCTGGCAGACGTTGGTGGCGACGCTCTTCTCCTCCCTAATGAAAAGTACTCTCTGTTTGTTCGCCAGAGGCTGGTGTACTGGCCGGTCGTGGTAAGTGCTTCATTTTCCCCTTTCGAGTTGACTTTACAAAATGATGAATGATCATCGAATAAAGACTTGTTTTGAATTTTGCAGGAGGTTGAGGAGGCGGGCGTCGAGCCCCCAGCGTACCCCGAGACCCTTGAGTATACTCGCGCGGTGGGGATGACGATGATATCCGAGCTCAGCGACTTTGGCGAGGCGGTGACAAATGCTGGCCTGGAGGGGTGGTAGCACTTGGTTAGAAGGGTAAGCCTCCGATTCAGTTAGCTTTTGTTGTTGTATAAGAATACATTTGTCCATTTCATTGAAAATCTTTGTTTATTGAAATACAGGTGGCGCCGTCTCGGTACGCGGCGTTGTGGAGGGTGACCAATCGGCTACGGGATACAGCCATCGAGGCACTTGCTGGTGACCGATGACGACAGGTATGAGCCTTTCATTTACTTTATTTCGAATTCTGTTGTAATTTTCTCGCATTTTGTTTGAAATGATTGAAACGAGGTACTTCTTTGTGATTTACAGAGGGAGCACGACCTGGAGCGGGAGCTGGCGCAGTCCCAGAAGGAGACGGCTCGGCTGTTGATGGAGTTGGAGGTCAGAGACGCCGAGATCGCTACCCTCGAGGCTAGGGTCACCGAGCGAGGTGGCGACCAGGAGTAGTTGTCTTTGCTTGTGTTGTCGCCGGATGTGTTGTATACATTTCGTACATTTAGGACTTTATCTTGGATTCTTGGAATTCTTTTGGGCAGGAGCCCCCACTTTGATGTACATATGACATTTTGATTGTATATATGATGGCCTGAGTGCCTTTGCTGTTGGGTTGTTTGTTTGTTCCTGTAGGTTAGCTTAGAACAGGTTTGGTAGATGACAGTTTATGCCATCATGCTGCCGAATTTACATAGAGTTACACCTAAACACATATTGTACATATGGCTTAAACTAGCCCAAAACGGGGAAAAGACCTAGAAAATGCAAAAAATTGCCCAGAAATAGCGGAAAAACTAGCCAAAAAAAATAAAATTTGCCGGACGGTAGGGAGGGCTACCCCCTAAAAAAACGAAAAAAGAAATGTATAAGTTTGGAATGTAATGTCAAACGAGGAGTGAAATGATTCCCCCAAAAAAAGAAAATAAAATGAAATGGGTAAGTGTGCTTCTTTGGCAAAAATGTCGATTTCGTCTCGAGAAGCGTGCCCGGAAAATTAGAAAACATAAAATATGGTAATTTAACGGAATTACCAAAATAATAACCTATAAGAATAGGAAATTATAAGAAAAAAGAATTAGGAAATATCCAACGCGGAAAAATCACGGAAATCTTCTGAGGAAGAGGCGCAGCACGAGTTGCAATCCTTCGAAGAGGCGCAGCAGGTACTGCGCCATTTCCTCAGTTGGTCAGTTCTGACGGAATTTAGGAAACAGCTTTTAGTATAAATATAGATGTCGAGGGAGCTTTTATTCACATAATTCCTCCATCCTTCTGCCGTCTATTATATAAACCTCTCCTATTACATAGAAAAATTTACAAAATCATGGATGCCTTGGAAAACCGTCTCAAGGAGTGGACAAATTAATTTACAAACGTTGAGAAGCATGATATGGGTGCTTTCAATTTGGGGTCGATTTTGAGTCTCAAATCGGTGAAGGTTGTATACCCTTTCTTGGATGCTTGTCTCGAATATTGGGACCCTAATTTCCATGTGTTTTCCTTCCCTGGAGGTGATATCTGTCCTTTTCCCGAAGAGATTGCTACAATTGGAGAATGGGATCCAAAAAATATGTCTGCCATACCCTCTAGCTCTCAAGAGTATAAAAGCAAATTTAGAGATTTTCTTGGACTGACTAAAGCTGAGGTTGACCGTCTTGTGACCTCAAAAGAAGTATGTATGCTTGACTTTATTGATCGATTTATAAATAGGGAAGACCCTTCTATCTCTTATGTAGCGAGGTGTAGGGCATTCGAGTTTTGCCTACTGCATGATTATGTCCTCGAAGGGCATGTTGATAAGGAAATGAGAGGAGATCCTCGTTATTTGAGTTTGATTGAGCAAATGGAGCTGCGCAGAAGCCCAGCTTGTCTGTCTCTAGGAGAGATTATTTTGGGGCTGGATAATAGGAAAGCCAACCGTTAGCTTCCTTTTTTGGGAAGTCCTATCATTTTGCAGGTAAGAACCTTCACATACAATACCAACCGTTTTTTTCTTTTCTTTTTCTTTTCTTTTTTTTTTCTTTTTTTTTTCTTTTTTTTTCTCTTTTTTTTTCGGTTGGATACTAATTCCCGTCTTTGGTAGGTTTGGCTCATGGAGCGTCTGCGGTTGATCGAGCCCCCAGCTAACGTTCTAGGATATCACGCTTGGTCGATTGCAATGAGGACCAGGCTCTATATGGTGGACTTCACTGGGGTTTGCGACTATTGGGAGAACAAGTTGAAAAATAAAGGTGGTCCTTTGATCAGATGGGTCGTGCCATGGTGGCATCTTAAGTCAGTCACTGGAGTGTCATCCTTAGATCCTACTCGGTCAGTACGCATTCCTGGCTTGGAATTCATGGTATGCATCTTCCCGGAGAGATTGATGAGGCAGGTGGGTCTTAAACAGAAGATTTCCAAGCTTGATACCGTTCCTTAGACTGCAGTGGCACATACTACCGAGAGTCGTAGAGAGTGGGCACTCAAGTGGGCTCAGAGAAACATGTGGTTCCTACAATCTTCTGTAAGTTCATTGTGGGTATCAGATTCCTATTTGCAATGGAAGAAGGCTACTACTCCCAAGGAGTGTGAGAAATTAAGGAAGCGCGAGCCCGTTGACCACAAGATTCGTGAGGCGGCAAAGGAGTACCAGAAGTATTTGACTGTGGGGGAGGAAGAAGCCGGATTCCGAGTTGTTCATCTGTCGAAGAAACCAAAGAGTTCTTCTCCTGTAGAGATGGTGGTTGATCGAAATGGTAAAGCTAGACCGCAAGAGAGACCTTTGGTGATCAGGTCTGAGATAGCACAGGAGCGCCCGGCTCGTGGTCGAGACAAGAAATATGATAAAAGTGACAAAGGCATAGGAAAGACGGACGAGTAGCCTAAGTCGTAGCATTATTTATTATTATTATTATTATTCGTAATAAAGGGTGGGATTTTTAGGATCCTAGACTATTTATTTTTCAGGATTTTTCTATTATGTGGCGTATTATTTTTATTTATGGAATAAATGAATAAAATATTAATTAGTTATGAATCTATTGTGATTTCCTTTCTTTTATTATTCTTGTCAAATTTCAAATGCAAATGCAAATGTCCTTCTATTTACATTTAGAATAATGGGTTGTATCCTGCGAAGGATTTCCTACGTATTCATTTAAAAAAATGAAATCAAACCCTTGCTCGTAGTTCGAGTAAATGTAAAAGAATAATTGTTCTAAGTAAGAGCTTGTAGCGAACTAGAAATCGAGCATGAGCTTTACTTACTCGTAGAATACAATTCAATTTATTTGATAATACGAGGATGACGAATTGTAAAAATGCAAGAGCAAGGTGACATAAGCTTGATTTCAGCGGGCCAGGGGCCGTTTTTATTTCGTGTTGCATGAGCGGCACGTGGGTGTTACAGGAGGCGCGTTTCTATCCTATTTTAGGCATAATATCGTTTCAATTGGTCGAGGTTAGTTGGGTTGGCAAATTCGTTCCCATCTAGGTCTGTGATTCTAACCCCATCCCCCGGGAGTATAGACTTGACCAAGAATGGTCCGGCCCAGTTGGGTTTGAACTTTCCTCGTTGATCGACAGGTAGAAGTGCTCTAACTGATTTGAAGACTAAATCTCCTTCTTTGATGTTTCTAGGCTTAACCCTTTTGTTGAAGGCTCGTTTGATACGTGCCTGATATGTTTGCACATTATGTAATGCGTGCAATCTTCGTTCATCCAAGAAAATAAGTTCTTCATACCTATCTCTTTTCCAATCGGCTTCTGGAATTTGGCTTTCGAGTAGGATGCGTAAGGATGGGATCTCTAGTTCAACTGGTTGTACAGCTTCCATACCGTAAGTCAAATAGAAAGGAGTATCTCAGTGAGTGTCCTAACAGATGTGCGATATCGACATAAGGCGAACGGTATCTTATTGGGCCAATCTCGATAATTATCGATCATTTTCTTGAGGATTGTGACAACATTCGTGTTGGCTGCCTCCACCACGCCATTAGTATGTGGTCTGTATGGCGAAGCATGGTGGTGTTTGATTTTGTACTTGGCTAGCAATTGTTCAGTCTCAGTCTGGAAATGTGATCCATTGTCATTGCTGATTTCGTGTGGGCAACCATATCGACAGATGATATTGGTTTATATGAACTTTGCCACGTTCTTGGCTGTGAGACTGGTATAAGATGTTGCTTCTACTCCTTTGGTGAAATAGTCGATCGCCACCAAAATAAAACAGTGACCTCCTGTTCCGGCTGGGGTGATCTTCCCGATGATGTCAATTCCCCAAGCAGAAAATGGCCAAGGAGATGTCATGGTGTAGAGTAGTGAAGGAGGGACATGTTGCACATTCCCGAAGATTTGGCAGTTGTGACAATGTCTGACATATTTGATGCAATCGGATTCCATTGTGGTCCAGTAATATTCCAAACGCGTGATTTTCTTTGCCATCATTGGTCCACTCATGTGAGGGCCACATTCTCCAT
The DNA here is from genome assembly GCF_048544455.1 of Silene latifolia. Classification (NCBI taxonomy): domain Eukaryota; kingdom Viridiplantae; phylum Streptophyta; class Magnoliopsida; order Caryophyllales; family Caryophyllaceae; genus Silene; species Silene latifolia. The sequence continues at coordinate 128,849,999 of NC_133538.1, forward strand.
CATAGACTTCTTCCATCACTTTCTGTGCCTGTGAATGATCAAGGCAACGTAAAACTACAACAAGAGGTGTTTTTTTTACAACTCTCCTTGCATGAGGAGATATTTAGAGGCGAGTAGGCATATATCACGTTGTCCCCTCTTATCCATATCCGGTGGATATGTACCATTGAGCTTTAAGTTTAGAATGGCCTGAAACCAAGGCTCCCCTGGGTTTTCCTCTTCATCTGTAATTTGGTGTATATAGGTTGGTTCTGACCGTCGTTCGATGTAGAGAGGCATTTATACCATATCGTCTGGCATGTTAATCAGAGATGCAAGTTTTGTAAGAGCGTCTGCAAACTGATTTTCTTCTCAAGGTAGATGTAGATAGGTCACTTGATCGAAGAATTGGGCAACTTAATCTATCCTGGCTTGATAGGGTTCTAGACTTCCACTTTGAATTTTCCAAGATCCCGTAATTTGGTTGATGATCAAGGATGAATCTCTGTGAACCCAGAGATTTTTGATGCCTAAACTTACTGCTGTTTGTAGTCCAATAAGGCAAGATTCATATTCTGCTGCGTTATTTGTCACCTCGAAGTCGAGTTTGATAGATAGTGGTGTATGCTCACCTTCAGGAGAAATGAGCAATACTCCTATTCCAAATCCTCTTAAGTTCGATGCTCCATCAAAATAAAGGTCCTAAGAGTCCACGCTGGTTTGTAGTATGTCCTTGTCTGGGAATGACCATGTGTCTACTGCCTAGTTGTCATTGAATGGATCATCTGCGAAGAACTCGGTGACGGCACGCCCTTTTATAACCTTCAGAGGTACGTATTTGAGATCGAACTCTGAGAGCATTAAGGTCCATCTTGCCAAGCGTCCGTTGAGAATGGGTTTTTCGAAGAGGTATTTGACATGATCCATTTTGGAGTACAACTTGACGGAGTAGCTAAGCATGTAATGGTGTAGCTTCTTTGTTGCCCACACAAGAGCGAGGCATGTCTTTTCGAGTGGTGTGTACTTGCATTCATACTCCAAGAACTTCTTACTAAGGTAGTAGATAGCTCTTTCTCCTTTTCCAACGGTTTGTGCTAGCATAGCCCCTATGGCTGTTTCGGTCACTGTGAGATATAAACAAGAGGTTGATCTCGTTGTGGGGGCATGAGCACTGGTGGTATGGCTATTATCTCCTTGATTTTGCCAAACACCTTTTGGCAATCGTCATCCCATATGGTATGATCTGTTTTCTTTAGCTTTTTGGAGATGGGTTCACAGATAATGGTAAGTTTCGATATGAATCGACTTATATATTGCACCTTGCCTAAAAATCCCCTAACCTCCTTCTCTGTCTGAGGTTGTGGCATTTCGACTAGAGCTTTGATTTTGGAAGGGCCGATTTCTATTCCCCGTTGACTGACGACATATCCCAGAAGCTTGCCCGACGTTACACCGAATGCGCATTTCTTAGGATTGAGCCTCATGTTGTACTTTTGTAGTCTTAGGAAGAACTTTCGAAGGTTATCAATGTGCCCCTTTCTATCTTTGGACTTAACCATCATATCATCCACGTACACCGCTACTTCTTTATGCATCATGTCATGTAGGAGTGTGGTTGTAGTGCGTTGATACGTAGCTCCAGCATTGATTAACCCGAATGGTATAACAGTATAGCAATAGGTGGCCCATTGAGTAACAAAGGCGGTCTTATGCATGTCTTATATGGCCATCTTGATCTGATTATATCCTGCGTATCCGTCCATGAAGAATAACAACGCGTGATCTGCTGTATTGTCGACCAATATGTCGATATGTGGTAGAGGAAAGTCGTCCTTGGGACTTGCTTTGTTTAAGTCTCTAAAATCAAGACAAACACGGATTCGCCCATCCTTTTTGGGTACGGGTACTATGTTGGCCACCCAGTATGAATACTCGAAAACATTGATGAACCCAGCTTTGAATTGTTTATCAACTACTTCTTTGATTTTAAGAGCCCATTCTTTCCTCATTCGACGAAGCTTCTGCTTTACAGGTTTGAAACCTGGTTTGATTAGAATTCTGTGTTCTCCAATATCCCTGTCGATCCCTGGCATGTCTTTGTAGGAAAAGCAAAACGTCTTTGAACTCGTGTAGGAGGTCTATGAAACTAGCCCTTTCGGTTGGGCTTAGGGTTGTCCCTATCCTAAGTTCTTGAGGTTCTAGTTCGGTTCATACGTTGATGGGTTCAGTGTTCTCTATAAGTGGTGCCCCTTCCCCTTCTTGTAATATTTCTTTAGCTATGTAGGGAGGTAGTTCGATCGAGTCTGGGTCTGGATCATCCTCTTTATCATCGTAAAAAGAATTACATTTAGAATAACACAAAGAGTAATCAGAATCTGATTTATTCATATTAAATTTTGAAAATAGTTGAAACAAAGAAGCCATATGTTCAGCAGTCAGTGGCGGTAGAGGGGCAGCTGTTGGGACATTTCCTAAGCTACTATTACTACTTTATACTATGCTAGGAGAAACAAGGGGATTGGGAGTGACGATAGGAGGAGACTCTCTAGGGACTTGTCTAGACTCCGAATCTGATTCCGACTCCTACTCTGACTCTAACTCGAATTCGTCGTCATCTGGTTCTCCTTTGAACGTCTATCCTTCTCCAGTGGTGAGTTTGAAGAGTCTTACTTGGTTGTTTGTCCATTTGATCGACTTTCTCCATCCTTTTTGCTTATTCGAACTGGTTTTGGTGATTAACGCGGCAGGGTTGAAATGGTCATCCTGAAGTATCATGGTAATGATCTCGTCCTGCGCAGCTCTAACAAATCGATCTTCTCCAAACAGAAGGCTAACGGCCTGTTCGTCTAATTAGCACGGTGCTTGACGAGTCTTAATGGTAGGAACCGTTTCTGAAGGAATGAAATAGCAATCGTGAAAGATCTCGATTCCAGCAAGTTGCCTTCCTTTATAGTGCCAAGGTTCGGGAAACCCGTGAAAGTATTCGTGATTCCCTTCTCTAACAAAGTATCCATTTAGAGTAGGGAGGTAGGGTCGCATTTGGATACCCACGTTCTTGCGGTTTTGAAACTGTGTGAGCATCTCTAGAGCTTCTTCTTTCATGGGTTTGTTGCCCAAGCCTAATGGTATCCTTTGAGAGTTTTCGTCCTTATAAGGTACAAAGGTATTTCTTCGGACAAGATTTAGTGGTATTCTTGGGAAGTATCCCTGAGACTTGAGTATGTGATTGACCACTAAATTGGAATATGGATTGAAGGATAAGGGTACCAGTTCGCTTTCTACGAGGTTTATGCTATGGAAGCCCCCAAGCTCGTATACTGGATCTGTAACTTTATGGTTGCTTGACATCTTTTCTATCACTGCCTTGATAGGTGACGAAGTGATCGCCACTACTTTGCCATCTAGTGGAATCTTGATTTTCTAGTGGAGGGTGGATGTTACCGCTTTGGAAGCGTGAATCCAAGGCCTTCCCAGAAGTATGTTGAGTGATGCTTCGATATCCACTATTGAAAGTTAACGTTTCGCTCGATCGGCCCTATGGCTATGATGAGGTCGACTAGTCATACTACCTTACGTCGTGTAACGTCGTATGCGCGAACACCTTGGTTGGTAGGGGTCCAATCTGACTCTTTCATGCTCAACTTATATGCCGTTTTTAATGGTATGAAGTTGACTACGGAGCCATCATCTACCAAAGTCATTGGCACATTCTTCTTTAAGCAAATGATAGTAATGTATAGAGCCAAGTTGTGACTAGCGCCGAAAGGTGGTAAATCCTCATCTGAGAAAGTAACTGGGTTACTTAGATTAGTTGAATCTTGGAAGACTAAGTTCACTACGCTATCAGGTGTATAGTTATGTGCCACGTTTAATTTAGCCAAGGCTTGCAGTAGAGCTTGGCGATGAGGGTGATGCGTGTCTAATATATGATGTTTTGCACCTCATTTCACACGCATTTCAGAGCTCAATTAGTAGTTTATTCTACTATTTCTCCTATTTCCGTCTACTTGTGTGTTTTTGTGTGATATTGCAGAAATATGAAGATTTCAGCGGAAAATGAGCCAACTCCGTCCCTAAGTGTTTAGCATAGCATTTTACATGAAGGGAAATCTTGAGGAATGAACTTGGTGCACGTTTCAAGGCCTAAAAGATAGCAAAAGCATGGTTGCGTACAAGTTGCAAAGCATTTGACAAGCGAAGAAGCACTTCACGATATTGAAGCCTGCTTCAGATGGCTATATCTCGAGTTCTAGAGTAGATAATCGAGAGAGTCTAATTGGAGGTGAAAGCTTATCCTTTTTTCTTTCCAACGCCGTATAGAACGCCTGATTTGACTAAGTAACGAATAAATGGCCGCTGTTTTAAGATCCCTGCGCGCTGTAGGAATCGTCAGAATGCATTATTGTACAGCGCTCTTGGTCGATCGACTGGTCCAAGTGGTCGATCGACCACCCCATGAGCTGATGCGCAAATTAAAAGACGAGGAAGCCCATTGTAATTAGGTTTAGGAATAAGGGTTTTACGTGACATTCCTATATAACGTAACCCCTTCCTATTCATTAATCTATCATTGATTAGCTTAGTTTAAATCAGTTCCTATCATACATTCATTATTCGTAGTTTAGAATTCTCATTAACGTTCGTACCTTATTTGCTTTTGGATTCATCTTGTTCCTTTACATCGGTAATTCTAATCTTTAATTCCAGTACTGTTTTAATCGTTTCGTAGTATTAATTCTTGCTAGATAGAATCCCAAAGCCCTAGTTATAGTTTTTCTGCGAGTATATTCATTCAATATTTCAATTATGCAATTCTCTATGTTTATTATCAAATTAGTTTTCGTAATTAATTCCATTATGTCTAGCTAAATACCCTTTGCTAAGATGTAGGGGAGCTATAGCGTAGATGGCATAAATTATAGGCGATTTCGATTCACGGTATGGTCGATCGACCAGTACCCCTGGTCGATCGACTGGTTACGCATCTGGTTTTGCTTTGTTTGTTTCGTTAAGTGCTTTATCTTTCAATGAGACAGAGAGGAGACTTGATAGATGCTCAAATTTGACCATCCCGTAGATCGAGAGATAGGAATGGACAATAATTAACGAATTAAAACGACTAAATTGCTAAGATCGAGAGATAACGTGATTTAGTTTGCATTAGGAATCATTAATCAAGGACGAGAGTTAGTATTAATGAGACTTAGGGATTAGTAGCATAGGCCGAGAGGTAGTTACTATTTAACATGGACCGAGAGGACTTGTTTTCCCCTTCCTTCGCGACCGTATTTCGAAGTTACCTAGGATTATGTGCCATCGCAGCTATAGTAAACCGACCGTCTTAGCGTTTCTTTTATTATCATTTACATCCCTATTTACTTTTATTTGTTTATTTGGTTATTTTAGACTTAATTCATATCAAAACCCCCCTCACTGTTACCGATAGACTGAAATATAAAGCAACTATTATCTCCCTACCTCCCTGCGGATCGACCCTTACTACCACTTGCTAGTTGTAGTTTGGTTATTATAAATATTATTTTTGGTGCACACAACGACAGATATCAAATTTTGGGGTCGTTGCCGGAGAGGCAGCGCTAGTTTTAGTTGTTTTTTATTTTAGTTTGTGTTTCGCCTCAAGGGAAGACTGAGTACCTTGAGGAAGTTCTTACTATTTCCTCTAGTGTTGTTTCTTAGGTCCTACAGGTCCCATCTAGAGTACTTCAGATGGGTCCACCCATGTTCTATTCTCAGGAGCAGCAGGTGCCGTTTTGTAGGAGATGCGGCGGTGCGGGACACATAGCTGATGCATGCAGGAGCCCTAATGAGAAGATGCTTGATTTTCATCGATTTAAGTACGACAATGCGTATAATTACGCTCCTACTTCACCGCATCAACCATATGTACCTCCTTATGTAACCCCACCACCATCCACTCCGTCACAGCAAGATTCGAATAATGAAGTTGCAGAATTGACGAGTCTAGTACAGTTGCTTATGGTGGAGGTACATAAAAGTAATGCGGCGAATGAGGTCTGAATCACGGAGCTGAGCTGAAATCTCAATTTGCTACATTAGATAAGAATGCAGCTGAGATACCGAGTCAATTTCATTCTCTGAATCAGCGTATTTGAGACCGTACATGCAATGACGCTGAGGAGCGGGTCTACTCTTGATGGACCTGAGAAAACTGCTGAAAAAGGGAAGAAGAAAAAGGGCGAGAAAAAGACGATCAACAGTAATCACGGTCGATCGACCACATCACCCAGTCGACCGACCAGTTCGCGCAACAGTGCAGCTTCTGGTCCTGAAGAAGCCAGCCGATCGACCATCCTCACTGGTCGATCGACTGAAAACGCAGCTGATGATGAGCCATTTCGTCCTCCAATGCCAGACAACTTGAGGGATTTCTTGTTTCAGGGTACGATGGCTCCAAAATTATCGAGGCAAGATCAAGATGCTGATGGGTCCGTTCCAATTCCAAAGTATGACCCTACGACGCTCAATGGTTCATTCCTGAGACGGACTGAAGAAGGTTCGAGCTATAACAAGGATAAAGTAGTGGATTTTCAGCCTAAATCCACCGATGCCAGTATGAGAGACCTAGAGGAGAGGGCTAAGTTACTTTTGCAAGCCCCTTATCCAGAGAGGCCGGTACCAACGAAGGATGAGGTATATTTTGAAAAATTTTAAAATGTCTTTCATAGTCTTAATGTGCAAGTATCTTTTCTTGAGTTGGTAAATCAAGTTCCCGCTTATATGAAATTCATGAAACAGCTTTTAAATAAGAAGCGAAAACTTGATAGGGTCGAGTCTGTTAATTTAACTGAAGAATCTAGCTCTTATTTGACTCACACTGCTCCACATAAGTTAGCTATCCCGGGTAGCTTTTCAGTCCCTTGTAATATTGGTACCTTCTCAATTGAGAAGGCATTATGTGATTTAGGGGCTAGTATTAGTGTCATGCCTTTGAGTCTTGCTAATAGATTAGGATTTACTAGATTTGCGGTCACTAATATGACAGTGCAAATGGCTGATCGTTCTGCGGTCCAGCCCGTAGGAGTCCTAGAGGATATTCCTGTGCAAATAGGAAAATTCTTCTTCCCAGTTGACTTTATTGTGCTAGACATACCCGAGGATGCCCATATCCCTATCATTCTGGGTAGACCCTTTTTGCACACTGCTGGTTGATGCGTGTCTTTTATATAAGGTTTTCACCTCATTTTTACACGCATTTCTGTGCTTTTTATGTAGCATCTGGCTACAAATACCCCCGAATATTCTACTTTGGTCCGTTATTGTAATTCGCAGGAATTGACCGAGGAGGAGCTAAATCGAGCCTTAATTGTCCCAATTGTACGCATTCATGGGAGATAAGGAGCCGGAGCTTAGGAATCTTACACTTGGAGGACGCATGAGCTGAGTAAAGGAAGAAACTCAAGTCCTGGCGTGCCTATGTAGCTCGATCGAGTGGTTTACTGCTCGATCGAATGCTTTATACACTCAAGGTTGGTCGATCGACCAGTTCAAGGAGTCGATCGAGGAAGTTCAGCAAGCAGTGCTCGATCGAGAGGTTGTCCTGGCTCGATCGAGTGATTTGGCCTTCGATCGAGTGATATTTCTCCTCGATCGAGGGGTTTTCGTATGCTTTTGGTTTATTTCCGCCTAATCTTTTATGGGCTTTTGTAATCAGTCCATAGATTAGGTTTAAGACAATTTCTCAGTATAAGACTGAGGAGGATATGACGTTACTGATATCTCTTGACTACGTACATTTCGACCGCTACTCTTGTTACTGTTCTTTGGATTTCTATTCTCTACATTTGTCACTCGGATTCGGTATTATCAATCTAATCTATTTCTTAATCATATTTACTGCTTTTAATTCCTTTTCTCTTTTTGCTTTATAATTGTTCAATCAGTCTCTTAATAGTTGTCATCATGCTTAGTTTTTATTATTTGGTTATTGCAATTGTCAATCCGACGATTATGAGTAGCTAATTTCCTATGCTAAGACTATAGGGGATCCATGATTTGAAGGGAGAGTAATCGATTCACTAGGTTAATACCAGTACCGTCTTTGTTGTTTAAGTGCTGCATATAATTGTAATTGCCTAATTGAGTCGACGCAATTAGACCCTTATTCTTTGTGGACCTTAACCTGGACCGAAAGGTTGGAAGAGGCAGACTAGTAGCGAACAATAGAGTATTGCAGCGAGGGCGAAAGTTAAACTGTTTACACTTTAGGGTGAATTAAGGACCGAAAGGTGACATTCGCTACCCCTTAGACCGTCTTTGCATTGACCGGGACCTAGATTACTTGACCGGATGATTATGGTGAACCGTTTGTCTTAGCTATTCTCTTTTATCTGTTAACCTCCTTCTTTTCATTTCTCTTCCCTTATTCTTTTAGTTTAGAAATCACATTTTATAAACCCCCAATTGGTTACTTAGACGAACTTGAATTTAAATGATTCCTACCTCTCGTGGATTCGACCCGACTTCCCTAGCTATATTAGTTAGAGCCAGTTGGTTATTTTTGACAGTACGTGACGGACGTGTCAAATTTTTGGCGCCGTTCGGGGAGGCAATTGTTCAATTTACTAGTTGTTTTATTTTTAATTCTTCTTTTAGTTTAAGGAACATCGTTCCTTAGACTATTCTTATATCTTGTCGGTAGTTTCTTCTTATGCGCAGGTCGCAAGGTGGTCCACTAGTACCTTTTGATCCCGAGATTGAGAGATCTCTGCACGTAAAAAGGAGACTATTTCAAGAACAACGAGCGAGAGGAAGAGCCTAGTTCTCGTGGTAGCTTTTACGAGAACGAGCTTTCCGAAGACAATCCACCGTCTTCTCCAGTTTCCAATTCATCAGTTGAATCTATCACTTTCCCAGATTTTCCCGAAATGGCTGAGGAAGCAACCATTGCTAGTCACTCCGAGCCCACGGCTGACAATCTCTATAAAGGGTTCGAATTACCGGGATATGCTAGGAAGTTCGAGCCAAAGCCTGCACACATCAATATGGTCGAGAAAAATCAGTTCGGGGAGGCTGTTGAAGATGCGGCTCAAAGATATGGAGACCTTCATTGATTATTCGCGCTCCATACCTCCTCCACCGGGCGTGACGGTGATCGATAAAAGAAACTATGTTCATCTTCTTACTCGCGATCTTTGCAAGGGAGTGGTACAGGATTTAGACCGAGCCTGCTCACGGCATAACAGATTGGAATACGCTAGCATTGGCGTTTTATAAGAAGTATTTCTCTGCTTCGAGAACCATCGCCATCAGAGCTCAGATAACAAGTTTCAAACAAGGGCCTGACGAGAACTTTCACGAGGCATGGCTTCGATTTAAGAAACTGGTGCGGACCATACCGCATCATGGTTTCGAAAAATGGAGTTTGTGCAACCATTTTTACAATGGTTTATATGATGATCAGAGGGCCATTTTAGATCTGCATGACCAATGGTCGATTTTTGACAACTTGGGGCGACCAAGGGATGGAAAATCATAGATGATTTAGCCACTCATAGGGCTGAATATGGGAATTCAAGGGGAAACCAAAGGAGAGCCATTGAATCCTCTTGAGAGCCGCATTAGAAGCCCTTACCGCGAGGTTTGACAAGTATGAACTAGGGGAGCTCGAAGGGAGGGATGTACCAGGTTAATGCTATGACAGACGGTCCTTTCGTCCCGTACAAGGTGTGGGGTAGATGGACATGTCTCGATTATTGTCCTAGTCCTTATGAGCAATGTGTCTTGCCTTTCAACATTACAGGCAAAACAACACTCATTACGAGCCGAATATCCACCCCAATTTGAGGTGGAGTAACCAGAACGTACTCAACCCCACCGCCCCTCCAAATCGGCCCGCATGACCCTATATTCCTCCACACGGAAGCAACAAGGCTATCGAAGCCTCCGTCTTTCAACCCTCCTAACCAAGGTGCTTCGTCATCTAGTGGGGTGAGTGAGATAGGTGAGTTAAAGTCCATGATGCAGTCCATTGCAAAGCAATTACAACAGAAGGACACGGCATTCAAGGCACTTGAGACTCAAGTTGCCCAACCGGTTTGAAAATCAATCTTCAAGGAAGCCCGGTCATTTACCGACTCAAAATGACAAGAACCTAAATGAGACGGTACATCTGATAGAGTTGAGAAGCGGTCTTTCTTATGAGGGACCGGAAGTATGTAAATCGGACGAGGAAGTCAGTCGCGATGATGAACAATGTTCGTTAAGAGAAAAGGACTCACGACAAATGAGTTACTCGATCAATCAAGTCGATGCTCGATCGAGTGGAAATGGTGAAGAATCTGGTCGATCGAGTAGAGTTCATGCTCGATCGAGTGAAGCAGATGATGAGGTTGGTCGATCGAGTGGTAAGTTTGCTCGATCGATCGACGCCTGGTGAAGAAACTGCTCGATCGAGTGAGCACATTGCTCGATTGAGTGATATTGATGACGGGAAGCTTATTCGAGAGCCTGCTAGTGCTCGTTTAAGCGAGGAATTACCAGAAAGGCCTCGTTCGAGAGGTAAGAAACGTCCAAAGGATACCGAACTTGCTCCGGAAGACACTTTGGAAGCGAGAAACAAGGGGCTCGAAATACCAATTACGGTTCCCTTCCCGAGGCGGCTGCATAATACCAAAGTAAATCAACAGTTTGGCAAATTTGTTGAACTTTTGAAGAGCTTGGAAGTTTCCGTGCCGTTCACTGAATTGCTGACTAAGGTACCCTCTTATTTACGATTTATGAAAGAAATTTTAGCACGTAAGAGGACTATTAATGATAATGAGACCGTAGCTTTGACGGAGGTGGGGTCAGCCCTATCTCAAAATAAGCTACCTCCTAAGCAATCAGACCCGGGTAGTTTTTCGATCCCTTGTCACATCGGTATGCAATTGATTGATAATGCGCTATGCGATTTAGGCGCTAGCGTAAGTGTTTTACCCTTGTCTCTAGCTAAGAGACTTGGTGTGACAAAGCTGAGTTGCACCAACAAGACTGTACAGATGGCCGACCGTAGTTTATCACGGCCACTAGGTGTAGCAGAAGACGTACCTGTTCAGATCGGGAAGTTCTTTATTCCCGTTGATTTTGTCGTCTTAGATATCCCCAAAGATGTGCACACCCCTATCATTTTAGGGAGACCATTTTTGTCCACTGCCCGTGCAGTAATAGACGTCGGGGAAGACTTTGACCTTTCAGGTAGGGGACGAGGAGCGACTTTTCATCGGTCCAAGTTCGGAGGGCTCCCATGCAAGCTCGGCCTTGCAATGCCCTCTCTTCTGTTGACCCTATTATTGACACTCCGGATGAAAATTTGGAGAATATTGCGGTTATTGCTAACCCTCCGCCTCATACTGAGAGCAAAAAGGAGGAAAATTCGTACATTTTCCTTATCGTAGGTACGGATGAAAGCAAGAAAGGAGTTGTCAAGGGACGGGGTCCAACCATTATCAATCACTGGAGCCAAGGATGCCAAAGAAGATGACAGAGGGCGAGAACGAAGACGATTCGAACCTACATAGATTGGAACTATGTTCCTCCTCCTCTTGCAAACAGTAAGTCAAGCTCATGGAAATCAAAAGAGGACCAAGCATCGCTGAAGTGACGTCCTCGGTCAGAAAGCCCACCAAGGGGCTGCGAAAGTCGATGGGAATTAAACGGGAAATGCCCGTGTAACAAATTGTAATAGATATTTGTTTGAATTTCTTTTGAATTTCTTTATTACGTTTTTAATTAGGACAATCAGTTTAGAAAATTCTTTAGCTTAGACTAAGACTATAGACCGTTTTGCTGCGTATTTGGTATTTTGGGATGTCTTTGGATGTATTCTATGCAGGTTTGGGGAAATGTCACGCATTTCGAGGAAGTAAAGACGGAAATCAAGGAGCCTACACGAGGAAGTCCTCGATCGAGTACTTTTTGTACTCGATCGAGTAGAAATTGGGTCGATCGAGTGCCTGGTCACTCGATCGAGGAAGGCCACAGAGGAACCGGTCGATCGAGAGGATTGTTACTCGATCGAGCAAAGGGGACATCAAAAGTCCTCGATCGAGTGATTAAAACCACTCGATCGAGTGAAATGAACAGTGGACACGGGAGTTTTCTTCCTTAAAACTCTTATTTTCCTAATTTTATTTCATTTCACCCCTAATTTCCGTCTAAACCCTCCCTAATTGCGATTTTCACTCCCCCAAATCCCTGCATTTCTTGCCCAATCTCCAAATCCGCCACCTACAATCCCTTCATAGCTAATTAATCTTCAATAGCCCCTTATTTTCCACCTCTTTTGTGCTCGTTTTCGCGGTTTTTAAAGGGAATTAGGGTTCGCGGGTTTTTCAATCGAAAATCCGCCTTTGTTGCTTGTTATTTGAAGTTTAATTGCTTATTGTAGGATAATCATCATCAAGTAAGTGTTTCTTTCACATTCTTTGCAATTTCTCTTCATTTATTTCGAATTTCATGAGGTGAATTTGAATTAGGGTTCGAAATCCATGTCTAGTCGATTTTATTTCGATTTAATTGTGTTTATATACCCTTAAATAGCTTGTTGATGATCTTTTCGCAATTCCTCGCTGTTGCTACATGTTTAATTCGAATTTTGCGCGAGATTCCGCGATTAGGGTTTCTGTAAGTCGAAATTTGTCGACTGTCAGACGGTCTTTTCTGTCGCCTTGCTTGCTTAACTTCAGTTCTTTCCTACTTCTTGCTGTTGTTAACTGCTGTTTACCGTCCCCTATTGCCTTTACATGCTGTGAATCATTGGGAATCTTGCGCTGTGAGTGTTTTTTTTTGTCTGCTAGGAGTTCCACATGCTTTTATATGCGGCTTTCATGCCTCTTAGTCTCCTTTCGCAGTCATTATTTTATCATATTACCACCACTCACATGTCTTGCTTTTCGAATTTTTGAGGAATTATTGGGTTTTGCTTCTTTGGTAGTCGAATATTTTTCGATTGATAGGCCATTATTTTTCTTTGTCACATGTTGGTTAACGGGTTGTTTTAACCACGGTTAGCAGCATCTTCTCTTATTCATGCCCTTGATACTTTGCAGGATGGACGCGAGCTCCGCCTTCTACCAAGACGTCCTCCACCCGTCCGCAAGCGAGTCGGTGGTCCCTGCTGTTACCACTACTTCGCCTGGTTACCACCATAGTTCACCTTTGTCTCGCCTCTACCGGACCTTTGTCCATCTTTGGAACGAGGATTCATCCCTCGTTTTCCGTCTCCTGGCATGGCACCACCGAGGCCACATCGCAGGCTAGCCGATTAGCCATCACCTCCAGCCCATCGGCGGCTACGGCTACGACTACGGCTACGGCTACGAGGAGAGGGCGACGTCACACCTTTACGAGCGGATGCCCACGGTACATTGCGAGATGAGACGGGATATGGCTTTGTTTGTATTCCCGCTCTACGAGTTCCATATCCGAGCCCGGCGACCGATTCAGAGGGTGGCCGCATCCCTCCTTATACCGATACCCGGCGGACGGGTACCCTCCACTACCTTCGACTCGGAGGAGGAGCCGGAGGAGAGAGCGGTAGCACGAGAGGTGCGGATTCTGGCGAGAAGCGGCACACGAGCGCCGAGAGAGGAGGAGAGTGACCCTCCGTTCGTACCCGGTCCGGAGGATCAGCCTGGAGATGACGACTGAGTCTCCCCCTTGTTTGTTGCTGGTTTGGGGAGACCGTTTTGTTGAGTCGGAGTACCTGGGAGACGGCGGTGCCGACGACGAGTAGCTACTGGTCTACTCACTTCCCCAGTTTTCAGTCTGGTTTGGGGAAGTTCGCTTTTGTATGTACATTACTCTTTTCATTTTTGTCTCCTTTATTTATTTTTCTTTTGTTGGTTGTATACCCCCATCCCCCATTTTTCTGCTGGTGTATGCTGGAGGACAACGAGGGCGTTGTCCGTTTTGGTTTGGGGAGGGTATTGCATCCTTTTGAGTCTGCATCTGCATTTGTTTTGCATTCACGTTTAATTTTTCAGTTTGCATTTGTTGTTTATTTTCATAAAAATCAAAAATCCAAAAAAAAATTAGAAAATGTCAAAATTCAAAAAAATTTCACGTTTATTTTTGCATTTAGGTTGAGTCGAAACGGTAGATTCCCGTGATGAAATTGCACTTTAACTTGTCAATTTACTTGAGCCTTGCACCTTATTGATAGTTTTTAGCTTTGTCATACGCATAATCTACGAATTTCTGTTCAAATAATAGCCGATTTGTCTAGACTTGACCTATAAACGGCAAACTACTTAAAAATTCTGAGTTTTAGAGCCATAACTGGTGACATTCATGACCAGTTCATTAGGAATTTTGAGAGTAGTACTCCTTGCATAGCATGTTTGTCTCATTTGCACATTTATGACATTCAAATTCTCGTCAAATGCACATATTCGGGTTTGTGGTTGGTGTCACATGCAGGGAGGGTCTTGCAAATTCCCCTTTCTTTACATCTTTCACCCATTTAGCTCCACTTTAGCCAAAACTTGCCTTTTTGACCCATTAGCTACATTCCAAACTAAGCCTGCCTAGTCAAGCTAGTTAGTTTGTCCTCTTGTGGTATGTTTTCCATTGCAGTTTGGTCTGTCATTCTTGTTGGAGTTGGTGTCTGTATTAAGGAAGGAGGAAAGAAAAAAAAAAGAGTATTGAAAAAGAAAAAAAAAGAAGGAAAACGTGAAAGAAAAAAGAAAATGAAAAAAAAAATGAAAAACAGAAAAAAAAGAGAGCTGGAACGAAAAGAAAAAGAAAGAAAAATTTTGTTGTGAAAAAAGTTGTCCCCTCTTGTCAGAGTTGAGAAGATGTTCGAAGATGTACAATCGACAAGAGGGTTGGTTGTTTCAGTTAGTTGTTTCAGACGATGTGTTTAAAAAAGGGAACTTTGTGACCGTCTGACTCCTCCACTCTTTTTCTATTATTTTTTTGAGGAGATTGTGTTTGAGTCTAGTGAGTTTTGTGCCAAGTGAAGGGCACTAGTACTTAGTTTCTCAGTCAGTTGAGATCCGGATGGTTTCACTATGGTCCTGTTAGGAACTAGCTTGACGCTTTTACCTCCACTTTTCCATAACTTGTTTAGCCTTTTCTCACCCGAACCTCACTATTCCCATATTATTTGCAACCCTCATTTGTGACGGACATTGTTGGTTGGAATTTGTGCATTAGTACTTGAATTGTCTTTCATTTTTGTTGCATGCATGCTATGTAGGTCGTAATTAGGTGAGTGACTGTCTTTCTTCTCTCTTTTACATATTACATTTGCCCTTTGCTTCATGAGAGAAGAGTGACCACGTGAGAGTCCGGTTTTGTTGGTCTTGCAAGGTCGATAGGTCAGCTTATTTATGAACAGCTTATAATTCGTTTGCGTATTGACTGCTTGGCTTTAACTGTTGATTCTCGTTGCATTAAACTGGTTCAAGTAGACAAGTTAAGCTAGCTCTGAGTTATCATTTCCGTTCCATTAGTTTAGTTTTGAGTTTACTCGAGGGCGAGTAAAGGTTTGGTTTGGGGTGCAGTTATTGATGTTGGTTCAGGGACACTAACCTTTAAGGTGGGGAAGAAATCCATTAGTTTTGCCCAGACTTATAGGAAGAAAGATGCAATGTGTCATGTGACTTGTAATGCGATTTCAACTCGTAAGTCTTATGTTGTAATTACTGACACTCCTCCTTCATTACCTGTGCCTATTTCTGTTATGACACCTCCGCCCCAGAATGGGAGCAAATTGGAGGAGAATTCTTCTGTTTTGGATGTTGTAGGAACCGGTTTGGGGAAGAAAGAACCGCTGATCGCTCCAGCTGTTAAGGAGCCCATTGATCAGAGAGGTGGTTTGGGATGTCTGAGCTATGCAACTGACGAGGAGCCGGGTGAGGAGCCCAAGACGAAGGAGCCAGTATAAATTTCGGAGTCGGATCTTGAGTGTGAGGACCTAGAAGATGATGGCCATGCTTGGGAAGATGCTAGAGATGATCCATTGAGTATTCCAGTCGGAGTAGAGTGGAGTCCAGCTTCTAAGATGAACACTGCGGAAGCTACTTCATGTAGACAGAAGCCTTGGTCGGAGATTTTCCGCAGTTTCCGTTGATCTATTCGTTTCTTAGACCTTTTAAAGACTATTTTATTGCTTTTAGACTTTTTATTGTTTTGGTTTGCACGAGACTTCGCTTTAATAAGTTTGCTTAGGATTTAAAGACTTTAGACTGTTACTTTGGGTTTTGCGCAATTTTTGGGCGCGTTATTATGTGTATTTGCAGGTTCATAGACCATATTAGCTCAATTTATTGAGCTAATTCGAAGAAATCAGAACTTACAGCAGGTTTCTCAGTCAATCGACTGGCCAACTTGGTCGATCGACTAACTGCTACAGTTACAGAAGCTATTGTTTGTGTCACCTTGGTCGATAGACTGGATGATGTGGTCGATCGACCGCCCAGCGCTGCTGTACTTGTTTTCGATCACTCCCCTGATGTGTTTGGTCGAATTGCGGAGTTGAGGGAGTCTTTTCTCCACTTTATTCTCCGACTCATTTCTGTTTTCTTCCGATTCTTTATTTTGCACATAATTTTGCGTTTCGTAAATTGCTTTCTCGGATTACGCACGGTACTTTTGTTCATCTTCTCAGGTACTTATTGGTAGCACTGCTGGCTACTGAAACCTCCTAGCTCACGCTGGTTTGGGGAGGTTTCATGCTGCGCTTAAAGTCTTGTGAGTTTCCGAGTCCTTCTTTTATGTCAATTTTAGTTATAATTCCGCAAAATCCCGTTTCCTTTGCTATTTTCATTATATGATTTTGCACAATGGGGACATTGTGTGATTTGGTTTGGGGAAGGGTTTTGCGTCGCATTTGCATTATTTTTATTGCATTTCTGTTTCACGTTTATTGCACTTCAGTTTGCATTTGTTGTTTATTTTCCTATATATATATACAGAAAATTCAAAAATTTCAAAAAAAAAAAATTCAAAAATTTCAAAAATTCAAAAAAATTGCACGTTTATTTTAGCATATAGGTCGAGTCGGAACGGTAGTATTTCAATGATGACATTGCATTTTCATCTGTTTATTCCTAAGCCGTGCTTAATTGACATGTTATTAGTAGAATCACATATGCATACCTACGAGTTTTTGTTAAAATATTTGCTGGATTATAGACTTGACCTGAAATTTTGGCAACCTACTTATAATTTCTAAGGATTAGAGTTCATATAACTGGTGTCATTTGTGACCAGTTTCATGTAGGATTGTGAGTAGTTACTCTTTGCATATCATGTATCAATAATTTGCACATTTTTGAAATTCAATTGCTTTTTTGCCTGCATACATTCGGGTTAGTGGTTGGTGTCACATGCAGGGAGGTGCTTGCAATTTCCCCTTTATTTCATCTTTCCCATTGAACTCCACATTAGCCAAATTTGCTTGTTGACCCTTAGCTACATCCAAATTTAGCGTGCCTTGTCAAGCTAGTTTAGATTGTTTTGCAGTATATCATTTATTGTGCCAAGTTTGGTTTGTATCCAGTGATTTGGAGTTGGTATTTAATGAAGAAAAGGAGGATGAGAAAATAATTGAAAAATGAAAAAATGAAAAGGAAAAAAAAGAAGAAAAAAAAACGTGGAAAAGAAAAAAAGAAAAGAAGTTGAGAAAGTTCGAAAAAAGAGAGAAAAATGATGAAAGAAAGAACCGTGAAAGGAAAAGATGTTGTTTATAGACGGTTTCACTCCTATGCTTTATTTACATTTATTGAGGAGTATTTTCAGTTTGGTTTGGTGAGTTTTGTGCCAAATGAAGGGCATTGTGCTTAATTCTATAATTGAGTTGGAGATGGATGTTGCCATATGGTTTTGTTTAGGTACTAGCTTGATCACCTATACCTCCACATTCCCATAAATGTTCTGCCTTTTCTTACCCAATGCCTCACTTTACCATATTTTTGTAAGCCCTCGGCTGTGACAGGACCTTGTTCGGTTGGAATGTATGTACGGTAGTTAGAATTGTCGATCATATTAGTTTCATGCATGATTTTGTGGGTCGTAGTTTAGGTGAGCGGCTATTTATCTTCTTCTATTAAACATATAAGCTTACCCTTTGCTTCATGAGAGAAGAGTGACCCGTGAGAGTCCAATTTTAAAGGTCTTGCGAGGTTGACGGTTTAGCAGTTTTTGACGACTATATAACTCGTTTGCATGATTCTTATTACTAATTGATTGTTGATTTTTAGCATTAAACTGGTTTAGGCTTTACAGTTTGCATTTCGCTCTGAGATTAAACTCGTTCCATTAGGTTTTAGGATCGAGTCTAGTTCTTGCTTGGGGACAAGCAAGGGTTTGGTTTGGGGAAGTTTGATGTGTGTCTAATATATGATGTTTTGCACCTCATTTTACACGCATTTTAGAGCTTAATTAGTAGTTTATTCTACTATTTCTCCTATTTCCGTCTACTTTTGTGTTTTTGTGTGATATTGCAGAAATATGAAGATTTCAGCGGAAAATGAGCCAAATCCGTCCCTAAGTGTTTAGCATAGCATTTGACATGAAGGGAAAGCATGAGGAATGAACTTGGTGCGCGTTTCAAGGCCTAAAAGATAGCAAAAGCATGGTTGCGTACAAGTTGCAAAGCATTTGACAAGCGAAGAAGCACTTCACGATATTGCAGCCTGCTTCAGATGGCTATATCTCGAGTTCTAGAGCAGATAATCGAGTGATTCCAATTGGAGGTGAAAGCTTATCCTTTTTGCTTTCCAACGCCGCGTAGAATGCCTGATTTGACCAAGCAATGAAAAATGGCAGCTGTTTTAAGATCGGTGGGCGATGCAGGAATCGTTAGAATACATTACTGTACAGCGCTCTTGGTCGATCGACTGGTCCAAGTGGTCGATCGACCACCCCACGAGCTGATGCGCAAATTAAAAGACGAGGAAGCCCATTGTAATTAGGTTTAGGAATAAGGGTTTTACATGACATTCCTATATAATGTAACCCCTTCCTATTCATTAATCTATCATTGATTAGCTTAGTTTAAATCAGTTCCTATCATACATTCATTATTCGTAGTTTAGAATTCTCATTAACGTTCGTACCTTATTTGCTTTCGGATTCATCTTGTTCCTTTGCATCGGTAATTCTAATCTTTAATTTCGGTATTGTTTTAATCATTCCGTAGTATTAATTCCTGCTAGATAGAATCCCAAAGCCCTAGTTTTAGTTTTTCTGCGAGTTTATTCATTCAATATTTCAATTATGCAATTCTCTATGCTTATTATCAAATTAGTTTTCGTTATTAATTCCATTATGTCTAGGTAAATACCCTTTGCTAAGATGTAGGGGAGCTATAGCGTAGATGACATAAATTATAGGCGATTTCGATTAACGGTATGGTCGATCGAGCAGTACCCCTGGTCGATCGACTGGTTACGCGTCTGGTTTTGCTTTGTTTGTTTCGTTAAGTGCTTTATCTTTCAATGAGACCGAGAGGAGACTTGATAGATGCTCAAATTTGACCATCCCGTAGATCGAGAGATAGGAATGGACAATATTTAACGAATTAAAACGACTAAATTGCTAAGATCTAGAGATAACGTGATTTAGTTTGCATTAGGAATCATTAATCAAGAACAAGAGTTAGTATTAATGAGACTTAGGGATTAGTAGCATAGGCCGAGAGGTAGTTACTATTTAACATGGACCGAGAGGACTTGTTTTCCCCTTCCTTCGCGACCGTATTTCGAAGTTACCTAGGATTATGTGCCATCGCAGCTATAGTAAACCGACCGTCTTAGCATTTCTTTTATTATCGTTTACATCCATATTTACTTTTATTTGTTTTTTTGGTTATTTTAGACTTAATTCATATCAAAACCCCCCTCACTGTTACCGATAGACTGAAATATAAAGCAACTATTATCTCCCTACCTCTCTGCGGATCGACCCTTACTACCACTTGCTAGTTGTAGTTTGGTTATTATAAATATTATTTTTGGTGCACACAACGACAGGTATCAGAGGGAATGAACTTGCAACTAGTTGCCAGACTGAAAGATCAGCCTTTGTCTTCTGTAATTGTTTTAGCAAGTGGTCGGTAGATGTATCTTCGCCATCATTTCGTGTG
Source organism: Silene latifolia (assembly GCF_048544455.1). Taxonomy (NCBI): domain Eukaryota; kingdom Viridiplantae; phylum Streptophyta; class Magnoliopsida; order Caryophyllales; family Caryophyllaceae; genus Silene; species Silene latifolia. Next base: position 128,870,091 of record NC_133538.1, read on the forward strand.
ACGACGTTGGTGTTGGTAACTGGACCATTGGCTATGGGACCGTTTTGAGAAATGTTTTAATATGGACGCCCTGAATGAGTAAGATGGTCTATATCTGGGTCTTCACTATTTTTGACTATGTCCTCACTAATCTTGACTAGGTAGTGCTCGGTGAGGTATTCGTCTTCATCATCATCGGCCTATATACCGTGGACCGTAACAAGTTCTCTCAACCTGATGATTTGTGCTTCTAAATGGATTATTTGATCGATTAGGCTATCAACCTCGGTTACCACTTCTTGCATTGTAGAATTTTGAGAGAGATTTAGTGGCATGCTCTCCTTAGGTATGGTGTTTGGATTGTGGAGGGATGCTACTATACCTTCCAGTTCTGAGACTTGTCTATTCACACTCCTTGCCCATGCAACAATGTCGGCGATGATAGCATAAATGGTGGAATAACTCCCCTCATCTTCTAATGCATTGTTCTCATCTTCGATTTGAGAAATGAGGTGCAAACAATCTAAGGTAGATTCTTCATTTGTAATCATTAGAAGTTTAAGAGGATTCAGAGTATTGTTAGGCTTAACTCCAGGATGTATGGGTAGGGGACCGTCTTCGATCATATCTTGAAGGACATGTTTTAGTTTGTAACACTTCTCTGTATCGTGTCCCTTACCTCTATGATATTCGCAGTATGAATTTTTTTCCCAGAACTAGGACTTCTTTTCTGGATCAGGTGTAGGCCCTATGGGTTGGAGCTTACCTTGTTTCATAAACTTCTTCAAAGCATTGGAGTACGTGTCACCAATGTTTGTGAACTTCCTTTGGGGGTTATTCTTCTTTGTCGATTCAAGAAGATTAACCTCATCAGTCTTGCTAGTAGGGCCATAAGAACAACTCGTCGAGCCTTGATATCCATGACCTACCGTTTTGGACAAGAGTCCTTTACGGATGTCATCTTCGATTCTTGTCCCTAGCACAGTTAAGTCCTTGAAGGTCTTAATGTTTTGGTACCTTAAGTGATTTTCATAAATGGGTCTTAAGTTATCCAATAATTTTTCTACAAGGGTAGCTTCATCCGGACGCTCGACAAGTTGTGTACTAGTCTTCCTCCACCTACTTAGGAAATCAGTGAAGCCTTCTTTCTCATTTTGGGTAAGAATCTCTAAAGTGCGCATATTGACTTGTATTTCAGCATTATCCGCGTATTATTTAGCGAATTCGATTGTGGGGTCATCCTAGGTGTCAATCTTCTTGTGCTCTAGAGAATAGAACCATTGCTTAGGAATGGTATCAAGAGATGAAGGAAAGATCCTTAAGAACATCTCGGGTTTGATGCCTTTGATAGACATGTAGTCTTTGAAATCACGAACGTGGTTCAAAGGGTTTTCATATCCCTTGAACTTTGGGATGTCAGTCATGTTGAAGTTGGTTGGTAATTTGGCACTCACGGCCTCATACTTGCGATTGTTTTCCCAATAGATATCGTCTCCTTTGAGGTACATTAGTTGCTCCTCCAAGTATTGGAGTCGCTTTTCAGCATCATTAAGACCTACTGGAGGTTTGATTTCTGCTTGTCCAACATAGGGTGGAAGGTTGTCATTCACACATTCACTAGGAACTTCATCTTCTACAGGAGGTAATCTAGTTTCTACCGCAACAATCCGACTTTCAATAGCATTAAAGTGTTCATAAGCTTGTTCTTGACTCGTTTGGAGACGAGCGAGCGCGGCTAGGATTAGATCACTACTATTTTGGGGTTGTCCATTGACACTTGCGCGTCTAGTTCCAGACATCTTGGAAATTGGATAAAAGATTGACGACGAATCAAAACACAATCGACCACTCTAGCACACTTACTCAAAGAAAAGACTCGAATTGTGACGTGGTGGTGTGCTACTTGTGTCAAGTGAGGTTTGAAAATGGCAAAGTTTTGAAATGTTTGTCCTAATGAACTGTAGTGTAGTTGTGGGAGTGTTTACTCGAAGTGAGGTTTTGAAATGGGTTTTGAGGCCCGAATTTTGACTCGATATTTGGACAGGGTTTTCGACTCATTTTGCGTTAATTTGGGCCATTCCTCGAAAATATTTATATTTTGAAAGAGGTTTTTTTTTTTTTTTTTTACAAAATTCATCATGGTTTTATTTAGAAAATGGTTATCACATATGATACAAGAATTCAAACAGGCATTATACCGGTATTCTGAGTGCATTTAAAGGGTTTTGGCTTAAAAGGGTGGGTTGCCATACCGAGCAATCAAACCCGGGTCTGTAGAGAGGTCCGCGTCAAACAAGAGTAACGCCGGTTCCTAGTCCATTTCCTCGAGTAGTGAAAGCCCTTGATACGAACATGAGTAAGCATCATGGTATGGTTTACGTCAATCGCTATCCATCTTTAGGCCCAGATAAGATTTTGGACCGTCCAGACGGGACGATTGGTCGAATGGGTTGGGTTGGGCCTAGAAAGGCCGAACAAAACGATCTAAGAAGATCGAGTAATGAAAACCGACAACTGTCTCATATAAACTATTCCCTAACCTTGTTCAAGTTTCACCCTTGGCAACACGTAAGTGTATTACTCCCCAGCGGAGTCGCCAAACTGTGGACACGGGGAGGCCACTGGGGCGCTTCGGAAAACAAGTGTTTGCATTTGTGGAGTCGCCCCTAATTTATTGTGGAAAATTGAAAACCGTTCGATTACTTCGCGTCATGTCAAGACACAAAGTAATGACATAGACACTAAGAACTCATTACCCTTAGCATTCTATGTCTAGAATGACTCTCGTGGATGCCAATGAACACGGATGTTCATAGAGATCTGGAGTAAGGGGTGAGGGTACGTATTAGGAATCTCTTTTGATCGAACAACTAATCCCGCCCGCCTCGATAGCGGCCTCTACTAATTATTAGGGAAATCTTCTATACTCGGTATGTTGTCAATTATATGCATGCAATGCAACATCCAATAAATTTATCCTAGCATGCGAGAATTAACTAAGTCAGTGAACATGTATTTAGCATACATTTGAGTCAAAATAAGGAATTAAGGTTGATTACATGTGAGAGCAAACAAACGATAATAAAGAGTACGATAAATAAGAATAAAATAAACAATGATAAAAATTACAATAATTATAACGATTCAATGATTTACGTCGAAAATACATTTTAAATGGATACTTTTAGAAAAGAAAAGGAAAATAATTAAAATTAGAAAACGAACAGATTAGTGGTGATATTACGATTAATAGTTGATTAATACACAAGATAACAAATTAGGTCATAGAAAGAACGGAAGTTTAGATACAGAAATCACCTGGAACAGGCGCATCAGTGCTGCGTCCCTTGGAAGAGGTGCAGTGGTCCCTGCGTCTGTTCCTGAGGTGAGTTCTGGCTGTGAAGCCGGAACTGCGTATTGTTAATGTTCGTTGGTGAATTTAATGATCGATTATTAATGTTCGACTCAAGTAGAAGTGATTTAACGGATTATTTACATGTGAATTGGTTATAAAAGCGATAAAAACGAACATAAATTAATTAGAACGGATTAAAGTGAATTATAGACTAATCACAAATTAGGTTTATTAATACAAATTAATTATGTTTGCTATGTTAAACTATTGATGAGGATTATGTTAAACTATTGATGAGGATGGTGATAAACAGATGAAAGATATACAAAAGGCGAATTCCAGAGACTTGATATGAATAAATCGAATCTCTAAAACCCGGGTTTGATTTTAATGACGAAAACCCGCAAATATTGATTAGTTGGGATTTAAGTCGGATTTAAAGGTGATAAAATAATTATGAATTATGTATTATAATTATACGAGTGGAAATATGAAGAAAATAAGACAAAACGAAATAAAAGAGACGAATCAACAAAGAACAAAGGAAGAAGAAGAAAGGTAAAAACTGCGGCAGCCTCAGGAAGAGGCGCAGCAGTTGCTGCATTTCTTCTCGACGTCTGTCTTCTGTTAATCCGTGAAAATAGGTTTGATAAAAGGTTTTGTAAATCGGTTTCAAACCTGTTTTCGACGTAAATCTTACAATAATTTATACAATAAAAAGTAAAATAATAAAACATGGGATTTACACCCTCAGACTTACATGTTTGACGAAACGAGATTAACTAAGTTAACGATTAGTGATTGCTCGACTCGAATGTATGATGAAAGTGCCTTCGTAAGAGGAACTAAATTAAATTGATTTGAATAATTGAGTGGAGTTGGTCAATTTGGTCGGTCATGCAAAACGAGACTGTTACTCAGAAGGATCCGAGCTTATGTGGTCGAAAGTTCGACCACGTAGACGTCAACAAGCAAAGAGAACGGTCTTAGAATGCAAAGGGAGAAGAGAAGGGCGGACACTCGCGTGAGAAATATGAGGAACGAAGGTCCCTATTTATACTAAGCACACAGAGGGATTAGGGTTACGGTAAAATTTTGGAAACAAATCTCGAAAAGATTTGAAAATACGCATAAAAGAGCTAGGGAAGAGGCGCAACAACCACTGCGACACTTGGAAGAGGCGCAAAAGGTGATGCGTCCTTTCCCCAGAGGTTTCCTCCTGCGGAAGAAAGATTTTCCGCGTTTCTGTTATGGAATTGCGGTAGATCTCAACTTCCTTATTACTTAAAATATGATTTCGGGATATATTTTTCCAAAAGATGAAAACATTAAATTATGGAATAGGAATATCCGGAATATTCCAGAACATTTCGAATCGACATTTTAAACGGTTTATTAGAAAATGAAGACGGTTTTTGACCCGGACTTCAAATGAACTCTAATTACCGTCAAAACGTCCGTAATGGCACGTAGATGACGACCAAGGGGTAGACACAAGTATTTGAGCTATCACTTGACGATAAACTTACGAACTGTCATAAATCATTCCGTCTACCAAACATGCGGCCCAATCATCACCGGGTGATTTGCGAGAGGTGCAGAAATGTGGTATCTACAATACATAACCAACATGAGTTGGGAGTTAATTATGGGATTATAGATCGGTACCGTGGGTTTGACCTGACACTTGACCTTTGGGAGACTCGTGGAGTAGGGTTATATCAATGGAATTAGGACCATATCTGATTTATTTATGGATTTGCAGTAAGTAGGAAATAATGTTGAACCTGGATCATAGTCATTTGTGGAATTCATTGGTGAGTGTATGAGACCGTATTTTGAGGTTGATAGTTGAACTTCGGGACGAAGTTCTCTTTTAGGGGGAGTGAATTTAACAATTCGGATACTAAGGAAAGGGAAACTTCACGGAATGTGAGGAAGTAGTGAGAAGGGAACACCGAACTTTGGAAATAGAGTACACATGAGATTTGAAGAAATAGTCAAAAAGGGAAGAGTGAGGTGAAACTTCGGGGACGAAGTTTATTTTAAGGGGGGAAGATTGTAATACTCTGTATTTAATAATTATATAATAATAATAATGGAATAATAATAATAATAATAATAATAATAATAATTGGATGGTAAGGATAATAATAATAATAATAATAATAATAATAATAATAATAATAATAATAATAATAATAATAATAATAATAATAATAATAATAATAATAATAATAATAATAATAATAATAATAATAATAATAATAATAATAATAATAATAATAATAATAATAATAATAATAAAGTTATATGTGATATGTATATACATACATACTATGCCTACCATTCTACCATATACCCCCACCCATACTACCTTATCCCTTATCCATTCATAAACACTTTTCCAGCATACAAAATTAGAGAGAATCCTTGAGAGAAAGAAGAGAGAAAAAGAGAAGAAAAGGAAGATCGCCTTTTGTCCCTCCGCCTTGAGATCGTAAGGTAAACCGTCTTATGCTAGCCTTTATATTATTATTTTTATACCGTTGACCCATCCCGACCTTGACCCACCTCTGACCCGCCTTTGACCACCATAGGGGCTACCGTTGACCACCTATATGGGGTTTGACCGAGTACAAAAAAGGAGTTTTGGGGGGGTTTGTGTCGCGGGTTAGGGCTGCTATTTTACGGGAGTTTCGGGTCTGTTTGTGTACGGGTTTTGGGTGTTGATTTTCGAGGGTGGTGAGCTGAGTTGAGGGATGGTCATGGGTGGCGGTTAGGGTGGCTGTAGGTGGCAGTTTTAGGTGTTAAAAAGGGGGGTGGCGCGAGTTGATGCATTGTGTAATGTTGTCGTGGTTGTTGCAGCTAGTTGTGGTGGTTTGGTTGGGTGTGGGGTCGGGCCTGGTGGCATCTTGGTGCGGCGGTGGTGTCCTGACCACGGTGGTGGTTGCAATAGTGAAGAATTGCTGGTGAGGGAGGGAGTTGTGTGTCGTGTGTATAGTGGGTGCGGGTTGTGGCCGTGGACCATCATGGCCGGTGGTGGTGGTCCATGGTGGCAGGGGAGCTGGTGGTGGTAATTGGGTTGAGTCGGGTTTTTGGGTAGTGTATAAGACGGGTTTAATTAACCGTGTACGTATTAGATCCGTATAATTATACGAATTGGTGTAATGAGATTTGTATAATTATACGTATTTGTATACGTATGAGATTAGTATATTTATACGTATTTGTATATGTATTTGTACGATTAGACGAGTATAATTATACGTATTTGTATTATTATCGTATTTTAGGAAATGTGTTTTGTGAGACGGTTTTACGAGATGGGCCTAGCTTGTTTGACGGTTTGCGTATGCGGATTGCTAAAAGGTAGGTTTATCCTACTCAGTTTCATTGTCGTATTTATTTACAAAATGACTCTTTATCATTAGTTTGCATTGAGTGAGTCGGTAATTGGCATGTTATATCGTATATCGTATTTGTGGTGTTCTCTCGTATGTCGAAGGACATGGTGTAGATACCCAGTATCTGCTGAGACTCCAACAAACACCTGATGATTATTGGACTACAACATGTTTTGGAACCGCGTCGTTTGATCGACAGTTTGTGTACAACTTTACGTCGGAAAACTTAAAACGATTTCGAAAATAAAACATTTCAAAACTTTTCAAAAGTATCTGGAGTGTTTAATGCACGACGACGGGGTCGCAATGACACTAACTAGAGTCAAAACCGACACCGGCCAAAAACCGACTCAAAAATTCAAATCCCGACTCCAACAACGAGTCAAACCGAGTCAACCACAAAAAACAAACCATTTCAAACCTTCTATACTAAGATTTCCCGGATTCATGAATGGCCATGTACCAAACATGTGACTACAAATCCTAGGATAGAACAAATCATGATTGCACTTGTGTGAAAGTGACAGGACAACTCGAAGACCCGCGACGTGGCTCGCGCCTCTTTGAGCAGCCCAGGTGGCCACGTCGCTCAAAACTGACACAACCACTCATTTTCCTATAAATACCCCTCAAATGCCCCCATTTGAGAACTTACGCGAGTGTCCGCCCCCTCTTTTCTCCCTTAAAATTCTCGACTCGACTTCTTAAGTCACAATCCGACGCGTATTTACGACCTACCGATCGTAAATACAAGCCTTACACATTGTTTGGTATCGTCATCGTGCATTAAATCACTTGACCGACCATTTCGACCACTACACCGTCACTAATATTAATAAAACACTCTTTTTACTTTCCAAAACGGTTTTAAACCGAGTCTTTTCCGACCAAACGAGTTGTTACACTTACGTCGGTTTCTCGCCATAACCAAACATGTAAGTATGAGGATGTAAAAATCCTTCTTTTATCATGTCTTTGCTTGTTTTATGACCATAAAATGCTAAAACATGCATAACACGATCCAAAACATAGGATAGACGAACCAAAACTGAGTTTTGGCCTGAGGTAGAAGCCCCTTGTTCTGCACAGAGGCCCGCGCCTCAATGGGGTGCCCAAGTCAGAACTCAACCGTGTTTGTTCTCGTCCTTCCTCATTAATCTATTTTCATATTTGTAATCAGTTTTTACCATTTCGAATGTTTTCAAACCCTTTTGTTTATTTTTACAAATTTTAACCATAAAACATTTTTCACCCTTGGTTCTTAATACGATGACGGTTTAATCCGTGTTCCGGTGATAATATTTGGTTAATAACATTTAAAAGGTATTTTAAAGCCTTTTATTTCATTTCTTTACATTTTGAGAGGTATTTTAAAGCCTTTCATCATTTCTTTACATTTCCAAAATAAACATATTAGTCATCAACACAAAGTCATCCTTGGTTCCATATATCATGCCGGATTTTAACCCGGGTACGATGATGAGTATCGACTAATTATATTCAAATGAACTTAAGATAATTAGTTCATGCTCATTCTCAAAACTATCCATGTCAAGTCGAACCCGACACCGAATATCATCAAAATAATGATGATTATTCGAGTCTCGTTCCTCAAATCAACAAATACGGTCCAAACGACCCTTTCAAACCAAAACGGGTGTAAATACCCACTTTTCAACACGTTTCATAAACATTTTTCAAATGCTCAGAGCATGGCATATAACCGTTGACTGACCCGCGCCTAAACATGCCATTTTTTTTCTATTTTCAAACCAGGGGAAACCCCCTTACACTGCCAACAGGCTCGCGCCTTATATGGCTGCTTGGTGCAGGGTCTGTTCGCTTTCCAGCATTAGTCTAGGACGATCTCGACTTCGGCCAACCCGGATATAGGACGGATAAGATGACTATTTCCTCATTCAAAAATCACATTTGCAAAATGCCTTATTAAGACAAATGGATCGCATTATGCACCATAAACCTAATACGGTAAATGGATGTTTAATTTCCGTCTTGCATGCAAATTAACCATAAATACAACTCGACATCTTATACTTGATACTTGGATTAAATCAACCAACTTAGAAAGCTCTCACATGTTAGGTTTAAATTATTTGATGCGCATTCATGCATTTAAATCGTTTTATCAACTTTTGCATTCCACCAACCAAGATCGATCAGTAGAGGCCGCTACCGCGGGCGGCATTGGGCGTCTGGTTAAAGGGCTTCCCAAAACTTACCTTCACCTCTTACTCAGAAACTTTGTATAGTGGACGACCTTATCCAGGGCGTACGAGAGTCATTCTAGAGATAGGATGCTAAAGAGGGACGATTCCTTATCTTTAGTACCTATGTCAAACCCTGCTTTGTGCTTCGTTTGACTGAGGTATGAAGTGGATTCGAACGGGTTCCAAGCATCCCACAAATGCTTGGTGGTGACTCCGAACATCTCTAATCGTTTCGAGACCCTTACCGAGACGAAACTGACCGATCTAAAACGATCCGGTCGAAAGCATTTTTACGCCGCCGAGCGTGGCTTTCAAAATACTGCTGCACGTCCGCAGATCGACCGGGCTTGCAGGTTGGCCGATGTCCACAGATTGGCGACTCCGCTAGGGACAACTAGGACACTTACGTCTTTGTGATCCTTAGATGATGAGACTCGAACGAGGTCTTGGTTGGAATTCATATATTGATATTACGGTCACAGTCGGGTTCCTTGTCCAGACCCACAACCTAACCCTCTTCGACCAATTGGCTAGTCTCGTCGGCGTGAATTTTCTCATCCCCGCGTTTCGAATCCCGATTGAGTCAAGCATACCATTGACGTTACACATTTTTGTTTCGTCAAAGAGCTTTCATCACTTTCGAGCACGAGGCTAGGGCACCCTCGTTACACATTTTGTTTGGATTGGTATCCTTCTCGCAAATCGGGGTTTGATGGCTTGGTGTGTAACCCACCCTTCTAAGCCAAAACCCGTGTTAGCATTATGCATAATATAATGAAATTGTGAGTGCTTATGTGCTACTTGATCATAAGTCCTTCCGTGTCATTTTCAAACTTTCAAAAATACCCTTTTGCGCTGTTATAATGACCATTTCAAACCTCGGTCTTTCGCCGACCGTTGCACGCCTTTCTAGGCCGTCGTAATGACGATTTTTCAAACCCAGTTTTCATAACCATTTCCACACGCCTTTCTAGGCCGTCGTAATGACGATTTTAAAAACCCGTTTTTTTTATAACCATTTCAACACGCCTTTCTTGGCCGTCGTAATGACGATTTTTCAAACCCGGTTTTTATAACAATTTCCACATGCCTTTCTAGGCCGTCGTAATGACGATTTTTCAAACCCATTTTTTATAACCATTTCAACACGCCTTTTTAGGCCGTCGTAATGACGATTTTCAAACTCGATTTTCAACAACAATTTCAAATCACCTTTTTACGCCGTTATAATCGCCGCGTCTAGACACGGATTTTAACCCATTTCGCGCCGACAATGGATCTTTCAAAACCGGAGAAAAGCACACACCCTTTTCTCGAGACACTTTCGAGATCCTGAGGACCATGCACCGTCCCCGAGACCTCTTCAAACATCTCAAACTCGATTTTCAAAACATACAATTTTGAATTTCAAAAAACCGTCTTGGGGACAATACATTGTTTTCCGAGCCGATTCAAACTCGAAACCGTCTTTTGCAAATAAACTCAAGAATACCCTTTCAACTGACCGACTTGCGGGGATCTCTATCTTTGGAAGCCGTCCATAAAGCGACAAATGAATCTTTTTGGAAATTTCTATTTTCAAAAACACCAGTCCACCGTTCCAATTCCGCCTCGTGTCTATCGAGTCGAAGCAAACGTACTTATGGGTCTTTACTTATGAGTTGTCTCACCACGAGACTCGTCCAATGGCACCACGCCACTACATTGGATGCGTGTCAAAAGTTCGGTCAACACCGTCACGTCATAAATCAAGTCAGCAACGAGGTACCATACACGGTCATCCTCGTCTTGTTGAGTCTGGTCCTTGTCTCGCCCTTTGTGTTGTCTGCGTTCAGTCTTTGAACCATGTTGGATAGAGTTGTAATGAGAGCCGTTTTTCTGCCTCAGAGCCATGGCCTCGCCTTCAACTTCTTCTGTCAACAACAACAACAATGATAACAACAGAGATCTCATGACTGATTAGCTAGCCAGCCTGTTCACCGCTCTTAAGGTCACCCTGGATCGCGTCGAGACCCGTATCGACGCCCTGGAAAACAAGGAAGCTGGAGAATATAAGACTCCACCTTTGACGCAAACCGAGAAGAGGCTAAAGCTCTTGGAAGAACAGCTCCCAGCCCGGGGTAACAATATCCATCTTGAGAACAACCGAAGGTTCGAACCTGTTGGGGATCAATTACCTGACAACTTTACCCTGACTGATGTGCCCAAGTTCAAAGGAGTGGAGGACCCAATCAATCATATTCGTGCCTTCAAAGACTATATGGCCATAAAAGGGGTCAAACATGAACTTTTCACCCGGATCTTTCTGTCCTCTCTGGAACCGATCCCTCGCCAATGGTACTATTCCCTTGATCCGAAGAACCTTACTACTTGGGATGAGGTCGCAGTTGAATTTGCCAAGACCTATGCCGACAATGTTGAAATCCAAGCCAATACCCGTACTCTTGAGATCCTAACCCTGAATGACAAGGAGGGATTCACCGAGTTCTTAACCCGTTGGAGGAGGGTAAGTACTCATCTGGTGAATCAACCTTGGTGTAAAAGTTCGTCAACAATCTCCGCCCAGTTTATGCCAACTTATTGAGGTACCAAAATATTAAGACCTTCCAGGATCTGCAAATCCTCGGGACACGCATTGAAGATGACCTCCGGAAGAGCGTCTTAGGCAAAACCACTGGGCGAGGCTACCAAAGATCCACATCAACCGGATCTCGCCCTTATGGTCAAACGAACAAGATTGATGAGGTCAACCTCCTTGAACCAACCGCCAAGAGAGCTGAGCGCCCCTAGAGAGTGTTAACTAATATAGGGTCAACTTATACAAGCGCCCTAAAGAGTCTCATGGACTAGGGGAAGTTACAACCAATCGGACCCACCCCGGATCCGACCGATGCTAAGAAATCCCGCTTCTGGAACCCCAATGTCTACTGTCAGTACCATCAAGGGAAAGGGAATGACACAGAAACCTGCTTCAAACTCAAACACATCATCCAAGACATGATTGAGAAAGGGGAATTGCCTTTACCCCCGCCAACTAAGCCGAACAACAAAACCAACCCTTTGGGAATCCACGCCATCTCGCTGGACTACTCACACCTCATCCTGCCAGTTGATGACGAGGTGAATGCCTTAGAAAATGATCCCTCCGACGGGGTATTTAAGTTCAGTGCCGCAACTATGCTTGCCATGTTCCAACAAGTTGAGGAAGCTATAGCCAATCTCTCCGAAAGGATCACCCGACTTGACGATTCCTACCGTCGACTTATCTTCAATCCTTCACCACCACGCCCGAGGGAGAGTCCCCCGAGCGCCCAAAACTACCCTCACCAGGATGGATTGCTCCCACGACCATTCTGGCATGCACCTCACGATAATCACCCCCACAATAATCAGCCTCACAATAACTACCCTCACAAGAATCACCGCCACAAAAATGTCCCTCACAAAAAATGCCCACCGAGGAATACCCCTCCAAGGTACCCTCGGAATTCGGAAATTAATGGCATCTGGAGTGATGATGTTGAGGATGTCTATATCGTCCCAGGGAAGCAGGCAAAGGAGATCGGTCACCTTACCCGATCCAAACGCCCTTATTAGAACCCGAACAATCCAACGGTCGTTCCAACAACGAATGACCAAGTCGTCCTGGACATGGGAACTCAACCAAAAGCTCCCGAGCATTCGATCCTCAAGCAGCTCCCGAAGGCAAAAGACGAAATCTCAATTTGGCAACTGATCGCGACATCCTTTCAGCATCGACAGTCTTTGCTACAGGCCTTGGGAAAATTAACTGTGCCCTCTACCTCCTCCCCTGAAGAAATAGTGGCACACATGACAAGGGATGCCCCTAACTTGAACAACCCGATCGTCTTCTCTGACGAGGATATCCCTCCCTTTGGAGCCAATCATAATCTTGCCCTCTACATTAGCGTACAATATCTCAAGAAGAATTTGCCCATGGTCCTTATGGATGACGGGTCCGCAATGAATATCATTCCCCTCAAGACGGCTCAAAAACTAGGTATTAAGGAAGATGACTTGGTCCCGACAAATCAAGGAGTACGCGCCTAGGATGGCACTCGTCGCAAGGTCGCAGGGCTTATCACTCTAACTGTCGCAACCGGACCACTGGAAAGGCAAACCAGTTTTCAGGTGGTCGACATCGACGCCTCCTTCAATATGCTCCTGGGACGTCCCACGATTCACGCCGTGAAGGCAGTTACCTCAACTCCCCACCAGAAAATCAGGGTCCACTTCAACGGGAAAACGATCACGATTCCGGCTTCCCCGATCAAAGCTGTCATGAGAAAGGGAATAGCCTCCCAAGCCATTGAGAGGATGATAATGAAATATGGGGATTCCAAGCCGTGAACAACATAACTGATGAATCAACACCCTTTTATTGTGACCCGTTTGCCAACCTAACAGTCAACCGCATCATGATGCGCCAAGGTTACTTCCCGGGTCTGCCCCTTAATCCACTGAAGAGCACCTTACCTCCCATGAAACAGGCTAAGGTCCCCAACATCCCCTTCGGACTGGGCTATGAACCTACCGATGAAGATCTCCAGGAGATGAACCTCCTAGTTCAAAAACGCAAGAAGCACGGGGTAATCCTCCGTCCCTATCATATAACTCTCAATAGATACTTTGTCCCCGAGGGAGAGTCCGAGCTCTACCATGGCTTACCGGAGCCAATCTATGACTCTGTGGACAAGACCAGGTACCCGGGTGTGGAAGTCTTCCAGGACTGCTACTTCATCCCCGACAACATCAAAGCTGCATCAACCGAGTCTAAGCCATCGTCATGCCTCGATGGACAAGTTGTCACCCTCCTCTTTGGAGAGGATAACATCAAGCACCTCGACTATGAGGACATCATCAACATCGCCCTGAAGGACAACCAATTTGACCCAACCGCCTTGATCTCCGACACTTACCCCGAGAAAGCTGCACAAGGCTGGAGGAAGACCGTCAAGTGGACCGATCGCCGAGGTCGTATTCTCAAGATCACAATTGGAGAAGGCCCTATGTTCAAAGAGGTAAGTGAAGAAGAATCTGAATCTGAGTCTGAGTCGGAGTCTGAGTCTGCCTTAGCTTCTAACACTCCTGGTGTCCCAGTCAAGGTCCCGTTCCCGCTGTTTTATCAGAAAGTCGTGGCTGATTCAGAGGCTGAGTCTACTAGGGTCACCCTCACTCCCATGAAAGGTGACAACCTGGAGCCTGTTCCAGGGGCCACCTCCTCTGCTGTGTCGCCTCTGGCCGACCATGAGATATCTGTCCTCTCCGAGCTTTTCGCTCGTGTCAACTTAATGAACGCCAAGTTTGCTTATAACTCGTCTCAATTTAACTGCAATGCGATTCTGAATGACTACGAGGAATTTGACTTGAGTGACTACCCACCTCACCTAGCCAAAGAACTTCACAAACGGGAAATAAAAACCCCTGTCATTAAGGAGACCAAACCTATTAACGTAGGAACCGACAACACACCTCAAGAACTTAGGATAGGGACAATTATGGACCCCTCGAAAAGACAACAGTTCACTGACCTTCTCCATGAATACAAGGACGTATTCGCTTGGTCCTACAGATATATGCCTGGGATTGACAGGGAAATCGCGGAGCACCGGATACCCATTAAGCCCGGAGCTAAACCTGTGATGCAGAAGCTGCGTCGAATGCATCCTGAATGGGCCGTGAAAATCAAGGAAGAAGTGGATAAACAGTTCAAGGCTGTTTTCATCAAAGTGTCTGAATACTCTGGCTGGGTTGCCAACATTGTACCTGTACCGAAGAAAGACGGAAGAATTCAGATTTGCGTCGACTTCGGGGATCTGAACAAGGCGAGTCCAAAGGACGACTTCCCTTTGCCACATATTGACATTCTGGTGGACAATACTGCCGAGCACGCCCTTCTATCATTCATGGATGGGTATGCTCAGTACAACCAGATTAAAATGGTTGAGGAAGACATGCACAAGACTGCATTCACTACGCAGTGGGGTACATATTGCTACACGGTCATGCCTTTCGGTCTCATCAACGCCGAAGCAACCTATCAAAGAACCGCTACCACTCTCCTATATGATATGATGCACAAGGAGGTAGAGGTATATGTCGATGACATGATCGTCAAGTCAAGAGAACGGGACTGCCACATCAGTGACCTTCGGAAATTCTTCGCTCGTCTGCGGAAATATAACATGAGACTAAATCCTCAGAAGTGTGCATTGAGGGTCACCTTCGGAAAACTCTTGGGACATGTCGTCAGCAAAAGAGGCATTGAGATTGATCCAACCAAAATCAAAGCCCTCCAACAAATGCCACGGCCAAAGAAAGAGAAGGAGATTCGAATATTTCTCGGCCAGGTCCAATACATCAGCCGCTTCATTGTCAAGCTCACCATGATTTGTGAACCAATATTCAAGAAGCTTCGCGCCTCCGATCACACCGATTGGGACGACGACTGTCAAAAAGCCTTCGACAGGAGAAAGGAAATCTTATCCAAGCCTCCTGTCCTCATGCCACCTCAACCGAGGATTCCTTTATCCCTATAACTGACTGTTCCCGATATAGCCATGGGAGCAATGCTAGCATAAACAGTCGACGACGAAGAATTAGCCATTTACTACATCAGCAAAAAGTTCATTGAGTACAAGACAAGGTACACCCAACTGGAAAAGACATGCCTTGCCCTTGTATGGTCAACAAAGAAGTTGCGGCATTACATGCTCAGCTACACGGTCCACATCTACTCCAAGATGGACCCAATCAAATACATCTTCGAGACCCCCGTACTAAACGGAAGGCTGTCTAGGTGGACACTCATGCTGTCCGAGTTTGATCTCAAGTTTGTACTCCTCAAGGTTATCAAGGGAAGGGCAGTCGCCGATTTCCTGGCAGAAAATCCCGTCAACGAAGATCCAACGACCGACACATGGTCACTTCCTAACGAAGACATCCTTTGTGCCGCCTCCGACGCATGGGACCGATACTTCAACAGTGCATCTAATCTGAGAGGCTTCGGGGTAGGAATCCTTCTAATATCACCAGAGGGAGAACATGTTCTGATCTTAGTTAAGCTAGACTTCGCCGTCACCAACAATGCCGCTGAATATGAAGCATGCCTCATCGGCCTACAAGCAGCCATCACACTTGGCATCAAGAGACGAAGGGTCCACGGCGATTCCTCGCTCATCATCAATCAGGTGTCCGGATCATGTAAAATTCGAAGTGACAGCTTAGCTCCCTACCGAGCTAAGATCAATCAAGAGGCCGAGTTCTTCGACCAAGTCGACTACTTCCATTTGCCGCGAGAGGAAAGTCAATTTGCTGATGCCCTAGCAAAACTTGCCGCGAGAGGAAAGTCAATTTGCTGATGCCCTAGCAAAACTTGCCGCGCTCGTCAACATACCTGACGACATGACATCAATGCCCCTATGTGTCGAGAGAAAGAGCGAGCCAGCTCACATTTTTGCCATCAACAACGACGAGAAAAGCCATATCGAACCTTGATACCAAGCCATCCTCAACTACAAAACCAAAAACGAATTCCCTCCTAACTCTGGCCCAAGTGGACAAAGAGCCATCAATTTACTTGCATCACAATTCGTGATTAACCAAAATCAATTATACAAAAGAACACCCCAAGGGATTCTCCTCCTTTGCATTGACCATCACAAAGCCAAAAAAGTCATGGGAGAAGTCCACAACGGAGAATGTGGCCCTCACATGAGCGCAATGATGCTTACCCGAAAAATCATACGGCCAGGTTACTACTGCACCATCATGGAAGCCGATTTCCGTAACTACGTCAAACATTGCTAAAATTGCCAAATCTTCGCCAACATATAGCACATACCACCATCCCTTTTATACACCATGACATCACCCTGGCCTTTCTCGACCTGGGGCATCGACATAATCGGGAAAGTTAACCCGGTAGGCACCAAGGGGCATTGTTTCGTCCCCGTCGCCATCGACTATTTCACCAAATGGGTAAAAGCACAGTCATATGCAGTCCTCACTGCCAAACAAGTGGCCAAGTTCATCCAAAACAACATCATATGGGGTACCCCATGAAATCATCAGAGATCAAGGCTCTCACTTTCGGGCGGAAACTCAGGCCTTGCTGGACAAATACAAGATCAAATGACATCGATCATCCCCTTACCGTCCCCAAACTAATGGAACGGTGGAGGCAACTAACAAAAATCTTGTCACCATTATCAAGAAAATGCAAGACAACTACCGCGATTGGCTGAGCAAACTCCCATTCGCACTTTGGGGATACCGAACCTCCATTCGAACACCAACAGGTGCCACACACTTCTACCTAGTATACGGCATGGAGGCGGTTCAACCGGTAGAGTTAGAGATCCCTTCTCTACGTATCCTGTTAGAGAGTCAAGTCCCTGAGGCGGAATGGACCCATCAAAGGTATGATTAACTCACTCTTCTAGACGAGCGGCGACTCAACGCCTTGTACAACATCCAGCTATACCAACGAAGTAATGATCGACCATGAATCATGGCTCATGTAGTCGGGGAACTCTCATTGCTTTGTCAAGCTTAAAAGTGATGGTCTCATCCCCCTCTTCAAGTGTGAGGTATCCATGTTTCACATTAATTACCGCTCCCGCGGTATGGAAGAAAGGTCTTCCTAAAATGATAAGAATGTTGGAATCCTTCTCCATGTCTACAATGACGAAGTCTACCGGAATGAAGAATTTGCCAATTCTCACGGGCACATCCTCCCATACCCCTAAAGGTACCTTTGTTGATCGATCCGCCATTTGAAGAGTAATGTTGGTACATTTGACCTCTCCCATTCCTAGCCTTTTACACACCGAGTATGGCATGACACTTACACTTGCTCCAAGATCACATAATGCTTTGTTGATTGTGGTGTCGCTAATGGTGAATGGAATAGATAAACTTCCCGAATCTTTGAGTTTTGGAGGGGAACTCCCTTGAAGAATAGCACTACTCACTTTGGTAAAGGAAATAGTCTCCAACTTTCGGATGGATTTCTTCTTATAAGAATGTCCTTCATATACTTTGCATAGGCCGGAACATGATTGATCAATTCCGTGAATGGGATTGAGACTTCTAAGTTCTTCACAATTTCCATGAACTTTTCAAGTTGATCATCAAGCTTAGGCTTCGCTTGCCAATTTGGGAATGGAAGTCTAATCACAATAGGCTCTTTTTCCTTAGCCTTCTCTTCCTTCTTCTTCTTTGAAATTTCATTGAAAGTAGGATCTACCTCCTTAGAGTTCTCCACAACTACTTGCTTGTCACTAGCATCCACAACATCTTCATCAATTGGCCTCTTTGGTCCTTCATATCTCGTATGACTCCTCAAATGGATGGCACTAACCGTCTCATGTCTTGGGGGATTACCTTGAGGTGGTAATTGCCCTTTTTGTCTTTGAGAGCTAGAAGATGTTAATTGGATCATTTGAGTTTCCAACATCTTGGTGTGGGCTAGTATGTTGTTGATGGTGATATCTTTGGCTTGGCTATCTTTTTGCATTTGGGTGAAAAATTCTTGTTGGTTCTTTTGCATTTGGAGGACCGCTTTTTGAACATCAAAGCTTTGGTCATTGGTTTGATTGTATGAAGGTTGATTTTGATAACCTTGGCTTTGGTTGTAAAAGGGTCTTTGAGCTTGATTTCTCATTGGAGGTGGGGTGTATGTTGGTTGGGGGTTTTGGACATTTTGGCTCTTGTATGAAATATTTGGATGAAATTTGGTATTCTCACTATAGTAGTTGGAATAAGGGATGCCAATCTTATATGCTTGGAAAGTATTCACTTGTTCATTTGTTCCCCTACAGTCACTTTGCTCATGTCCCAAAGTTCCACAACTTTCACATACTCCACTTGGGATTGAGGATGATGCCACCATAGCATTAACATGTTGTTTAGGTGATTTGGAAGCTTCATCAAGCTTAGCCAAGGCCTTCTCAAACTTCAAATTGATGGTGTCAATATGAGCACTTAGTTGAGCACCCAATTGAGTGATGGAATCGACCTCATGCTTTCCTCCTCTTGTGGCCTTTCGAGGCCTACTATATTGGGAGTTATGAACCGCCATCTCTTCGATTTTGGCCCATGTTTGATTGTCATCAACTTCGGTAAACATTCCATTGGATCCCATATTGAGAATTTGCGGGAGTCTTCATATAAACCGTTCCAAAGTTGTTGCACAAGGAACCACTCGCTAAGTCCATGGTGTGGACAAGAACGACAAGTGTCCTTAATTCTCTCCCATGCTTCATACAACGATTCTTCATCCCTTTGTTTGAACCCGGTGATTTGGGCTCTTTACATATTGGTCTTCTCTGGAGGATAAAATCTCTTGTAAAAAGCAATTGCTAGCTTCTTCCATGAATCAATACCAGGGCTAGCCTTGTCTAGGCTCTTCAACCATTGCTTTGCAGTACTGATCAAAGAAAAAGGAAACACTACCCATCGGATTTGGTCTTGAGTAACTCCGGTTTGAGAAATCGCATCTCAATAGTAACAAAAAGTCTTCATATGTGAATGAGGGTCTTCACTAGGCATCCCTCTAAATTGACTTCTCTCAACTAATTGTATGAATGCGGATTTGGCAATGAAATTACCGGTTAAATGTGGTGGTGTAGAAGTACCATTTGGTAGGTTCTCCTCGGTTGGTACGGAATGTGATGAAAATTTAGGCATTGTAGGTTGATTTTGTGGTGGGTTTTGTATTGGGTTATCCTGTCCTTCTATTGCAAAAGGGTTGGTAAACTCAATGTTATTTGGTTGAATGCCCACAATCTCTCCAATACCTACAACTCTTGAAGTACCTCTAGCATCTCTTCTATTGTTGGTTAAGGTCCTTTCAATCTCGAGATCAATAGGTAATAAATTACCTTGTGATCTCCTAGTCATGCAAAATATCAAACAACTCGAAAACAATTAGAACAGCCTTGAGGAGATTGACTTCCCCAAGGTAAAGAAAGACACAACTAAACACAATTAATGAAAATCAAATCAATTTAACACCGTCCCCGGCAACGGGGCCATTTTGGTCCGGTTAAAACTTGTCGTCAAAAGCTACCAACCAAAACAATATTTATAACTTAACAAACTACTCTTAGTAAAGAGGTAAGTAAAGTTCGGATCCCAAGGGACGGGTATTGATGTAGGATTCTCAATTGCAAATAGCTATGTCTTAGGGTGTCACAATTTGGGTTGAGGTGATGTGTAATCTAAACTAATAAAAAAGATAAAAGTAAAGTAATAAAAGCAAAGCAAATAAAGGGGTTTGTAAACAATTGATTAGAGGCACTAGGGTGTCATGGGTTCATAGGGGATTCATGGGAGTAGATCATACAAACATGTTCTAAACTAGATGCAAGCACTTATTGTTGTGATGGGATCGAGTTAGTGTATATCTTACAATCCCTAAGAAGGTTTGGGTTCCGGAGCCGAGTCGTCTAGATTGTAAAACACCTACAAGTCGACTTAATCCTTCCTATTCAGCTCTATGTATGGTCTATTGAGGCTCGAGTTGGTTTATGTCTTACAAGCCTCATTGAAGAGATAAGGGATGGATCAAACAATGCAAGGATTCATAGGTTCGCATTTTATCACACATAACATGTGCATAGGTTGAAATCATAACAAGCAAGAAAATTAATTATGAAAACATATTAGATTAAGCATAGATCAATCCCCATGTTTGTTTCCCCTAATTCCCCATTAACCCTAGCTAAAGAACTACTCACTCATGATCAAGTTTAGCATGCTAATTGTTGGTGTTTTTGTCCTGCACAATAGTGCATGAGAATATTATTAAATCTCATTAAGGAATATGCATGGGATATTCATCGGCAATACTAGTCAGCTGATCAATGTATATCGGTAACGGTTGGCCAACTAGGGTTTGACGTTACTGTCGTGAGACGGCGGTGCTCAGCTGATCCCTTTCTGTCACACCTAAAGGAACGAACCCCAACACGAAAGCTAATTAATTGTATCAGATAGAGTTTAATTAGTCCCTTGATAAATTGACTGAGAGTTAGTTGATTAATTAATTTAGAGAGATATTGAGTTGTGAACTCGAGGCACGGAAATTATTATTTAATTATGCGATAATTAAATAATAAATTATTTGAGACGGGAATGAATGATTAAGTAGTTAATTGTTAAATTAGTACTAATTGACTAATGTGATTAGTATTGGTACGTAAAATATATGTGTAGCTGTACACGTATATTTACGGAGTGTTTTAGACGATATTAATCGGGAAGTATTTAAACATAAATCGATGTTTAAAGTAAAATTTACACGTATTTGTGCGACAAATATAAGAACCAAAATGGACCCGTAAATGGGACATTGGACCGTGTAAATGGAGTGTAGTGGATGATTATAAACATAATCATTTCACTTCGCCTGTTTTTCTTCCATAAGTCATCTAATGATCATTTGCATACCTACTGATCTCAAAAGGTTTGTGGTAAATTTTGGTGATTTATGAAGTTATTTTGCTATGTTTAATGATTTTGGTAGAAAACCGAGTCAAAAATGCCGTATTTTGGTTAAGAGTTAACTAAAAATAGTTAAAAGTTGATTCGGGTCATGAAATTTTTATGGTGTTTCACACATATTTTCTACAGATTGTATGTAAAATTTCGAAGGTTAGTTTGATGTTTTGCATGTTTATTGATTTTATGAGATAAAAGTCGATAAAACTGATATAAATTAATCCTAAGCTTGAAACGGATGTTCCTGACCTTGATATATTTATGTACATTTAAAAATATGATTTAAAAGTTAAGTGAAATTTAAAATGTGATTTCACCTTGTCTGATGTTTATTGGTTTTTGTGGTTAAAAACCGATAAATATGGATATTTTTCTTCATAAAATTTTATCCAATTTTTTGGGCAATTTTTATGACATTTTGGTGTTCTTGGGAGTGTTCCAGAATACTAAAAATTTTTTTTTTCAATTTTTGGTAATATTTTCAATTATTTTGGATTTATTACTTAAAAGTTATGATATGTACAGATTAAATTAGCAAAATATCACCAAATGAAACTAATTATTCATGATCAAATTAGTGAGGACTAATTTTGAGATCCAAAATAGTTTGGACAATTAGTTTGGACTTAAATGAGATTTAAGAGTTGATTTTTACAAGTTAAAAATCGATTAAAACCACAAAACCGAGATGGATACCAACGATTGATAGATAGGGCAATTTTGGCATCTTTTTACAGCATTTTAAGCATATTTATTAAAGTTAAATGAATTATTATCATTTATTTAAAGTATTTATTTTGTTGTACAGAGTATGGCCTAGTTTATTTTAATCGTTATTACCCGAAATGAATGGGAATAGCGATTTGTTTGTAATTAAATACGATCTCGTATCTTCGGTTTGTAATTAATTAATAGTTTTATTTATTTTATTAATTAATGTATAATAGGAATAGCTATGTAATTTAAATTTTAATAGTTATTCTTACCGGCGTTTCCAAAAGACGGATTACATCGAGACGGAGTCTATTTTTGGAAGGTGTTCCAAATCCCACAAGAAGAAGCCACTTTTGGAATGAAGAGGCAAGGGACCAAGGAGTTGATTTCCGATATGTAATAGTCTATTTTATTTTAACTAGGTGGCCATACTAGGATTATTCATATGCTTGCTTGCTTTTATTTTTCCGCGCATGCCAAATTCGCCATTCACATGCATTATATTTTCGCGATTGTCAATTCACGTCATTTACATTCACCGACTTAGTTCACTTATAGGGAATTTATGACTAAATTGACAAGATCTCTCACATAACTAAAATTGAGATTAGCCTTAGCAATTAGTAACACCAATGAATCCCTTGTTCATTAGAGCCACGCTCGCCTAAGCGGGGTGTTCTCTTTTTACCTTGAGTAAGTAGGGTGATAAATGGTTATCACGCGCCAAATTTGGTTGGACTCAACGGGGTATAAGACGGTCTTGTATTCCGGGGCTAGTAGATGGATTTAAGGAAATTCGTCAACCAAGAGTTCTCATGGTAGAATTAGTCAAGCGTTGACTTACTGAATTTAGATAATTATGGGATGTTTCGCCCAAGCGATGCCTATTTTTGTTTAAAGACAAGTCTTGCAATCATTTATATAATTTCGTGAGAGGTCATTATACAAATAGACTTGTTAAAAATATTTATCAAGTTTTTAAAACATTGAATGTTAATTTTTCCTATGTTTCGTTCTTTTTCATTAATGTATTTACTATGACATCGCGCACTTCATCCTCCTTTCATCCTCTATTTATTAATATACTTGTTTCGTTCTTTCATAGAAAGCGGTTTCTTTGAAAGAATTCGGTAGCAATGATTGGTAACATGATTTACCAATTCACCTACATAAGCTTACAACAATTATTGCGATTATTTTACAACTAAACATCCATACATATTATAAAAAGGGGTTTAATGTTGCGAACTCTTATTATGAGTTTAACAATAAGGAGTCAAAATTTATCAAGAGAGTCTTGATTTCGAAAGTGACACCTCCGTCATGATGATGACATATTATTTTTAATTATTCAAGAGTAATTCAAAATTTTGCGAAAAGAGATTTCAAAAACACAAAGAATACTCCAATATGATACCGTCAAATGGCTCAATTCGAGAAAAGCCAAATCGATTGTTTTTGCACTAAAGAATTTAGGCATATGATGACAATTGAATGGCAAGGTAGTCCAATTTCTCAAGAAGTTGAGATTTTTTCACATGTTGCACTCACCTTATAGTAATTCACACTTACTAAGTGTATAAAATATCACAAATGACTTGAAGAGAGGTCTTAATAAGATTCATTTTTGCTTGTTGAAACAAAGAGGAATGTGAAAGTGAGTGGGAGTTAAGAAGAGGCAACCCTAGATGTATGTGATAGAACAAAATTGAAGGAGACATCAAGTCAAAGGATAGGCTAGTTCCACTATATTGGTATGAGATATCAAGTACAGGTCATTTCTTTGTAAATAAGATTACATGAATTGATAAAACGTAAGACGTCTAGCATAGGACATTTTTGTATCGAAATGATGCTAGAGTAGCAATGATTTCGATAGGGACAAATGTACCTAAATTTGGTTTTAAAAGAATGTAATCATCTATATTTATACATAGAAGGCATCACTCATGTGATTTAAAACAAAAGGTTGTACCTACTCCTATGATAACTTGGTGGTTTGTTTAGACCACTCAAGTTAGAGGAATTTACATTCTTCACGAAAACTAAATGTTATACTATCTTGTAGATTTTCAAGTCTCTAATCCGGTGAACCCAATTAATCAAACCTCAAGTAAATTCGTTTAAAACGAGTAAACGATAAGCACATCGAACAACCATTTGATTGAGAATCTTATGGTATGTGTGCATGTATTATGTTTTCTTTTGCTGAAAAGAAACACAATAGTGAGGTGATTGACCATATAAATACGGATGTGTAAGGCCGATAGTTGGTTATATATATATATACTTCGTTACATTTACCGTAATGTTAAACCTCGTATCTATTTTATAAGACATAAAAGTGATTTTTGAAACGTGGAATATTTTCAAAATGAAGTAGTAAAACAAAAGTACGACAAGTTCAAAAATGTTGATCGGAAATTTCAAAGTAATGACTTTGAAGATCAAATGGGTAATATCAAGTAATGACCTTGATGATCACTAAGAAGATTGTGAACCATAGAGTATGGTGTAGTCAAGAAGATAAACCAAACTTTATGAGATATAGTTTGAGGTTTTCGCAATTTTGTAAGCTATTTTTTCACTAAAAGTTTAAAACCCGACATTAATAGCCTAAATGACTCCATATGAGATATGGATAGAGAGAGTCCCTAACTTGTCATTTTTATACATTTGGGACCATAAATGTTTATGTTCAGAACTAATTTATGTATTTGTGAGGGTTATCCAAAATTGAACCACATGGTTTTTACTCCTCCAAAACGAGAAGAAAGAGTTTGTGGCTCTTAATGCTGTCTTTCTAGAAAGATTTTCATTTTCTGGAAGACAAAGTGGGAGAAATTTTTAACTTATGGAAGTCCAAGACCCACAAACTGAGTACAATACAAGAAGACGTTCTTTATTGAAGCTCGGTGGTTATAAGGAGATAATTTTGCGATAAGATTGCGTTACTTTTCGGAAGTGACGAATCATCAACCTCATCAAAGGCTTTTCTGTAGTATGAACTCTATGTGATGTCGTGTCACCATGCAATTCGAATTGGTCTTCTTGCACAAAATGTGATAAGGAAGGAAACATGAGATGTTTTCGAGACGTGATTTGGGGCGATAACTTTGCACCAAATTAGGTTACCTTGATCTTGTCATAAAGGTTACATAAGATGTTTAAATTTTGGGTTCGTTACAGAGAGTTTGTGACAACCCAAATGCCTTTATCAATTTGAATGTTCTTAAGCAATATAGCCTCTCATGAGGATGAGATTAGGCAAAAGGATAACGAAACTTTCTCCTTGAATGTAACTCATGAACGTAGAAGTTTTGTTGATCTTGTCAATGCTAAGAAGCTTATCATGCTTGAAAGATCCCTTATGTGATCTTATATACGTCAAAGAGTTGGAACTTTGGGTTCAATCATGTAGTCTATCAAAATGGTATTACTCGAGTGTCGAGGTACCATGATGATACATGGAGTTTAGTGGGAGCTAAAATGAGTTTCTTAGTCTAAATATATGCTTGACATATTAGTGACTAGAAATGTAGCTTAGGTGATGTTTCTTAGTCTAAATATGTTTTTGACATATTAGTGACTAGAAATATTCTCGGGTGAATACTTAAGAGTAGCATGGCGCATCTTAAATATCCGGATCTAATGAGATAGATCTCAATGGATATTAGCATTATAGTCAAGAGACTTATGTGATAAGATTCTTGACTCATTCAAGTTGTTGAATAATTAATATGATCTCTTGTGCTTCCGCTGCAGGATCTATTAAATATGCTAAAAGCTGCTCTCGTCGGGACTCATCATATTAAGAATAAGAGAAGTCATTACCAATCATTTCCTAGTGAGTGTCACTAGATGATTATCAAGAGCATTTGTTTAGGTATTTTTGACCGAATTGATTGATCCGGGTCAATGCGGTCTTACTCGTTGGGTAATTGTATGAGCATTAGTATGATTATGTGTAAATAAGGAAATAAAGTACGAAATATAAATTGACACGTAAGATTTGGTGACGCGGAAAACCCAATGTGGGAAGAACCACGGAAGGGACGGTACCCTGCCAAATATTGCACTTTT
Organism: Silene latifolia; assembly: GCF_048544455.1. Lineage (NCBI taxonomy): Eukaryota > Viridiplantae > Streptophyta > Magnoliopsida > Caryophyllales > Caryophyllaceae > Silene > Silene latifolia. Next base: position 128,896,385 of record NC_133538.1, read on the forward strand.
CTTGAATAGGAGGATGATTACAATTAAGACGTAATGCTAATCTTACTGGCGTGAGGTATCGAGCTCGTAAGATCTTGGATGATTGTATACGTGTGTTAGTGGATGAGTTGATATCTTGATGAGAATCCGGATGTGTGAATGAATGTATAAGTGTATGAAGGTATGAATGTCCTCCTTTGATTGCTCCTTTGGGTATTTATAGGGTAAGAACCCAAGGCATGTCCTACCTCGATTATGGAAAGGGAATATTACTTCGATGACAACTCTTTCTATATTCAGTCGTCTCCCTTAATTCTCCCTGATCTCCCTGACATCTCCCTGACTCCCTCTTTCCTAATTCCAGACGCCTCCTTTGACGGGCTTCTGTCTTCTCCTGCGTGCATGCCGGCCCAATGCTTTATTCAATCACGGCCTCTTTTCCCCCTTATCACTCTTTGCATGATCCATTATTTTATCAAGTGGGCCTTCTCTTTATTGTTGTATTTTTAGCCCAAACAGTTTGCCCCAAATTTCTTGTGAAGTACGCTTCGAGGTGTCGAGCAAGGAATTTACTTAATCGAATGTTAAAACCCTAAGCCGTCATTTACACTCCTTTTCATGCAACCCCATCACGTCAGCCGCCCACCTCCTCTTTTCTCGCACCCTACTCCCTCTCTCCTCTTTATAACCCCAACGCCCACCTTTCACCTCCATTAACTCCAAATCATTTCTAAAAACTCTCACTCTGCCTAAACCCTCTACTTCCCTCTCCTCTCACCTCGCCGGCTCTGCTATTCCATCTTCCACCGTCTCTTTTACCAGGTACGCTCCCCCTTTTCTCCTTTAATTTCAATTTTCTCTTTCTTCATCATGGGTAAAACCCGACAATCTTCATCAACCCCTGAACCCGCTGACCGCAATCCTGACCCAACCTTTCCTTCCCGGGGACTCTTCACTTATCCCCACGACTGCGACTCCGCCTTGACTTTCGCTGACATTCCCACGATCAAGGGCATGCTTGGTCTTGGTGATGGGGTGGATATTCCCATCCCTGAACCGGGTCAGAAAGCTGATGCCCATCGTCCCGGATGGGTTTGTTTTTATCTGTACCTATTTAAATATGGCCTCCATTTTCCTTTTCCCAAACTCATCCAAGATTTCATCTTTACGAATAATTTGGCCATGGCACAAATTTCTGCCATTGTTTGGAGGGTTCTCCTCTACTCCCTGGCCGCTAGTGAGAACACTGGTAATTCCATCTCCCTGGGCGATTTGGCCCATATGTACAACATCAGGTCCCTAGGTAGGGGCCAATTCTCACTCCGGGGACATGGAGAGGCTCCCTTCAGGCACGTGTTTGTGGACATGGGCCACGTCTCGGTCTGCGGATTTGGGCCGCAAGCCGATCCGAGGTCACGGGCCACCTGCACGCCAGACCAATCTGTGGACATGCAGAGGTCTCTTTGAAAGCCACGCTCGGCAGCGTAAAATGCTTTCGACCGGATCGCTTTAGATCGGTCGGTATCATCTCGGCAAGGGCCGCGAAACGATTAGAGATGTTCGGAGTCGCCACCAAGCATTTGTGGGATGCCCGGAGCCCGTTCGAATCCACTTTATACCTCGGTCAAACGAAGCACAAAGCAGTGTTTGACATAGGTACTAAAGATAAGGAATCGTCCCCCTTTTAGCATTCTATGCCTAAAATGACTCTCGTATGCCCTGGATAAGGCCATCCACTATCCAAAGGTTCTGAGTAAGGGGTGAGGGTACGTATTGGGAAGCCCTTTAATCAGACACCCAATCCCGCCCGCGTTAGCGGCCTCAACTGATCGATCGTGGTTGTTTAAGTGCAAGAGTTGATAAAACGGTTAAAATGCATGAATGCACATCCAACAGTGTTAACCTAACATGTAAGCTTTCTAAGTCGGTTTGTTAATCCAAATATCAAGCATAAGATGTCAAGTTGGATTTATGGTTAATTTGCATGTGAGAACGGAAATTAAACATCCATTTACCGAATTCGGGTTATGAAGCTTAACACGATCCATTTATTGAAAAAGGATGTCAAATGACAAAGTGTACAAATGTAAGCTTGCCAATATGATCCGTCATGTGTTCGGATTAACCGTAATCGGGATCGTTCGAGACAAATGTTAAAAACGAAGCCGAACAGCGCCAGGCAGCCCCTTTGGGGCACGAGCCTATTGGCGATAGAAGGGGCTCTCTCCTGGTTTTAAAATGTAAAAAACAGACGGCCTCTTGGGGCGCGAGCCATGAGCCGACCCAAGGGGGCGTCTCCTAGTGTTTGAAAAGGTTGTTTAAAACCATATTTGTGATTAAATAATTTACAAGTCTTGTTTGCATGACTCGGAATAATTACTATTATGTTAGTAATATTCGTTCTCGGACTTGCATGTTTGAAAAGCATAGTTTACAAATAAAAATGTAAAATGTTTTATTTGAACTAATTAGGTTAGGTTCAATTATTTGTAATTAGTCAAGTTAATCATCGTACTCGGATTAAACCGACATGGTATAAAGAACCAAGGATGATTATGAATTATCACTAATATATTTGCAAATGTAAACAAATGAGAAAAATGGTAAATAAAAGAAAAGGGTGTTAAAATACCCATTAAAATGTGATTAACCAACAATATCATCGGGTCACGGAATAAACCGCCATGGTATAAAGAACCAAGGATGATTATGATTTATGGTTAAAAGGTTTGTTATAGAAATGGTTTGAAACATTTGAAATGGCAAAAACCGTAGAAGGAAAGAAGTAAAAATAAAAGAAAGTGTTGAAGGAAAGACGAACTCAAACACGGATGAGTCTGACCCGAGACCCACAAGAGGCGCGAGCTCCCTTGCATAGCAAGGAGCTTCTGTCTCAGGCCAAACTCGGTTTTGGCTCGTCTAACCTATATTTGAATCGTGTTATGCATTGTTCATGCTTATAGACTCATAAAAACAGTAAATACATGAAATAAAGGAGTTCTTTACACCTTTAAACTTACGTGTATTGATGTTTGCGAAGTAGACGACTTTAGAGACAAGTTTTCTCGTAGCGACTACTCACGATCAAGAAGTTTAAAAAGAGTGCCTTAAAAAAGGATTTGGTTTTGAAAATGAGTTGAAAGTATGTTAATTAAAACATGTTGATTGATGTTGAGTTGGTCGAATGGGTCGGTCGAATTCACGATGACGGTACCAAACAATATGTGTAAGGCTTGTGTTTACGATCGGTAGGTCGTAAACACGTGTCGATTTTGTGACTTAAGAAGTCGAGTATAGAAGTTTAAGGGAGAAGGAGGGGGCGGACGCTCGCGTGCTGATTATAGTGTGTGATGGTGGGTATTTATAGAGAAATGTGGGATGGTAGGTCGGTTGAGTTTGCGTAGAAACTAAGCAGGCACCTGCTTTAGGCGCGAGCCACCCTGTGACTCAATAGGGTGTGTTGTCCCTTTCGCAAATTTGGATTTTGCATTTGTTCTAACCAATGTTTTGTTCGTTGTGATTTGTGGTCGTTGAGGTTTTATTAGCCGTGTAAGCTTACTCTTGGGTGATATTTGGGGTAGGTATTTTGTGTCATTGACTCGGGTTTGACCCGTGTGAGTCGGAATTTGAATTTCGAGTCGGTTTTTGGCTCGGTGTCGGTTTTGACTCTAATTAGGGTCATTTTAATGTAAATGACATGATGAAAACATTCATGGCATTATTTTTGACATTCGAGTTTGGGTTGACTCAGGTTGACTCGAGTTGCGGGTTTCTGAGTTGGTTTTGGGTCCAAAGATGGTTTTAACTCTAAATAGAGTTATTTTAATGGAAATGACCTGATGAAAACATTCATGGTATTATTTTTGACATTCGAGATTTGGGTTGACTCGGGTTGACTCAGGTTAACTCAAATTGCGGGTTTCTGAGTCGGTTTTGGGTCCGAAGACAGTTTTAACTCTAAATAGGGTTATTTTAATGCAAATGAAGTTGGAAAACTTTTGAAATCATTTTTCATATTCGAGTAGTGCATTAAAACTTCTCATGTATAACCAATCCACGCACGCATATCAAAAACACGTTATAGTCCGATCATCATCAGGTGGTTTTTGGAAGGTGCAGATACTGGGTATCTACAGAGCCCCCACTTTTACTGAGGCTTGGACAGGGCGAAAGTCAAAGTATGATCTCCAGGTCAATCGAAGATTACAACCTGATGAAGACCATTGCGACGTCGAGGCGACTCAAAAGGATTTGAGCCAAGGACCTGCCGTCGGGAAGGGCGACGTCGAGGCGACTCGGGGATTCGAGTCAAGGACCTGCCGTCGGGAACATTTTAGAGTCTCTCGATTTTCGATTCGGGTCGTTTAAATTCCATTAGACTACGTATAAAGGCTCGCCGGCCATAAGAAGGAATCATACCTGAGGCATCTTCGGGATATGTCCTTGCGCGTTTGTGGACAAAGGCTCGCCAGCTATGATAAGGAGTCGTACCCGAGGCATCTTCGGGATACGTCCTTGACTTGTATCTTGTTTGCGGAGAAAGGCTCCCCAGCTTGATGCGGATGTGAAGGGGCTCGCCCGCCGCGGTGCGTTGTAAGGCTCGCCAGCCAAAGGTAGGAATCATACCCGAGGCATCTTCGGAATCTGTCCTTGAACGTTTGCGGACAAAGGCTCGCCAGTTGTGGTAAGGAAATGTACCTGAGGCATCTTCGGGATCTGTCCTTGGATGTGTGCGGACAAAGGCTCGCCAGCCAATGGTAAAGGTGCATTTTGAGGCTTGCCAGCCAAAGGGAGGAGTCATACCTGAGGCATCTTCAGGATATGTCCTTAGATAATTCTCATTTGCGCGCATAGGCTCGCCAGCCATGTTGAAGGTGCGCATAGGCTCGCCAGCCATGGATGGTCGAATGATCGACTGTGGGAAATAGCCTGTGTGACTTCCATTTGAAAATCGGCACTCGCTGGGGAGTTAGAAACTTCTCAGGACTCGCCGGGGATATGAGTTCTGCTCGCTGGGAGGTAGCGTGTGCCATGTAATCGACGGGGTTAAAGCCCTTGGACTTGACGGGTTGCCGTTTGTTGGGAAGAACCCAGTACTCAGTTTGAGTGAGTTTGTCTTCTCAAGATTACGTGCATGGTTAGTGACCACACACATCTGCTGTCGCATAGACAAGCACGTTGAATCCAAGCATATAAGCACGTACGCACATAAGCATGTGAGCAATTAGCATATAAGCAACTAGCATGTAATATCTCACGCAAAGGGAGATAGAAGTTTTGAAAGGTTTAAAGCTTAAAGGCGAGCCTTGTTACTCGTAGATATGTGATTTAATAGATTGGAGACACGTGACTGTTGTGACATTTGACTCACAGGACGCATATCCGACAAACCGACAAAATGGACGGTCGTGAACGTGATATAAATTTATTGATTGATTTTAACCGGGATGACCCTAACAGACTTTGCTCATGTAAGTGCAACTCCTAGCCAAGATACGGTGACAGCGCGTATCAAATCATTGGAGTAGAAGATCCGCTCGGCTGGGGAATAAGAATTGATTATCTTCGCCAGACACCTTTGCCTCCGTTTGTTTGTTTGAGATCCCTTATCGAGGTATGATGATTCGGAGAGTGGAACCAAGACCTTGTCATCGTCCGAACCGAGCCCTAGGCTATGGGCGGTTTTATTTTGGACTGTAGTTGAGAATCAAAAGATGTTTGAGGATAAAGGATGGGTGGCGTCTTGAAAGAGAAGCCCCCAGAGTGAGAAGGTGGGAACTTGAGAACAAGGAATGGGCGACGTCTTAAGGAAGAAGCCCCCAGTAAAGAGGTATAAGATTAATTTTTGCGGCTGGGTGGGTGGCTTTTGAAGATTGATAGTGATGGTTGAGATTGAAATTGGTGTGCGGTTGTGTCCTTGTTGGGGGACTGCATACGTATTCGCGTGTGTGCGAAATCAAACCAGATCGTAGTTCTGAGCTGTGTGTGTGCAATGGGTTGCAATTGAAGGTTTAGAAATTGAATGTGTGTGGGGGTGTGGTTGTGCCCTTGTAATAGGACTGCCTACGTATTCGCGTGTTTGCGAAATCAAACCAGATCGTAGTTCTGCATGTGTGCCTAAGCGAGTTGTTAGGACCTTTAAGTGATTTTGAGGTGTATGGTTGCGCCCATGAAGGATTGCCTACGTATTCACGTGATGTGAAATCAAACCAGATCGTAGTTCAGAATGTGTTCGTGCACCTAAGCGAGATGTTGGGACCTTTAAGTGTGGAGGTCATGACGGTAAAAGCCGTTTGGTGACTCAAGAAATTGATTTGAGATAATTCCCCTCGATCATGAATCGAAGAGGCGTAATTTGTAAAAATGGTCCTTATCATGTGAGCACACTAAAAAGTGGACCCTAAGGGTAGATTGGGTATGTCCCGTTCTCGGTAGCAAAGCATCCGAGGACTCTGCATCTGGGTCAGGGTGAAAAAGGCTTTGACATTATGGAATGTGGAGCTTGGTAATAATGGTTTGCTTGACAGATAAAAATCTGGAGTTCAGCGTCACGACGGAAAATTCCGTTTCGTGAGTCGAAGGTTGATTGGAGATAAATACCTCTTGATCATGAATCGAAGAGGTGTAATTTGTGAAAATGTTCCTTATCATTTGAGCACACTAAAAAGTGGACTCTAAGGGTAGATTAGGTATGTCCCGTTCTCGATAGCAAAGCATTCGAGGACTCTGTGGGGTTTGTGGTGAAAAATGGCTTCAACATTAGGGAATGTGGAGCTTGGTAATAATGGGTTTGCTTAACAGATAAAAATCTGGAGCAAGAATTTTGTGGTGTTTAGGCTGGAGGGTAACGGTTTGTAGTGTGGTGCGGAATGGGGTCTCCGGCTTGATGTGGCCTGAGCACGAAATGGTTGGTAAATAACATGGGATCAGATTTCCATGTCTGGACCTTAAAGGTTAAGGTGTGATATTACGAGCTTGAGGGGGAATCCTCAGAAGCCTAGATAAGTCTCCCTGCAACAGTCTCTAGAAGGACTTATGGGTGAAGAGTTTGGGTTATGATCTTGAGGGGAGTCCCCAGGATCCTAGATAGGTTTCCCTGTAACAGTTTGTAGAAGGACTTAGGGGTGAAGGAGTTTTGGTTGAGGTTTTAGTGTTTGGTGTTTTGGACTTGTGGGTCCGGGATTTGAGGTGTTGGACTCGTTGGTACAGGCTTTGGACTTGTTGGTCCTGGTCTTGGTATTTTGGACTCACTTGTCCAGGATTTTGTGTGTTGGATGCTTTCTTTGGATTTTGGCCTTTTTGGGAAAAGGGTTTCAATCTTGTTTTGTTTTGATTTTGGCTTGAGTCTTAGCCTTGACGTTGGGTGAGTAGCCTTTGGCTTTGGTTTTTTTCCTTTGAGCGAATTGATTTCGGCTTCGGTTCTTGCTTTGCCCTTGAACTTTGGCTTTGGGCGAATGGATATTGTCTTGGGCCTTTGATTTTGGCCTTTCGCTTTGGCTTTGGGTGAATGGATATTGGCTTGGGCCTTTGATTTTGGCCTTTCGCTTTGGCTTTGGGTGAATGGTTATTGGCTTGGGCCATTGATTTTGGCCTTTCGCTTTGGCTTTTAGGGAATGGCTATTGGCTTGGGCCTTTGATTTTGGCCTTTCGCTTTGGCTTTGAGGGAATGGCTATTGGCTTGGGCCTTCGATTTTGGCCTTTCGCTTTGGCTTTGGTTTGGAGATTGGCCGAATGGCTTTCGACCTTTTGGTTTTGGTTTTTGATTTAGCTTTGGCTTTGATGCATTGGTTCTTTGTCGTCCTTCGTTCGAGGCAGGTAAAGATGCGGATGGGGATGTATCCGTTGGTGAGAGGTTGAAATTTGGTGATGGGATGTTTTTGTGGGGAATGGCTTGCCTTCCGTCATTGATCATGAACAGGGAGATGTTCTGGTTTGTTGGGTTCGTCATAGGATCCCGTTGATAGAAGCTCGTTCTAAATTGGGTGCTAATGAAAGGTTTCTATTTCCAGACATGGAATAGGTAAAGAGAATGGACACGGAGTTTCGGGTCCTTTGCTTACTCGGTACGGAACGTCACTCGAGTGTACTCACGTTGAATTGGAACATGTTGTTTGTTTTAAATCAACTCTCAAATCAATTCTCGTTGTCAGCGGAAAATAGTAAAGAGGAGAATATATGATAGCTGGAAATTGTGCTTTTATTTAGATAAATAAGATGTTAGAACAAACTCGATGAATACATGTGAATTATGGGGACAGCCCCTAGTTTGTCACTTAGGAATAAAAGCACAGACACTAGGATAGATATGAGAAACCCTAAGACTCGGACTCGGACTTAGACTCAATCGTAGATACGAACTCCTAATCATCATGTTTCCTCTTCGAAGGTCTCCTTTGCAGCATCAAGCGGCTTGAATGTCTGGTCTTGAGCATTGACCCATTTGAGCACTTCACTCTCGTTGTTTGGGACGCCGGAAGGATAAGATACTAGAAGGTTGTCCTGTTTTTGAGGAGTAAGGCATCCTTGGGGACTACTCTTTTCCATTAAATGATTTAGGGTTGATAAAGACAACCTGCCACGATCGAGCATGTTTTGGATGATGTGTTTGAGCTTCCAGCACATCTCTATGTTGTGCCCATTACCCCTATGGAATAGGCAATATTGGGAACCGTCCCAAAACCGGCCTCTTTTATTGGGTGTAAGATCTGGAGTGGGGCCAATTGGTTGGATTAGTCCTTCAGAGACAAGCACTCTAAAAGCAATGGCATAAGGTATGCCCAAGTCTAAAAATTGTCTTTGCGGGTGTGTGGCTCTTTTTGGAGAAGGCTCCACGTATTTTACTTCCGTAATGCGGAAGACTTGCTTTTTGAGAGGGGTCTCAGATGTTGAGCCTCCTTTAATGATCTCATCGATGCGAGAAATTTTTGTTGATAGGTCCTCGACGCTTTTGATGTTACAACCCTTCAAACGGGATGCATAATTTGGGTGAAGGCAGTCAATGACATGTTTAACTAAAGGCTCATCTCCTTGCTGATAGGATGGCGTTGAATCTACCTTTCTCCTTTTTACCAAATGATCGGCAAAATACTCATCTTCTCGATCACCCAAATCGACGAACTTCCTATAAGGCCGCCCAGTTTCTTTGTCTGGACTGGTTAAGAGTAAGGTGGAAAACTTGCCATACTCAATTCCATCTTGTATGGCGTGCTTGAGCTGGTAGCACATTTCAGTTTTATGCCCCTTGCCTCTGTGATATCGACAATATGCGTAGCCATTCCAAAATTGGGTCATGTTTTCTGGTTTTGGATCCGGAGTAGGACCAATAGGTTGTAGTAATCCTTCTGAAGAAAGTATCCTCAGAGCGGTGCCATATGTTATTCCCAGATCTGTTAATACCCTTTTATGTTTTCCCCTGATTCCAACATTGGTGTTTTTTGGGATGTTTTTGTGAGTTTTGTTTTTTGTCAATCCTAGGCGGAAGTAGGATTCGGTTGTTGTCAATGGGAAGTTTTGGGGACGTTTCTTGATATTTTGAAGGGTATTTTGGCGAGGCAATTTCATGTTCTTTGTTGGTGGGTTCATGGATGTGGGAACCATCGGATGACTCCTCATTTTCAGCATTTGTTTGTTGGGGAATCGGGTGTTGGTCTTCTCCGTTGTAGTCAAGTTCGTTTTCGGCATTACAAATATTTTTCCCCAAATTAGCTACCTGAGTGTTCAAATCATCGATAGCCACTCGCAGCTTTGAGAATATGTTGTTGATGGAGACGGAGATCATGGGTACATCACTTTGTAGTCCATCTTCATTAATTGCACGAATTTTCTCATCGTCGGGAGGGATAGGATGAGAGCAATCCAAGGAAAGTTCCTGACTGTGCCCCATAAGGTTTTTTGGAGGGTTGTTTTTGTTTTTGGCAAATAGTCGGCTTTCAAGGAGCTTAACCCTTTGCTCGATATCAGAAGAGAGAGATTTCCCGGTTATCATTTTTTCCTCAACTTGGGAGAGACGAGCGCTCAAGTTTTCCACGGTAGCTAGGAGTCGAAGGACCATGTTGTTGATTTCAGTAGGAGTCATGGTGGATGCAGATGGATCAGCTTCTTGAGTTCCTTGTCGACGATCGATGGCACCCAAGGGATTCCTATTTGACATAACGATGGGCGTTATAACTTGTCTTGGTAAGAGATTGCACAAACAAAGGCAAGTGCGACACATATGTACAAAATGAAGTTATGTCGTGAAGACGCGACAGTGTGACTAGGTTAGGAGTTCATTAAAGGTCGTGAATGACCTCTTTTGTTTGAACTCTTGATGCATGACGTTGAACTTAGACTCGAGTGTCAACTTTGGCATAGTGATGCCCAGATAGACGACTCTTGACTTAGTTTCGATGTGCGTTGATGGCGTGATGTCATTGGACGAGACATGTACAGATGCTTGACCTTTGACCCGTAATGTAGGGGAAATGCGGGTTTAAAACCCGTCAGGTTTTGACTCTGCTAAGCCATTGAGGATGTCGTTTACAATTAGGCGACATGACTGATGCGTGTCTTTTATGTGATGCTTTACATCCCATTTTACACGCATTTCAGAGATCATTCATGTAGTTTATGCTACATTTCTCCCTATTTCCGTCTACTTCCGTATTTTTGTACATTGTTGCAGAAATGTGAAGAATCCAGCGGAAATCGAGCTAAATCCGTCCCCGAGTATCCTGCATTGCATATGACGTGAAGTATTCACCCGAGGAACGAGCTTGGTGCGCAATTCAAGGCCCAAAAGACAAGTCCACGAGTTTATAGAAGTCAATAGCAGCTCAATCAGTCGATCGACCACTGCCATCAGTCGATCGACCAACCATCGGGTTCCAGAAGCTACTGTTTACTGAAGACCAGTCGATCGACCACCATGATCAGTCGATCGACCAAACTGCTATTCCAGACGAGAATTAAAAGACTGAGGAAGCATAAGCCCACTATGTTTTAGGTTTTGGAAATAAGAGTTACGTATGTTTGCTATATAACGTAACATAAACATTCAGTTTAGAGATGGGGATTGGGACTCAAGTTTTCATTCAATAATATTTAGTCTTGGAATTAGGGTTTGGATTATTGTTAAGCATTGGATCTTTGGTTCTTATTCCTAATCTTTCCTCTGCAAATTCGGTATTCATCTGCCCTAATTTCAGTTTATTGTTTTATTTCATCAATAGTATAGAATTGATAGTAGATTCCCGAACCCATCTTATTATTGCATGTCAATTATTTTTTTACCGCTTTAATCATGAATTCAATACTTTATTGCCCTAGTATTATTGTTTTTACCCTTAGTATGAGTAGCTAGATTATTTGTGCTAGGATGTAGGCGAGTTATAGCATAGGCGGCAATAGATTGAACACGGCTCGATTCGCGTGTCGATCGATCGATCGACATTCTTGGTCGATCGATCGACCTCGTGAGGTTACCCTTCGTTTTAATTGATTTTAATGTTGTATTTAATGAATCGAATGCATGCGACCAGTTAGATGCTTAATTTATGACTGACCCATTAGATCGAAAGATAGGAAAGTTATTTGACCACCAATTAAAATGACTAAACTGTCTTTGAGATCGAAAGATAGGTATAGTTTAGACCGTTAGTCACTCTTCAGGACGAGAGTCAGTATTAGTGATATTAGGGACCTATAGCGAGATCGAAAGATGATATTTGTTAAGAGTGGACCGTGAGGACCTCTTGTTTCCCGCCTCACTTGTGTTCGATTTAGACCTGTTTAGTATGCTGCCGCTGAAGCTGTAATGAACCGACCATCCTAGTACCTCTGCCTTTATCTGTTTAATCCGTCTTTTTTAAGTTTATTGTCTTTATTCACTCTTAGTTGTAGACCAATTCAAATCAAACCCCCCCACTTTATCGTTACCTTAGACTAGAATTAGACAACTAGAATTTACATCTGCCTCTCTGTGGTTCGACCCGACTGCCGCTAGCTATAGTTGTAGTTGGAAATTATAAATCTTATTTTTGACACCTCACGACGGGTATCAAATTTTGGCGCCGTTGCCGGGGAGGCAATAGTTCTAATTTTAGTTGTTTTATTTTTAGTCTTTCTTAGTTTACAGGACTTCTGTTCCTTAAAATTTTCTTATATTTTTTTTGTAGTTTCTTCTTATGCGCAGGTCACAGGGTGGTGAACTAGTACCATTTGATCCTGAGATAAAGAAATCTTTGCGCGAGTTGAGACGAACACAAAGGGTATTACCGCGAGAGGAAGAGAGCGAGTACTCTGTCAAGCTATTACGAGAACGACTGTTCAAGAAGACCCACATTCTTCGCTCGTTTCCACTTCTTCACCCGAGACAGTCACTTCTCCGTAAATTCCGATTATGGCCGAGGAAGCGAGTATAGCTAGTCATTCTGAGCCGACAGCTGAAAATTTATATAAGGGGTTCGAATTACCAGGAGATGCCAGGAAGTTCGAACCAAAGCCTTCATACATCAATATGGTTGAGAGAAACCAGTTCGAGTGAGCTGCAAATGAAGATCCAGCTAAGCATATGGAGACCTTTATGACTCATCATTGTTCCATACCCCCACCCGCCGGCGTGACCCAAGACCAGATCAAGGAGACCATGTTTATCTTCTCCCTTCGTGATGCTGCAAGGGTGTGGTATAGAGATCTGGACCGAGCCGTTCATGGGATTACTAACTGGAATTCCTTGGCATTGGCATTCTACAAGAAGTACTTTTCTGCTTCTAAGACGATTGCTATTAGAGCCCAAATCACAAGTTTCAAACAAGGGCCGGATGAGAACTTCCACGAGGCATGGGTCCGATTTAATAAACTGGTGCGAACCATACCACACCATGGTTTCGAAAAATGGAGCTTGTGCAATCATTTCTATAATGGGCTGTATGACGATCAGAGGGCTATTTTGGATGCTGCAGCCAATGGCCGATTTGCTGAAAATTTGGGAGCAACCAAGGGTTGGAAGATCATTGACGATCTAGCTACCTACAAGGCTGAGTATGGGAATTCCAGAGGGAACCAGAGGGGAGCTGCTGAATCTTCCTCCGTTGGTGCACTTCAAGCTCTCACCGCGAGATTTGACAAGTATGAACTGGGAGGAGCTTCAAAGGGGGGTATTTATCAAGTAAATGCTGTGTCAGACGGTCCTTTCGTCTGTGAAAGGTGTAGAGCTGAGGGACACGTTTCGAAGAATTGCCCTAGTCCTTTTGAGTCTTGTGCTGCCTTTCAACACTATAGGCAGACGAACACCTACTACGAGCCCAATGTTCATCCCAACCTGTGGTGGAGTAGCCAGAATGTCCAAAATCCCACTCCACCTTCGCAGCAGCAACCCTATGTGCCCCCTCATCAAAAGCAACAACAATATCAGAAACCTCCTTATGTGCCGCAGCAACAACAACAATCTCACAGTTCTGATTTTCTTTGAGTTCAAAAACTTGTTCTTTGAAGGAGTCCCAAGCACGAGAGGCGGGATGAAGCTACTAGAGAGCCAAATTGCTCAATTGGCTAGTAAGAGTACCTCTCGAGCTCCGGGACACTTGCCGACTCAAACCGACCAAAAGGAGACTTTAAACGCCATCACATTAAGGAGTGGGTCCACCCTGGAATGGCTTGCCATGGTCGAGGATGCTGTTGAAAAGAATGAGGCAAATCCGAGTCAAAAGAAAGCTGAAACGAATAATTCAAAGAAAAAGGCGTCTACCAGGTATATCAGTCGATCGACTAATACACCCGGTCGATCGACTGATACACGGGTTACAGGAGCTTCTGGAACTGTGCACCCCGGTCGATCGACTGAGGAGAGTGGTCGATCGACCAAGATTACTGCTGATAGCGAGATTGTTCGTCCTCCGATACCCGATAACTTGAGGGATTATTTGTTTCGGGGCACGACAGCTCCGAAAGTGTTAGGGCCAGACCCGAGTGCTGATGGGTCCGTCCCAATTCCGAAGTTCGATCCGATGACGGTTAATGGCTCACATTTGAGATGGTCTGAGGAGGATTCGAGCTTCAACAAGGAGAAAGCAGTGGACTTCCAGCCTAAGTCCACAGATGCCGGTATGCGCAACCTAGAGGAGAGGGCTAAGGTACTTCTTACAGCCCCATATCCGGAGAGACTAGTGCCGACAAAGGAACAGGTATCTTTTAGTAAGTTTGAAAAAGTTATTCGTAGCTTGAATCTGCAAGTACCCTTCCTTGAGTTGGTCAATCAGGTGCCTGCCTACACTTAATTCATGAAACAACTCCTGTCAAAGAAAAAGTCGCTTGAACATGTTCACACTGTCGCTTTAACTAAAGAGTCATGCTCTTACTTGTCTCACACTGCACCCCATAAGCTAGAGGACCCGGGTAGCTTTTCTATTCCTTGCAATATAGGTACCTTCTCTATTGAGAAGGCATTATGTGACCTAGGAGCTAGTATAAGCGTCATGCCTTTGAGTCTAGCTAAGAAGCTTAAATTGACTAGGTTCGCAGTGACAGACTTGATAGTTCAGATGGTTGACCCATCTGCGGTCCAGCGAATAGGGGTCTTAGAGGACATCCCTGTCCAAATAGGGAAGTTCTTTTTCCCCGTTCACTTTGTCGTACTTGACATGCCTGAGGATGCTCATATACCCATTATTTTGGGTAGGCCATTTCTGCACACTGCTGGTGTAGTCATAGATGTCGGTCTAGGAACCTTGACTTTCAAAGTGGGAAAGCATTCCATTGTTTTTGCCCAACCTGCTAAGAAAAAGGACCCCATGTGGCCTGTGACTTGTAATACGGTTTCTGAAAAGAAATCGTACTTTGTGCTTCCTGAATTGCTTGTCTCTATTACTACTTCTGTGTTAACCCCTCCGCCCTAGACTGGGAGCAAATTGGAGGAAGATTTGTCTATTTTTGATAATGCAGGGGCTGGTTTGGGGAAGGAAGAGTTGCAGGTCACTCTAGCTGCGAAGAAGCCTATCATTCAAAGAGGAGGCCTTGGTTGCCTGAGCTATGGAATTGATGAGATAGTTGATGACGAGCCGGTCAAAGCTAGAGAGTTTGATCTGGATTCTGATAAGCCCGAAGAGATCCTTGACTGGGGAGATGATGAGCGTGTTGATCCGTTGAGCCATACGGACGTGGAAGCTAAGAAGGGTGCAGCTGCTCAGATAAGCACCATTGAGGCTACCTATAGTAGCCAGAAGCCGACGAGGTGGGCCATACCGTCGTCATTCTTGATCAACTATTAGTTGATCGAGCTCTTCATAAACTTCATTTTATTTACTTTTGTTAGACACCTTTTATTGCTTTTGTGTGCGCGAAAACTTCGCATTTTATTTTGCTTGCTTAGGATTTTATACGTTTAAGACTATATTTTGGGTTTTGCGTAATTTTGGGCGCGTATTATTGTGCTTATGCAGGTTTAAAGACCTTGTTAGTTCAATTTATTGAGTTAATTAGACGAAATCAGAAAGTTACAGCAGGAAAGTCAGTCGATCGACTGCCCCCTATAGTCGATCGACTGAGACACGATTTCCAGAGTTCCTGTTGCTGTTCACCCTGGTCGATCGACTGGGTGATGTGGTCGATCGACCGTTAGCCGCTGCTGTACCTATTTTCGATCACTCCCCTGCTGTGTTTGATCGGTTTGCGGAGTCAAGGGAGTATTCCTTTCACTTTATTCTCCGTTTAATTTCTGATTTCTTCCGTTCATCAATTTTGCACATAATTTCACCGTCCCAATTTTGTTTTCTCGATTTTATGCGTGGGTTTTACTTGTCTTTCAGGTACCTTTTAGTAGCATCTGCTGCACTCGAAACCTCCTAGCTCATTTGGTTTGGGAGGTTTCCTTTGCGCGCTTAAAGTCTTGTAAGTTCCCGATTTCCACTTCACGTCATGTTTATTTATTTCAATTTACGCAAATTCCCATTTCTATTTTCTTCATTACATGATTTTGCACAATGGGGACATTGTGCGATTTGGTTTGGGGAAGGGTTTTGCGTCGCATATCATTTGCTTGCATTCACGTTTACATTTTGTTTTGCATTGTTTATTTCATTTCTCTCATATATACACAAAAATTGAAAAAAAAATTTGAAAAATTTCAAAAATTTCCATAAAATGCACGTTTATTTTAGCATATAGGTCGAGTCGGAACGGTAGTATTTCCATGATGACATTGCATTTGTATTTGTTTATGCCTAAGCCTTGCTTGATTAACATGTTATTAGTAGAATCGTAATTGCATATCTACGAGTTTTCGTTAATTATTTGCTGAACTTGAGACTTGACTTTGAAAATTGGCAAACTACTTATATATTCTGAGATTTAGAGCCTATAACTGGTGTCATTCATGACCAGTTTATCTAGGATGTGAGTGGTACTCCTTATGAGGCATGTCACATAAATGTGCATAAATATGAACTTGATCTGCTTAATACCTGTACGCATTCGGTCTGTGGTTGGTTGGCACATGTGGTAGAGGTTTCCTTTTCTCGTTTTACCCATAAACTCCACACTGCCAAAAATATCATTTTTTGTCCTATTTACTACATCCTACATTTAGCCTGTCCTTCGTCAAGCTAGTAGACTGTGTTCTTAGGGTTGTTACTAATTTTTGGTGGCATATGCTCTGTTTGAGATAATTTTGGGAAGATGAAAAGAAAGAAAGAAATAAATAAAAAAGAAAAAAAAGATGAAAAAATGTTTCGAAGAGAAAAAAGAGTTCTGTACTGTTTAAGCAGTCGATCGACTGCCCCTATAGGTCGATAGACTGAGGTTCGAGAAAGAGAAAGAAATCAATTCGCATAATTCAATCTTTATCTTGTGGCGATTTTTGCTCCCATGTTTTATTCTTATTTTATGGGGAGTTAGTTGATTACTTTTATCTTTGGAAATTGTGAGATTTGTGCTTGCTATAGCACCGTTTCGTTTGATTATGAGCAAGAAGTTGGAAGTTGCCATTTGGTTCCGTTTTGGTACTAGCTTGATCACCTGTACCTCCACTTTACCATAAATGTTTTGCCTCTTCTTACACATACCTCACATATCCACATATATACCTCGGCATGTGTCATGGTCTCTTGTTGGTTGGAATGCGTATGTACGGTTGTAGAGATTATTTTCATATTAGACTGCAGGCATGTTCTTATAGGTCGTAGTTAAGTGAGCGTCATTACGTTTACTTCTTTCTATCTTACATATATTCACCTGTACTTATTGAGTGATTTGAGCGACCCGTAAGAGTCCAATTTGATAATTTTCTACAGTTGACGGTTCAACATGTTTTTAACGACTCCATAACTCGTTTGCATGATTCATTTGCTAGTTGATTGTTGGTTATGCATTAAATTGGTTTAGGCTTCACATGTTGCAATTCGCTCTGAGATTGAACTCGTTCCATTAGGTCATTAGATCGAGTCTAGTTCTTGCTTGAGGACAAGCAAGGGTTTGGTTTGAGGAAGTTTGATGCGTGTCTTTTATGTGATGCTTTACATCCCATTTTACATGCATTTCAGAGCTCATTCATGTAGTTTATGCTACATTTCTCCCTATTTCCGTCTACTTCCGTATTTTTGTACATTGTTGCAGAAATGTGAAGAATCCAGCGGAAATCGAGCTAAATCCGTCCCCGAGTATCCTGCATTGTATATGACGTGAAGTATTAACCCGAGGAACGAGCTTGGTGCGCAATTCAAGGCCCTAAAGACAAGTCCACGAGTTTATAGAAGTCAATAGCAGCTCAATCAGTCGATCGACCACTGCCATCAGTCGATCGACCAAACTGCTATTCCAGACGAGAATTAAAAGACTGAGGAAGCATAAGCCCACTATGTTTTAGGTTTTGGAAATAAGAGTTACGTATGTTTGCTATATAACGTAACATAAACATTCAGTTTAGAGATGGGGATTGGGACTCAAGTTTTCATTCAATAATATTTAGTCTTGGAATTAGGGTTTGGATTATTGTTAAGCATTGGATCTTTGGTTCTTATTCCTAATCTTTCCTCTGCAAATTCGGTATTCATCTGCCCTAATTTCAGTTTATTGTTTTATTTCAGAATTGATAGTAGATTCCCGAACCCATCTTATTATTGCATGTCAATTATTTGTTTTACCGCTTTAATCATGAATTCAATACTTTATTGCCCTAGTATTATTGTTTTTACCCTTAGTATGAGTAGCTAGATTATTTGTGCTAGGATGTAGGCGAGTTATAGCATAGGCGGCAATAGATTGAACACGGCTCGATTAGCGTGTCGGTCGATCGACCGACATTCTTGGTCGATCGACCGACCTCGTGAGGTTACCCTTCGTTTTAATTGATTTTAATGTTGTATGTAACGAATCGAATGCATGCAACCAGTTAGATGCTTAATTTATGACGGACCCATTAGATCGAAAGATAGGGAAAGTTATTAGACCACCAATTAAGATGACTAAACTGTGCTGAGATCGAAAGATAGGTATAGTTTAGACCGTTAGTCAGTCTTCAAGACGAGAGTCAGTATTAGTGATATTAGGGACCTAAAGCGAGATCGAAAGATGCTATTTGTTAAGAGTGGGCCTTGAGGACCTCTTGTTTCCCGCCTCACTTGTGTTCGATTTGGACCTGCTTAGTATGCTGCCGCTGAAGCTGTAATGAACCGACCATCCTAGTACCCCTGCCTTTATCTGTTTAATCCGTCTTTTTTAAGTTTATTGTCTTTATTCACTCTTAGTTGTAGACTAATTCAAATCAAACCCCCCCACTTTATCGTTACCTTAGACTAGAATTAGACAACTAGAATTTACATCTGCCTCTCTGTGGTTCGACCCGACTGCCGCTAGCTATAGTTGTAGTTGGAAATTATAAATCTTATTTTTGACACCTCACGACGGGTATCAATGACCTAGACCAGAAGGTAGGTACTAATTCCGGGCGAGACTTGACGTTATCTAGACGACATCACTTAAAATCGACTCGAGGAAGAATCGGAAAGGTGGACTGAAATTTTCGAAAATAGAAATTTTCAAAAAAAGATTCATTTGTTGTTTTATGGACGGTTTCCGAAGAGTAGGGATCTCCGAAAGTTGATCAGTTGAAGAGTTGTCTTAGGTTTTGTTTCAAAAGACAGTTTGAGTTGAAATTGCGGCGGCTCTGAAAACAAAGTGGTGTTTCCAAAGACGGTTTTTGAAATTCCGAATCACGGATTAGAAAATCGAGAATCGAAAAGTTTGGAATCGTCATCACAATGGCCATGAAAACGTTTAAGTTTCTTTTCAAATGATTTAAAATTGGGTTGGAAATTTGGAAACGGTCAGATTTGTTTTCAAATAATTTGAAATTGGATTGAAATTTGAAAATGGTTAAATTGGTTTTCAAAGATTTGATTTTGAATTTGAAATTAGAAAACGGTTAGATTTGTTTTCAAAGATTTGAAATTTGATTGAAATCTGAAAACGGTTAAATTTGTTTTCAAAGATTAAGTTTTGATTTGAAATTTGAAAACGGTTAAATTTGTTCTCAAATGATTTGAGTTTTGATTTGAAATCTGAAAACGGTTAAATTTGTTTTCAAAGATTTGATTTTGAATTGAAATATGAAAACGATTAAAGCTGTTTTCAAATGATTTGAAGTTGGATTTGAAATTTGAAAACGGTCAGATTTGTGTTAAAAGATTTGAGTTTGCGTTGAAATTTGAAAACAGTTAAATTTGTTTTTAAAGAATTTGAAATAAGATTTGAAATTTGAAAACAGTTATATTAGTTTTCAAAGATTTGATTTTGAATTTGATTTGAAAATGGTTAAATTCGTTTTCAAATGATTTGATTTGAATTGGAATTTGAAAACGGTTAAATTCGTTTCCAAATGGTTTGATTTTTGATTGGAACTTGAAAACGGTTAAATTCGTCTTCAAATGATTTGATTTTTGATTGGAATTTGAAAACGGTTAAATTTCTTTTCAAATGATTTGATTTTTGAATGAAATTTAAAAGCGGTTAAATTGGCCTCCAAATGATTTGATTTGAATTGGAATTTGAAAACGGTTAAATTCGTTTTCAAATGACTTGATTTTGAATGAAATTTGAAAACGACTAAATTGGCTTTCAAATGATTTGATTTTTGGTTGGAGTTTTAAAGCGGTTAAATTGACCTTCCAATGATTTGATTTGAATTGGAATTTGAAAACGGTTAAATTTGCTTTCAAATGATTTGATTTTGAATGGAATTTGAAAACGGTTAAATTCGTTTTCAAGATTTGAAATTGGAAATCGTGAGGATTGAATTCGTCATTACGACGGGTTAGAAAAGCCAAATTTGATTTTGAAGGCGAGATTTGAAATTTTGGAAAGTTGCACGGGTTAAAATCGTCATTACGACGGTTTGAAAAACGTTTCTGTTTAAAAATTAATTTTGAATTTTGAAAATTCGAGGGTAGAATTCGTCATTACGATGGCGTAAAAGGGCGCTTTGAGAATGCAATGGTTGGCGGCAGACCGAGTTTTGAAACGGCCATTATGACGACGTAAAAGGGGATTTTGAAATGGTTTGTGAAAACCGAGTTTGAAATCGTCATTACAACGGCATGAAAAAGGTGTAATTGAGATGGTTATAAAAACCGGGTTTTGAAATAGCCATTATAACGGCCTAAAAAGGTGTTTAGAAACGGTTGTGAAAAACCGGGTTTAAAAATCGTCATTACGACGGCCTAGAAAGGCGTGTTGAAATGGTTGTAGAAAACCAGATTTGAGAAGGCCATTATAACGGCGCAAAAAGGTGTTTTTGAAAGTCTGAAAATGACACGGAAGGACTTATGATCATATAGCACATAAGCACTCACAGTTTCATTATTTTATGTATAATGCTGACACGGGTTTTGGCTTAAAAGGGTGGGTTACACACCAAGCAATCAAACCCCGATTTGCGAGAGGGATACCAATCCAAACAAAATGTGTAAGGAGGGTGCCCTAGCCTCGTGCTCGAAAGTGATGAAAGCTCTTTGACGAAACAGAAATGTGTAACGTCAACGGTATGCTTGACTCAATCGGGATTCGAAACGCGGGGATGAGAAAACTCACGCCGACGAGACGAGCCAATTGGTCGAAAAGGGTTAGGTTGTGGGCCCAAACAAGGAACCCGACTTATGAACGTAATATCAATTAATGCACTTTAACCACGACCTCGTCCGAGTTTCACCTCTAAGGATCACAAAGACACAAGTGTCCTAGTTTTTCCCAGCAGAGTCGCCAAACTGTGGACATGGGCCACGTCTCGGTCTGCGGATTTGGGCCGCAAGCCAATCCGCGGTCACGGGCCACCTGCATGCCAGGCCAATCTGTGGACATGCAGAGGTCTCTTTGAAAGCCACGCTCGGCGGCGTAAAATGCTTTCGACCGGATCGCTTTAGATCGGTCGGTATCGTCTCGGCAAGGGTCGCGAAATGATTAGAGATGTTCAGAGTCGCCACCAAGCATTTGTGGGATGCCTGGAACCCGTTCGAATCCACTTTATACCTCGGTCAAACGAAGCACAAAGCAGTGTTTAACATAGGTACTAAAGATAAGGAATCGTCCCCCTTTTAGCATTCTATGCCTAAAATGACTCTCGTATGCCCTGGATAAGGCCATCCACTATCCAAAGGTTCTGAGTAAGGGGTGAGGGTACGTATTGGGAAGCCCTTTAATCGTACACCCAATCCCGCCCGCGTTAGCGGCCACTGATCGATCGTGGTTGTTTAAGTGCAAGAGTTGATAAAACGGTTAAAATGCATGAATGCACATCCAAAAGTGTTAACCTAACATGTGAGGTTTCTAAGTTGGTTTGTTAATCCAAATATCAAGCATAAGATGTCAAGTTGGATTTATGGTTGATTTGCATGTGAGAACGAAAATTAAACATCCATTTACCAAATTCGGGTTATGATGCTTAACACGATCCATTTATTGAAAAAGGATATCAAATGACAAAGTGTACAAACGTAAGCTTGCCAATCTGATCCATCATGTGTTCGGATTAACCGTAATCGGGATCGTCCTAGACAAATGTTAAAAACGAGGCAGAACAGCACCAGGCAGCCCCTTTGGGGCGCGAGCCTATTGGCAATAGAAGGGGCTCTGCCCTGGTTATGAAATGTAGAAAACAGACGGCCTCTTGGGGCGCGAGCCATGAGCCGACCCAAGGGGGCGTCTCCTAGTTTTTGAAAAGGTTGTTTAAAACCGTATTTGTGATTAAATAATTTACAAGTATTGTTTGCATGACTCGGAATAATTACTATTATGTTAGTAATATTCGTTGTCGGACTTGCATGTTTGAAAAGCATAGTTTACAAATAAAAATGTAAAATGTTTGATTTGAACTAATTAGTTTAGGTTCAATTATTTGTAAATAGACAAGTTAAACATCGTACTCGAATTAAACCGACATGGTATAAAGAACCAAGGATGATTATGAATTATGACTAATATATTTGCAAATGTAAACAAATGAGAAAAATGGTAAATAAAAGAAAAGGGTGTTAAAATACCCATTAAAATGTGGTTAACCAACAATATCATCGGGTCACGGAATAAACCGCCATGGTATAAAGAACCAAGGATGATTATGATTTATGGTTAAAAGGTTTGTTATAGAAAGGGTTGGAAACATTCGAAATGGCAAAAACCGTAAAAGGAAAGAAGTAAAAATAAAAGAAAGTGTTGAAGGAAAGACGAACTCAAACACGGATGAGTCTGACCCGAGACCCACAAGAGGCGCGAGCTCCCTTGCATAGCAAGGAGCTTCTGTCTCAGGCCAAAACTAGGTTTTGGCTCGTCTAACCTATATTTGAATCGTGTTATGCATTGTTCATGCTTATAGACTCATAAAAACCGTAAATACATAAAATAAAGGAGTTGTTTACACCCTCAAACTACTGTGTATTGATGTTTGCGAAGTAGATGACTTTAGAGACAAGTTTTCTCGTAGCGACTACTCACGATCAAGAAGTTTAAAAAGAGTGCCTTAAAAAAGGATTTGGTTTTGAAAATGAGTTGAAAATATGTTAATTAAAACATGTTGATTGACGTTGAGTTGGTCGAATGGGTCGGTCGAATGCACGACGATGGTACGAAACAATATGTGTAAGGCTTGTGTTTACGATCGGTAGGTCGTAAACACGTGTCGATTTTGTGACTTAGGAAGTCGAGTATAGAAGTTTAAGGAAGAAGGAGGGGGCGGACGCTCGCGTGCCGATTATGGTGTGTGATGGTGGGTATTTATAGAGAAATGTGGGATGGTAGGTCGGTTGAGTTTGCGTAGAAACTAAGCAGGCACCTGCTTTAGGCGCGAGCCACCCTGTGACTCAATAGGGTGTGTGTCCCTTTCGCAAATTTGAATTTTGCATTTTTCTAACCAATGTTTTGTTGGTTATGATTTGTGGTCGTTGAGGTTTTCTTAGTCGTGTAAGCTTACTGTTGGGTGATATTTGGGGTAGGTATTTTGTGTCTTTGACTCGGGTTTGACCCGTGTGAGTCGGCATTTGAATTTCGAGTCAGTTTTTAGCTCAGTGTCGGTTTTGACTCTAATTAGGGTCATTTTAATGTAAATGACATGATGAAAACATTCATGGCATTATTTTTGACATTCGAGATTTGGGTTGACTCAGGTTGACTCGAGTTGCGGATTTTTGAGTTGGTTTTGGGTCCAAAGTTGGTTTTAACTCTAAATAGAGTTATTTTTAATGGAAATGACATCATGAAAACATTCATGGCATTATTTTTGACATTCGAGATTTGGGTTGACTCGGGTTGACTCAGGTTAACTCGAGTTGTGGGTTTCTGAGTCGGTTTTGGGTCCGAAGACAGCTTTAACTCTAAATAGGGTTATTTTAATGCAAATGAAGTTACAAAACTTTTGAAATCATTTTTCATATTCGAGTAGTGCATTAAACCGTCTCATGTATAGCCAATCCACGCACGCATATCAAAAACACGTTATAGTCCGATCATCATCGGGTGGTTTTTGGAAGGTGCAGATACTGGGTATCTACAGTGTTCAAATCCCGAGATGATAAATGGTTTGAGGACTTCTGCTTTGTGAGGAAGGACTCCATTCAACCACCTGTTGACTACATCTTCGAGAAATGGGTCATAACTTCGAGTATGTAGCCTTCCTGTCACCTGGTTTATTTATCTTGCTGCTTACTAGCTTACTTCATCGTCTTCGTGCAGGCCCCTGTGACCTGACTCGCATTGATGCCAAGATCCCTGCCTGCAGCAAGCTATTCTGTATCTCTGAATCCGAGAGAAAGTTTCCGGACCTGCTTCCTGGTTTTTCACCTGCTTCCTCCTCCAACCCTCTTCAGTCAGCTCACAGCATGTCTTCTGGTAAGCTTCCCACAATTGTTTCATTTTGTATGAAGCTTCCCCTTATGCTTTAGGTATCCCGACGCCTGAGATGATGCATGTTCACAGGTTCCAAGGCTGATCCTCTGGAAATCGTCCTCCAAAGTGCAAAAAGAAAGAGATATTCTGCCAGTCCTGACGTGGCATCCGCCTCCAAGAGGAGTGATCCTGCTGCCTCCTTCCAGAATCCTCTTATGTATTCCCGTTCTGTTGTACCTGAGCCCTTAGAGGTTGACCCATTGTCTCGCCATCCGCCTACTCCTCCTGCCAGTCCTCGTGCCTCAACTAGCGGAGGCACTATTGCTCACTTCCCAGAAGGTTTTGGGAATATGGACAAGGTACCATACTGGCCAGAGATCGACCAGCTACTCTTCCCTCCTCTAAAGGAGACGTTCTCAAAGTTCTCTCCAGAAGATATGGCTGAGAATGACGTGCACAACACCTTTATGGTGAATGCTCTTCATCCTCTACCTGTTTGTTTGTTTTTATTTTTTTTTAGATTCTACCCTTTCACTTCCTTTGCTGACTTCTGACTTTTCTTGCTCCACACCCTCCAGTCTGCACTCTATAAAAGGAAGATGATCAATATAGTGCAGACCACCAGTCGTGTCACCAATGCCAAAAACCAGGAGCTGAAGGGGACAATTGCCGACTTCGCGCAACAGCGATCTAATCTGAAGAAACGTGTGGTGGAGTTGAAGGCTGAGCTTGCTGTCACCAAGAAGAAGCTGAAGGAAGGGGCTGATCAGCTGGCCCGCACTCAAGAGGTGTGCAGCACTTTCTCCGACTCCCTCAAGCGTTCTGATGAGAAGATCAGTGAGCTGATCTCCCTGGCCACCAATGTTGTTGCCTATGCCACCTGGCCGGGAAAAATCAGCGGGATGCGTGCAGCTCTTGAGGAGGCGCCCACCCAGTAAGCTATAGAGGGGGAGGAAAAACAGTTGGAGATGCTCTACCCCACCCAACCTGATCTGAGTGCGCTGATGCCTGAAGTTGGGGAGGTGAATTCTCTTGCCCTGGCTGAGCAAGCTGCTGGGGGAGATGCTGGAATGTCCCAGGATGCTGCTGACGGAGCTCAGAAAGCTATGGCAGGTGAGGATGTGTAAGCTGGTGCGGTACCTGAAACAGGGGGTCAGCAGGCAGAGGAAGTGCCAGAGGTGGAGGTCATTAATGTGACCGATAATTAAGTATTTTTATTTTTAATGAACTTTTTTGGCAGTCTGACCCAGAGGTGGTAGACCTGTAAGTTTTCAAACTTTTTCTTGGTTGCTCCGCCAGGGTGGCGGTTGAACTTAGGGGCCGTATTTTGGCCACGTTTTGGAATGCCCCTTGCCTTAATTTCTGGCAAGTTTAAACTTATATTTTGTGTGCTCGTTTATAGGTTTCCTTCATTTAGGAGGTTGCCGTGTCAGCCTGCTGGCCGATTTAGGCGAGTCTTGTCATCCTGAAAAGGCTGACTTTCTGACTCAGCTAGCTGTCGTTTCAGCCTGATGGCTGATTTAGGCATATGTCGCAATGTAAGGAGGAGTGGCCGTGTCAACCTAAGAGGCTGATTTAGACCAGTCTGGTCAGCCTGAAGAGGCTAGACCAGACCAAGCTAGCTGCCGTGTCAGCCTGATGGCTGATTTAGGCATATGCCGCAGTTTTGGACTACTTAACCTTGTTCATGTCGCAAGGTGTGTTCATAACGCTTAAAGCCAACATGGGCGTAATTTAGGCAAGTTTATCGTTATTCTAGGACCAATGGGACGCTGCAGGATTCTCGTAGCGCAGAGATCCCTACGTGCCATGTATGTGCATGCATGTTGGGGCCCTGATTAATTGTGATTAGTGCGAGCTACGTCCAGGGGGTGGTATCAAGGGTAGCCGGGTAAGCGTGTTTAGCTGTCAACCAGGCTCCCTTTCGTATGTTCCATAATCCGCCTGGTGAGGGTGCGTCTTGTGGAGAAAATAGGTTAGGCATGTTGGAGTGTCATATGCCTTGTCACCCCGCGTTGACAGTTGACAGTCCTGTTAGATACCCTTTCGACGTACCATTGACACTAGGATTCAGAGTGATGTACCTAGAGAAGCCTGAAAATGGGAAAATCTATTAAAATGATGTGAAGTACCTATTGTCATCTCATAGGGTACCAGAGCAATTGTGGTCCCAGGATGCTGCCATACCACACCATCTAATAGCAGTTTAAAATTTAAAATAGTTAGAGACACCAGAAATAGGAGTGAAATTGGCAATATGCCTACTACCGGATTTTTATTTTAATTTCAAAATGATTTGGTTGTTCATAGTACATCATTCTGAAGGCTAAAGTCTACTTATTATTAAAAGTAATATCTCTTCAGGTGAAGTAAGTTCCATGGGCGTTGTATGATTTGACCGTCCATAGTCATCAGTCTGTGTGCACCATGGCCAACCACTCCTTTTACCTGGTATGGTCCTTCCCATTTGTAGGCGAATTTGCCTGCCTTTTGATGCTTAGTGTTTTGAAACACTTCTCGGAGAACCAGGTCTCCTACCTCCAGGAGCCTGAATTTCACATTCTTGTTGTAACTTCTGGCCACCGATCGTTTTATGCTTGACAGGACGTATTTTAGCGCTTGCTCATGCTCGTCGATCGTGTCCGTGCTTCGGGTATCTCTCGCATTGTTCGATTCTCTGTCATATTTCCATACCTGTGGGTCGGAACTAGAACTTCTGATGGGATGACTGCTTCTGCGCCAAACACCAGGCTGAAGGGTGTTTGACCTGTCGCTACCTTTGGTGTCGTTCTATCTGACCATAATACTAGTGGCAATTCATCTGCGACTTTCCTCATAACACCTGTAACCTCCTTCTCAGATTATGCATGAGGATTTTGTTACTGGACTCAGCTTGCCCCTTGGACTTTGGGGTCCTGGGTGCTGACTTTTTTAGGGCGATGTTCCACCTGGCACAGTATCCCTCGGTGTCGTTGGAGATGAATTATGAGCGATTGTCACATATGATTTCTGATGGGATACCAAACCGGCAAATGATGTTTCATTTTATGAACGAAATGATTTGTTTGTCCTTTACTTCTGTGAATGATTCTGCCTCTATCCACTTGGAGAAATAATCTGTCATCGCCAGCATCCATGTCCTATTTCCTGTGGCTCTTGGCAGAGGTCCAACTATATTCATGCCCCATGCCATGAATGGCCAGGGGGAAATGATAGGATGCAAAGGTTCTGCTGGCTGACGGATCATTGGTGCTGAGCGCTGGCAAGCGTCACATTTACGTGTATATTCTGCTGCAACTGCCTTCATTGTAGGCCAGTAGTATCCCTGCATGAGGGCTTTATTTGCCAGACTCCTGCCCCCTGCATGGTTTCCACATTCGCCACTGTGGAGAGCATGTAACACAGTCTGTGCTTCTTCCTTGTCTAGGCACCGTAAGTAGGGGCCTGCCAGTGATCTGCTCGATGCTAGCTTCTATTCCTCTTTGAGTTACAATGTAGCCTAAGAATTTGCCAGAGGATACCCCAAAGGTACATTTAGATGCATTTAGCTTCATTTTGTATTCCCTCGTCGAGTCTTTGAATGTTTTCGCCAAAGTCCGCATGTGGTCCTTGGCTTTTTCAGATTTTACCACCATGTCATCAATATATACCTCATAGTTCTTCCTATCTGCTCTTTGAACATGCGGTTAACCAACCTTTGATATGTGGAGCCTGCGTTCTTTAGGCCGAATGGCATGACGTTGTAGCAATATATTCCTCTCTCAGACATAAACGCCGTCTTCTCTTGATCTACAGGATCCATCTTGATCTGATTGTATCCACTCCATACGTCCAGGAATGTCAACATCACATGTCCAGCTGTCGCATCTACCATTGCATCAATATGAGGCAGCGGGAAGGGTTCCTTAGGGCATGCCTTGTTGAGATCAGTGAAGTCTACACATACTCTCCACTTCCCATTCTTTTTAGGCACCACCATCACATTAGATAGCCATTCTGGATATTTTACTTCTCTTATTTTATTTGCTGCTAGCAGACTATCTACCTCCTGGTTAATCACCTTGTTTCTTTCTGCTGCAAACTTTTTTCTCCTCTGCTGGATGGGTCTACACTTTGGGTCCACACTAAGCTTATGCGTTATGATGGACGGATCTATTCCTATCATGTCATTGTGTGACCATGCGAAACAATCCATGTTATCCTGCAGGAATTTGACTAATTGCGGTCTCAAGCTTCCTGTGCATCCTGCTCCAATTAGAACAGTTTTTTCTGGGTGCAGCTTGTCCAGGTTGATTTGGTCTTGCTCTTCCGGTGGGGGCTCCATGAATTCGTCCTGGACAGCTGCTTCTGTAAATGCTATGCGGGAGGGCTTGCCGTACATTTTAGTGCCTTCTTATAGCAGCCTCTAGCTTCCTTCTGATCTCCTCTTATTGTCTCTTCTCCCCATGGCGTGGGGAACTTTGTGCATTGGTGTTATGTTGAGGGTTCTGCTTTCATCTGGTGTAGCCACGGCCTTCCCTGAATGACATTGTAGGTGGAAGGTCCGTCTATAACCAGATATCTGACTTACTTGTTGACTCCTTCCACATAAGTTGGGATGACTATCTCGCCTAGTGAGTTGACTGTCTCCCCGCAGAAGCCTACTAGCGGAATAGTCTTCTTCTGCAAATCCTTCTCGCTGAATCCCATGTTTTTTATGGTTTTTAGCATTATCAGGTTGACTGAGCTGCCTGTATCTACCAGGACCTTTATAACCGTGCAATTGGCCATTGATAAGGTGATGATAAGTGTGTCATGATGTTCTCGTCGTATGAATCTTCTTCATTAAAGTCGACACGGTGGTAAGTCATTTGTGAGAAAGTCGCAAGAATTTGTCTTGGCCTATCTCCTTTGGTCTCGTAGCACGTCTCTTAGTCGCCGAGTATGTCACCCACTTAGGTCCGAGCCACTTTGTTATCACGTTTATGATTTTGGTGCATGTGGGTGGGGTTGCAGGTTTTGTGGTACCTACCTTATCCTGTTGCTTGCCCCCACGTGGTAATAGGTGGCTCACCTTCCCTTGTTCATATAGGCGCTTGACCTCTCTCCGTAATGTGTGGCAATCCTCAGTATTGTGCCCAATATCACGGTGGAATTCACACTTGTTTTTGCTATCCTTCCTCCATGCTTGTCCTTCTACTGGTGGGTTGGGCCACCTGACTCCATCTCCCATCTCCCTGAGTGCCTTCAGGATTCCCCCGACACCAGTAGTGAATCCATATTATGCCAGAGTAGGCAGTTGCTGAATTTCCTCGATTCTGTTGACTCCCCTTCCATATGGCATGTACCTCTCGTCCTTCTTGATGGTGGTTTGCTTTCTTTTCCTAATTTCTCCACGGCTGAGGTACTAGAAACACTTGGTGTATTAAGTAGGCTGGCTCTGGCTAGGATGTCTTCTTCCGGTCATTGCAACTGCTTTTCTTTTCTTGCCTCAAAACTATGGCAGGGATGCATAGTCAGCTGCTTGTATAAGTCAGAGTCATGGTGGAGGCCTCTTCTAAAGGCTTCTACTGCTGTCAAAACGTCGCACTCTCGTACTGCTACCTTCTCATTGTTTAACCTAGTATTGTATTCTCCAATGGTCTCCCCTTCCCCTGGACGATTCTGTACAGATCTCCTGCATGCTACTACGGCTTCCTGCTGCTTGCGAATTGCTGAGTGAATGCGTTCACTAATTCAGCAAATGTGGATATCGACCTTTTAGGCAGGCTCACGAACCATCGAAGTGTCGGTTCTGTTAAGGTGGATCCAAATCCTTTGCACATGCAAGCCTCCTTGACTTGCCCTACGGCTGTCACTGTCATCATATTCTGCTTATACTGGCTTATATGGTCAAAGGGATCTGCTGTGCTATCGAAGAGAGGCATATTTGGATTTGTGAATCCCTTTGGCATGGCTGTGATGGATATGGTGTCCGCAAATGGTGAGTCGGCATAGCTGTCTAGTGCTGCTTTCTCGAGTGGGTGTGGCGCCACGGGACCTGCTTTCGCATTTATTTTAGCTCCAGTGTACCGCCGATTTGTTATCTTTGCTGAATCTAAAGTATGCCTCGTTTTTCTTGGTTTAATATCCCACCTCCTGTCCCGGGCTCTTGAAGGTTATGATGTACTCCGGCGGCTAGAGGGGTTGAAGTGACGATTGTCCCCTGCTGCCAGTTCACTTACTGGTTCCACTCGGATCCTGTTCTAGGTGTCTGATCGGTAAGAAAACTAAGTTGATCCTATAGGATAAGACCAACCT
Organism: Silene latifolia; assembly: GCF_048544455.1. Lineage (NCBI taxonomy): Eukaryota > Viridiplantae > Streptophyta > Magnoliopsida > Caryophyllales > Caryophyllaceae > Silene > Silene latifolia. Next base: position 128,926,982 of record NC_133538.1, read on the forward strand.
ATCTTCCTGCTCTAGGTGTCTGATCGGTTGCTGCGAAACTGCTGATAGGGATGCCACCTGTTCGCACCTCCGCACAGCTGGCTGATGGCCAGGTGTCCGGTGTGAGGTATCCCAGCCCTTGTGGGGTTATTCTTCCATCAGTTGGTACTTTAGTCAGGTCCAACATTGTTACCAGTTCGGCTGGTATCGGTCGGAGTGAATTTCTGCTACCTGATGCCCCCTATGTCAGATCTACCAGCGGAGACCTTCCTTCCTCTGCTCTGCTCATCGGGGTGGCAGACTGCTGTTTTAGGATGTCTATCTACACCTAGAGCTCTCTGTCCCTCTTCCTTGCTTCAGCTTCTGCTTTCTTCTGGTCTTCTCTCATATTTTCCATGGCTTTCTGGAGGTTCTCCACGCCAGTGAGCAAGATTTGTGTGGGACTAGGTGGCGGGGTGAGGCCTGAGCTTGCTGCTCCTTTATCTGATCTGGCTTGGGTTGCAACAGCGGGAGTCTTAGGAGGTAGTGAGGTTTTGGCTGTTGGTGTTGTTCTCGAAGTATGTCCGGGAGCCTGTGTTGCAACTGTTGATGCTGGATTTTGAGTAGAAGTGTGTGGTGGTGACGGTTGTCTGCTCCCTGACACGGCGTCCGATGCTTGCTTAGCCATCGTGTATTTAGAGTATCAATGATTGACGACTACAATGCCCCACAGTGGGCGCCAAACTGTTTAGGTATTTTTTACCGAATTGATTGATCCGGGTCAATGCGGTCTTACTCGTTGGGTAATTGTATGAGCGTTAGTATGATTATGTCTAAATAAGGAAATAAAGTACGAAATATAAATTGACACGTAAGATTTGGTGACGCGGAAAACCTAATGTGGGAACAACCGCGGGAGGGACGGTACCCTGCCAAATATTGCACTATTCTTGAATGGGAGGATGATTACAATTAAGACGTAATGCTAATCTTGCTGGCGTGAGGTATGGAGCTCGTAAGATCTTGGATGATTGTATGCGTGTGTATGTGGATGAGTTGATATCTTGATGAGAATCCGGATGTGTGAATGAATGTATTAGTGTATGAAGGTATGAATGTCCTCCTTTGATTGCTCCTTTGGGTATTTATAGGGTAAGAACCCTAGGCGTGTCCTACCTCGATTATGGAAAGGGAATATTACTTCCATGACAACTCTTTCCATATTCAGTCGTCTCCCTTAATTCTCCCTGATCTCTCTGACTCCCCTTTTCCTAATTCCAGACGCCTCCTCTGACGGGCTTCTGTCTTCTCCTGCGTGCATGCCGGCCCAATGCTTTATTCAATCACGGGCTCTTTTCCCCCTTATCACTCTTCCCATGATCCATTATTTTATCAAGTGGGCCTTCTCTTTATTGTGCTATTTTTAGCCCAAACAGCATTCTCGACTACTTGAGAAGCACTGAGAATTTACTCTTGTAGTTTGGAGGAATTTATGAATTTCGTGTAAAAGGATTACACGGAAACATTCCTGTGCTTATAAGATTTTAAGGGCCTCATTAAGGAATGGTTAGCATGTAAAAGAGCTATGTGCATAAATAATAATATGTATATATATATATATATATATATATATATATATATATATATATATATAAGAAGTTATACATATATGTATAAGAATTTATACATGTATAAAGCAGATATGTATGAGGAGTCATACATAAAAGATGTCATATGAAGGATGTGTATGTATAAGTATTATACGTACAAATCATGAACAAAAGCTATGTACATTACAACATCCGATGTTGTAAAAGAGATAGTTGATATCCGGAATTTAATGGAACTAGAGTAGTTATGTTAGTCGAATATCGTCTCCTGAGAGACTGTGAAAACAGTGGGAGTGTTTGACTGACTTTAGAACCACAGTCTAAAAACTTATTTAGACATGTACTTAGAAAGGCTCTATGTGATGAAAAGATTGCATAGAACAAAGGAAAATAGCAATGGAAATTAGAGGGATGCAACTGTTACTAATCCTCTAACCAAAGCCGTTGGCATAAGGTGGACATGATGGTTATGTCATCTCAATGTGATTGAGGAGTATACCTTAATTGCTAAAGATCGTTATGTAAATATTGAATGGAGTATTAATATTTGTGTAAGTCATGATCGCATTCATTGTTTGAGTCTCTTTAAGAACTCAATTATTCAGTTTGACTGAAAACAAGAATACCTTATTCATCCGAATTGGTTGTGGAGACAATGTTGAACCCCAATTAAAGTGAATAGGATGAACATTGTATTAGCCCCTAGTCACTTAATGAGGTGACGTCTCGGAGTGACTATATTGTAAGACGATTGATGGTAAGTTCAGCACCATAAGGTCATAAGGATGACTAGTCATTTACATAGGCAGACTGTGGGACACTTTGCCGGGCAGTGACATTTATAGAGTCCCTTATATCTATTATAGACGCCTGATCGTGGCAGAGACTTCTATGATATTCCTATGAGTCGATTCTTTAAACTGGAGACTATTATCTGAGCAAGTGCAGTTTTCGAGTGACTTTGGTTTTTGTCCTAGGTCGTGCCATGAAAAGAGGCCAAATGACATCTACTGGGTCATGATGATATGTATTGTGCAAAAGGATAGATAGGGCAGACAGGAATTGTCCACCCACGTTGGGTTTAAACATCTCAAGGCCACTCGAGGAGTTATGACTACAAATGCGTGGCCACGCTCGGAGGTAATTTGTGGGAGTTTTTTCCGGTCAGGTAGTCACACTCCCGATCGAGAAAACCACTCACGATATGTTCATGTTCAAGTGCGACCTGAAAGACACCATGCATTGAGTGGGAGATTGTTGTAAAAAAGGACAAGAGAATTGGTAACACACCCTTGTAGAGTACAAGCAGGATATTGTTGGGATAACGAGATTATCCACAATTGTGTGTTATAATCATCGCACAACTTATCTCGGAAAAGTGGGAGATTGTTGGAGTTTTTGTCCTCCACAATAGTGCATGAGAATATTATTAAATCTCATTAAGGAATATGCATGGCATATTCATTGGCAATACTAGTCAGCTGATCAACGTATATCGGTAACGGTTGGCCAACTAGGGTTTGACGTTACTGTCGTGAGACGGCGGTGCTCAGATGATCCCTTTCTGTCACACCTAAAGGAATGAACCTGTGGACGTGGGCCCACCTGCATATGCCCAGCCGATCTGTTGAGAATGGCAGCGGTCTTTTGAAAGCCACGCTCGGCGGTGTAAAAAAGCTTTCGACCGGATCGTTTTTTATCAGTCTGTTTCGTCACGGTAAGGGTCTCAAAACGATTAGAGATGTTCGGATTCGCCACCAAGCATTTGTGGGATGCTTGGAACCCGTTCGAATCAACTTTATACCTCGGTCAAACGAAGCACAAAGCTGTGTTTGACATAGGTACTAAAGATAAGGAATCGTCCCTCTTTAGCATCCTATCTCTAGAATGACTCTCGTACGCCCTGGATAAGGTCGTCCACTATCCAAAGTTTCTGAATAAGAGGTGAAGGTATGTATTGGGAAGCCCCTTTAATTAGACACATATTCCCGCCCGCGGTAGTAGCCTCTACTGATCGATCTTGGTTGATTGAATGCAAAAGTTGATAAAACGGTTTAAATGCATGAATGCGCATCCAATAATTTAAACCTAACATGTGAGAGCTTTCTAAGTCGGTTGATTTAATCCAAGTATCAAGTATAAGATATCGAGTTGGATTTATGATTGACTTGCATGCAAGAGGGAAATTAAACATCCATTTACCGAGTTAGGTTTATGGTGCATAACGCGATCCATTTGTCTTAGTAAGGCATTTTGCAAATATGATTTTCGAATGAGCAAATTAGTCATCTGATCCATCCTATATTTGGGTTAGGCGGAGTCGGGATCGTCCTAGACTAATGCTAGAAGGGGAACTGGCCCTGCACTACGCAGCCATATAAGGCGCGAGCCTGTTGGCAGTGTAAGGGGGTTTCCCCTGGTTTGAAAATAGAAAATAAATGGCATGTTTAGGCGCGGGTCAGTCAACGGTTTAAGACGCATTCTGACCATTTGAATAACGTTTTTAAAACCTATTGAAAATGGGTATTTGAACCCGTCTTGGTTTAAAAGAGTCTTTTAGACCGTATTTGTTGATTTGAGGAACCAGACTCGAATAATCATCATTATTTTGATGATATTCGGTGTCGGGTTCGACTTGACAAGCTTGACATGAATAGTTTTGAAAATAATTATGAACTAATTGTTTTAAGTTCATTTGAATATAATTAGTTAATACTCATCATCGTACTCGGGTTTAAATCCGACATGGTATGTAGAACCAAGGATGACTTTGTGTTGGTGACTAATACATTTATTTTGGAAATGTAAAGAAATGATGAAAGGCTTTAAAATACCTTCCAAAATGTAAAGAAATGAAATAAAAGGTTTTAAAATACCTTTTAAATGTAACTAACCAAATATTATCACCGAAACACGGATTAAACCGTCATGGTATTAAGAACCAAGGGTGAAAAATGTTTTATGGTTAAAAACTTGTAGAAATAAATAAAAGGAGTTGAAAATATTTGAAATGGTAAAAACCGTTTACAAATATGAAAATAAAAATAGAGGAAAAGAAGAGACCAAACACGGATTGGACTTAAGGCTGGGTAGGCTGCTTTAGGCGCGAGCCTATGTGCTACGTAAGTAGCCTCTGCCTCAACCAAAAAGTCCGGTTTTGGCTCATTTTTCCCATGTTTTGGACCATGTTATGCATGATTTAGCATGTTATAGTCATGAAACATGTAAAGATATGATAAAAGAAGGATTTTTACACCCTCATACTTACATGCTTGGTTTATGGCGAGAAACCGACGTAAGTGTATCAACTCGTTTGGTCGGAAAAGACTCGGTTTAAATCCGTTTTTGTAAGTAAAAAGAGTGTTTTATTAAGTTTAGTGATGGTGTAGTGGTCGAAATGGTAGGCCAAGTGATTTAATGCACGATGATGGTACTAAACAATGTGTAAGGCCTGTATTTACAATCGGTAGGTCGTAAATACGCGTCGGATTGTGACTTAGGAAGTCGAGTCAAGAATTTTAAGGGAGAAAGAGGGGACAGACACTCGCGTGAGTTATCAAATGGGGGCATTTGAGGGGTATTTATAGGAAAAAGAGTGGTTGTGTGAGTTTTGAACAACGTGACCACCTAGGCTGCTCAAAGAGGCGCGAGCCACGTCGCGGGTCTTCGAGGTGTCTTGTCGCTTTCACACAAATACAATCATGATTTGTTCTATCCTAGGATTTGTATGCACAGTACTTGACCATACTTGAATCCGGGAAATCTTAGCATGGAAGCATTTGAATGGTTTGTTTTTTGTGTTTGACTCGGTTTGACTCGTTGTTGGAGTCGGGATTTGAATTTTTGGGTCGGTTTTTGGTCCGGTATCGGTTTTGACTCTAGTTAGTGTCATTGTGACCCCGTCGTCATGCATTAAACACTCCAGGTACTTTTGAAAAGTTTTTAAATGTTTTATTTTTGAAATCGTTTTAAGTTTTCAGACGTAAAGTTGTACACGAACTGTCGATCAAACGCCGCGATTCCAAAGCATGTTGTAGTCCGATAATCATCGGGTGTTTGTTGGAGTCTCAGCAGATAGTGGGTATCTATAGAGCCCCCACTTTGACTGAGGCTTGGACAGGGCGAAAGTCAAAGTAGAGCCCCCAGGTAAATCGAAGATTACAACCTAGAGACCCAAGCGACGTCAAGGCGGCTCAAAAAGATTCGGGCCAAGGACCTGCCATCAGAAAGGGCAACGCCAAGGCGACTTGAGGGTACGAGCCAAGGACCTATCGTCGATAACAGTTTAGAGTCTGTCGACTGTCTGTACGGGTCGTTGAAGGTCCGTTAGACTACGTTCAAAGGCTCGCCAGCCATAAGAAGGAGTCATAACTGATGCATCTTCGGATATGTCCTTGCGTGTTTATGGATAAAGGCTCGCCAGCTATGGTGCGTACATGAGGAGGGCTCGCCAACCATCACGCGTTGTAAAGCTCGCCAGTCATAGGGTGTATATGAGGAGGGCTCGCCAGCCGCAACGCGTTGTAAGGCTCGCAAGCCATGGGGCGTACATGAGAAGGCTCGCCAGCCGCGATGCGTTGTAAGGCTCGCCAGCCATGGGGCGTATATGAGGAGGGCTCGCCAGCCGAGGCGCTTTGTAAGGTTCGCCATCCATAAGGGTGGTTGGTTGACCAACTGTGAGAATAGCCGCCTTGGATGGGCTTGTTTTGGAAATAGCGGACTCTTGATGCCGTCATGAAAATAGTGAATTCTGAATTTCACTATTACTTTTGAAGTGACGGTTTATGTTGCCGTCGTTGACATGTGAAGGAAATAGTGAATTTTGAATCTTCACTATTACTTTTGAAGTGACGGTTTATGTTGCCGCCGTTGACATGTGTGGTGAAAATAGTGGAATTTAATTTCCAACCATGATTTTGAAAATGACGGTTTTAATTGCCGTCGTTCGAAATTTGAAGAAATAGTGATTTTGAATTTTCACTATTATTTTTGAAAATGACGGTTTTAATTGTCGTCGTTCGAAATTTGAAGAAATTGTGAATTTTGAATTTTCACTATTATTTTTGAAAAATGACGGTCCTTAATGTCGTTATTGAAAATTTAAAGTTTGTTATGGAAAATTGGGCCAAAGCCCAAAATTTCGCTGAATAGAGCAGGGAGCACCCCATTTAGGCGCGAGCAACCTTGCGAGATAAGGGTGCTTCCCTATTTTCCTGTAAAAGAAGCGAGAATGGTTTGCATACCATTCTCATTCCATCGTCTTCAGCCTTTCGACAAACTAAAAACCGCCATTGTTGGTCTCTACCTTGCTTCCATTCGTGCCATTATCAATATGTCATCTCAAGGTATGTATTTCCTCTTGAATCAATTTGAATTTGTTGGTCTTTTTGATAGATTGAATTAGGGCGAAATGTTTACCCTAGAAAATCGATTTGGGCGTTTTTGAATGAGTCCATTTCGAGTGAAATTGATGATTGCACTACGTTAGAAACCTGTTTAGGAGTATAGGGGTGCTTTTAGTTTGCATTTTGGTCCCCGTTCCCGCTCCCTATGCTCGAAAAATTTGAGTGAGGCAAAGAAACCGTCTCATTTCACAATGCCAAGTTTATTTGATTGGATAGTGGGTCCCACTAGGTTGCATTGTAGTCGGGAAAGACCGTATTTGCCATTGTGGACCTTTGTTGGGTATTGTGGGCAAAATTGGAATTTTTGCCTTTTGTGACGGTCTTATGTCTAACAGAATAAGCCCCTGTTTGGGCTTGAATTGAGTCAGTTTGCCTTGGAATGGACCTTATTGGTAATTTAGGTCGCTTTAAGGGGTGATAAAATCGCGTCGCCTCTTTGTGGTTGTATTTTAAAATTTTGACCGGTTTGTGCTCAAATTGGCGTAGAAATTGCCTTTTTGAGTGGTAGGAAAATACCCCATTGTATCGGAAATATATTTTGGTTTGTTGGCGGACCTTGTCTGGGTCTTGAGGTGTCGTTTTTGTTGTGGTTGTTTTGACTCGTCCTATGCTTGAAAAGAAGGGCGAGTCGTTTTTTTGTGCATTTTTGTAAATTGTTTTATTTGGTTGGGTTCGGGCGGGATTGCCCTTGTTCTGCATTGCAGGTTTTTTTGGATTTGTCCATTTTACGCCGTCGTAATGCCGAAATTTTGGCTGATGTTCTTTGATTTGCCTTTGATTGCAGGGGAGCGTTCGGGACCTATGGGGCCTGTCGTTGAAATCTTGGAGGAGGAAGATGATCCGGGAGGAGCAGAAGCGACCGGGGGGGCTGCTGGAGCCCAGGTGGTGGTAGAGGATGCTTCCGTAGAGAATGGGAGGCTGCTGATGTGGCTGTCTTGTCCTTTTCATTGTGGCTCATAGATAGGATGGCTGATGATTGGGGGTCAACATCGGGGTGGTGCGCCGCATCATGGTTCTTGGCCTCCTTATCATCAGAAATCTGCCAGACACTGTCTTCTTTTTTGTCGTGGAGTAGGAGCGAGGTATGACCGTCGTGGTAACCACCTCTGCTTCCGTTGTTACTCCTCTGTTTCCTGTGTTGCTCCTTTTCTTTTTCGAGCGAAAGGATAGGGAGTGCTTAGTTCGGTAGGTGGCAGATATCCCCCAGTTTGTTGTCTTCGGCCAGTGTCTGTATGATAGATGGTTGTTTTAGGCCAGTGTCTGTATAATAGATGTCTGTAGTAGCTCCTTTTTGCATGGTCAGTCGTTTGTACCAAACGTGTGTCGATGTATTTTGCGTGAGGCGGTTTGTATATATGTGTTTTTGGATTGTGGTTCATTTTGTGATTTTTGGCTTTTTTGTGTTGTGTTTCGGAGGAGCGCTGTCGGCTGTCAATTCCCATTTTGCTTTCACTAGTTCCTACATCGGTAGTGTAGAAAACAGGCAACAGGTACCACATATGCATAAACGTACACGTAAAAAAAGACATTTGATTGAAAAAAAAGTTTCACCGCGATGATACGAAGTTAAAATTTGAAATTTGAAATTTGAAAGGGTATTTTGAAAATTTGCGACAAATCGTCACGTTTGGACTCCAAAAGGAATTGATTTGAAAATTGAGCAATTAACTCGAGTGTATTTGATTTGATTTTTTGTGAGATCAAGACTCGAATTTGTGAGTGCTTGAATTTTGAGGAAAATTGATGTCGTGTTATCAATTTTCGATTTTATTTTTGGCAAAATCGTGAAAACAAGAGAAAAAATTTTGGAATTTCGACTGACATGGAAACGATCCGTCGCGGATCGGGGCGACTAGCCCTTCCCCCCTTAAAAAAATAATGAAAAATCCGTATGTTTAAAGCTGCGTCATGGGAACCATGTCGGATTTCGTAAAGCGTGAAAACAAGGAAATGTGAGTGTGAGGAAACACAAAATGTCCTGGACCATCCCGAAGAGGCGCGAGCATTCCGGCGGGAGGTTTGAGGTGTCAGGAGAAAACACAACTTGAAAGGGACAATTCAAGGCAAGAATCCTGGGAATAGGCCTAAAGAGGCGCGAGCTATTGGGCGATAGAAGCCAGCTCTCCCTTTTTTCCGAAAAACGCGCTGATTTTTTTTGTATAAATAGTGATGTTTGTGCTTCATTGTTTCATCATCCGAAACACAAAATCATCTCTACAAAACCTCTTCTTCCTCTTCCACAAAAATATTTCATGGATGTCTTTGAGAATGCGTTGCGACAGTGGTGCCGGGATTTGTCGCCTCCCGAAAAGTATCAACTCATTTGCATTGGTGTTGGTCAATTGTTGGTGCTTCGTCAAGTCAAGGTGCAATCCTCATTCCTTGAAGCATGCTCTCGGTTTTGGGATTCGAAACACCATGTTTTCGTTTTCCCGAAAGGTGAAATTTGTCCACTAGCCGAAGAAGTTGGAGCCATTGGTGGGTGGTCGGGTTTTGTTCTAGTGCTTCCTCCGACTCGGTTGTGCTACAAGGAGAAATTTTGTTCGATGTTGGGCTTGTCCATAAGTCAAGTCAACTTCCTTCTTGCTCCACATGGTGTGGATATGTTGGCTCTTATCAACATCTTCTCGAACTGATTGGATGCCAATGTTTCGGAGGTGGCTAGGAGAAGGGCTCTTGCCTTTTGCCTTGTCCATGTATACCTCTTTGTTGATGCTTTGAAGAAGGAGGGGCCAAAATGCTATGGTAGCATGACCCTTGTGCATGTGGTTGAGAAAATGGAGCATGGTAGAGATCCATCAAGGTTGGTGCTTGGCGAGATCATCCAAGCTTTGGAAAGGAAGGCTCCGGTGGAGAAGTTCCCTCGTTTGGATCTCGAAGGATTCTCCAAGTGTGGCTATTGGAGAGGCTAAGGTATGTGGAGCCTCCGGTTGATTCTTCTTCTTATTCCTTCCGTCACCTTACTATGAGGAAGAAGTTATACTCGGATAGTTTTGCTTCCAACGAGGCTTATTGGGCCGCGAGATTGGCGGAGGAGGGTGGTCCTCATATCTGTTGGGTGGTTCCATTGTAGCACTTGAGGTCCTTCACGGGGTTGACCGCTTCGGGTGCTAGTGCTGGTTCTTTGATGGTGGTGGGTAATGCGTGTCCTAAATATGATGTTTTACACCCCATTTTACACGCATTTCAGAGCTCATTTGTGTAGTTTATGCTACTATTTGCCCCATTTCGTCTGCTTTCGTATTTTTATGTAATATTGCAGATTTATGCGAAAATGAGTAGAAATTGAGCTAAATCCGTCCCCGAGTATCTTGCATTGCATTTGACGTGAATTATTTACTCAAGGAACGAGCTTGGTGCGCATTTCGAGGCCCGAAAGACAAATCCACGAGAAGTTAGAAGTCAAGTATCGCTACTTGATCGATCGACGCGCCCTTAGTTGATCGACCAACCCACGAGTTCCAGTAGCTACTGTTCAGCGAAGAGCAGTCGATCGACTGCCTTGTTTGGTCGATCGACCAAGCCGCTAAGTCTGACGTGAATAAGAAGATCGAGAATTAAGAAGCCCATTGTACATTAGGTTTTGGAATAAGAACTACTTTGTATTCCTATATAACGTAGCTTTAGCATTCAGAAGAAGTATCTAGTTTTTATTTTAGTTTTTAATCAAGTTTTATCATTAGTTTTAAGAAGTAATTAGGGTTCTTAATACTGTTTAACAAAGTTTCGTTTCGCATTCGGTTTAATCTTTCTTCTGCAAATCCTCTACACGGTATTCATCTGTTTTAACATTCAGTTTGTTTGCTTTCTTTCGTAGTGTAGAATTGCTAGATTAATCTCCCGAAGCCAATTTATCGCTTTATGTTATTTGTTTGTTTAATTATTTCAAGCATGAATTCAGTAGTATTAATTCTTAATCTTATTGTTGTTTTCATCATAGTCATGAGTAGCTAAATACCCTGTGCTAGGATGTAGGGAATCTGTAGCGTAGGCGGCATTAGAATAGCACGACCTAAATCGCGCCATGGTCGATCGACTGGCCTTGTGAGATTACCTTCGTTTTAATTAATTTAATTTCTATGTTCGACGAATCGAGTGCACGCGACTAGTTAAATGTTTAGGATTTGACCGACCCAATAAAGATCGAAAGATAGGGAAGGGAGATAGCCTACCTAATTAAGACGACTAGATTAACGAGATCGAAAGATAAGTTAGTTTAGCCTTTTTAGTCACTTTGCAGGACGAAAGTTAGTATTAGTGATATTAGGGACCTGTAGCGAGATCGAAAGATGCTACCTGTGAGAGTGGACCGATAGGACCTCTTATTTTCCCGTCTCACGTGTTTGTTTTAGACCTACCTAGTATACTGCCGCCGAAACTATAGTGAACCGACCATCTTAGCACCCTTTTAATATCTGTTTTCATCAATTAGTTTAGTTTATCATCTTTTATTGCCTTTAGCTATAGACCAAATCAACTCAATCCCCACATTTGTTACCTTGGACTTAAAATTAGACAACTAATAATTGCATCGCCTCTCTGTGGTTCGACCCTATTACCACTAGCTTCTGTTAGTTTCAATAGGTATTATAAATTTTATCTTTAGTTCACACAACGACGGGCATCAAATTTTGGCGCCGTTGCCGGGGGAGGCATTGTTTAAAATTTTTTTAGTTGTTTTATTTTTAATCTTTTTCTTAGTTTAAGGGACATCTGTTCCTTAAACTATTCTCATATTCTATTTGTAGTTTCTTCTTATGCGCAGGTCACATGGTGGTGAATTACTACCATTCAATCCCGAGATTGAGAAGACTTTGCGTAAGTTGAGACGATCATCTTCAGTATTGCCGACAGAGGAAGAGCTGAGTACTCTGTCTAGTTACTACGAGAACGAGCTATTTGAAGAGGATCCACATTCATCTCCTGTTTCCACTTCTTCAGCTGAGACCGTCACATCTCCAGATTTTCCAGTCATGGCCTGAAGAAGCAAGTATAGCCAGTTACTCTGAGCCGACAGCTGCGAATCTTTACAAAGGATTCGCATTACCAGGAGAAGACTGAAAATTCGAGCCGAAGCCTTCGTACATTAGCTTGGTTGAGAGAAACCTATTCGGGGTAGCTGCAAATGAAGATGCAGCTAAGCACATGGAGACATTCATTGATTATTGTTGTTCCATACCCCCACCAACCGGTGTGACCCAGGACCAGGTGAAGGAAACTATGTTCATATTCTCCCTTCGTGATGCTGCAAGGGAGTGGTACAGAGACCTGGATCGAGCTGCTAATGGGATCACTGACTGGAATTCCTTGGCCCTAGCATTCTACAAGAAATACTTTTCTGCCTCGAAGACAAATGCCATTAGAGCTCAGATCACGAGCTTTAAACAGGGTCCGGATGAGAACTTTCATGAGGCGTGGGTCCGTTTCAAGAAGCTGGTGCAAACCATTCCGCACCATGGGTTTGAGAAGTGGAGCCTATGCAATCAGTTTTATAATGGGCTCTATGATGATCAGAGAGCTATCCTGGATGCTGCAGCTAGTGGTAGGTTCCGGGAGAATGTTGGAGAGACTAAGGGGTGGAAAATTATTGATGATTTGGCCACCCATAAAGCTGAATATGGGAATTCCAGAGGAAATCAAAGGAGAAGTTCTGAATCTCCTTCTGTAGCTGCACTAGAGGCTCTCACGGCGAGGTTTGATAAGTACGAGTTGGGAGGAGCCTGAAAAGGAGGGATCTATCATGTGAATGCTGTTTTAGACGGTCCTTTCGTCTGCAAAAGATGTGGAGTTGAGGGACATGTTTCAGACAATTGTCGTAATCCCTTTGAGTCTTGTGCTGCCTTTCAACATTATAGGCAGACAAACACTTATTGTGAGCCGAATACCCATCCCAACTTGAGGTGGAGTAGCCAAAATGTCTTGAATCCGACTCAACCTCCACAGCAGCAGCAGCAGCAGCAGCAGAATTATGTGCCCCCTCATAAGCAACAACATTTCCAAAAGCCTCCATATGTTCCTCAACAGCAGTAGCAGTCCCAAGGTTCCGAATTTGCTGAATTGAAGAACTTGTTGCTGAAAGAGTCTCAAGCTAGAGAGGTCGGGATGAAAATGTTGGAGAACCAAATTGCCCAATTGGCAAGCAAGAATACAACTCGAGCTCCGGGACATTTACCGACTCAGACGGATCAAAAGGAGACCTTTAATGCCATTACTTTGAGGAGTGGGTCTACCCTTGATGGGCCCGCTATGGTCGAGGAAATTGCTGAAAAAGATGAGGCGGAACCGAGTCAGAAGAAAGCTGGAACGAACAGTAGAAAGAAAAAGACAATCAGCAGGTATGTCAGTCGATCGACTGACATACCTAGTCGATCGACCAGTCCGCGACAAACACTAGCTGCCGGTCCTGTAGAAGTCAGTCGATCGACTGGCCAACCTGGTCGATCGACTGACAGTGCTGCTGATAGTGAATCTTTTTGTCCTCCAATGCCTAACAACTTGAGGGACTACTTGTTTCGGGGTACGACGACTACGAAAATATTGAGTCAAGACCCAAACGCTGATGGGTCAGTTCCGGTTCCGAAATATGACCCGATGACGGTTAATGGCTCATTTTTGAGATGGTCTGAAGAGGGTTCGAGCTTAAACAAAGAGAAGGTTGTGGATTTTTAGCCTAAATCCACTGACGCCGGCATGAGAGATTTAGAGGAGAGGGCTAAGTTGCTACTTTCAGCCCCCTATCTGGAGAGATTGGTGCCGACGAAGGAACAGGTATCGTTTAATAAATTTGAAAATGTTGCTCGTAGCTTAAACGTACAAGTTCCTTTTCTTGAGTTAGTCAATCAAGTGCCTGCTTACATGAAATTTATGAAGCAACTTTTATCTAAAAAGAAGTCACTTGAAATCGTGCATCTTTGTCGCACTAAGCGAGGAGTCATGCTCTTATTTGACCCATCGCACCCATAAGCTAGAAGACCCAGGTAGTTTTTTAGTCCCATGTAATATTGGCACCTTTCCTATTGAGAAGGCCTTGTGTGACCTAGGAGCCAGTATTAGTGTAATGCCTTTGAGTCTTGCTAGGAAGCTAAAGTTGAATAGGTTTGCAGTCACCAACATGACCGTACAGATGGCTGATCGATCTGCGGTCTAGCCTATAGGAGTCTTAGAGGACATTCCTGTGCAAATAGGAAAGTTCTTTTTCCCTGTTGACTTCGTTGTACTAGATATGCCCGAGGATGCCCACATTCCTATCATTCTAGGTAGACCATTTCTGCACACTGCTGGTGCAGTTATTGATGTTGGTTCAGGAACTTTGACCTTCAAAGTGGGGAAACACTCCATTGTATTTGCCCAGACGGCTAAGAATAAAGACCCCATGTGGCCAATAACTTGCAATACGGTTTCTGAAAAGAAATCTTATTTTATACTTCCTGATATACCTATCTCTGTTCCTACTCCTGTTGTGACACCTCCGCCCCAGACTGGGAGCAAATTGGAGGAATATTCTTCTGTTTTGGATATTGCAGGAGCTCGTTTGGGGAAGGAAGAGCTACATGTTGCTCCAGCTGTGAAGGAGCCAATCGTTCAAAGAGGTGGTCTAGGATGCCTTAGCTATGGCACTGATGAGGAGCCCGATGAGGAGCTAGTCAAAGTGACGGAGTCCGATTTGGATTCTGACGAGCTCGAGGAGGTCATTGAGTGGGAAGATGTCCGACATGTTGATCCGTTGAGTTCTGCGGATGTTGGAGCTAAGAAGAGTGAAGCTGAGAAGATGAGCACTGTTGAGGCTACCTCTAGTAGCCAGAAGCCGAGCAAGTGGGCTATTCCGTGGCCATTCTTGATCGACTATTAGTTGATTGAGATTTCACAAACATTTTATTGCTTTTAGACTCTTTTTATTGTTTTGTGTGCGCGAGACTTCGCATTTTAATAAGTTTGCTTAGGATTTTATATACTTTAGACTGTTGCTTTGGGTTTTGCGCAATTTTGGGCACGTTATTATGTGTGTTTGCAGGTCTATAGACTATATTAGCTCAAGTTATCGAGCTAATTCGAAGAAATCAGAAAGTTACAGCGGGTTTCTCCGTCGATCGACTGCCCACTATGGTCGATCGACTGAGCTGCGACTTCCAGAAGCTTCTGTTCCTGTTCACTCCGGTCGATCGACTGCCTGCTATGGTCGATCGACCATTGTCGCTGCTGTACCTGTTCTCGACCTTTCCCCTGCTGTGTTTGGTCATTTTGCGGAATTGAGGGAGTCTTCCCTCCTCTTTATGCTCCGCTCAATTTCTGTTTTCTTCCATTTTCTCATTTTCGCACATAATTTTACCGTCCCAATTTTTGCCCTCTCGGATTTATGCGTGGTATTTTTTGTCTTTTCGGGTACCTATGGTAGCACTGCTGGCTACTAAAACCTCCTAGCTCACGCTAGTTTGGGGAGGTTTCCTTTTGCTGCGCTTAAAGTCTTGTGAGTTTCCGAGTTCTTACTTCATGTTTTGTTTAGTTAATTTATCGCAAATTCCCGTTTTCCTTTTATTTCATTATATGATTTTGCACAATGGGGACATTGTGTGATTTGGTTTGGGGAAGGGTTTTGCGTTGCATCTCATTTGCTTGCATTCACGTTTACATTTTTGTCTTGCATTTTTTATTTATTTTCCCTTATATATACAAAAATATTTTCAGAAAAATTTGAAAAATTTCAAAAAAATTCAAAAATTACACGTTTACTTTTGCATGTAGGTCGAGTCGGAACGGTAGTATTTCAATGATGACATTGCATTTTCATCTGTTTATGCCTAAGCCGTGCTTAATTGACATGTTATTAGTAGAATCATATATGCATAGTCTACGAGTTTTCGTTAAATATCCTTGCTGGACTTAAAACTTGACTTAAAATTTTGGCAAACTACATCATTTTCTGAGGTTTAGAGCTTATAACTGGTGACATTCATGACCAGTTCATCTAGGATTGTGAGTAGTTACTCCTTATGAGACATGTTACATAAATTTGCATAAATATGAACTTAATCTGCTTAATACCTGTATGCATTCGGTTCGTGGTTAGTTGACA
Organism: Silene latifolia; assembly: GCF_048544455.1. NCBI lineage: Eukaryota > Viridiplantae > Streptophyta > Magnoliopsida > Caryophyllales > Caryophyllaceae > Silene > Silene latifolia. Next base: position 128,943,025 of record NC_133538.1, read on the forward strand.
CATGTGGTAGAGGTCCCCTTTTCTCATTTTACCCATAAGCTCCACACTGCCAAAAATAGCCTTTTTGTCCCGTTAACTACATCCTACATTTAGCCTACCTTTGTCAAGCTAGTAGTTTACGTTTTGGGATTGTTATTTCATTTTTGGTAGCTAATGCTCATTTTGAGATAAAGTTGGGAAGAGATGGAAAAGGAAGGAAAGAAGAAAAAAAGGAAAAGAAAAGAAAAATGATTCAAAAAAAGAGAACAAAAAAAAAGAGGAGTGCTGTAGTGTAGAGGATGGTCGATCGACTGCCCATTCCGGTCGATCGACTGAAACCCGAGAAAGAGAAAAAAAATCAAAATCACATGGTTTGAATCTTTATGAGTTGGTGATTTATACTCCCATGTTTCATTTGTATCTTATGGGGAGTTGTTTAATTGTGGAGATTGTGGGATTTGTGCTTGCTATCAGCACCGTTTCGATTGAATTTTGAGCAAGGATTTGGGATGATTTATTAATTTGGTTCCCTTAGTTACTAGCTTGGCTTTTAACTCTGATTTTGTCCAAATTCATCTTAGCCCTTCTTGCCCATTGCCTCACATATCCATATTTACCTTGGCATGTGTCATGGTCATCTGTTTGGTTGGAATGCGTATGTACGGTTGTAGAGATTACTTTCATATTATATTGCAGGCATGTTCTTATAGATCGTAGTTAGGTGAGTGTCACTAACAAGATGAATTCTTTCTATCTGTTACATATTTTCACCTATACTTATTTGAGTGATTTGAGCGACCCGTGAGAGTCCATAATGATAAGTCGCTATAATTGACGGTTCAGCAGTTTTTAATGACTTCATAACTCGTTTGCATGATTCATATTGCTAGTTGATTGTTGGTTATTGCATTAAACTGGTTTAGACTTTACAGTTTCCATTTCGCTCTGAGATTGAACTCGTTCCATTAGGTTTTAGGATCGAGTCTAGTTCTTTCTTGGGGACAAGCAAGGGTTTGGTTTGGGGAAGTTTGATACGTGTCCTAAATATGATGTTTTACACCCCATTTTACACGCATTTCAGAGCTCATTTGTGTAGTTAATGCTACTATTTGCCCCATTTCGTCTACTTTCGTATTTTTATGTAATATTGCAGATTTATGCGGAAATGAGTAGAAATTGAGCTAAATCCGTCCCCGAGTATCTTGCATTTCATTTGACGTGAAGTATTTACTCAAGGAACGAGCTTGGTGCGCATTTCAAGGCCCGAAAGACAAATCCTTGAGAAGTTAGAAGTCAAGTATCAGCTACTTCAGTCGATCGACCGCTGCCCTTAGTCGATCGACCAACCCACGAGTTCCATTAGCTACTGTTCAGCGATGAGCAGTCGATCGACTGCCTTGTGTGGTCGATCGACCTAGCCGCTAAGTCTGACGTGAATATGAAGATCGAGAATTAAGAAGCCCATTGTACATTAGGTTTTGGAATAAGAACTACTTTGTATTCCTATATAACGTAGCTTTAGCATTCAGAAGAAGTATCTAGTTTTTATTTTAGTTTTTAATCAAGTTTTATCATTAGTTTTAAGAAGTAATTAGGGTTCTTAATACTGTTTAACAAAGTTTCGTTTCGCATTCGGTTTGATCTTTCTTCTGCAAATCCTCTACACGGTATTCATCTGTTTTAATATTCAGTTTGTTTGCTTTCTTTCGTAGTGTAGAATTGCTATAATAATCTCCCGAAGCCAATTTATCGCTTTATGTTATTTGTTAGTTTAATTATTTCAAGCATGAATTCAGTAGTATTAAATCTTAATCTTATTGTTGTTTTCATCATAGTCATGAGTAGCTAAATACCCTGTGCTAGGATGTAGGGAATTTGTAGCATAGCCGACATTAGAATAGCACGACCTAAATCGCGCCATGGTCGATCGACTGGGTCTCCTGGTCGATCGACTGGCCTTGTGAGATTACCTTCGTTTTAATTAATTTAATTTCTATGTTCGACGAATCGAGTGCACGCGACTAGTTGAATGTTTAGGATTTGACCGACCCAATAAAGATCGAAAGATAGGTAAGAGAGATAGCCTACCTAATTAAGAGGACTAGATTAACGAGATCGAAAGATAAGTTAGTTTAGCCTTTTTAGTCACTTTTCAGGACGAAAGTTAGTATTAGTGATATTAGGGACCTGTAGCAAGATCGAAAGATGCTACCTGTGAGAGTGGACCGAGAGGACCTCTTATTTTCCCGTCTCACGTGTTTATTTTAGACCTACCTAGTATAATGCCGCCGAAACTATAGTGAACTGACCATCTTAGCACCCTTTTAATATCTGTTTTCATCAATTAGTTTAGTTTATCATCTTTTATTGCCTTTAGCTATAGACCAAATCAACTCAATCCCCACATTTGTTACCTTAGACTTAAAATTAGACAACTAATAATTGCATCGCCTCCCTGTGGTTCGACCCTGTTACCACTAGCTTCTGTTAGTTTTAATAGGTATTATAAATTTTATCTTTGGTGCAAACAACGACGGGCATCAGTGGGTTTGAAGGTTGCTTCCTTCATTTATCCCGAAAGGCTCATGAGGCAAATGAGGCGTCAACAAAAGGTGCCCGCTTAAGATACCCTTGTCCAAGAGAATGTTTTCCGGAACGCCGAGCTCGTGGAGGTCTTCGAAAGACGGTGGGCCACTCGGCCGCTTTGAGAGGTACCAAACCCCGTTGCCACGACATGGGTGACTCTCGCTTATGTCAATAGGTCAAGAGCTTCGTCCTTAGAAGAGAGGTCCAAATACCGTAAGGACGAGGTTGTCGATTTGAAGTATCGAGAGGTTGGCAAGGCCAACCGTGCCTTCTTTGAGGACTATGTCGATGGAGCTAGCCCGGATGTGATAAGGCCACCAAAGAGGAGAAGCTCGGGTCCCAAAAATGTAGTAGGCCGTGCATGGGCTCGTTTCGGGCCGAACATGGGGTCTTGCACTAGACCGGAGGCCGTTGCCATTGAGGATCCATTCCGAAGAGGGGGCTCAAGCTAGGCGGGCCAACAAGAAGCATAGGGGGAAAATGTATCCCGAGGGAAAAGGAAATGGTAGAATGGAAGAGTGAAGACCTCCATTAACCACTTTATTATTATGTTGTATTAGTGTTGTGAGTTTTTATTATGTTGTACTAGCTATGTATTGTGTGTTTTGTGCTAGTTTTATTATGTGAGGTGTTTTAGTCGACACCATAGTTTTGACAAGTTGTAGACTCGTCGAGCTTTATTTGTTATTGAATTTGTAATCCCTCCCATTATTAATTAAATAAGAGGATTGCTCGTGTCAAAAATTGTGAGCGCTTGTTTCTTCCATTTATTTTGTAAAGGCAATTCGGTTTGAATCGTCCTAAACATTTGCACTTAGGAAGTGGGATTTTTGTAGAAAGGGGGAAAGGCTCTTTTTTGTATTTTTGTGGGGAAGGGAATTTTTTTCTTTCCTTTTTTTTTCTTGAAAGTTGATATGGGTGATTTTTTGTATGTGGGTAAACATAAAGGAATTTTTTTTGATGGGGATGTATTTTTGATTAAGGGTATGGTTGTATCCTTCTTGTGTAAGAATGCATTGTCTACGTATCCACTTAAAGAGGTGAAATCAAACCATGCTTGTAGTTCAGGGTGTTTTGTGAATTTGATTGGGTTTTGTGATTGTATCCCTCATGCATAAGAGGGACTGCCTACGTATCAACCTGAAGGGGTGAAATCAAACCATGCTCGTAGTTCAGGGTTTTTTTGTTTTAGTGCAAATGGATGTTACCTTTGACAGATCAAAGGACATTCAAAATGGGCAAAGTGCCACAACTTAGACTCGACAAAACATACAATTTCAAATCAGAACGCGTTGAGGAACATGGCTTGAAAAGGGTTGAGGCGGCTTCTAGTTGTAAAACTATGGTTGAGGTTGTTGGTTGCTATGGTTCAAGGGTAGTATTTCTTGAGTTGGTCCAGGTTGGTCGGGTTTGTAAAATCCTCCCCATCTAGGTCACTCAGTCTCACTGCGCCCCCCGAAAGTATTTTCTTGACCAGGTATGGCCGGCCCAGTTGGGTTTGAACTTTCCCCTCAGATCGACGGGTAATGGTGCTCGGACCGACTTGAGTACCAAGTCGCCTTCTCGGATATTCATGGGTTTAACCTTCTTGTTGAATGCCCGTTGTATACGTTGTTGGTATAGTTGGACGTTGTGGAAGGCATTGAGCCACCGCTCGTCTAGAAGAGTGAGTTGCTCGTACCTTTGACGGGTCCATTCTGTTGGGGCTGGTGTCCTTTACAGTTAGTGCAACGACTTATAAATCTCTAAAAGGATCAAAGGGTATACTTTTGTATTATTATCAGTTGGTCCACGTTTATCAATAACGGTTGGCTTGCTAGATAAGTTTGACGTTATTGTCATACAGATGGCGGTGATCAACTGGTCCCTAAAAGTCACACCTATAGGATACGTTTGAGAGATGTGACGGTATGAAAATACAGTCATGTTGATGCCAATAATTGACTAAGCAGTTAGTCCGAGTTATTTGACTAGTAATTAGTCAAAATGCGATGTTGAGATATTTTATTTAATACGGATTAAATAAAATGGGCTAAGGCGAATTAAACAGTTAATTCGTAAATTAAATATAAACGGTTATATTTAATTAATGTATATTGAATTAATTATACAATATTGTCTTTGTCGGACATGTATTAATATGTCGGCTAATCCTTGTTACTAGACGATATATTAATAGCCGATAACCGATGACGATATATGATAAAACCGCGTCATATACATTTAGCGAAAATGATATCGGATCACGAGTTAAAAACAAGGAGAAAGTGGAAAGCCCACTCCCTCCTCATGAAGCTCACTACCGAACCATACAAAGAGTGAGCCTCTCCTCATTTGTAACCTAATTGTCATTTGCAAAAGAAATTAGGGTTTTGAGAGACATTTTTCCTCTCAAAATTCAGATCTCACATCTATAGAAAACACACATCAAGTTCTCTCAATATTGCAAGGCAATTAGAGAACACATTTCTAGCACAAGGGCATATTCTCAGACGATCTTGGGTGCAACAATTAGGAGGAGATCTACTTTGATCTCTCATTGCCGAATTGCACTAGGACCGAAGGTTAATTCTTGTGCTTTATCGTTTTTCATTGTTTTTCGTTTATGACAATAAATTGCATATTAAATTTACGTTATATTCCTATAATTTAAGGGTATTATACGGATATTACCCTACAAGTGGTATCAGAGCGAGGCCACGTAAATTTTTCTATGTGATTTTCATCAAACGAATTTTGAATCGATGAATTTTTGCTTAAAAATTCGTGCGGCGCCTGACCTTTTTCTTCTCTCGCAGAATTTTTTTTTATGTTGCGTTTTTTTTTTTCTGTCTTGGGAACCGTGTCAAGTTTACACGGTGATGGTTGTTGTTTGTCGTGTTTTCGATTTGATCTTTGCATATTGTTTTGTAATCGATATTCATTGCAATATGTTAAAGATCTATCAAATTGTTTGCATAAAATTTCGTGCGGCACAAAATTTTTCCTCGGCCAATTTTTTCTGGAAAACCGTGCGGCCAATGGTGTTTTTCTCGGCCTGTTTTCTGTTTTTTTTTTTGCCTAGAAATGCGTGCCACACATTTCTTGCTAGATCAGACGATCTTTTGTTATCCTTTTGTTCTTTACATATTGTAATTTTAATCGATAATTGTTGCAATATGTTAAAGATGTATCAATTGTAGTTTCAATTCTATACGGATTAGATTAAATTGCAATTGGGTTTTAACAAATCGTTTTGTTTTGATCTTTGTTGCTCACGTTTTGAGCCGAAATTTTTTTTTTGGGTTTTTTGTTGCTCTCGGCATTTCAGCAACATTATAAAAAAAAAAAAAATTTGGGTACTGTTCACGTAACAGCCGTGAAGAAAAAAAAAAAAAGATTTGTTTTGTTTTTTTTTTCGGTCATGTTTTTGCATAATACGGATTTTATGCATTCGCTTGATAGTGAAACGGTTCACTAACGTACCATCTAGTTATTTTAAAACGATTTAAAGTAACGGATTATCACGGATTAAAATTAAGATGATTAAAGCGGTTTTGTCACATAATTTTAATCATTAAAGGTGGTTTGGATAAATTTAACATAATTACGGAATTATGTCACGAATAAATTTAATTTAGTTGATGCATTTTATTTATCGTTATTTTGATTGTTTTGAATGCTTTTAATTACGTATTTATTTAATTTTCACAAACGGTTGTAACTTAGTGTGGCCTTAGTAGAACGTGTTACCGTAATGATGGAACACGGTCTTGGTTGTATTTTGAGATCTCGTATCTCCCTTTTTATTTTTTTGAATTACAGTTTTTATTTAGAATGTAAATAGGTTTATATTTTGTAAATTTTAATTGTAATTTTGAGAAGACTAAAGATGGAGATCGGATGCTCACTCCCGCTACATGGACAAAGATGGAACATCAAGACAAGCTTCTCGGGTCCAACGGTGGATTCCAAATTTGTATTATGTTCTTTTTTACTAGGATAGGCCACACTAGGAATTTTTATTTACGTATTGCATTCATTTATTTATTTTATCGTAACGATAGATTGCATCATATTCCGCCTAAAACCAAACCACCTAATAATTGCATGAAAACTGACTCATATAGAGGTCACCGCGTTAGTTTTCTATGACATTCTTATGTCACACGATCTTTTAAGCCATCACCTAAGTTGATTCATTCACGTAATGCTAGATATTCGTTCACTTAAAATGAATTAAAACTAAGTTGATGGGATCTTCCTCGTATAAACGAAAATTGAGAACAGTCTTTATAGGTCAAACTCCAATGAGTCCCTTCTTCGTCGGTAGGCATAATATGACCCCTTCTACGTCGGGTAAGTTGGAACCGATTGACCTATTTTATCTCAACGCTATGGTCACTCGTACGATCCTGTGATCATGGTGGACTATAGATAGGATTTACGGAAATCTATCGACCAAGAGTTCTTACGGAAGAATTAGCTAAACAGTTGGCTTATCAATTTACGGAAATTGAGTCTTGGGATCACTTGTATTATTCTTGAGGGAGATCAATTATGCAAGTGCATTGAGTCTACACGATTAAAATGAATTTTTAATAGACTTAAATCACCTCGATGAGTTGCTTATTTCGTTTTTGTTTTTCTTTCTTTTTCAGTGTAGAACACGCATTTTAAATCGCTAATAACATAATGGTGGCATCCTCGATGACCCAATGCCAAGTGCCACATTGGACCGTGAGTCCCGGCTTCGGATCTTTATGAATCGGATGAATCAGTCCACTAGGCGAAGAATGATGGATCAAACTTCGCGGAATGGGAGGCGGCATTACGGAATGCGCCACCGCGACGGGAAGCTCAAGTATTTGACTGAGCCCCTCCCGCCAGCCCCAGGCCCCACGGCTCGAGTTAACGAGGTCTCCACGTATAGCGACTTCGTCATGGAAGCGGGTGCGATTAAAAACGTACTCATTTTTGCAATGGAATCCAATTTGCAGAAACGCTTCATAGCCCAAGGTGCAAACAATATTTTCACCACGCTCACTAAGGAATTCTCGAAAGCACCGAGAATCGTGACCTATGAGCATACCACTCGCTTTTTTGATGCGAGACTCCAGAAGGGCCAACCGGTTAGCCCACACATTCTCAGCATGATTGAGAATGTCGAGAGACTGGAGGCGCTTGATTGTAAAATCAGCGACAACATTGTGATTGACCGCATGCTTCATTCACTCCACGATGGTTTTGCGCTCTTTAGAGCGAATTACTATATGAATGATTTGAAGAAAAGTCCCCATGAACTGCACTCCCTTCTCGTACAGACCGAGAAGGACATGAAGTTCAGTGGGAGCATGAAACAAGATGTTCTCGTCGTGACAAACAAGGGCAAGGGTAAGGGCAAAGCTCAGGCAAACCTAAAAGTAGGTAAACCGAAGTTCAAGAAGTCGGGTTCAGGTAAGAGTGGGCCTGGTAAGTCGAGCACCTCATCAGGCGCGACAAAGAGCAAGAATGAAAACATGGAATGCCATCATTGCCACAAGACTGGGCATTGGAGGCGTACATGTCATGTTTATCATGAGGACGTAAAGGCAGGTCGTGTTAAACCTGTTGGTATGTCTTCATCCTCTTCTACTTTTATTCATATGATTGAGATTAACCACGCAAGTTACGGAACTTGGGTACTTGATACTGGTTGTGGTTCTCATCTGTGTAATCATGTGCAGGGGCTCCGAAACATCGAACCCCTCGTAAAGGGTGAGGTGGACCTGCGTGTCGGGAATGGAGCACGAATGGCTGCCGTCTCGAGGGGAACATATGTGATCCAGCTTCCTAGCGGATTTGAGTTATTTTTATATAACTGCTATTATGTACCCAGTCTTTCTAAAAACATTATTTCAGTTTCTGCACTTGACAAACTTGGATTTTCATTTGTAATAGAGAATAATACTTGCATTTTCTCATTACACGATATGATTTATGGCAAGGCGAGTCTCCAAGAACGGAATTTATGTTTTAGATCGGACCACCGAAATATTACACGTAATGAATAAAAGGTTAAAGGTTGGTGACAAAGATCAAACGTATCTATGGCACGGCCGTATGGGACACATTAATGAGAAACGCGTCAAACAGCTCATCAAAAATGGAGCTATCTCGGCCTTTGATTTTCAATCATTTGGCACGTGTGAATCATGTCTCATCGGTAAGATGACTCGAATTTCCTTCAAAGGTGTTGGAATGCGCGGCTGGCCGACCTACTAGGACTCATACATACGGATGTATGTGGGCCTATGTCAATCACCGCACGAGAAGGCTATAGGTATTTCATCACTTTCACGGATGATTTAAGTAGATATGGCTATGTCTACTTAATGAAGCACAAAAGTGAATCCTTTGAGAAATTCAAGGAATACCGAGAATCGGGTACAGAACCCTCGGGCAGAAAGATTAAAACACTGCGCTCAGACCGTGGTGGCGAGTATCTTTCTCACGAGTTTGATCAACACCTTAAAGACTGTGGGATTGCCTTACAGTTAACTCCACCTGGAACACCTCAGTTGAATGGTGTGTCCGAACGGAGAAATCGAACACTACTTGATATGGTTCGATCCATGATGAGTCACTTGTGTTGCCGACTCATTGTGGGGTTATGCTCTTTCCATTTGCTCTAATACTTAACCGAAGTCCGTCTAAAGTCTGTTGACAAGACTCCATATGAACTATGGAAGGGAACGGTCCCTAACTTGTCCTTTATACGGGTTTGGGGCTGCGAGGCTTATGTCAAGTGGAGACACGAGGATAAGCTCGGCCCGCGATCGGTCAAGACATACTTTATAGGTTATCCTAAAGGAACACTTGGTCATTACTTCTATTCGCCAACCGAACAACGTGTTTTTGTTGCGGCTAGTGCGACATTCTTAGAGAAGGAATTTCTCGAGAATGCAAAGAGTGATAGAACCTTCGACCTGTCGGAGATTCCAGAACCAAATACCGAGCAACCATTGGAGGAACCAATTCCTTCAATCCCTACTGTGGTGAATATTCCGAGGAACCTAGGAGGTCGGGAAGAGTCTCTATTCCTCCGGACAGATACATAGGTATGGTCGAGGAACATGACATAGATGACATTCTACTCTTAACGAGTAGTGAACCCGCAACCTATAAAGGTGCCATGACCAGATTCGACTCAAAGCTATGGCTTGAGGCCATGCAATCCGAGATGGACTCCATGTATGAGAACAACGTATGGGATCTTGTTGACTTACCTGCTAAGGTTCGTCCCCTTCAATGCAAATGGCTTTACAAGATAAAGCATTCTGTGGAAGGTCAACAAGATATCTATAAAGCACGACTAGTTGCTAAAGGTTTCACCCAAGTGCCAGGTTTGCACTACGATGAAATTTTTGCACCGTAGTCATCTTTGCGTTCCATTCGGATTATCTTAGCGATTGCCGCTTTTCATGACTATGAAATTTGGCAGATGGATGTGAAAACCGCCTTCTTAAACGGTTTTGTGGAGGAAGAGTTGTACATGGTACAACCCGAAGGTTTCATCGATCCACAAAATCCTAAGAAAGTGTGCAAGCTTAAGCGTTCCATTTATGGACTTAAGCAAGCATCTCGGAGTTGGAATCATCGCTTCGACCAAGTGATTAAAGAAAATGGATTTACTCGATCGGTCGAGGAACCATGTCTTTATATCAAGTCGAGTGGGAGCAAGATTGTCTTCCTAATATTGTATGTCGATGACATACTCCTGATTGGGAATGACATACCTCTCTTAACTTCGGTGAAAGTATGGTTGAAAAACCATTTCCAGATGAAAGATCTGGGTGAGGCACAAAGAATTCTGGGCATCCGCATCTATCGGGATAGATCACGACGGATGTTATCTCTCAGTCAGGAGTCTTACATAGACAAAGTCCTAGAGAGATTCAGCATGACTAACTCCAAGAAGGGGTTTCTTCCTATGGCTCCAGGAGTGCATTTGAGCAAGTCTCAAGCACCAGAGACACCGGAAGAGAAAGAGCGCATGACATGGATTCCTTATGCCTCGGCTATAGGATCAATCATGTATGCCATGATATGCACACGTCCGGATGTGGCATATGCATTGAGTATGACAAGTCGATTCCAACAGCATCCAGGTGAATCACATTGGATGGCTGTCAAGAACATTCTTAAGTACCTACGGAGGACTAAAGATTGGGCATTGACTTATGGAGGCAATCAAAATCTATGCGCAACCGGTTACGCAGATGCTAGCTTCCAAACGGATCGAGATGACTCGAAATCTCAGTCTGGATTCGTTTTTACTCTTAATGGCGCTGATCATTTGGAAGAGTTCCAAACAAAGTGTTACAAAGAGATTCTACGACGAGTCCGAGTACTATGCCGCGTCCGAAGTCGCAAAGGAAGTGATATGGATGCGTCAATTCTTACAAGGACTATCTGTAGTGCCTAGTTCGAATGACCCGATCACCATCTATTGCGACAATAGAGGTGCCCTCTTCCAAGCTAAGGAGCCTAAGTCTAGTAACAAGTCTAGACATGTACAACGGAAAGCTCATCTAATCCGAGATTACGTGGAGCAAAAGGAAGTAGTGATAGAAAAGATTGCTACAGATGATAACATAGCAGATCCTCTCACTAAACCATTACGACAAGATAAGCATGAAGGGCATGTTAATTCCATGGGAATTAAACGTGTTCCTAAGTTGTAGTACTCTTTTATGGATTAGATTCATTCCCTTATGTACTCTATACGACATCATCGTTCTGATATTTGTATATATTTTGTTTTTCATGTGGATTTGTACGACAAATTTTGAACACCACAAAGTGAACTGAACAAACATTATAATTTTGGTCCTTAATTGCCCACGTGAGCTGATAACTCAAGGTAATTATTTTGTGACGTTGGTTGATGGTGGGTTCAACGAGCCATAAGTCAAAAGGTTGACTGACCAATCACAGAGGCGATTTATACGGATATCTCGTAGGACACAATTGTGACATCGACGTGGAGTCCTAAATGTTTTATAACATTCGGTGCTTGGTCGTGGATAGGACCTCCATGGTGATCCTAAGAGTCTATTCTTTTGACTATCGACTGTCTCTTGAGGCTAAGGCAGATTTTGGATGACTTTGGTTTCTTTCTCACGGTCATCCGTAATAGGGGGCTAAGTAGATTTTTTCTGGGTCATTTCATGCTGTGCTTAGATCGGAAGGAGTTCGAGTTGAAGGAAATATTCAGCCTTTATCAGGTACTTGATATTTCTCAGGGCCACTCGAGGAGCTGTAACTGGAATGCATGGCCATGCTCGAATACGAATTTGTTTTATCAGTTGAGTTACTCTCTAGTCGGGGAAACCACTCTAGATACAGATTGATTGTAAAATACGACCTTTGCGGATCCGGATCTGCAAATTGTTTTACATTGAGTGGGAGAAATTTTAAATGAATATGAGAATCGGTTATCGCACATACACATGTACGGACAAGTGGGAGTTTGTTGGAGCTGTGTCCTCCAGTTAGTGCGGATAACGTCATTGCACATACACTTGTACGGACAAGTGGGAGCTTGTTGGGGCTGGTGTCCTTTACAGTTAGTGCAAGGACTTATAAATCTCTAAAAGGATCAAAGGGTATACTTTTGTATTATTATCAGTTGGTCCACGTTTATCAATAACGGTTGGCTTGCTAGATAAGTTTGACGTTATTGTCATACAGATGGCGGTGATCAACTGGTCCCTAAAAGTCACACCTATAGGATACGTTTGAGAGATGTGACGGTATGAAAATACAGTCATGTTGATGCAAATAATTGACTAAGCAGTTAGTCCGAGTTATTTGACTAGTAATTAGTCAAAATGCGATGTTGAGATATTTTATTTAATACGGATTAAATAAAATGGGCTAAGGCGAATTAAACAGTTAATTCGTAAATTAAATATAAACGGTTATATTTAATTAATGTATATTGAATTAATTATACAATATTGTCTTTGTCGGACATGTATTAATATGTCGGCTAATCCTTGTTACTAGACGATATATTAATAGCCGATAACCGATGACGATATTTGATAAAACCGCGTCATATACATTTAGCGAAAATGATATCGGATCACGAGTTAAAAACAAGGAGAAAGTGGAAAGCCCACTCCCTCCTCATGAAGCTCACGGCCGAACCATACAAAGAGTGAGCCTCTCCTCATTTGTAACCTAATTGTCATTTGCAAAAGAAATTAGGGTTTTGAGAGACATTTTTCCTCTCAAAATTCAGATCTCACATCTATAGAAAACACACATCAAGTTCTCTCAATATTGCAAGGCAATTAGAGAACACATTTCTAGCACAAGGGCATATTCTCAGACGATCTTGGGTGCAACAATTAGGAGGAGATCTACTTTGATCTCTCATTGCCGAATTTCACTAGGACCGAAGGTTAATTCTTGTGCTTTATCGTTTTTCATTGTTTTTCGTTTATGACAATAAATTGCATATTAAATTTACGTTATAGTCCTATAATTTAAGGGTATTATACGGATATTACCCTACACATTCCGCCTCAGGGACCTGACTCTCCAGTAGGATGCGTAGAGAAGGGACCTCTAACTCTACCGGTTGAACCGCCTCCATACTGTATGCTAGCTAGAAGGGTCTGGTGCCTGTCGGTGTTCGAATGGAGGTTCGGTATCCCCAGAGAGCGAATGGGAGTTTGCTCGGCCAATTGCGGTAGTTGTCTTGCATTTTCTTGATAATGGTGACGAGAGTTTTGTTAGCTGCCTCCACCGCTCCATTGACTTGGGGACAGTAGGGGAATGATCGATGTCATTTGACCTTGTATTTGTCCAGCAAGGCCTGAGTTTCCGCCCGGAAGTGAGAGTCTTGATCGCTGATGATTTCATGGGGTACCCCATAGCGGCAGATGATGTTGTTTTGGATGAACTTGGCCACTTGTTTGGCGCTCAAGACTGCATAGGACTGCGCTTCCGCCCATTTAGTGAAATATTCGATGGCGACGAGGACAAAGAAATGCCCCTTAGTGCCTATCGGGTTAACCTTCCCGATGATGTCAATGCCCCAGGTTGAGAAAGGCCAGGGTGATGTCATGGTGTATAAAAGGGATGGTGGTATGTGTTGTATGTTGGTGAAGATTTGGCAATTGTGGCAATGTTTGACATAGTTACGGCAATCGGCTTCCATGGTGGATCAGTAGTAGCCTAACCGCATGATCTTTCAGGTAAGCATCATTGCGCTGTGAGGGCCACATTCTCCGTCGTGGACCTCTCCTATGACTTTTTTGGCTTTGTGATGGTCAATGCAAAGGAGGAGAATCCCTTGGGGTGTTCTTTTGTATAGTTGATTTAAGTTCATCACGAATTGTGATGCAAGTCAACGGATGGCTCTTTGTCCTCTTGGGTCAGAGTTAGGAGGGAATTCGTTTTTGGTTTTGTAGTTGTGGATGGCTTGGTACCAGGGTTCATCATGGCTTTCCTCGTCGTTGTTGATGACACAAACGTGAGCTGGCTTGCTCCTTCTCTAGACACATAGGGGCATCGATTTCATGTCGTCAGGTATGTTGACGAGCGCGACAAGTTTTGCCAGGGCATCAGCAGATTGATTTTCCTCTCGCGGCAGGTGGAAGTAGTCGACTTGGTCGAAGAACTCGGCCTCTTGATTGATTTTCACTCGGTAGGGAGCTAAGCTGTCACTTCGGATTTTTCATGATCCGGACACCTGAATGATGATGAGCATGGAGGCGTCGTGGACCCTCAGTCTCTTGATGCCAAGTGTAATGGCTGCTTGTAGGCCGATGAGGCATGCTTCATATTCGGCGGCATTATTGGTGACGCCGAAGTCTAGTTTGACTGAGATCGGAACATGTTCTCCTCTGGTGATATTAGAAGGATTCCTACCCCTAAGCCTCTCAGATTAGATGCACCATCGAAGTATAGGTCTCATGCGTTGGAGTCAGCACAAAGGATGTCTCTGTTAGGAAGTGACCATTTGTCGGTCGTTGAGTCCTCGTTGACGGGATTCTCTACTAGGGAATCGGCGACTACTCTTCCCTTGATAATCTTGAGGGGTACAAACTTGAGATCAAACTCGGACAGCATGAGTGTCCACCTAGACAACCTTCCGTTTAGTACGGGTTTTTCGAAGATGTATTTGACCGGGTCCATCTTGGAGTAGATGTGGACCGTGTAGCTGAGCATGTAATGTCGCAACTTCTTTGTTGACCATACTAGGGCAAGGCATGTCTTCTCCAGTTAGGTGTACCTCGTCCCGTACTTAATGAACTTTTTGTTGATGTAGTAGATGGCTCGTTTTTCGCCGTCGACTGTTTGTGCTAACATTGCTCCCATGGCTGTGTCGATAATAGTCAGGTATAGGGATAGAGGGATCACCGGTTGAGGTGGCATGAGGAGAGCAGGTTTGGATAGGATTTCCTTTATCCTGTCGAAGGCCTTTTGACAATCGTCGTCCCAATCGGTGTGATCGAAGGCGCGAAGTTTCTTGAATATTGGTTCGCAAATCATGGTGAGCTTGGCAATGAAGCGGCTGATGTATTGAACCTGACCGAGAAATCCCCGAATCTCCTTCTCGTTCTTAGGTCGTGGCATTTGTTGAAGGGCTTTGATTTTGATTGGATCAATCTCAATGCCTCTCTTGCTGACAACATGTCCAAAGAGTTTTCCGCAGGTGACCCCGAATGCACATTTCTGAGGATTTGGTCTCATGTTATACTTCCGCAGACGAGCGAAGAAATTCCGAAGGGCGCTGATGTAGCCGTCCCATTCTCTTGATTTGACAATCATATCATCGACATATACCTTCACCTCCTTGTGCATCATATCATGTAGGAGAGTGGTAGCGGTTCTTTGATAGGTTGCTCCGGCGTTGATGAGAATGAAAGGCATGACCGTGTAGCAATAGGTACCCCACTGTGTAGTGAATACAGTCTTGTGCATGTCTTCCTCAGCCATTTTGATCTGGTTGTACCCAGCATACCCGTCCATGAATGATAGGAGAGCATGTTCGGCAGTATTGTCCACCAGAATGTCAACATGTGGCAAAGGGAAGTCGTCCTTTGGACTCGCCTTGTTTAAATCCCTGAAGTCGACGCAAACCTGAATTCTTCTGTCCTTCTTTGGTACAGGAACAATGTTGGCCACCCATTCGGAGTACTCAGACACTTTGATGAAACCATCCTTGAACTGTTTATCCACTTCTTCCTTGATTTTTAGGGCCCATTCAGGACCCATCCGACGCAGCTTTTGCTTTACGGGCTTAGCTCCGGTCTTAATGGGTATCCGGTGCTCTGCAATTTCCCTATCAATCCCACGCATATCTTTGTAGGACCAGGCAAACACGTCCTTGTATTCATGGAGGAGGTTAATGAACTGTTGTCTCTCCGATGGGTCAAGGGTTGTCCATATCCTAAGTTCTTGAGGTGTGTTGTTGGTTCCTACGTTAATAGGTTCGGTCTCCTCAATGATGGGGGTTCTGGTTTCTCGTTTGTCAATTTCTTTAGCTAGGTGAGGTGGGTAGTCACTTAAGTCAAATTCCTCATAGTCATTCAGAATTACATTGCAGTTAAATTGAGACGAGTTATAAGAAAACTTAGCGTTCATTAAGTTGACACGAGCGGAAACTCAGAGAGGACAGACCTCTCATGGTCAGTCAGATGCGACACAGCAGAGGAGGTGGCCCCTGGAACAGGCTCCAGGTTGTCACCTTCCATGGGAGTGGGGATGACCCTAGTAAACTAAGCCTCTGAATCAGCCACAAGCTTGTGATAAAACAGCGGGAAGGGGACCTTGACTGGGACATCAGGAGTGTTAGGAGCTATGACAGACTCTGACTCCGACTCAGACTCATATTCTTCTTCACTTCCCTCTTTGAACATTGGGCCTTCTCTAGTTGTGATCTTGAGAATGCGGCCTTGGCGATCGGTCCACTTGACGGTTTTCCTGCAGCCCTATGTAGCTTTCTCCGGGTCAGTGTCGGAGATCAAGGCGGTTGGAACAAATTGGTTGTCCTTCAGAGCGATGTTGATGATGTCCTCATAGTCGAGGTGCCTGATGTTATCTTCTCCAAAGAGGAGAGTGACAGCTTATCCGTCGAGGCATGAGGATTGCTTAGACTCGGTTGATGCAGCTTCGGTGTTGTCGGGGATGAAGTATCAGTCCTGGAAGACTTCCACACCCGGGTACTTAACCTTCACCAAAGAGTAATAGATCGGCTCCGGAAAGCCATGGTAGAGTTCAGACTCTCCCTCGGGGACAAAGTATCCATTGAGGGTTAAATGATAGCGACGGAGTATAACTCCGTGCTTCATGCGCTTCCGAACTAGGAGGTTCATCTCCTGGATATCTTCATTGGTAGGTTCATATCCCAGTCCAAAGGGGATGTTGGGGACCTTAGCCTGTTTCAAGGGAAGTAAGGTGCTCTTCAGCGGATTGAGGGGTAAACCCGGGAAATAACCCTGGCGCATCAGGATGCGGTTGACTGTGAGGTTAGCAAACGGGTCACAATCAAAGTTTGTTGATTCATCGGTTATGGCATTCACGGCTTGGAATCCTCACATTTCATTGTCGTCCTCCTCGATGGCTTGGGAGGCTATTCCCTTTCTCATGACAGCTTTGATCGGGGAAGCAGGAATTGCGATTGTTTTCCCATTGAAGGGGACCCTGATTTTCTGGTGAAGAGTTGAAGTAACGGCCTTGACGGCGTGGATCCAGGGACGTCCCAGAAGCATGTTGAAGGAGGCGTCGATGTCGACTACCTGAAAACTGGTTTGCCCCTCTAGTGGTCTGATTGCGACAGTTAGAGTGATAAGCCCTGCGACTTTACTACAAGTACCGTCATAAGCGCGTACTCCTTGATTGGTTGGGACCAAATCAGCTTCTTTAATACCCAGTTTGTGAGTCGACTTGAGGGGAATGACATTCACAGCGGATCCGTCATCCACAAGAACCATGGGCACATTCTTTTTGAGGCATTGTACGGTGATGTACAGGGCCAGGTTGTGGTTGACTTCGAAGGGAGGGATATCCTCGTCAGAGAAGATGACTGGGTTGCTCAAATCAGGGACATCCCTTGTCATATGTGCCACCACTTCTTCCGGGGAGGAGGTAGAAGGCACAGTCAGTTTTCCCAAGGCTTGGAGTAGAGCTTGCCGATGCTCGAAGGATGTAGCAATCAGTTGCCAAATTGAGATTTCGGCTTTTGCTTTCTGCAGTTGTTTGAGGATAGAATTCTCGAGAGCCTTTGGTTGAGTGTCCGCATCCGGGATGACCTGATCGCTCGTTGTTGGAACGACTGTCGGGTTTTGATAGGGGTGTCCGGACCGGGTAAGATGACCGATTTCTTTTGCCCCCTTCTCTTTCCCTGGGACAATATAGACATCCTCAACATCATCTCTCCAGATGCCATTGATTTCGGGATCCCGAGGGTACCTTGGAGGGGTATTCCTCGGTGGGTAGTTTTTGTGAGGGACATTTTTGTGAGCGTAGTTTTTGTGAGGGTAGTTTTTGTGAGGTTGATTGTTGTAGGGGTGATTTTTGTGAGGGCGATTGCCGTGAGGTTCATGCCAGAATGGTCGGGGGAGCAATCCATCTGGGTGAGGGTAGTTTTGGGTGTTTGGGGGACCTTCCCTAGGGAGTGGTGTTGGAGGATTAAAAATCAGTCGGCGGTAAGCATCGTCATGTCGGGTGATCCTTTCGGAGAGACTGGCTATAGCTTCCTCAACTGATTGGAACATGGCAAGCATAATTGCGGCCGTGAACATAAATACCCCATCCGAGGCATCCTTGTCCAGGGCATTCACCTCGTCATCAATTGGCAGGATGAGGTGTGAGCAGTCCAAGGTTGGCTCATCATCGGAGATGGCATGGATTCCTAAAGGGTTCATTTTGTTGTTTGGTTTAGTTGGCAGCAAAGGCAATTCTCCTTTTTCGATCATCAATTGGCAGGATGAGATGGCATCAATTGGCAGCAAAGGCAATTCTCCTTTCTCGATCATGTCTTGGATGATGTGTTTGAGTTTGAAGCAGGTTTCTGTGTCATTCCCTTTCCCTTGGTGGTATTGACAGTAGGAAGTAGGGTTCCAGAAGCGGGATTTCTTAGCATCAGACGAATCGGGGGTGGGTCCGATTGGTTGTAGTTTCCCTTGGTCCATGAGCCCTCTTCAGGGCGCTTGCATAAGTTGACCCTATATTGGTGAATACTCTTTGGGGGTGTTCAGCTCTCTTGGCGGTTGGTTCAAGGAAGTGGACCTCATCAATCTTGTTCGTCTGACAATAAGGGCGAGATCCGGTTGATGTGGATCCCTGGTAGCCTCTACCGGTGGTTTTGGCTAAGACACCCTTTCGGAGGTTGCCTTCAATATGTGTCCCAAGGATTTGCAGATCCTGGAAGGTCTTAATGTTTTGGTACCTCAGTAAGTTGGCATATACTGGGCGGAGATTGTTGACAAATTTTTCAACCAAGGTTGACTCACTCGACTTGCTAACCAATTGAGTGCTTACCGTCCTCCAACGGGTTAAGAACTCGGTGAATCCCTCCTTGTCATTCTGGGTTAGGACCTCAAGAGTATGGGTATTGGCTCTGATTTCGACGTTGTCGGCATATTGCTTAGCAAACTCAACTGCGACCTCATCCCAGGTAGTAAGGTTCTTCGGGTCAAGGGAATAGTACCATTGGCAAGGGATCAGTTCCAAGGATGATGGAAAGATCCAGGTGAAAAGTTCGTGTTTGACCCCTTTTATGGCCATGTAGTCTTTGAAGGCACGGAAATGATTGAGTGGGTCCTCCACTCCCTTGAACATAGGCACATCAGTCAAGGTAAAGTTGTCGGTTAATTGATCCCCAACTGGTTCAAATCTTCGATTGTTCTCAACATGGATATTGTTACCCCGGGCTAGGAGTTGTTCTTCCAAGAGCTTGAGCCTTTTCTCAGTTTCAGTAAAAGGCGGAGTGTTGTGTTCTCCAGCTTCCTCGTTTTCCAGGGTGTCGATACGGGTCTCGACACGATCCAGGGTGACCTTAAGAGCAGTGAGTAGGTTGGCTAGATGAGCAGTTGTGACATCTCTGTTGTTATCATTGTTGTTGTTGGACGAAGTTGAAGACGGGGCCATGGCTCTGAGGCAGAAAAGCGGCTCACATAACAACTCAATCCGACACGGTTCAAAGACTGAAAGCAGACAACACGAAGGATGAGACAAAGATCAGACTCAACAAGACGAGGATGACCATGTGTGGTACCTCGCTGCTGACTCGATTTATGACGTGACGGTGTTGACCGAACTTTTGACATGAGTCCAACGTAGCGGCGTGACGCCATTGGACGAGTCTCGTGGTGAGACGAATCATAAGTAAAGAATGATAAGTACGTTTGCTTTGACTTGATAGATACGAGGCGGAATTGGAATGGTGGACTGAAGTTTTCGAAAATAGAAATTTTCAAAAAGATTCATTTGTCGCTTTAGGGACGGCTTTCGAAGAGAGAGATCTCCGCAAGTCGGTGAGTTGAAATGGTTGTCTTAAGTTTGTTTGGAAAAGTCAGTTTGAGTTTGAGTCAGCTCGGAAAACAATGTACTGTTTCACAAGACGGTTTTTGAAATTCAAAATTTTATGTTTTGAAAATCGGGTTTGAAATGTTTGAAGAGATCTCGGGGACGGTGTATGATCCTCGGGATCTCGAAAGTGTCTCGAGAAAAGGGTATGTGCTTTTCTCGGGTTTTGAAAGAGCCATTGTCGGCTCGGAACGGGTTAAAATCCGTGTCTAGACGTTGCGATTATAACGGCGTAAAAAGGTGATTTGAAATGGTTGTAAAAACCGAGTTTGAAAATCGTCATTATGACGGCCTAGAAAGGCGTGTTAAAATGGTCATAAAAACCGGGTTTGAAAATCGTCATTACGACGGCCTAGAAAGGCGTGCAACGGTCGGCGAAAGACCGAGGTTTGAAATGGCCATTATAATGGCGCAAAAAGGTGTTTTTGAAAGTTTGAAAATGACATGGAAGGACTTATGATCAAGTAGCACATAAGCACAAACCAAGCAATCAAACCCCGATTTACGAGAGGGATACCAATCCAAACAAAATGTGTAAGGAGGGTGCCCTAGCCTCGTGCTCGAAAGTGCTGAAAGCTGTTTGACGAAACAGAAATGTGTAACGTCAATGTTATGCTTGACTCAATCGGGATGAGAAACGCGGGGATGAGAAAACTCACGCCGACGAGACGAGCCAATTGGTCGAAAATGGTTAGGTTATGGGCCCGGACAAGGAACCCGACCGTGACCGTAATATCAATTAAAGCATTCCAACCAAGACCTCGTTCGAGTCTCACCATCTAGGGATCTCAAAGACACAAGTGTCCTAGTTTTCCCCAGCGGAGTCGCCAATCTATGGACGTGTGCCCACCTGCATATGCCCAGCCGATCTGTGGACAATGGCAACGGTCTTTTGAAAGCCATGCTCGGCGGCGTAAAAATGCTTTCGACCGGATTGTTTTAGATCGGTCGGTTTCGTCTCGGTAAGGTTCTCAAAATGATTAGAGATGTTCGGAGTCGCCACCAAGCATTTGTGGGATGCTTGGAACCCATTCGAATCAACTTTATACCTCGGCCAAACAAAGCACAAAGAAGTTTTTGACATAGGTACTAAAGATAAGGAATCGTCCCTCTTTAGCATCCTCTCTCTAAAATGAGTCTCGTACGCCCTGAATAAGGTTGTCCACTATCCAAAGTTTCTGAGTAATAGGTGAAGGTACATATTGGGAAGCCCCTTTAATCAGACACCTAATCCCGCCCGCGGTAGCGGCCTCTACTGATAGATCTTGGTTGATTGAATGCAAAAGTTGATAAAACGGTTTAAATGTATGAATGCACATCCAATAATTTAAACCTAACATGTGAGAGATTTCTAAGTCGGTTGATTTAATCCAAGTATCAAATATATGATGTCGAGTTGGATTTATGACTTATTTGCATGCAAGACGGAAATTAAACATCCATTTACCGAGTTAGGTTTATGGTGCATAACGCGATCCATTTGTCTTAGTAAGGCATTTTGCAAATATGATTCTTGAATGAGCAAATTAGTTATCTGATCCGTCCTATATCCGGGTTAGACGGAGTCGGGGTCGTCCTAGACTAATGCTGGAAGGGGAACAGACCCTGCACCAGGCAGCCATATGAGGCGCGAGCCTGTTGGCGGTGTAAGGAGGTCTCCCCTGGTTTGAAAATAGAAAAGAAATGGCCTGTTTAGGCGCGGGTCAGTCAACGGTTTAAGACGCATTATGACCATTTGAAAAAAGTTTGTAAAACGTATTGAAAATGGGTATTTGAACCCGTCTTGGTTTAAAAGGGTCATTTAGACCGTATTTGTTGATTTGAGGAACGAGACTCGAATAATCATCATTATTTTGATGATATTCGGTGTCGGGTTCGACTTGACAAGCTTGACATGAATAGTTTTGAAAATAATTATGAACTAATTATTTCAAGTTAATTTGAATATAATTAGTCAATACTCATCATCGTACTCGGGTTAAAATCCGACATGGTATGTAGAACCAAGGATGACTTTGTGTTGGTGACTAATACATTTATTTTGGAAATGTAAAGAAATGATGAAAGGCTTTAAAATACCTTCCAAAATGTAAAGAAATGAAATAAAAGGTTTTAAAATACCTTTTAAATGTAATTAACCAAATATTATCACTGAAACACGGATTAAACTGTCATGGTATTATGGTTAAAAACTGGTAAAAACCGTTTACAAATATGAAAATAAAAATAGAGGATAAGAAGAGACCAAACACGGATTGGACTTAAGGCTGGGCAGGCTGCTTTAGGCGCGAGCCTGTGTGCTACGTAAGTAGCCTCTGCCTCAACCAAAAAGTCCGGTTTTGGCTCATTCTTCCCATGTTTTGGACCATGTTATACATGATTTAGCATGTTATAGTCATGAAACATATAAAGACATGATAAAAGAAGGATTTTTACACCCTCATACTTACATGCTTGGTTTATGGCGAGAAACCGACGTAAGTGTATCAACTCGTTTGGTCGGAAAAGACTCGGTTTAAAATTGTTTTAGTAAGTAAAAAGAGTGTTTTATTAAGTTTAGTGGTGGTGTAGTGGTCAAAATGGTCGGTCAAGTGATTTAATGCACGATCACTGACATGGCTGTCGTATACCTATCAAAAATAACTAACTAAACTAACTATATAGCTAGGGAAGTCAGGTCGATCTCCTGAGGGAGGCAAGATATCTGTAAGAGTCCGTGTATTTGGTCACAAATGAGGGGTTTGTAATTGGTTTTCTAAACTAAAAGATTTAATGGAAGAGAAGCAAGGAAAGAGCAATAAAGACATAAAATGAGAATAAACTGTCAATAGACAGGGGACATGTGGGGATTTCGGTTCACTACGGTAGTCCAGTGACTCAACTGAAAACAACTTAGATAGATTACTGCGAGACGGATATGGAAAGGTCCTTCCGGTCCACTTTCTACCCTCGATTCCCACTAACTTAACTTCCGTCCTCGTCAGGGTAGTCTACTGTTCATAGCAGGCCTATTTAGTCCAATCTTCTGATCCATGATTAAATTTAACCAGATTAAAAGGGTGACTTAGAAGCGTGCACTCAACTAAGTCGGTAAATACAGTTATATTGTTATGGGGACAGAGTCTCACAATTAATTCATCTAACCTATTTACTATATCGTCACATTTCTACCATAGATCCCCTAACCCTAACATGAAACAGATTAGCTACTCATGCTATTAATATTGTCAAAACTAATAACAAAGAATAATCTAACATTAAACATATTGAAACAATAATTAAATTGCATGAAAGATATTAGGGCAGAAAATTAAAGGAACAAAACGAGTAACTAAGATGAATAAATGAAAGATTAAGAATAATAGAGAGTAAGGGATTACAATCGCAAGAATCCGGCGTAAAAAAACAACTAAATCCGAGCGAGAAAATCCGAAAGCAAAAGTTACAGTGAAAGAGAGAAAGCAACGTTGTGTTTACAGTGAAAGATGAATGATAAGATAAAAACTGAATGCTAATGACCTAGTTATTATGCGTTTAAATAGAAAAATTACTTAGTCCACTAACGAAAAACAAGTTCACGGACTAATTAAAGCCCATGAAAGACAAAACCACCCGATCGAGCAGTCTGAAACAGCTCGATCGAGTACTTCTCCATGTAATCTACTCGATCGAGTAGAATTGTTACTCGATCGAGTAACTCCTAATTCCAGCTCTATTGGATCGAGTAATATACTACTCGATCGACCATTTCCAGCCATAGAAACCACTCGATCGAGCAATAATACAGCTCGAACGAGTATTCTTCCTCCAAAACAGCTCAAACTCGTAACCCACTGCCTCGTAGACCGTGCCTTCACGCATCCGAATGCAAGATCTCACTCTGAAAATCCGGTCTCCTCAAAATGCTTGCAAAAAGGGACGAAAATGGTACGATTCCACTACTTTTACGTTCATTCCTACAAAATGGGTAAGACAAACCAAAGTAGCCAATTCGGGGGCAAAATGGAATATAAACAATACGAAAGTACATAGAAATACGTGCTAAAATAGGCTAAAAAGACAATAAAAAATGCACATATCAAATCTCCCCAAACCAAACCTTTACTCGTCCTCGAGTAAACTAAAATGCATCTAATCGAACAAAAACGAAAACTCAGAGCTAACTTAACTTGTCTACTTGAACCAATTTAATGCAACAAAAATTAACAGCTATATCTAAGCAGTCAATACACAAACGAGTTATAAGCTATTCAGAAATATAGCTGACCTATCGACCTTGCAAGACCAACAAAATCGGACTCTCACGTGGTTAGTCTTCTCTCATGAAGAAAAGGGTGAATATTATATGTAAAAGAGAGAAAGAGAAGCAGTCACTCACTTAACTCCGACCTACATAGCATGTATGCAACAAAAATGAAAGACGATTCAAGTACTAATGCACACAATCCAACCAATAATGTCCGTCACAGCCGAGGGCTTACAATGATATGGGAATAGTGAGGGTCAGGTGAGAAAGGGCAAAACAAGTTATGGTAATGTGGAGGTAAAAGCGTCAAGCTAGTTCCTACCAGGACCATATAAAACCGTCCGAATCTCAACCGACTAAAAAATAGAGTACAAGTGCCCCTCATTTGGCACACAACTCACCACCCATTTACACTATTTCCTCAAAAATATGGAATAAAGAGGAGGAGTGAGACCGTCACAGAATGAAAATAAGTGTATACGGTTTAGAAAATCAAACCAGCTCAAATGATTTTCCATTTTTCCTTCTTTGGTTGCTTCACTATATAACATGATTTCCTTTTTTTTTTCTTTTTTTTTTCTTTTTTTTTTTATATTCATGTCTTTCCTTTTTTTTTTTCAATTTCAATTCTTTTTTTTTTTCATTCTCCCTTCCTTTATTTATACCAACTCCAATCAAACTGCACTATTATAGATACAGGCTATAACAACGGTTAAAAACCGTTGTTATAGAAAAAAACGGACGTTGTTAAAGCGTCCGTTGTAAAAGGTTTTAAAAACGGTTGGTTTTCTTAAGGAACCCGTTGTTATAAATATTGACAACGGTTTTAAGTATAAAAACCCGTTGTGGAAAATGTGACTCAATTTTGGGGGGAAAGTTATAACAACGGGTTGTAATATACAAAACCGTTGTTATAACTAAAGACAACGGGTTTTTTATAAATACCCGTTGTTGTTTGTTCTTGAAAAATAAAAATTAAAAATTAAATTAAATATTACTAGATGCATGCATAATTACGGCCCATTATAATTTCAATGCATGCATTATTACTGCCATCCCTGTGCATATGAACGGACAATATGGAATGAGAAGGGTTAGTAATAAGATTTGAAGCAGCATAGAGAGATATGATGATGATTATGGCACAACTTCCTAACATATATTAATTAAAAAACAACTCAAACCACACATTGCTTAGTATAAATACATGCATTATCTCAACTAACATTCCATTATCTCACTATACATCTCCAAACCCTAACTGCTAAAACAAACTCCAAATAAATTAACCCAACTTAATCTATCAAAACAAACTCCAAACTCCAACAAAATGAATGATATCATCCTTAAGACTCTTACTATGATCGAGAACAACAACAAATTCATCCGCCGGTTGCTCCACATTGAGGAAAGTTTCAGGAGCTACCTTGAAGATGCTCGATCCATACTGAAGGACGCCAAAGAAGATGGCTTGACAGAGCAGCAGCAGTTGCAGCTATATGACGATATAGCAACTGCTGAACGGAACCTCCAAATAGCCAAGGAGGAGAGGACGGATATCATATAGGAGAATAAGAACCTCTATGAAAATATAAGAATTGCATTTTTATTAATGTAATTTTTTTTTTAATTTATGTATTTATTATATATATATATATATATATATTATATTTATCATGCATTCTTCTCTATCATCTTGCTTCTTCTTTGTTTTAGTTTATTTATTTTGTTTTACTAACTAATTAAGCGAATAATACTTAAAGAAATAACATAATGGTATCGATAAAAACTAACACATACACATGCAAATGAAATAATTAGAAAAAGAAAATAATGACGCTGAAAGACGATGAAATCAACAGTGACGGCGAGAAGATAAAGCGACGATGAGAAAGAGAGAAAGAGACGATGAGAAAGAGAGAAAGAGACGATGAGAAAGTGTGTGTTTTGTGTTTGTGTTTGTGTTTGTCTGCTGTGTTTGTGTTTGTGTATTAAGGTTTGTGTTTTGTGGCTGTAGCAGACTCGTGTTTGTGTGGTTTATAGTATGGAAGGTATTGACAACGGTTATTAAACAACAACCGTTGTCAAATAAGTTTTAACAACGGTTGTAAAACAACAACCGTTGTCAAATAAGTTTTAACAACGGGTTTCAAAAGTAACCGTTGTGATTACTTTTCACTAACTTTGCGTCAATTTTGCGCCAAATTATTAACAACGGTTGTGCATGTGTTACCCGTTGTTAAAACTTATAACAACGGTTTTGTTAACCATACCCATTGTAATTCATTTTAGTAAAATTCGCGCCATACATTCTACAATGTCTATTGTGATTTTCGTGAATAATCGTTGTTAAAGGGGCGTTGTAGTTGCCTGGATTTGTAGTAGTGATGATACAGGCCAAACTGCAGACGGAAAAATATACCACAAAAGACATACTAAACTAGCTTGACTAGGCAGGCTCAGTTTGGGATGTAGCTAATGGGTCAAAAAGGCAAGTTTTGGCTTAAGTGGAGCTTAATGGGTGAAAAAAATATAAGAAAAGGCAAAAAATTGCAAGCACCTCCCTGCATGTGAAACCGACCACGAACCCGAATGTGTGCATTTTAACAAGAAATCGAATGTCATAAAAGTGCAAAAATGATAAACATGTTATGCAAGGAGTACTACTCTCAATTCCTCTGTAAACCGGTCATGAATGTCACCAGTTATAAGGCTCTAAAACTCAGAATTTATGGAGTAGTTTGCCAATTTATCAGGTCAAGTCTAAACAGTCATCTATATTTGAACAAAAACTCGTAGACTATGCGTATGATAAAGCAAATAACAGTCAATAAAAGTGCAAGGCTCAAGTAAAATGACAAGTTAAAATGCAGTATCATCACGGAAATCAACCGTTCCGACTCAACCTATATGCAAAAGTAAACGTGAATATTTTTGGATTTTCGAAATTTTCTAATTTTTTTGGATTTTTTATTTTTAATGAAATAAATAAATAATGCAAGTTGAAATAAATAAACGTGAATGCAAAACAAATGCAAATGCAGACTCAAAAGGATGCAATATCCTCCCCAAACCAAAACGGACAACGCCCTCGTTGTCCTCCAGCATACACCAACAGATATATACAGGGGAACAGGAATATACAACCTATAAAATAAAAATAAAAACAAAAATAAAAAGGAGACAAAAAAAAAGAGTGAGATCGGACATACAAAATACGAACTTCCCCAAACCAGCCAGAAAACTGGGGAAGTGACTATACCAGTAGATACTCGTCAGGCTCGTCGTCACGCACGTCCTCCACCATGTAGTCTGGATCCACCTGCTGTTCTCTCCTCCTCCTCTGCTCAGCTCGAGCTCTCTCCGCTGTCGCCACCGGGTCCTCGTCCTCCTCCTCCTCCTCACTAGCAGACTCCGGGTACCCCTCAGCTGGGAACCGGTAGAAGGAAGGGTGTGGCCAACCCTCTAGGATCGGACGGTGTTGCCTCATGTGATACTTGTATAGAGGGAACAAAGTCAAAGCTATGTCCCGCTCCATACGAGCCTGTCTCTCTGCAATCTCAATTAACAAACCGTCACGGCGCCCTTGGTCCATGACCGATGACGCCTCAAAGGGTGGTGGAGGTACGAAATTAGCCAGTAGGACCGGTTGTATCTGTGTCTGGTCAGTAGGCGCGGGAGTAGGAGTAGGAGTAGGGATCGGGGTAGGTGTGGCCGTGGAAGTCTGGCCACCCGTGGAAGGCGCGGATCCCTCTCCGGTCTCAAGTCTACACCGCTTCTTTGCGGCGGGTAAGGTAGTAGGTGGGCGGATCAGTAGGTGGTACTCGGGTAAAGGTGGTGACCGGGCTCCCCGTGCAACAGTGGAAAAGGGTCGAGACGAGGCAGGGTGTCACAAGGAACGTCTACGGACAGGGAACCGTCTATCTTCCATGTCCGGTAGTCTGTGGTCAGCCAAGTCTGAGATTGCATAGCAGCTAGGCTCAGATACCTATCACCGTCTATATAAGGTAAGTCACGAGGCAAGACGGTGAGGAGAAAACGGGCAAGAAAAGTGGTTATGCCACCGCAGACGATAGTGCCCATGAGCTTCTCTCCCTGAGCCTAGAAGTACTTGGCTGTCAAATAAGCGATGTTGAGGGTAAAGGGACCCTCGCCGTCGATGTTCAGGTAACCGCCTAAGGTAGAAAGCTCGTTGTTGTTGATGTTGTTTGGCTCCTTTCGGCCAAAAATAGTACTTCCCATCAGTATGAGGAAGTAACGGGCGGGGGGAAGGTGGACCTGAGCGAGCTTTCGCTCGTGAAAAGGAGTCTGTGCCAAAGCAGACTAATGACCTTCCTAGGGGCAGAAGTGTCACCCCTAAAGGAAAGGCCGAGTCGGGTACCAAACTCCTCAAGTGTCATAGAAAAGGTCCGGTTGAATAACCGGAAGGACACAGAAAGACTAGTGGCGACAGCATCGTGTGCCCCGGAGGAGAAGGTAACGGAGCTGAAGAACTCAAGGCTCAGCTCCCTAAAGGTGTGGCCACTCATAGTGATAAGTCCGGTATCCCCGTGCCCCGTAGAAGCTCACAGAATGGCTCATAGAAGCCGAGCCTCTGTAGTGACGTACGGCAAAGAAAGCGCGTATGGAGAAAGTCACAGTCAACTAAGTTATAAAATCTAATACGATGTACACCATTAACAAAAATTACCTGCGGGACCTCAGGGTAGGAGTCGAGGGTGTCGTCCACTCGAATCGTAACAAGGCCAGCAGCAGGTGTAGCACGACCACGACCTCTAGAACCTGAGGTAGAAGACCGTCCAGTGACGGTACGAGGAACTAGGCCCGCTCTGAAGGCAGCTTTCACTGCAGGTGAGTCCGCCAGAGGGGTGCTCACCGTGGCTAAGGTAGAAGCCGTAGCTGCAATAGTGGATGCAGCAGAGACCGCCACTGAGGAAGAAAGGCTAGCAGGTGCAAAAATAGTACCGGCAGCGCTAACAAGAAAAATAGAAGCAGTGGCTGCGGTACTAGCAGGTACGGAGGCGGTGGTGATAGTAGGGACCACCGTCTCAGGCAAGGACGGACTGACAGTAGAGCTAGTGGAAGGCATAGAGCTAGAATCCATCCAAAACAAGTAGGGCAGGGGAATTTGATAAGAAAACAGCAGTTAAACAGCAGAGAATTCCCAAAGACAGTCGAAAAATTCGACTTATCAGCCCAAAAATTCCCAAATTTTCTTCAACAAATTCGAATAAGACGGATAGACAGCGGTAGGGTAAGGGTAGAAGATGACAAATGCAGCAAATTAAGCAACAATTAAGGGAAATTAGTCATATGGCAGCAGGAAGAATCCCATTCACAGTCGAAAATTTCGACTGAAATTAACCCTTAATCGCAAATTTCACCAAAAATTCGAATTAAACATGTGAATCATCAATGAGGTATGGGAGTTAAGCATCAAGTAAGACAAATTAAGCATTGAATCAAAACAATAGTCCAAATTTTCGACCCAAAAAGGAGAACCGAAACCCTAATTCCTAATTCACTTCATAAAAAACAAAATTAATTAAATTAAAATGCAAAGTAGTATAGGAATTACTTACTTGATGATGAAGAACCTACAAATTGAGCAATTAATCGACTAAACAAGCAAATATGGCGTTTTTTGACCGAAAAACCACGAAACCCTAAAACCTCTAATTGACCGTGTAAAACAACGATAATCAAAGGGGAAATAGGGGGCAATGGACGATTAATTAGCAAAGAATAAAATGTAGGTGGTGGATTTGGTAAATGGGCGAGAAAATGGAGGATTTTGGGGATTTTTTATCGCAAATAAGGAGAAGGGACGAAATAATGAAAGTGGATAAGAAGTAATAAGAAAAGGAAGGAAGTAAATGAGACTCCCTGTGTATCCTTTGCAAAATTAGTCGATCGAGTGGTTTAAAACTACTCGATCGAGAGCTTCTAGTATTCATCTACTCGATCGAGTAAAAAGTTACACGATCGAGTACTCCTCTTTTCAGCTTTTGTCGATCGAGCAGTATGGAATCATTCGATCGGACAAAATTCACTCGATCGAGTACCAAAAGTACTCGACGAACTCTTTTCCTCGTGTAAGCCTTTGAATTTGCGTATAACTCCCCAAACCTGTATAAAAACACTCGCAAAAATATCCCAAAATACCAAATACAAAAAGTAACAGTCTATAGTCTTCTAATATATGCTAAAAATGTCTAAATTATAATTGTCCTAATTGAATGCAATAAACAAATCCAAAAAAAATTAAAAATTGTTTATACAATTTGTTACACGGGGTATTACCCCGCTCACTTCTCAGAGCAATTCAATAGCCCCTCGGAGGGCTTCTGACTGGAGGACGTCACCTCAGCAACATTAATCATCCTCTTCAATTTCCATGAGCTTAAACTTGAATCGTTAGGAGGAGAATAGTTGACGTCCACATACGCGCGAACTTTTCTCGTCCTTACTCCTTTCTCACCAGCTTTAACATCATCGCTCCCACTTTGACTGACATTAATCGCACAATAACCATTGACAGCTCCTTCATTATTTTCATCTGTACCTGCGGCAAGGAAAACGGACGAACTTTCCTCCTTTTTGCTCTCAATCTGAGGCGGATGGGTCACGATAGCAGCACGATATTCCAAATCTTCATTTAGAGTGTCAATAGGAGGGTCAGTAGAAGAGAGGGCATTGCAAGGCTGGGCTTGCATGGGAGCCCTTCGGGACTTAGACTGATGGAATTTTAGTTCCTCGTCCCCAACCTGAAAAGTCAATGTCTTGCCTCCGACGTCTATCACTTCACGAGCAGTGAATAAAAATGGTCTCCCTAATATAATAGGGGTATGGGTATCTTCGGGGATGTCAAGAACAACGAAGTCAACGGGAATAAATAACCTCCCGATCTTAACGGGTATGTCTTCTATGACACCAAGTGGCCGTGATATACTACGGTCGGCCATCTGAACAGTCGGCAATGGAGCCAAAATTTGACAGGGCTGTTGTATACCTATCAAAAATAACTAACTAAACTAACTATATAGTTAGGGAAGTCAGGTCGATCTTCTCATGGAGGCAAGATATCTGTAAGAGTCCATCTGAACCGTCATATTTGTGCAATTAAACTTGGTCAAACCAAGTTTCTTAGCAAGAGACAGCGGTAAGACACTCACGCTAGCGCCAATATCGCATAACGCATTATCAATTAAGTGGGTACCAATGTGACACGGAATCGAAAAACTGCTCGGAACTGACTGTTTGGTAGGTAACTTATTCTGAACTAGGGTCGTCCCTACCTCGGTCAAAGCTATCGTCTCATGGTCGTTAATGTGCCTCTTACGTAATAGAATTTCTTTCATAAATTTAAGGTAAGAGGGTACCTGTGTCAGCAATTCGGCGAATGGCAGAGTGACTTGCAAGCTTTTCAGGAGTTCGGCAAATTCGCCGAATTGTTGATTAGCCTTAGTACTCTGGAAACGCCTCGGAAAGGGCACCGTGATGGGTATCTCGAGCCCTTTGTTCCTCTCTTCCAATGCATAAGCCGGATCAAACTCTAAATCCTTCGAACGAGACTTCTTTCCTCTCAAACGATATCTTTTAGGCGATATTTCACTCGATCGAGCACTAGCAGGCTCTCGATCAAGGTCTTCTTTGCAGCAGCACTCGATCGAGCAAAAATATCACTCGATCGAGTAGAATCTTCAACAAAATCGTTCGATCGAGCAGTTTTATTTACTCGATCGAGCTCTTCTTTTTCCTGTTCACTCGATCGAGAAGAAATTCCACTCGATCGAGTCCTTTCTTCAGCATTTTTACTCGATCGATCCCCAGAAGTTAGTCGATCGAGTACTTTCTTTGTCGTAAGCTCTATTTCTTCAACAGAACACTGTTCATCAGCAGTAATTACCTTCCTCGGGTCTGATTTCAGCAATTCTGATCCCTCATATGAACAACCGCTACTCAAATTAATTAAATTTATCGTCTCATGTGGATTCTTATCGCTTGTGATGGTAAATGACCCTGCTTCCTCGTAGATTGGTTCGCGGCTAACTGGGCAACTTGAGTTTTAAGTGACTTGATGGATGTATCTTTCTGTTGGTCACTTAGTTGCCATTGCTTTGTCAAAGATTGCAGCATTGTTTTCAACTCAGATAACTCGCTCACCCTACCTGAGGATGATGCACCTTGATTAGGTGTAGGAAAGGAAGGAGGCTTCTGAAAGCCTTGTTGAGCCTTATAAGGAGGGACATAAGGCTGCTGCTGCTGCGGTGGAAGGGTAGGATTGAGCACATTTTGACTGGTCCACCTCAAATTGAGATGGACTTCCCCTTGATGATTGTAATAAGAACCCCCTCCTTGCTTGTACTGATGAAAAGCAAGGACCTGTTCTTTCTCTGTAAGAGAGCCAACAGTAGTGTGACCGTCGTTGCTCCCACACCTCTCACATGTGACGGTATCCCCTCTAGTAAGCAAATGGACCGTCTGAGGCTCTCCAGCAGAATGCAGCTCCAATTTATCAAAACGAGCATTCATGGCTTCCAGCTGAGCCACAACTTGCTTATCGACTACATGAACTGTTCTAATACCATCCCTCGGGTTCCCAAACTCAGCATAGTGGGTTGCCATCCCTTCAATAAGGGCCCATCCCTTATCATCGTCAGTGTTCTTTTGGAATCTTCCGTTGGATTATGCATCAAGTATGGCTCTGTGATCATCGTACAACCCATTGTAGAACTGATTGGACATAAACCACGGATCAAAACCATGGTGAGGAAGAGACCTCACCAACCTCTTGAAACGGCACCACGCTTCATAGAAAGTTCATCAGGTGCCTGCTTGAAACTAGTGATTTTTGCCCTCAGCTGATTAGTGCGTTGTGGAGGGAAATATCTCTTATAAAAAGCAAGAGCAAGGGTCTCCCACTCTGTGATCCCCGCGGCCTTACGGTCCAAGTCAGTCAACCACTCCCTAGCTGAGTCAGTCAAAGAAAAAGGAAACAACACCTCCTTAATCTTGTCTTGAGTTACCCCATTTGTGGCGGGGATAGTAGAACAGTAGTCCGTAAAGACCTTCATATGCTTCCTCGGGTCTTCACCTGCCACACCCTTAAAGAGATTTCTCTCCACCAGATTGATATAGGACGGACGGACGTCAAAAGTATTTCCATCCTCAGTCTGGAGATTGAAACCTTTGGGAATAGATGATGCTTTAGGCTCCGAATGACTTGCAATATTCGGCATCTTTACTGGTTGGTTTACAGAATTGAAAGTATGTTCTTCAAAAGACGGATTTTCTGTAAATAGGAAATGCTGAAGCTCTTGTTCGAAAGTACTCAAGTCTTCCTTTCGTGATTCTCTTTGCAGAAGGAGTCTATGCCTGAACAGTCTCTCTGGCTCAGAATCAGCTGAAACTAACTTCAACCTATGTGACCTGGGCATACACAATACTGAAAGAAAATGAATAAGAACTGCCTTATGGAATAAGAATTCCCTGAGACGGATGAAATAAACGAGACAAAAACAGATAGGGCAATTGCCTCCCCGGCAACGGCGCCAAAATTTGACAGGGTTGTCGTATACCTATCAAAAATAACTAACTAAACTAACTATATAGCTAGGGAAGTCAGGTCGATCTCCTCAGGGAGGCAAGATGTCTGTAAGAGTCCGTCTATTTGGTCACAACTGGGGGGTTTGTAATTGGTTTTCTAAACTAAAAGATTTAAAGGAAGAGAAGCAAGGAAAGAGCAATAAAGACAGAAAATGAGAATAAACTATCAATAGAGAGAGGACATGTGGGGATTTCGGTTCACTACGGTAGTCCAGTGACTCAACTGTAAACAACTTAGATAAATTACTACGAGACGGATATGGAAAGGTCCTTCCAGTCCACTTTCTACCCTAGATTCCCACTAACTTAACTTTCCTCCTCGTCAAGGTAGTCTACTGTTTATAGCAGGCCTATTTAGTCCAATCTTCCGACCCAGGATTAAATTTAACCAGATTAAAAGGGGGACTCAGAAGCGTGCACTCAACTAAGTTGGTAAATACAGTTATATTGCTATGGGGACAGAGTCTGACAATTAATTCATCTAAACTATTTACTATATCGTCACATTTCTACCGTATATCCCCTAATCCTAATGATACCGTCGTAGAGTATCAAAGATAAATTTATAAAACCTAACTACTACTATAGCTAGTGGCAGTCAAGGTCGAACCACAGAGAGGCGATGCAATTAACAGTTGTCTAATTTTAGTTTAAAGTGACAGTTATGAGGGGGTTTGATTTGAACAGTTCTATAACTAAAGGCAATCAAATTTAAAATTAAATTAAAACAAATAAATGAGTGATTAAAGAAAATGGATGAAATCAAATATTAAAAGGATGCTAATATGGTCGGTTCACTGTAGTTTCGACGGCAGTATCCTAAGTAAGTCTGAAATAATCACGTAAGACGGGAAAATAAGAAGTCTTCTCAGTCCATTCTTAACAGGTAGCATCTTTCGATCTAGATACGGGTCCCAAATATCACTAGTACTGACTCTCGCCCTGAAAAGTGACTTAAAAGTCTAAATTAACCTATCTCTCGATCTTATTAATTTAGTCGTCTTAATTAAGTAGTCTATTTCCCTCTCCTATCTTTCGATCTATCGGGTCGGTCAATTCCTAAGCATTCAACTAGTCGCGTGCACTCGATTCGTCAAATATATCAATTAAATTAATTAAGACGGAGCTGATCTCACGTGAGCCGGTCGACCGACCAGGTAGGGCAGTCAATCGACCATGACGCGACTCAGGTCTACGAAATCTACGCCGCCTACACTATTGGTCCCCTACATCTTAGCACGAAGGGTTTAGCTACTCATACTGGAAATAATAACAGAAACAAAATTAAAGATTAAAACCACAGGATTCATAACTAAATTAAATGAACAACAAAATCGCATAAAGAAAGAACTAGGGCTTAGGGATTCTAACTAGTCAATTCTAATCTATAAAGAAGGAATAGAACTTAGAGCAAGAATTACCAGAAATAAAAAAGGCAGAAAAAACGAATCTGAATGCAAAAGGAGAACTTTATTTAGTACTATTGCAAACTGTAAACTAAGTATGTAAATATGAATCCCAATATGAATGAATATCTAAAAGAGTAGGAAGCGGTTACGTTATATAGGAATGTCACGTAACTCTTATTTCTAAAACCTAATTACAGTGGGCTTCTAACTTCTCGTCTTTTAATTTGCGCGTCAGTCTCGTGGTGTGGTCGATCGACCACTAGGACCAGTCGATCGACCGCTCTCTTTCCTGCAGACTTCTGTTAAGCATTCTGACAGTCTATAGACCACGTAGGTCAGTCTATACACCACTGTAGCTGGTAATCCGCTTCTAAAACTCTCACAAATCTATCTTTCAGGCCTTGATACGCGCACCAAGTTCGTTTCTTGAGTAAATACTTCATGTCAAATAAAATGCCAAGTACTCGGGGACGGATTTGGCTCATTTTCCGCTGGATTCTTCACATTTGTGCAATGTTACACAAAAACACAAAAGTAGACGGAAATAGGGAAAATAGTAGCATAAACTACACAAATGAGCTCTAAAATGCGTGTAAAATAAGGTGTAAAACATCATATTTAGGACACGCATCAAACTTCCCCAAACCAAATCCTTGGTCCAAGCAAGAACTATACTCGATCCTAGGACCTAATGGAACGATTTCAATCTCAGAGCGAAATGCAAATTGCAAAGCCTAAACCAATTTAATGCAACAACTAACAATCAATTAGCAATATGAATCATGCAAACGAGTTATGTAGTCGTTAAGAACTGCTGAACCGTCAACTATAGAGCATTATCATTATGGACTCTCACGGGTCGCTCAAACCACACATAAGCACATGTGAATATATGTAAAGGATAGAAAGAAGTAATAATGTAATGACACTCACCTAACTACGACCTATAAGAACATGCATGCAATCTAATATGAAAATGATCTCTACAACCGTACATATGCATTCCAACCAACAAATGACCATGACACACGCCGAGGTAAATATGGATATGTGAGGTAAATGGTAAGAAGGGGCTAAGATAAATTTGGGTATGAGGAGTTAAATCCAAGCTAGTAACTACAGATTCAAATTACGGGAACATCCCAACTTCAACTCAAGATCAATTGATACAAAACGGTGCCAATTAGAAGCACAAATATCACAATTTCCACAATTAGTCAACTCCACATAAGATACAAATACAACATGGGAGCAAAAATCGCCATTTAATAAAGACTTTGAATTATGCGATTCTGATTTTTTTTTTCTTTTTTTTTTTTGCAGTGCACGGTCGATCGACCCATAAATCCAATCGACCGACTAGAGGTCGAACTTGTCTTTTCATTTTTTCTCTCTTTTTCAATTCTATTTTTTCCTTTCTTTCCTCCTTTCCAACATTCCACCAACCTTCTCATAAAGAGCAATGTAACCAAAATGCAAT
Source organism: Silene latifolia (assembly GCF_048544455.1). Taxonomy (NCBI): domain Eukaryota; kingdom Viridiplantae; phylum Streptophyta; class Magnoliopsida; order Caryophyllales; family Caryophyllaceae; genus Silene; species Silene latifolia. Next base: position 128,979,905 of record NC_133538.1, read on the forward strand.
AAACACATTCCCACAACTACCAATACTAGCTCAGATAAGGTAGGTTAAATATAGTATGTAGCTTACGGGACAGAAGGTGATTTGGCTATGTGAGGTTTATGGGTAAAATGAGAAAAGGGGACCTCTACCACATGTGTTAACAAACCACAAACTGAATGCATATAGGTATTAAGTAGACCAAGTTCATATTTATGCAAATTTATGTAACATGCCTTATAAGGAGTAACTACTCACATCTTAAATAAACTGGTCATGGATGACACGAGTTAAAAGCTCTAAACCTCATAAAATGATTTAGTTTGCCAAAAATCTAAGTCAAGTTTCAAGATTCAGCGAATAAATTAACGAAAACTCGTAGACTATGCATATATGATTCTACTAATAACATGCTAATGAGCACGACTTAGGCATAAACAGCTGAAAATGCAACGTCATCATTGAAATACTACCGTTCCGACTCAACCTATATGCTAAAATAAACATGCATTTTTTTTAACTTTTGAAATTTTTCAATTTCTTTTGAATTTTGATTTTCTGTATATAAGGGGAAAATAAATAACAATGCAAGACAAAATTGTAAACGTGAATGCAAAACAGAATGATTGCAACGCAAAACCCTTCCCCAAACCAAATCACACAATGTCCCAATTGTGCGAAATCATATAAGAAAGATAAGCAAAGGAAATTGGGATTTTGCGGAATTATAACTAAAATTGACATAAAAGAAGGACTCGGAAACTCACAAGATTTTCAGCACAGCAGGAAACCTCCCCAAACCAGCGTGAGCTAGGAGGTTTCGGTAGCCAGCAGTGCTCCCATAGGTACCTGAAAAGAAACAAAAGTACCACGCGTAATTCTGAGAAAGCAATTTACGAAACGCAAACTAATGTGCTAAATAAGAAAACAGAAGAAAACATAAATTAATCGGAGAATAAAGTGGAGAAAAGACTCCCTTAACTCCGCAAATCGACCAAACACAACAGGGGAATGGTCGTGAACAGGTACAGCAGCGAAGGCGGTCGATCGACCATACCATCTAGTCGATCGACCAGGGTGACAGGAACAGAAGCCCCTGGAGTCGCGGCACAGTCGATCGACCATACAAGCCAGTCGATCAACTGAGATACCTGCTGTAAGTTTCTGATTTCTTTGAATTAGCTCAATAAATAGAGCTAATATGGTATATGAACCTGCAAATACACATAATAACGCGCCCAAAATTGCGCAAAACCCAAAGTATCAGTCTAAAGTCTTTGAATCCTAAGCAAACTTATGAAAGCGAAGTCTCGCGCACACCAAAGCAATAAAAAGTCTAACAAAAGCATTAAAATGTTTTTTTTTAAAAAGTCTTAATCAACTAATAGTTGATCAAGAATGGCCATGGAATGGCCCACTTGCTCGGCTTCTGACTATAAGAAGTAGCCTCTACAGTGCTCATCTCCTCAGCGGGGCTCCTAACAACTCCAATATCCACTGAACTTAACGGATCAACATCTTTAACCTCTTCCCAATCAATGACCTCGTCTGGCTCGTCAAAATCCAAATCGGACTCCGTTACCTTGACTGGCTCCTCATCAGGCTCCTCATCTGTTCCATAGCTAAGACATCCTAGACCGCCTCTTTGAACGATTGGCTCCGTCACAACTGGAGCAACATGCGGCTCTAACTTCCCCAAACCAGCCCCTGCAACAGTCAAAACAGAAGGATCTTCCTCCAATTTGCTCCCAAACTGGGGCGGAGGTGTTATAGCAGAAATAGGCATAGGGGCAGGCATATCAGGCAACACAACATAAGATTTAGCTACATTGCAAGCTACTGGGTACATAGCAGCCTTCTTCTTATAGGTCTGGGCAGTTTCCCCACCTTAAAGGTCAATGTCCTTGATCCAACATCTATAACTGCACCAGCAGTGTGCAGAAATGGTCTACCCAAAATGATAGGGATGTGAGCATCCTCGGGTATATCTAGCACAACGAAGTCAACTGGGAAAAAGAACTTTCCTATTTGCACAGGGATATCCTCTAAGACTCTTATGGGTTGAACCGCAGAACGATCAGCCATCTGTACTGTCATGTTTGTGATTGCAAACTTAGTCAATTTCAATTTCTTAGCAAGACTCAAAGGCATAACACTAATACTGGCCCCTAGGTTATACAAGGCCTTCTCGATAGAAAAGGTGTCAATATTACATGGGACTGAAAAACTACCTGGGTCTTCTAACTTATGTGGAGCAGAGTGAGTCAAATAGGAACATGACTCCTCATTTAGTGTGACAGATTGCACAGTATCAAGTGACTTCTTTTTAGACAACAGTTGCTTCATAAATTTCGTGTAAGCAGGCACTTGATTAACTAATTCTAAGAAAGGAACTTGCACATTTAAACTACGAATAACATTTTCAAACTTGTTAAACGATACATATTCTTTTGTCGGTACCAATCTCTCTGGGTACGGGGCTGTAAGAAGCAACTTAGCCCTCTCCTCTAGGTCTCTCATACCGGCATCAGTGGACTTAGGCTGAAAATCCACTACTTTGTCCTTGTTGTAGCTCGAACCTTCTTCAAACCATCTCAGGGATGAACCATTAACCGTTGTAGGGTCATACTTTGGAACCGGAACTGACCCATCAGCATTTGGATATTGCCTCCATAATTTCGGAGTCGTCTTACCCCGAAATAAGTAGTCCCTCAAGTTATCTGGCATTGGAGGACGAAAAGGTTCACAATCAGCAGCACCTTCAGTCGATCGACCATGTAAGTCGATCGATCGATCGCTTCCGCAGACAGAAGCTTCATTGTTCCGAGTCAGTGGTCGATCGACCGGAGTATATCGATCGATCGATGTACCTGCTGATCGTCTTTTTCTTGCTATTGTTCATTCCAGCCTTTTTCTTACTCGGTTCCGCCCCATCTTTTACAGTAACATCTTCAACCATAGTGGGCCCATCAAGGGTAGACCCACTCCTCAAAGTAATCGCATTTAGAGTCTCTTTTTTATCTGGCTGCGACGGTAAATGCCCGGAGCTCTAGTTGCACTTTTGCTTGCCAATTGGGCAATTTGACTCTCCAACATTTTTGTAGAAGTCTCTCTAGCTAAAGACTCCTTTTGCAGCCAGACTCGACAAATTCGAACCATGTTTTTCAATTCAGAAATATCGAACCTTGAAATTGCTTCTTCTTTGAGGCACATAGGGAGGCTTTTGATCTGCTGCGCTTTGCTTATGAGGTGGCACATAATTTTTGTCTTCTTTGTGGACCCAATTAAGGACATTCTGGTTAGTCCACCTCAAATTGGGGTGGACATTAGAGGGGTCGGGATAAGTAGCAGTCTGCCTAAAGTGTTGAAAGGCAGCATATGTTTCATTCGAACTAGTACAAAACTTCGAAACATGTCCCTCTCCTCCACATCTTTTGCATGTAAAGGGACCGTTTGAAACAACATTAACTTTATATATCCCACCTTTTTGGGATCCCCCAAAATCTAGCTTGTCAAATCTCGCAGTAAGGGCCTCTATTGCAGCCTACAAGCAGAGAGATTGGTGATCTTCTCTGATTTCCTCTAGAATTCCCATGCTCAGCTTTATGGGTGGCCAGGTCATCGATGATTTTCCACCCCTTTGTCTCAACGCTATTTTTTTGAAATCACCCATTAGCTGCAGCATCTAGGACAGCTCTCTAATCATCATAAAGACCATTATAGAACTGGTTGCATAGAAACCATTTCTCAAACCCATGGTGCGGAATAGATCGCACCAGGTTCTTGAAACGGACCCATGCCTCATGAAAATCTTCATCAGGACCCTGTTTAAAGCTTGCGATTTGAGCTCTAATCGCATTAGTCTTCGATACAGAGAAATATTTCTTATAAAATGCTAGGACCAGCGAATTCCAATCGGTAATCCCATTGGCAGCTCGATCCAGATCTCGGTACCACTCCCTAGCGGCATCACAGAGCGAGAATATGAACATCGTCTCCTTTATCTGGTCTGGGTCACACTTTGTTGGTGGGGGTATGGAACAATGATGAGTCAATGAATATCTCCATATGTTTAGCTGCATCTTCATTCGCAGCTCCCCCAAATTGGTTTCTCTCAACCAAGTTGATGTAGGACGGTTTTGCTTTGAATTTTTTTTCCGTCCCGGCTGGCAATGCCAATCCCTTATAGAGATTCTCAGCTTTTGGCTCGGAGGATGGCTATACTTGCTTCTTGACCATATCCGGAGATGTAACGGACTCGGCTGAAGAAGTAGAAATAGGAGACGAAGGTGGATCCTCCTCAAATAACTCGTTCTCGTAGTAACTGGACAGAGTACTCAGCTCTTCCTCTGTCGGCAATACTCTAGATGATCGTCTCAACTCTCGCAAAGTCCTTTCGATCTCAGGATCTAACGGTCGTAATTCACCACCCTGTGACCTGCGCATAAGAAGAAACTACAATTAGAATATGAGAATAGTTTAAGGAACCGATGTCCCTTAAACCAAGAAAAAGACTAAAATAAAAACAACTAAAAATTAAACAATTGCCTCCCAGGCAACGGCGCCAAAATTTGATACCGTCGTAGAGTATCAAAGATAAATTTATAAAACCTAACTACTACTATAGCTAGTGGCAGTCAGGGTCGAACCACAGAGAGGCGATGCAATTAATAGTTGTCTAATTTTAGTCTAAAGTGACAGTTATGAGGGGTTTGATTTGAACAGTTCTATAACTAAAGGCAATCAAATTTAAAATTAAACTAAAACAAATAAATGAGTGATTAAAGAAAATGGATGAAATCAAATATTAAAAGGATGCTAAGATGGTCGGTTCACTGTAGTTTCGACGGCAGTATCCTAAGTAAGTCTGAAATAATCACGTAAGACGGGAAAATAAGAAGTCCTCTCGGTCCATTCTTAACAGGTAGCATCTTTCAATCTAGCTACGGGTCCCTAATATCACTAGTACTGACTCTCGCCCTAAAAAGTGATTTAAAAGTCTAAATTAACTTATCTCTTGATCTTATTAATTTAGTTGTCTTAATTAAGTAGTCTATTTCCCTCCCCTATCTTTCGATCTATCGGGTCGGTCAATTCCTAAGCATTCAACTAGTCGCGTGCACTCGATTCGTCAAATATAGCAATTAAATTAATTAAGACGGAGCTGATCTCTCGTGAGCCGGTCACCGACCAGGTAGGGCAGTCGATCGACCATGACGCGACTCAGGTCTACGAAATCTACGCCGCCTACACTAAAGGTCCCCTACATCTTAGCACGAAGGGTTTAGCTACTCATACTGGAAATAATAACAGAAATAAAAATAAAGATGAAAACCACAGGATTCATAACTATATTAAATGAACAATAAAATCGCATAAAGAAAGAACTAGGGCTTTGGGATTCTAACTAGTCAATTCTAATCTATAAAGAAGGAATAGAACTTAGAGCAAGAATTACCATAAATAAAGAAGGCAGAAAAAACGAATTCGAATGCAAAAGGAGAACTTTATTTAGTACTATTGCAAATTGTAAACTAAGTATGTAAATCTGAATCCCAATATGAATGAATATCTAAAAGAGTAGGAAGGGGTTACGTTATATAGGAATGTCACGTAACTCTTATTTCTAAAACCTAATTACAGTGGGCTTCTAACTTCTCCTCTTTTAATTTGCGCGAGAGTCTCGTGGTGTGGTCGATCGACCACTGGGACCAGTCGATCGACCGCTCTCTTTCCTGCAGACTTCTGTTAAGCATTCTGACAGTCTATAGACCACGTAGGTCAGTCTATAGACCACTATAGCTGGTAATCCGCTTCTAAAACTCTCGCAAATCTATCTTTCAGGCCTTGATACGCGCACCAAGTTCGTTTCTTGAGTAAATACTTCATGTCAAATAATATGCCAAGTACTCGGGGACGGATTTGGCTCATTTTCCGCTGGATTATTCACATTTGTGCAATGTCACACAAAAACACAAAAGTAGACGGAATTAGGGAAAATAGTAGCATAAACTACACAAATGAGCTCTGAAATGCGTGTAAAATAAGGTGTAAAACATCATATTTATGACACGCATCACCTAACATGAAACAGATTAGCAACTCATGCTATTAATATTGTCAAAACTAATAACAAAGAATAAACTAACATTAAACATAATGAAACAATAATTAAATTGCATAAAAGATATTAGGGCAGAAAATTAAATGAACAAAACGAGTAATTAAGATGAATAAATGAAAGATTAGGAATAAAAGAGAGTAAGGGATTACAATCGCAATAATCCGGCGTAAAGAACAACTAAATCCGAGCGAGAAAATCCGAAAGCAAAAGTTACAGTGAAAGAGAGAAAGCAACGTAGTGTTTACAGTGAAAGATGAATGATAAGATAAAAACTGAATGCTAATGACCTAGTTATTATGCGTTTAAATAGAAAAATTACTAAGTCCACTAACGAAAAACAAGTTCACGAACTAATTGAAGCCCATAAAAGACAAAACCACTCGATCGAGCAGTCTGAAACAGCTCGATCGAGTACTTCTCCAAGTAATCTACTCGATCGAGTAGAATTGTTACTCGATCGAGTAACTCCTAATTCCAGCTCTATTGGATCGAGTAATATACTACTCGATCGACCATTTCCAGCCATAGAAACCACTCGATTGAGCAATAAAACAGCTCGAACGAGTATTCTTCCTCCAAAACAGCTCAAACTCGTAACCAACTACCTCGTAGACCGTGCCTTCATGCATCCCAATGCAAGATCTCACTCTGAAAATCCCGTCTCCTCAAAATGCATGCAAAAAGGGACGAAAATGGTACGTTTCCACTACTTTTATGTTCATTCCTACAAAATGGGTAAGACGAACCAGAGTAGCCAATTCGGGGGCAAAATGCAATATAAACAATACGAAAGTACATAGAAATACGTGCTAAAATAGGCTAAAAAGACTGTACAAAATGCACGTATCAATGACGGTACCAAACAATGTGTAAGGCTTGTATTTACGATCGGTAGGTCGTAAATACGCGTCGGATTGTGACTTAGGAAGTCGAGTCGAGAATTTTAAGGGAGAAAGAGGGGGCGGACACTCGCGTAAGTTCTCAAATGGGGGCATTTGAGGGGTATTTATAGGAAAATGAGTGGTTGTGTGAGTTTTGAGCGACGTGGCCACCTGGGCTGCTCAAAGAGGCACAAGCCACGTCGCGGGTCTTCGAGGTGTCTTGTCACTTTCACACAAATGCAATCATGATTTGTTCTATCCTAGGATTTGTATGCACATGTTTGGTACTTGACCATATATGAATCCGGGAAATCTTAAAATGGAAGCATTTGAATGGTTTGTTTTTTTGTGTTTGACTCGGTTTGACTCGTTGTTGGAGTCGGGATTTGATTTTTTGAGTCGGTTTTTGGTCCGGCGTCGGTTTTGACTCTAGTTAGTGTCATTGCGACCCCGTCGTCATGCATTAAACACTTCAGGTACTTTTGAAAATTTTTGAAATGTTTTATTTTCGAAATCGTTTTAAGTTTTCCGACATAAAGTTGTACACGAATTGTCGATCAAACGCCGCGATTCCAAAGCATGTTGTAGTCCGATAATCATCGGGTGTTTGTTGGAGTTCCAGCAGATATTGGGTATCTACAGAACCCCAACACGAAAGCTAATTAATTGTATTAGATACAGTTTAATTAGTCCCTTAATAAATTGACTGAGAGTTAGTTGATTAATTAATTTAGAGAGATACTGAGTTGTGAACTCGAGGCACGGAAATTATTATTTAATTATGCGATAATTAAATAATAAATTATTTGAGACGGGAATTAATGATTAAGTAGTTAGTTGTTAAATTAGTACTAATTGACTAATGTGATTAGTATTGGTACATAAAATCTATGTGTAGCTGTACACGTATATTTACGGAGTGTTTTAGGCGATATTAATCGGGATGTATTTAAACATAAATCGATGTTTAAAGTAAAATTTACACGTATTTGTGCGACAAATATAAGAAACAAAATGGACCCGTAAATGGGATATTGGACCAAGTAAATTGAGTGTAGTGGATGATTATAAACATAATCATTTCACTTTGCTTGTTTTTCTTCCATAAGTCATCTTATGATCATTTGCATGTGATATAAGATTGGACAAAAATAAAACAAGTACACTCCCTCACTCCACCTACTCCCACCGGTTTTCCTCCTCCATATAGACCAACAATTGCTCATTTTATACACTACTTCATTTTTGTGTATTTTGCATGTGAATGAACTTGTTGGTCTTTTCTCTCTAAAATTAATATAAACATTTTTACTAAGTTGTTAGTAAACAAAAATTGTTACTAAGATTGTTAGTAATATTTACATATTATCAAGGGTAATCTTACTAATATATAGTTAATATTAGTAAGGTTGTTGGGTAAGTTCTTGGATGCTTTTGAGAGAGGGCTTTCTCTTTGGAAGCTTGGGTTATGGAGGACCTTGCCATTGATAAATAGCTCAAGAACAACCAAGATGGTGATGTTGGTTGTGCCCAAATACTACCATTTTTCAATGTAAGGAATATTATTTTCCTCATCTTTTATATTAATATGCTTTTATATTGCATGCATGTTACATAGACCACATAAACACAAATTATGAGATAATTTGATTTTTAATTAGAGAGTCTAATTAGAATCTATGATCTAACAAGCGGTATCAGAGCTTAGGCTTGTAATTTGCATGTTGATTTTAAGCATATTAATGAATTATGAGATAATTTATAAAAACTCAAAAATTGTGTTAGAAGAGGTTTTAGCACGAAATTTTTGGGCATGCATACCTACTGATCTCAAAAGGTTTATGGTAAAATTTGGTGATTTATGAAGTTATTTTGCTATTTTAATGATTTTTGGTAGAAAATCGAGTCAAAAATGTCGTATTTTGGTTAAGAGTTAACTAAAAATAGTTAAAAATTGACTCGGGTCATGAAATTTTTATGGTGTTTCACGCATATTTTCTACAGATTGTATGTAAAATTTTGAAGGTTAGTTTGAAGTTTTGCATGTTTATTGATTTTATGACATAAAACTGATAAAAGTGATAAAAATTAAACATAAGCTTAAAACGGATGTTCCTGCCCTTGATATTTTTATGTACATTTAAAAATATAATTTAAAAGTTAAAATTGAAATTTAAAATGTGATTTCACCTTGTTTTGATGTTTATTGGTTTTTGTGGTTAAAAACCGATAAATATGGATCTTTTTCTTCATAAACTTTTATCCAAATTTTTGGGCAATTGTATGACATTTTGGTGTTCTTGGGAGTGTTCCAGAATACTAAAAAAATTTTGTTTCAATTTTTGGTAATATTTTCAATTATTTTGGATTAATTACTTAAAAGTTATGATTTTTACAGATTAAATTAACAAAATATCACCAAATCAAACTAATTATTCATCATCAAATTAGTGAGGACTAATTTTGAGGTCCAAAACAGTTTGGACAATTAGTTTGGACTTAAATGAGATTTAAGAGTTGATTATTGATTTTTACAAGTTAAAAATCGATTAAAACCATAAAACCGAGATGGATACCAACGATTGATAGATAGGGCGATTTTGGCATCTTTTTACAGCATTTTAAGCATATTTATTTAAGTTTAATGAATTATTGTCATTTATTTAAAGTGTTTATTTTGTTGTACCTAGTATGGCCTAGTTTATTTTAATCGTTATTACCCGAAATGAATGGGAATAGCGATTTGTTTGTAATTAAATACGATCTCGTATCGTCGGTTTGTAATTAATTATTAATTTTATTTATTTTATTAATTAATGTATAATAGGAATAGCTATGTAGAGACTGAAATCTTAAAAAAAAATGAATCCTAGAGAGAGAAGCAGTCGCCATCTCTAGGGCACAAGATCCAAGACAAGATGACTAAGAAATCTGTGACTAAGATCAATAATACAAATAATACAAAATCATCTGCCTCACATGTTATCAATTCAGAGAAATCCAAAGTTTTGGGAAGACCAGATGTTGATGAAGGCCAAAAACATAAGAGTATATATGAGGTAACTGGTATTCCAACACTTGATTTCAATGAAGTTACAGTAGAGGATTGTGAAGAAGGCTCTGAATCTGAAGATGATAGATCCCATGATGAAACGTGGTATCAAGTCCATGGCCGAAAAATTGTCCAGGAGATTGAGGAAGAACCTGAGATGCTACAATTAACTGATGAAGATGTGCAGTCTGAACTTGAGTATTGGCAGCAGGTAGTGGTTGGTTTTGTTGTTGGGGCAAACCCTCCATGGGAAGTGCTGGAAGGATTCCTTAAAAGGATTTGGAACAAGTACGTTATTGACAAAATCTCTTTCTTTCCCAATGGAGTTTTCATTGCAAGGTTCCAAACTGATGAAATGAAGCAGGTTGTCCTTGGGAGCGGATATTTTTTATTTGATAATAAACCATTAATAATCAAACCCTGGCAGCCAGATGTGGAACCCTCTAAGGAGGAGGTCAAATCTGTTCCAACATGGATTAGATTGCAAAAGCTACCTTTAAAATTCTGGGGGTAAGAGGCTTCCTAAAATAGCAAACCTAGTTAGGAATTATATTAAAAGTGATGATGCAACTGAAATGAAAACCAGGTTAGACTTCGCTAGGGTCATGGTTGAACTCAAACTAGGGCAAAAATTTCCAAATTCCATAAAATTTTTGGATGAAAAAAAGCAAGAAGTGTCTATTGACATTGAATACGAATGGAAACCTAGTTTATGTACTAAATGCAAGCAATTAGGGCATAAGAAGGAACACTGCAGGAAGAATAAAAAAGCTATGAAACCTGTCATACCTGCTAAACCAGTGCCCACTGTCCAGAAAGTGTGGAGGCCCATAAAAAAGGATGCAAACGTCAATCAGGTCACATGCTCACCTGTGTCTCCTGTAACAAAATGCACAAATTCTGAGATGGCCAATACAAGTACCCCTGTTATTAGGATTAATACTATTTCTAGTGGGACAATCTCCCCTATTAGACAGCCTAGGCAAGGGAATGATGCTAGCAGAAAAATCTCACCTTCTCCTCATCACATGGAGGAGTTGCAGGACTCTGGCAGGCATAAGTAAGGAATTGGTGTGAATGGTAATGATCCCCCTTCTAATACTCAATGAATTTTGTATTCTGGAATGTACGAGGGATGAATAAGGAAGTGAAACAGAGATTTGTGAATAATTTTTTACATGTTAATAATATTGGCTTGTTTGGCTTGTTAGAAACCAAGATCAAGGCAATAAATCTCCATAATATTGTTAATAAAATTTTCTCTGATTGGAGTGTCTCCACCAATAATGCACATCACCATGGAGGAAGAGTTTGGGTGCTTTGGAAGCCTCATGTGTTTGACATTAATTTCATTAAATATGATGCTCAGTTTATTTATGTTCATGTGACTAATAAAATTAATCATATGCAATTTTATTTGACAATGATATATGCTTTCAATGGAGTGGGAGAAAGAGAGCCTCTACGGGTGAACCTCAAGAATATTGCTAGGCAGATTGATGCTCCTTGGGCCATAGGGGCTTATTTCAATTGTGTGTTACAAGCAAGTGAAAGACTTGGAGGCAGGGTGACAGAGGCTGAATCTGATCCTTTTTATGACTGTCTTCAAGAGTGTGGGGTTATGGATATAGCAGCAACTGGTGCCTTCTACACATGGAACAACAAGCAACCACCAGAGACAAGAGTATATAGTAGGTTCGATAGATGGTTGGTGAATCAAGACTGGATGGATGTATTTCTTGAGTATCTGGCTAACTTCTTACCTGAAGGACAGTATGATCACAACCCTTTTCTGGTAAGTAAAGGTCCTCTGGGGGCAACAAACATAGACCTTTCAAGTATTTTAATATGTGGAGTGCAGCTGATGGTTTTCATGAGTGTGTTTCTAAGGTCTGGCAGCATTGGATCCCTGGAACTAAAATGTATAGTGTGGTTAAGAAACTGAAATTTATAAAACCTGAGCTTAAAAAGATTAATAGAGATCATTTCTCTGATATTGAGAACAAATCTGACATAGCTCAAATCAGATTGAAGCAGCTGCAGGAGCAGCTTATTGATAATCCAGGTGACATGAATCTGATCCAGTAGGAATATGAAGCCAATCATACTTTCAAAGCTATGTTCTCTGCTAAAATGGAATATCTTAAGCAAAAAGCTAAAGCTCATTGGTTGAAAGATGGGGACTCTAACACAACATATTTTCATGGGGTTCTGAAAGCAACAAGAAACAAAAACTTTATTTGTCAAATCAGTGACCACTGTAATATAATTCACAGTGATCAGGAAGGTATCCAGAAAGCTTTCTTGAGTTATTATACTATGCTGTTGGGCTCAAAAACTTCCACCACCAAAGTAAACAAGGCAATTGTGAGGCAAGAAAATACATGTACTGATGCCCATAGGACTATTCTTCTTTCTCTTGTCACTAAAGAAGAGGTTAAAGAGGTGCTATTTCAGATACCTGATGACAAGGCTCCTGGGCCGGATGGGTTTTCAAGCAAATTTTTTACTGATAGCTGGAATATAGTGGGTGAGGAAATTACTGATGCAATCTTGGACTTTTTTGAGTCAGGGTTTATCCTCAAGCAGATTAATGCTACTATGGTTACTCTTATCCCTAAGATTGATAGACCCATTAGTGTCCTTCAATATAGACCTATTGCATGCTGCAATGTCATTTATAAATGCATATCTAAAATCTTATGTAGCAGGTTAGCTAGAATTTTACCAGATCTGATTGCTCAAAATCAGGGAGGGTTCATACAAGGGAGGAGCATCATGGAAAACATTCTCATTTGCCAAGATATCATTAGGCTCTATGAAAGGAAGGTTGTCTCTCTAAGGTGCCTATTCAAATTGGATATTCAAAAAGCTTATGACACAGTGGAATGGGAGTTCCTAGATCAAATGCTCACTGCCTTAAATTTCCCAGAGCAATTTAAAGGGTGGATAATGCAATGTGTAACAACAGCAAGTTATTCCCTCAATCTTAATGGCAATGTGTTTGGATTTTTTAAGGGAGAAAGGGGGTTGAGGCGGGGTGACCCTCTCTCCCCCTTACTTTTTACTGTATGCATGGAGTACCTGTCCAGGATCTTAACCTATTCAACAGGAGCTAATGAGTTTAAATATCATCCAATGTGCAAGCAAATGAAACTCACTCATCTTATGTTTGTAGATGATCTGTTGATTTTTTGTAAAGGAGATGCCCTATCCATAATGACAATTCTCAGATCTTTTGCAACTTTCTCTAAAACCTCAGGGCTTAATATGAGTAAGGGCAAATCCAATGCCTACTTCAATGGGGTTAATGAGAGCTTGAAACAGGATGTGCTAAGGATCTCTGGGATGGTTGAAGGGACCCTACCTTTCAAATACCTTGGAGTTCCTAATAAAACCACAAGACTCAATGCCAAAGATTGTAAGCCCCCCATTAATAAAATAGTTCAGAGGATAAGGAATTTGGGGGCTAGGAAGTTATCCTATGCAGGTAGGCTGGTTCTAGTACAGGCAGTTGTCAAGATTCTACATAATTATTGGGCTAGTATTTTTATACTACCTACTGGAGTTTTTACTAGAATTGAGGCCATATGCAGAAATTTCCTATGAGATGGTGGGGTTGATTACCTGAGATCTCCATTTGTCTCATGGGAAAAAATATGCATACCCAAGAATGAAGGAGGTCTTGGACTGAAGTGTGTCATCCAATGGAACAAAGCTGCAGTACGGAAGATGGTCTGGTGTTGTGTGGGAATTATCTGTATGCTTCCCTTTAATTATAAGGATTATAACGAATTTATTATGATGATAACTAGTCATAAAAGAAAATTACATAAACAAAATTGAAGAGGATGAAGAAATAACCTTCGGTCCTAGCTAATATGGCCTATAAACAATATCGCAATGATATTCTCCTATCAGTTGCACCCAAGATGATATGAGATATGCCTTTGTTCTTCTTGCTAGAATCGATCCCCAATTCACTAATTAATTAGGGCTTTTGTGCTTTGTTTTGATGAGAGAATTAGGTTAAAAAATTAGGTTAAAAATGATCTCCCTGATCTCCCTTTAAACCGAGTATTAGGAGTGATTAGGGTAGATTTTCTCTTCTAATTTTTGGGCCCATTTCAACCGAAATAATAAGAGGATATTTCTTCTTATTTTCGGTTTTTGTCACCTACCAAAATAAGGTGATTAAATCTTCTTATTTTTGGTAGTTTACAAAATGTATATAAAGTGTATAATTCATAAATTGTCATTTAATTTATTCTGTATTAATAAGTCTACATACAACAAACTTGATCGATTTATTGATGCGATTCGTAATAATATATTATGACAATATCGTATAATATATACTTTAACTATAAATATTGCATATTTATAATTAGCTAATTAAATATAACCGGTTACATTTAATTACGAATTAACATCTTAATTCGTTTTAGCTAACATTATATACATTAATTAAATATAACTTATTATATTCAATTTACGAATTGACAGTTAATTTGTCTCAGCTAATATTATTTAATCGGCATTAAATAATCGTCTCATCAACACGTTGACTAACTGTTTAGTCAATTATATGAACTAACCTTTTATTCATATAAGGCATCAATGTGATTACATTTCCATAATCACATCTCTTAAACACATCCTTTAGGTGTGACTTTTAGGGACCAGTTGATTACTGCCATTAGTATGATAATAACGTCAAACTTTCTAGCAAGTCAACCGCTATTAAGTAATCGTTAATCAACTGATAAAATACGAAGTATACCCTTGTGAACCTAAAAGAGATTTATAAATGTTATCACACTAATTTGTGGAGGACACAAGCTCCAACAGGCTGGCAACTAAACCAGACCACTTATGGGTCATATGGGTCAATGATGTCTACATAAAAAGGATACACTGGCTAGAGTATTCTCCTTCGAATAACTCTAGCTGGTCATGGAGGAAGATTTGTCAGGTCAAATCCCTGTACCAGGAATCTTACCATCAACACACATGGACTACAGAGCAAGGAAGAGAATACACTATAGACAAAGGGTATGATTTCATCAGAAACAAAGGGGATAGAATTCAATGGCGGCGATTCGTCTGGAACAAATATACTATCCCTAAGCATAGCTTCCTAACTTGGATTTATATGCATAATGCTCTTAACACCAAAGTAAAATTACACAGATTAGGGATAAGTGATGATGATACCTGTGAAATCTGTGGAAATGGTTCTGAGACGTCTTCACATCTTTTCTTTGAATGTGAGTGTAGCTCTAAAGTCATTTCCCTCATTGGCGATTTGATTGGAGAGAGTATCCCATCAGACGCATCCATTGATTGGAGACGAGGTTTGAGTGGACATGGGATGCGGAAAGACATCATGAACGCCATCATCAATGCCTGTTTATATACCATTTGGAAGCAGCGGAACTTATGTAAACATGAATTAACTTTGATAACTCCTCAAAAACTTGTTAAGCTGATCATCGAAGAGGTGATAGTTCGTACCTTGAGGTTTCCCGAAAATCTAGGAATGCGAGACAGAGACCTTCTGAAGAGATTGCAAAATCGCAATTGACTGTTGGCAGTGAAGATGAATATGAGAGATTGGGGGGATGGAAAGAGTAAAGTGTGTTTAATCTCCTGGTGGGTGTTTTTTACATATAAGGATAGTGTTGTAATGTCTAGACGCCTTTTGTTGTTGTCGGTTGGGCTTAGTCTTGGGCCTGATATAGTCTGGTGTAAGTAGTATCGGGATGGGTCCTTTGACCACCGATCTACTAGTTGTATGGTGACGCTTTTTCAGTAATATACTTACATTTTACCGAAAAAAAAAGGAATAGCTATGTAATTTAAATTGTAATAGTTATTCTTACCGGCGTTTCCAAAAGACGGATTACATCGAGACAGAGTCTATTTTTGGAAGCTGTTCCAAATCCCACAAGAAGAAGCCACTTTTGGAATGAAGAGGCAAGGGACCAAGGAGTTGGTTTCCGATATGTAATTGTCTAGTTTATTTTAACTAGGTGGCCATACTAGGATTATTCATATGCTTGCTTGCTTTTATTTTTCCGCGCATGCCAAAATCGCCATTGACATGCATTTTATTTTCGCGATTGTCAATTCACGTCATTTACATTCACCGACTTAGTTCACTTATAGGGAATTTATGACTAAATTGACAAGATCTCTCACATAACTAAAATTGAGATTAGCCTTACCAATTAGTAACACCAATGAATCCCTTGTTCATTAGAGCCACGCTCGCCCAAGCGGGGTGTTCTCTTTTTACCTTGGGTAAATAGGGTGATAAATGGTTATCACGCGCCAAAGTTGGTTGGACTCAACGCGGTATAAGACGGTCTGGTATTCTGGGGCTAGTAGATGGATTTAAGGAAATTCGTCAACCAAGAGTTCTCATGGTAGAATTAGTAAAGCGTTGACTTACCGAATTTAGATAATTATGGGATGTTACGCCCAAGCGATGCCTATTTTTGTTTAAAGACGGATCTTAAAATCATTTATATAATTTAGTGAGAGGTCATTATTTAAATAGACTTATTAAAAATATTTATCAAGTTTTTAAAACATTGAATGTTAATTTTTCCTATTTTTTGTTCTTTTTCATTAATGTATTTACTATGACATCGCGCACTTCATCCTCCTTTCATCCTCTATTTATTATTATACTTGTTTCGTTCTTTCATAGAAAGCGGTTTATTTGAAAGAATTCGGTAGCAATGATTGGTAACATGATTTACCAATTCACCTACATAAGCTTACAACAATTATTGCGATTATTTTACAAATAACATCCATACATATTATAAAAAGGGGTTTAACGTTGCGAACTCTTATTATGAGTTTAACAATAAGGAGTCAAATTTTATCAAGAGAGTCTTGATTTCAAAAGTGACACCTCCGTCATGATGATAACATATTAGTTTTAATTACTCAAGAGTAATTCAAAATTTTGTGAAAAGAGTTTTCAAAAACACAAAGAATACTCCAATATGATACCGTCAAATGGCTCAATTCAAGAAAGGCCAAATCGATTGTTTATGCGCTAAAGTGTAACACCCGCGAATTTCTCATCTGACATTTAAAATTTATTTAACCGTTCGATTACTTTATTTTATATTTTTAAATTATTTAATGTAATTAATCTCCTTTTGAACATAAATTTTATAAAAGTTACATTTTCACAAGCTTGTTTATATAAAATAAATATTTTTGTCGGATAATATTAAGCGACAATAATAATAATAATAAAGCTCCGCCTTAAATTATAGTAGGTTTAAGGCAAATTTCCGTCTAGCAATAGACATTCACATTTTCATATGTGAGACTATTTTTTTATCTCGACCAATGAAAGGTTGACAACACTCATACCTCCCTCTTACACTCTACCTTTAAATAATATTATTACATATTATCATATGTTATTATAATTCTTTTATTATTATATATTATTATTACTGATATTATTGTTGTTATCCTGCTACCGTCCCCACCCCCTTCATTTCCCCTTCTTCTTTTTCGTACTACCTGCAGCAACAAACACAGTACACAGAACAACACCACCCCTATTAATCGTCCCCTTCAACCTTCGTTTTCTCCCTCGTTTCTCCACCTTTTCCTCTAATTTTTGTACCATTCTCTTCCCCTTTCCTTCCCCCTCCTTTCAAGGTAAGAAAGTCTTGTTTTTGTGGTGATTTCAGATTGACCCGTCGCATGAAAGTTCTGATTTTTAGCTCCTTTATTTCGTTTTCCTTCTTCTAGTTGAAGAAACTGAACACTCGGAGGGAGGCTCGTACTTTTTAGACGTTCTCCTCGGAGATTTGAAGGGCAAAAAGGTAACGGTGATAGGTTACTCGACAAAAATGTCGAAATTTTCGTCTTACATGTCGTTTTATATGCTCTTGTGTAATAAAGTTTGGTTCTTTACATTTCTCTCATTTGTATGGTAAATTTCGTCTCAAACTGATATTTTATTTGGACGGTCTCATCCTCTGTTTTGGACCATCGAAATAATGGTCGCGCGGACTGGTGTTGTGCAATTTTTAGTAGTCGAAATAATGGTTGTGGGTGTCCTGTCACGGTCTGGGTGGGATCCGTTTTGATGGTTTTAGCTGGGGTTTTCCGTCTCAAAGGATGGGTAAATTGGCCTGTTTCCATGGTGGTCTTGAGTGTCGTTGGGTTAGCTTTGTTTTTCAGCCGAGGAGGGTGTTTGCAGTCGGTTTGTGTGCCCTGCTACGGCTTGTACTTCGGCTTGTCCTTGGCGGGTCTGGTGGGTTGTTTTGGGACTATCTTGGGAACCGTATAAAGGTTGTCGGAACTCTATTTTTGGGACGAGATGTGTAGCCCCTCGAACTGTTTTCATGCTGGTGCTATACTTGATAATATCGTCTTGGGTGCACTCGGACTTCTCGTGTTAAATGTCTAGCTGTACACCGTGTTAGCACGGTTCTTAGTTATCTTTTCTCGGGCTGCTGAGTAGCCGTGATCAAGTGTTTGTGGGGTTTTTCGTAGGCTGGCCGTGGTCGTACTTGGCGATGCTCTTGTTTGCTTGACCTGACTTCACTTTCCATCCTTTCTTTCTTCCTTTGTTTCTTTTATTCATTTAGGTGTTGAGTATGTTTCACTTTGGGCTTGATATGTTATATCATTTGGGTTTGTCATGCTCTATCCTTTGGACTTGTTAGGTTTTATCTTTTGGGTTTGAAATGTTTATTTGGTTGGGCTTGTTTACAACTTATGTTATTGGGCCACACTCATTATGGGTACTTTTGGTGCCAATTTCAGGTTAATCAAATTATTTAAATCCCGTCTCATGCTTTATATAACTTAATTCGTTAAATATCGTTCATTTATATATTTTCCTCTCATGATTTATAATTGTGGAATGCATTATTTAATTATCTCAATAAATCAATATATATATATATATATATATATATATATATATATATAAGAGGCTTTTTTCAGGCAATTCTAGAGACTCGAAGTTTTTTGAAACACTCTAATTAAAATAATAATATTAGTCGTAGAAAAAAAACAGAATTTGTAAATATTAATTTTAATCTAAAAAGAAAAGTACCATATTAATAAATACCAAAAATAAATCTTAATCTTAAAAGATAAAATAAAAGACAATATATTAATGTATGTATTAAGTTACCCGAGAGTAGACCGTAGTTAGAGCAGAGAACAAAATTCTGAGAGAAAATGAATGCGTGACAAGGAGGGAACCAACAAAACTGAAATCTCTGCAAAAAAAAATTCAATATTTATTTTTGGTTTGTTATTCTTGTCTTCATTTATCTTCTATCTTCATAATTCTACCTTGTTTTTATTTTATTTTTATCCTCAATGTTTGATTTGTAAATATAACTATCTTATATTGCTCATATTGCTCTTTACGTGCTATACTTTTGTTTAATTTGCTTATATTGCTTACTCTATAACTATAATTGATTTGTAATTTTTTTGATTGGCTATTTTAAGGTGGATGGCGAAGTATGCATGACGGATTGGCGGTACCTATTACAGTGACTTTAAAAGCGGAAATAGTAGATCAGTGAATATTTATCGGTAAAAGGTAATATCTTTATAATAATCGAGTAGTTTTCAGTTGAATGTTTTTTTTAATCTACAAAAATATTGTTTTAGATACTAATCAGTTCATTACTTTCGTCAATGATTTCTGCTCTTTTGATTACCGTGTTAAGCATAACTAAACTAACAATAATAGTAAACTTGGTGTCATACAATGTTACGTCCACCAAATCATTGGACCCGGTAAAAACAAATTTATCAGACGTAGTATATGGGCTTCTAAAACCACTTGATTATGATGCTTTTGTAGTATTTTGATTTTTGAGTTCATTCTCTTGGTTGAAATAGCGCATGTCTTTCAGCCAAACTATTCCATCTCTTAGTTATTTGAGAATCAATTTAGATGAGGAAGCAAGACTATGGAAGCGGCGGTGTGTGACAGATGATTGTATAAGTTCTTCACTAATTGCATTTTTTTTTACACAGGTGAAGTTTGACATATAGGAGTCCTTATCATATTATAATTCACATATTCTCATTTATAACGGGTATATCCGTCACAAACTTGCGACGGGTCAAGTACTACTCATGTGTTTAGTTAAGACAAAATATCGTCACAATTGAGACTTGCTGATTATAATTAGAGCACAACCTATATAAACCCACATACTGACAAACACGATCATACATATCTAAGATGACAATAAAGATTTCATAATATGACAATGAAGACCGTATAATACGGAGCAGTATATAACACAATCGTACAAAAGACTAATTGAAATTAGAGAGACTAACTGAAATTAATCCACAACGTCGACTACACTTATTTTCAAAGTCATTAGTTACTTTACGATAGCAAATTTACCGTTCTCACATTCAAGAACTTACATATTCTACCACTTCAGTTAAAACTAAAACATTATTTAGAAACCCATTATTTAGAAACCGTGCAACGCACAGGCACAAAATCTAGTTATATATGAAATGACGTGTTTTCAGTTTAATATGAGACCAATAAATGGTTTCTCTTACCTTTGAGTCATTAAAATTGAATGCTTGTTTTGCTTATTATGACTGGTTCATTTCCGTTTGTTTACATTTTTATTCAATTGACAAATATTGAAGAAATGGGTTATTCGTTCATGTTCATGAATAGACGTTAGCATGAAATGTCTTACTTGGATTATCAATTGCTCATTATATATATTTTAGTCTCATTCCAAGTTGATTCGTATCGCTTGGTTGAGTCGTACCCGTTTGATAATGCCTTTACGCCTTAATTGTGCCGTTCTGCCAAGTATTGGTTTACGTCGCTCTCGTGCCGTTTTGCCGGGAGTTTGTTGATTTATGTTCATCCCGCCTCTTTCGGACTGTTCTACCGATTGTGGGTTAGCTCATATCGTATGCTGGTGACAATGCCTTTATGCTATACATTTTGCTTGACTTGTCTTAACGCCTCTTTCGGAATTTCCTGCCGATTGTGGGTTTAGCTCATATTCTCCGCCTCTTTCGGACTGTCCTGCCGATTGTGGGTTCTCGATTTCCGATCTGCCGCATGACGAATCGGGGACCGTTCTGCCCCGAGAGTCTGGCCAGATTTAGACTAGGACTGAGTCTTGGGAGTACCATTGTCGTCCTACCAGGGGAATTATATATTTATATATGAGTAGTAAAGGTCTTGCTTTGTTATAGATATTGGTATTTGTCTTTCAAGGCAAGAGTTATGCCTTGTGTTATTTGTCTTGGTCCTATCGGATACTAGGGGTGACCGATAAGCCCTCTAGTTGCGATATGATCGTCGGAATTTATGTTCCCATCAGTTCTTATGGTGAGATGCAAGCCATAAGTATGAATGTGAAATTAGTAGCCACGTCCCGTGCAATGTTTGCTAAGTGGTTTTTTCCAAGTAATGGCTACAGTTTCTATCCTTGAAATTTACATTGGTTGATCCCTTACTTAACTGTTTCACATGATTCGGATTCTAATCACATATCTATGTGGTATTTTCTTGAAATGCGTGCTTTTGTATAAATGACCGTATTCTTGTCTTTCATATTATTTAAGTGTCTCACATGATTCGTTGAATCTTTATTATGCTAATGATGATTTATCTTGTTCCGTCTCTTTTATTCGTCATGTTTAAATTAAACTTGACATTCACATCTTTTGTAAGTATCTTATATGACTTACCTGTTTTAGTTCTTTGTTATGTTCGTTTCGACATTTTGTGGTTGGGAGAACCTTGTGTTACTCCCCACTGACTGTGGCGTTCATGTTTACATGAATAACAGGTATTAGTTGGTGCATCTATGGGGTGAAGACATGTGTGAGCTAGCGAGCACTTTGGCCTTGTAGTCGGTTCATTAGGATTTCTTAGACTCACCTTTTATTATATTGTCATTCGAGGGATATATTTTCCCTCACCTTGACTATCACCTTTATATAATTTAAAATTTATTTCCGCATTATTTATTTATGTCTTGGAATTTAATTAACCCGCGCTTTAAACTTTAAAAGTTTCAAAAATTTCATAGATTTCCGCTTTAATTTATTAGTTATATTTTCCGCGTTATCGCGGGGTGTCACAGTTTGTATCAGAGCCTATGTTGCTCCCGACGCACACACGTGTACCCCAAATTTAATTTGAACTTGACCTTAAATAATGAATGAGAGATGGGTAGAAATAAGGACCTAAGTTGGTAGTCTCTTTGTGCATGCTTCGTGGTAGGTTCTAACATGTTTGTTGATTGTCATCTGTTTTTGTGGCCTTGGATCGACAAACCATGAGCTTACCCGTGTTGCGATCAAGACTTGGTGCCTAGTGCCGAAAACTGAAGATTTGTTCAACCTTTGAAGAATGCTTCTCCTTCCTCGAAAATATTCTCCATTCCTTGTGTACCTTGCCTTATTCTTTACTTCTTGATGCTTACTTCTTCTGCTAAACTCTCTTTTCTTTTCCTTGGAAGTTACTCTTGTACTCTCCCAACTTATCCTTTTTTTACTTGCTTATCCTCCCTTGACACCTTTTTTATAGTACTCTTTCTTTTGTGGGATGTTAATCTTGGTTGGATAATTTGACTCTGTGGAGTTTGTTGGTGGTTCACCCATAACCCTGATTTTGAGAGGCTATGATAATAGAAAGACTTAAGTAGTGTGATGAGACATACTTAGTAACTCTTATACCTAGTTCATTGATAAAGTGAGTATATTGGATTGGTGGATTCTGTTTGTTGAGTTGCCTATGATACTAAGGTTATGGAACTGGGCCTTATTGTGATTACTTGGAAGTTTGAGTTGAGCTTGAGGTTAGCATAGTCGGCATATTTTCGTGAGTGTTGATACCCGTCGTGAGGTGCCAAAAATAATATTTATAAACTCCAACTACAACTATAGCTAGCGGCAGTCGGGTCGAACCACAGAGAGGCAGGCGTAATTTCTAGTTGTTTAAATTCGGTCTAAGGTAACAAAAAGGTGGGGGTTTGATTGGATTTGGTCTACAACTAATGAGCAATAAAATAAAGTGAACTAAGCAAACGGATGAATTCACGTATAAAAAGAGGTACTAGGATGGTCAGTTCGTTATAGTTTCGGCGGCAGCATATTAAACAGGTCTAAATCAAACACATGAGGCGGGAAATAAAGAGGTCCTCTCGGTCCACTCTTAACAAATAGCATCTTTCGATCTCGCTATAAGTCCCTAATATCACTAATACTGACTCTCGTCCTGAAAAGTGACTAATAATCTAAACTTTACCTATCTTTCGATCTCAGCGCAGTTTAGTCATTTTAATTGGTGATCTAACAACTGTCCCTATCTCTCGATCTAATGGGTCAGTCATAAATTAAGCATCTAACTGGTCGCATGCATTCGATTCATTAAATACAACATTAAAATCAATTAAAAAGAAAGGTAACCTTACGTGGTCAGTCGATCGACCAGGTATGGCAGTCGATCGACTGACACGCGATTTCAGTCCAAATTAATACTACGCCGCCTACGCTATAATTCCCCTACATCCTAGCACAAACTATCTAGATACTCATACTAAGAATGATAACAACAATAAAACTAATAAAATAGACAGAAGAATTCATGCATGAAATAATAGAACAGACAATTAACATAAACGATAATTGGCTTGGATTCTAACTAACAATTCTATATCTAACAACACAATAAAGATGAACTGAAAGTAGAACAGTAGGAATACCGAAAATTGCAGAAGAATAGTAACGGAATGATTAGAAGTATGAATGAAAATCCGATGCAACCAATATTCCAAACCCTAACTATGATATTCTAAAACTGAATGTGAAACTTAGATCAAAACTGGATCAAAACTGGATCCTGTATCTGATGTTCTAGGTTATGTTATATAGCAAACATACGTAACACTTATTATCAAAACCTAAACATAATGGGCTTCAAGTTCCTCGATCTTTTAATTCTCGTCTGGGATAGCAGCTTGGTCGATCGACTAAGCATGGCAATCGATCGATCGCTCTTGATGTCTGTACAAGAGCTTAACCCGGAACAAGAGTTGGTCGATCGACTGCCATGCTTAGTCGATCGACTGCTTTAGCTGCTACTTGACTTCTATAATCTCGTGGATTTGTCTTTTGGGCCTTGAATTGCGCGCCAAGCTCGTTCCTTAAGCGAATACTTCACGTCAAATGCAATGCAGGATACTCGGGGACGGATTTAGCTCGATTTCCGCTGGATTCTTCACATTTCTGCAATAAAGTACAAAAACACGAAAGTAGACGGAAATAGGGGAAATGGTAGCTTAAACTACACAAATGAGCTCTGAAATGCGTGTAAAATGAGGTGTAAAATATCATATAAAAGACACGCATCAAACTTCCCCAAACCAAACACTTGCTTGTCCCCAAGCAAGAACTAGACTCGATCTAATGACCTAATGGAACGAGTTCAATCTCAGAGCGAATTACAACATGTAAAGCCTAAACCATTTTAATGCACAACCAACAATCAATTAGCAAATGAATCATGCAAACGAGTTATGGAGTCGTTAAAAGTACTGAACCGTCAACTGTAGAGACTTATCAAATTGGACTCTCACGAGTCGCTCATATCACTCAAATAAGCACAGGTGAATAATGTAAAGATAGAAAGAATTCATTTGTAGTGACACTCACCTAACTACGACCTATAAGAACATGCCTGCAATCTAATATGAAAGCAATCTATATGACCGTACATATGCATTCCAACCAACAAAAGACCGTGACACATGCCGAGGTATATATGTGGATATGTGAGGTATGGGTAAGAAGAGGCAAAACATTTATGGAAAAGTGGAGGTACAGGTGATCAAGCTAGTACCAAAACGGAACCATATGGCAACATCCTTCTTCTTTCTCAAAATCAAACGAAACGGTGCTATAGCAAGCACAAATCTCACAATCTCCAGGTATAAAAGTAATCAACTAACTCCCATAAGATATGAATAACACATGGGAGCAAAAATCGCCAAAAGATAAGGATTTGAATTATGCGAATTTGATTTCTTTTCTTTCTCTCGAACCTCAGTCGATCGACCTATAATGCCAGTCGATCGACCGCTTAAACAGTACACATGCGTTTCTCTTTCTTTTTGAATCATTTTTTCACTTCTTTTGTTTTCTATTTTTTTTTCTTTCCTTCCTTTCTTTTCATTTTCCTAACTAAATCTCAATAAGAGCATTTACCACCAAAAACGAAGTAACAATCCCAACAACTAAGACTACTAGCTTGACAAGGGACAGGCTAAATGTAGGATGTAGTGAATGGGACAAAAAGGATATTTTTGGCAGTGTGGAGCTTATGGGTAAAACGAATAAAGGGAAACCTCTACCACATGTGTCAACTAACCCCAAACCGAATGCATACAGGTATTAAGCAGATTAAGTTCATATTTATGCAAATTGATTTGACATGTCTCATAAGGAGTACTACTCGCATCCTAGATAAACTGGTCATAGATGTCACCAGTTATAGGCTCTAAATCTCAGAAATATGATGTAGTTTGCCAATTTTCAAAGTCAAGTCTCAAGTTCAGCAAGAAATTTAACGAAAACTCGTAGATATGCACTTATGATTCTACTAATAACATGTCAATCAAGCAAGGCTTAGGCAGAAAACAGATGCAAATGCAATGTCATCATGGAAATACTACCGTTCCGACTCGACCTATATGCTAAAATAAACGTGCATTTTATTTGAAATTTTTGAAATTTTTCAATTTTTTTGAATTTTTTGAATATAAGAATGAAATAAACAATGCAAAACAAAATGTAAACGTGAATGCAAGCAAATGATATGCGACGCAAAACCCTTCCCCAAACCAAATCGCACAATGTCCCCATTCTGCAAAATCATGTAAGGAAATAAACAAGGAAAACGGGAATTAGCGAGAAATTTAAACAAATAAAAACGACGTGAAGTGGAATTCGGGAACTCACAAGACTTTGAGCGCAGCAAAGGAAACCTCCCCAAACCAGCATGAGCTAGGAGGTTTCAGTAGCCAGCAGTGCTACTAATAAGTACCTGAAAAGACAAACAAAATACCACGCATAAAATCGAGAAAGACAATAATGAAGCGGTATTATGTGCAAAATTGAGAAAAATAGAAGAAATAAATAAATGACGGAAGATAAAGTGGAGTAGAAAACTCCCTTAAGTCCGCAAATCGACCAAACATAGCAGGAGAGAGGTCGTAAACAGGTACAGCAGTGCATGTCGGTCGATCGACCATATAGCTCAGTCGATCGACCGAGGTGAAAGGAACAGTAGCTCCTGGAACCTGCGACGCAGTCGATCGACCAATGTTGCCAGTCGATCGACCGAAGATACTGCTGTAACTTCTTATATCTTCGTATTTGCTCAATTACTTGAGCTAAAGAGGTCTAAAAACCTGCAAGTGCACAATAATACGCGCCCAAAATTGCGCAAAACCCAAAATAAAGTCTCAAGCGTATAAAATCCTAAGCAAGCAAAATAAAATGCGAAGTTTCGCGCACACAAAAGCAATAAAAAGTGTCTAACAAAAGCAAAGAAAAAGTTTGGAAAACATGAGATCAACTAGTAGTTGATCAAGAACGGCCACGGAATGGCCCACTTTGTCGGCTTCTGGCTACTAGAGGTAGCCTCAACGGTGCTTATCTTATCAGCTGCACCCTTCTTAGCTTCCACGTCCGTATGGCTCAACGGATCAACACTTTCATCATCTCCCCAGTCGATGACCTCTTCAGACTCGTCAAAGTCCAAGTCGGACTCCCTTGCCTTGACCGGCTCGTCATCAACTTCCTCATCAGTGGCATAGCTAAGGCAACCAAGACCTCCTCGTGAAACGATTGGCTTCTTTGCGGCTGGAGTGACTTGCAGATCTTCCTTCCCCAAACCAGCTCCTGCAATATCAGAAATAGACAAATTTTCCTCCAATTTGCTCCCAATCTGGGGCGGAGGGGTTACAACAGGAATAGAGATAGGTAAATCAGGAAGCACAAAGTACGATTTCTTGTCAGAAACCGTGTTACAAGTCACAGGCCACATGGGGTCCTTTTTCTTAGCAGGTTGGGCAAAGACAATAGAATGTTTCCCCACTTTGAAGGTCAAGGTACCTAGACCAACATCTATGACTGCACCAGCAGTGTGCAGAAATGGCCTACCCAAAATAATGGGGATATGGGCATCCTCAGGCATCTCAAGTACAACGAAGTCAACGGGGAAGAAAAACTTCCCTATTTGGACAGGAATGTTGGTACCGTCGTTTAGTACCAAAATTAAATTTATAATTCCAAACTAAAACTATAGCTAGTGATAGTAAGGGTCGAACCACAGAGAGACAAGGTTGATTTTGTTTGCTATTTTTCAGTCTATAAAAGTAACAATTAATTGGGGGTTTGAGATTGGTTGACTAAATTGACTAATTGCTAAAATCTTTGTAAAAAGATGAAAACAATAATAGAGAAAGAGCTAGGACGATCGGTTCACTACGATTTTCGACGGCATTAATCTAAAGTAGGTCTTATATCGACGGTATTCGGGTAAAATGACAGGCCCTCACGGTCCACTATCATCAGAAACACCCTTTCGGTCTGAATTCCCTCCCTAAATCACACTAACTAACTTTCGTTCTGGTCGGTGTAGCTAAGTCTACAACTTCTATCTCCTTTCGGTCTCAAGAAATTCCTATTGCCTTTCGGTCTCAAGGGTAGACTAATTATCATAGTTTTCAGGTCTATTCTATTCCAATCTCACGATCTAGGTCTAGAATTCCCAAATCAATTAACAATTCTCCTTTTGGTCTCCTCGTTAAATATAGCAATTAAATAACAATGATAAAGAAATTACCGACCTAAACAATCCTACAACATCCTAAGCCGTCTACACCATAGATCCCCTCACATCCTAGCGAAGGAAATCTAGCTACTCATATTGATAATTGAAATAACAATAAAATGCGAACTAACTAAATACGAAAACATAATAATTGAACTTAATAAATTAAAAGGCATAAAAGAAATCAATCTAGAGTAATAACTAATAACAATAATTAAATACGTAAGCAAAAGATTAATTATTGAAAGATTAAGAGTAGAAATTACAAAGGAAATTGGAAGAAGAAGAGGAACAAAGAGCCGTCCCTAAGCAACGTCCAGAGCAAACGTAATACCAAAAACTGAGTAAAGGAATGATGCCCCTTTAGGTCTTAGTTGTCTCTCTTATATATAATAAGAGATATTATTATTTCCTAAATTAATAAAAGATAAGACCAATTGCTAAGTCTCGCGCAAACAAATCTCGCTGCAACATAAACTGGTCGATAGACCACAAGACCCAGTCGATCGACTGAGCATAGCTGAACAGTAGCTTCTGGAACTCGCGCTCTGGTCGATCGACCAAGTAGGTCAGTCGATCGACCAAAGGTCTTTGTCTGATGAGTGCATTTCGACATTCTGCGCAGCGCGCAACGATCTTAAAACAGCTGCCATTTCTTCGTTACTTGGTCAAATCAGGCGTTCTACGCGGCGTTGGAAAGCTAAGAGGATAATCTTTCACCTCCAATTGGAATCACTCGATTATCTGCTCTAGAACTCGAGATATAGCCATCTGAAGCTGGCTGCAACATCGTGAAGTGCTTACTTGCTTGTTAAACTCGTACGCACCCATGCTTTTGCTATCTTTAGGCCTTGAAACGCGCACCAAGCTCATTCCTCGAGTCACTACTCCATGTAAAATCCTATGCTAAACACTTTGGGACGGATTTGGCTCATTATCTACTAAAGTCCGCGATAATCTGCAATATTACATAAAAAGGCGGAAGTCGACGAAAAGGGGGCAAATAGTAGAATAAACTACTAATAATAGACATAAAATGCGTGGAAATAAAGATGTAAAACATCATAATATAGACACGCATCAAACTTCCCCAAACCAAACCTTTG
This sequence comes from Silene latifolia, assembly GCF_048544455.1. Taxonomy (NCBI): domain Eukaryota; kingdom Viridiplantae; phylum Streptophyta; class Magnoliopsida; order Caryophyllales; family Caryophyllaceae; genus Silene; species Silene latifolia. Next base: position 129,008,958 of record NC_133538.1, read on the forward strand.
CTTGTCCCCAAGCAAACTAAATGCAAAACTAAATCCAGATAGAAAGGAGCAAAACATGGACAAACTGAAAATCATCTACTTAAACCAATTTAATGCATATGAATCAACTACTAATAGCTCAAAGTCACGCAACCGAATTTATGCATATTTCGAAAAGATGTTGAACGTTTGACCTTGCAAGACTTTCAAGATTGGACTCTCCCGGGTCACTCTTCTCTCAACAAAGCAAATGGTAAGCAATTTATATGTAAGAGAGAAAGAGACAAAAGAGTCGCTCGCCTAGACTCAACCAACATGATCATGCATGCAATATAGTATGATAAGTAATTCTAGCTACCGTGCACATACATTCCAACCATTCAGGGTCCATCACATGCCGAATACTTGCAAAGATTTGGATAAGTGAGGCTATGGGTAAGAAGAGGCAAAACAATATGGGAATGAGAGGGAAATAGCCAAGCTAGCATCCTAACAAACTGATTAAAACATCAACTTCTAACTCAATGAAATAAGCCCAAATGCCTTAATGAATTAGGCAAACACTTCACTAATCCAAATAACACTCCTCATAAAATATAAAGCAAACATAGGAGTAAACTTTTTTTTTTTTTCTTTGCCGTTTCTTTTTCTTTTGTTTTCTTTTTTTCTTTTTTGTTTTTTTTTTTCTTCTTTCGGCAGTCACTTTTTTCAATTTCTTCATTTTTTCTTTTTCTTCTTCTCCTTCATTCATTACCAACTTCATACAGTGCAAATTCGAGCCAAAATTGATACAATACAACGAATACCACTAAAACTACTAAACTAGCTCAGCAAAGGGTAGGCTTAGTTTATGGATTGTAGCTAAAGGGTCAACTGGCAATTTTTGGCTAATGTGAAGCTAATGGGTAAAATGAATAAAAGGGATTTTCGCAAGCATTCTCCAAACATGCAATACCAACCACTAACCCGAATGTATGTAGGCAAAAAGAAATTAAATGTCATACTTGTGCAAATTAATGTTACACGATATGCAGAGAGTAACTACTCACAATCCTAAATGAAACTGGTCATGAATGATACCAGTTTATAAAGCTCTAATTCCTTAGAAAGTTTTGTAGTTTGCCAAAATTTCAAGTCAAGTCTAATTGTTCAACAAATTTTGAAACGAAATTCGAGATATTGCAAAAACTTTTGCTAAAAGACGTGAAACAATGCAAGGCTTAAGCAAATGACAACTATCAGTAATGAATACTCCAATCTGACTCATCCTAATATGCAAAATTAAACATGATATTTTTGAATTTTATGACATTTTTCAATTTTTATGAATTTTTGTATATATAAGAAATAAATACAGTGCAAACATAAATGAATAAACGTGAATGCAAAACAAATGCAAATGCAGACTCAAGTGTGCATTACCCTCCCCAAACCAATTCGGACAATGTCCTCATTGGACCAACTACTACCTAACAGCAAACAACAGCAGCAGCATAAAAGAAGGTGGTAAAAACGCAAACTAACTAAAGAAGATAAAATAAAATGGAGTAGGAAACTCACAAGATATAACCTCCCCAAACCAGACATGAAACGGGGGAGATAAAAGCAATCGTGATACAGCAGGGATCACGAGCATACATCGTCGCGGCAATGCTAGGGCCACAAAGAATAGAAGCACTAGCGGTGAATCGCATCAATCTAACTCGCAACAACTTGAGTTCTTATAAATAATCAAACAATAAGACAAACCTCCCCAAACCAATTCCCGACAAAAGGGAATTGCAATAAATCAATTAGAAATAGGGAGAAAGAACTCAAATAAATTACCCAACAAAACATAATTAAACCAAATTAAAAGCAACAGAATTCGATTTAATTAAAACTTGAAAAATATTTGGGTAGACAAATTGGTAATTTTAATTGCAGAAATTTGTAAAACTCAGGTAAAGGACGTAGCATGTAAAAATTAAAAACAAAGGAAATAAGGAGGAGAAATAAACGAGAGAGAAAAGGAGAAAAACTCCTCTATCTCGAATTGTACAGCGGCAAGAACTCGATCAAGAATCAGCAGGGCTCGATCGTGGCAACCTCCATGGAACGATTTCCTATCCTCTATCAACTCCATATTACCTGAAAATTTCACAAATATGCAAAATACAAAAATACCAATACCAAAACTTGTCCAAAGTCAACTCAAATAAACTAAACTAAAGCTAAAACTAATCGTCCTAATAAAAGCAATAAAAAGTTCAACAAAAACCCAAAATTACAAAATAATTACAAGCCAAATAGCACTATGGCTCAATAACAAGCTACCCCAAAGCAGGGCACTTGACAAAAAGAGGTCCTTTCAGCAGTATGGACCGCTACTCTAGGCTTCCAGACAACCGGCCTAATTGGAGGAACGGTATCCGGTGTCGCATAAGCGATGACACGCTTCTTCACTTTGCCCGGCCTCTCTCTCTCAGCAGCTTTCTCGAATTCCGTCTCACTAGTATCACCAAGATCTCCTATGCCCTCTCTGCCATGACCCGCAGCAACAGAAATAACAGCATGGTCCTCCAATTTGCTCCCAAGCTGGGGCGGAGGTGTCAGTACAGCAGAATAAAACTCAGTAATAGCACTAGGAGGATCCGTAATAGGATCTATAGAGGATATGGCGTCACAAGGTTTGACTTGCATTGGTGCCTTATGAACGTCGGTCTGGTAAAGGGTCAAATTTTCATCCCCTACCTGCACAGTCATGGTCCTATCCCCGAAATTTATCACTGCACCAACAGTGCGCAAGAATGGTCGTCCTAAAATGATAGGAGTGTGTCGGTCTTCGGGAATATCCAAAACCAAAAAGTCAACGGGAATAAAGAATTTCCCTATCTGCACAGGTATGTCCTCTAAAATACCTATTGGCCGTGATTGGGTACGGTCGGCCATCTGCACGGTAATATCAGTAATGCGAAATTTAGTGAAACCAAGTCTCCCAGCAAGAGACAACGTCATAACACTGACACTAGCCCCTGTATCACATAGGGCGTTATCAACTATATGGGTCCCAATACAGCAAGATATAGAAAAACTACCCGGGTCAAATCGTTTATGAGGTAGCTTATTTCGAAGATGGGCGTGCCGTTGCGTTGAAAGCTACTACACGAAGATCCTCTATATGTCGTTTACGGGATAAAATATCTTTCATAAATTTCATATAGGAAGGTACCTGGGTAATTAAATCAATGAAAGGAACGGTTACCTCAAGACCCTTGATGACCTCCAAAAACTTGTCGAACTGACGCTCCAACTTTTCATTCTCTAAACGCTCCGGATACGGGACTGCCATACTGGCCATAGGACCAGCAACCTTTGGCTTCCGTAAATTTAAAACCTCCGTTAAATCATTAATAAGTGTAGAATCATGCAAATTAATTGACGGATTTGCGTCCTGCGCTGGAGACCCAGTCGATCGACCAATGGGCTCGGTCGATCGACTAATATGGCTGGGCGTGAACATTTCCTGGATAGAAACTTCTTCGTCAGGAGATTCAGTCGATCGACTGACAATATTGGTCGATCGACTGCTCGTGCTGGGTGTGAATAGTTTCTGATCAGAAACTTTTTTATCTGACGCTTCAGTCGATCGACTGGCAAGGTTGGTCGATCGACCAGAAGTACTGGCAATTGAGCTCGTTTTTGCACCAGAAACTATACTAGCTTTTTCATCATTTCCCGAGTCTTCTTCTAGCTTGTCGGGACTCTCATAGGAGAGGCCACTTCTGAGATTAATGGCATTGATCGTCTCAATTGGCCCTTCACATTTGCTTGAAGAATTAGCGATTTGCTTAGCCTCTATATTCTCCAACTGCTTCACAAAATTCTTTGAGGACTCAATCCCAGCTGCTTCCATATTCGCCACTTGAATCAAAAGAGTTTGGACCATTTCTCTCAACTTCGCGGTCTCATCTGAATTATGGATAGGAATTTCAACTCTTTCCTTGGAAGCTTCAGAGGCCTCGAGCTTCTCGAGACGGGCAGTAATAGAAGTAATAAGTGTCACAACGGCACTCATTTCATCACTTTGTTTTGGCGAATTTCCACGCGAACTACCAAACTCAGCTCTATGGACTGCCATCTCCTCAATAGTGTTCCAACCTTTACTTTGACCGGTATTATTTTGGAACCTACCATTAGCAGATGCATCCAAGATGACCTTGTAATCATCATATAAAGCATTGTAAAATAGGTTGCAAAGATACCATTGCTGGAAACCATGATGAGGGACAGCTCGGACCAAACTTTTGAAACGTCCCCATGCTTCACAAAAATCTTCGTCGGCTCCTTGCTGAAAACTCGTGATTTTACCCTTCAAGGCATCAGTCTTTGAAAGTGGGAAGTACTTCTTGTAGAAGGCTAATGCTAAAGATGTCCAATCCGTGACTCCAGCTGCTACCCTATCGAGGTAGCGGTACCAATCTCGCGCCGAATCCTTCAAGGAGTACAAGAACATAAACCCCTTTACTTCATCTTGAGTTACCCCAGCCGGTATAGGTATGGAACAACAATAGTCTGTGAAAATTTCCATATGCTTCAAGGGGTCCTCATCTGGTAGACCAGCAAACTGATTTCGCTCCACTAAATCGATATAAGAGGAACGAAATTCAAAGTTACCCGTAGTAGGGGTAGGTAACTGGTGCCCCTTTGGAAGATGGTGTTCCTTTGGCTGAAGATTATCATATATTGTAGCCATATTCGCAAAACTGAGAGTACTCAAGCCTTCCTCTCAAAAACCTGTCTTCTAACTGTGCAAAAGCAAAACTAGAAGCAAAGGTAAGCAACGGCCTCAAGGAACCAAAGTTCCTTGAGACAAGAAAAATAAACTAAAAATAAAGCAAACAGAATTACACCGTCTCCCCGGCAACGGCGCCAAAATTTGATACCGTCGTTTAGTACCAAAATTAAATTTATAATTCCAAACTAAAACTATAGCTAGTGATAGTAAGGGTCGAACCACAGAGAGACAAGGTTGATTTTGTTTGCTATTTTTCATTCTATAAAAGTAACAATTAATTGGGGGGTTTGAGATTGGTTGACTAAATTGACTAATTGCTAAAATGCTGTAAAAAGATGAAAACAATAATAGAGAAAGAGCTAGGACGATCGGTTCACTACAGTTTCGACGGCATTAATCTAAAGTAGGTCTTATATCGACGGTATTCGGGTAAATGATGGCCCTCACGGTCCACTATCAACAGAAACACCCTTTCGGTCTCGAATTCCCTCCCTAAATCACACTAACTAACTTTCGTTCGGGTCGGTGTAGCTAAGTCTGCAACTTCTATCTCCTTTCGGTCTCAAGAAATTCCTATTGCCTTTCGGTCTCAAGGGTAGACTAATTATCATAGTTTTCTAGGTCTATTCTGTTCTAATCTCTCGGTCTAGGTCTAGAATTCCCAAGTCAATTAACAATTCTCCTTTTGGTCTCCTCGTTAAATATAGTAATTAAATAACAATGATAAAGAAATTACCGACCTAAACAATCCTACAACATCCTAAGCCGTCTACACCATAGATCCCCTCACATCCTAGCGAAGGAAATCTAGCTACTCATATTGATAATTGAAATAACAATAAGATGCGAACTAACTAAATACGAAAACATAATAATTGAACTTAATAAATTAAAAGGCATAAAAGAAATCAATCTAGAGTAATAACTAATAACAATAATTAAATACGTAAGCAAAAGATTAATTATTGAAAGATTAAGAGTAGAAATTACAAAGGAAATTGGAAGAAGAAGAGGAACAAAGAGCCGTCCCTAAGCAACGTCCAGAGCAAACGTAATACCAAAAACTGAGTAAAGGAATGATGCCCCTTTAGGTCTTAGTTGTCTCTCTTATATATAATAAGAGATATTATTATTTCCTAAATTAATAAAAGATAAGACCAATTGCTAAGTCTCGCGCAAACAAATCTCATTTTGCAACATAAACGGTCGATAGACCACAAGACCAGATCGATCGACGAGCGTAGCTGAAAAAGTAGCTTCGGAACTCGCGCTCTGGTCGATCGACCAAGTAGGTCAGTCGATCGACCAAAGGTGTTGTACAGTAGTGCATTCTGACGAATTCTGCAGCGCGCAACTATCTTAAAACAGCTGCCATTTCTTCGTTACTTGGTCAAATCAAGCGTTCTACGCGGCGTTGGAAAGCTAAGAGGATAAGCTTTCACCTCCAATTGGAATCACTCGATTATCTACTCTAGAACTCGAGATATAGCCATCTGAAGCAGGCTGCAACATCGTGAAGTGCTTACTTGCTTGTTAAACTCGTACGCACCCATGCTTTTGCTATCTTTAGGCCTTGAAACGCGCACCAAGCTCATTCCTCGAGTCACTACTCCATGTAAAATCCTATGCTAAACACTTTGGGACGGATTTGGCTCATTATCTACTAAAGTCCGCGATAATCTGCAATATTACATAAAAAGGCGGAAGTCGACGAAAAGGGGGCAAATAGTAGAATAAACTACTAATAATAGACATAAAATGCGTGGAAATAAAGATGTAAAACATCATAATATAGACACGCATCAAATGTCCTCTAAGACTCCTATTGGCTGGACTGCAGATCGGTCAGCCATCTGTACTGTCATATCTGTCACTGCGAACCTAGTTAGTTTGAGCTTCCTAGCTAGACTCAAAGGCATGATGCTTATACTAGCTCCTTAGTCACATAATGCCTTCTCAATAGAGAAGGTACCTATATGGCAAGGAACAGAAAAGCTACCCGGGTCCTCTAGCTTATGGGGTGCAGTATGAGACAAATAAGAGCATGACTCTTTGGTTAATGCGACAGTATTCACATTTTCAAGCGACTTTTTCTTAGACAAGAGTTGTTTCATGAATTTAGTGTAGGCAGGCACTTGATTGACCAACTCAAGGAAAGGAACTTGTACATTCAAACTACGAATAACCTTTTCAAATTTATTGAAAGATACATGTTCCTTTGTTGGCACTAGTCTCTCTGGATATGGGGCTGAGAGAAGCACCTTAGCCCTCTCCTCTAAGTCTCGCATGCCGGCATCCGTGGACTTAGGCTGAAAGTCCACCACCTTCTCCTTATTGAAGCTTGAACCCTTCTCAGACCGCCTCAAATATGAGCCATTGACCGACATTGGGTCGAACATCGGAGTCAGGACGGACCCATCAGCACTCGGGTCTTGCCCCAATACTTTCGGAGTTGTCGAACCCCGGAACAAATGGTCTCTCAAATTATTGGGCATTGAAGGACAAAATTTCTCAATATCAGCAGGGGCCTCAGTCGATCGACCACCTTGCTCAGTCGATCGATTGAGGTGTACAGTTCCAGAAGCTCCTGTAACCCGCATTTCAGTTGATCGACCGGGTATATCAGTCGATCGACTGATGTACCTGGTAGACACCTTGTTCTTGTTATTTTTTGTTAAAGATTTCTTTTGACTCGGTTCCGCCTCATTCTTTTCAGGGGCATCCTCGACCATAGCAGGCCCCTCCAGGGTAGACCCACTCCTCAAAGTAATGGCATTCAGTGTCTCTTTCTGGTCAGTTTGAGTCGGTAAGTGTCCGGGAGCTCGAGTGGTACTCTTACTAGCGAATTGAGCAATTTGGCTCTCTAGTAGCTTCATCCCGGCGTCTCTAGCTTGGGACTCCTTCAGCAGCAAGTTCTTAAACTCAGCAAAATCGGAATTCTGGGATTGTTGTTGCTGCGGCACATAGGGAGGTTTTTGGTATTGTTGTTGCTTATGATGAGGGGGCACATAAGCTTGCTGCTGCTGCTGTTGTGGAGGTTGAGTCGGATTCAGGACATTTTGGCTACTCCACCTCAAGTTGGGGTGGACATTCGGTTTATATTACGTGTTTGTCTGCCTATAGTGTTGAAAGGCAGCACAAGACTCAAAGGGGACAGAACAATTCTCTGAGACATGCCCCTCAGCTCCACATCTTCTATAGACGAAGGGACCGTCTGAAACAGCGTTAACATGGTACATCCCTCCTTTAGAAGCTCCTCCCAGCTCATATTTGTCAAACCTTGTAGTGAGAGCTTCTAGTGCAAAGAACAGAGGAAGATTCACGCTCTCCTCGGTTTCCTCTCGAATTCCCATATTCACCTTATGAGTGGCCAAATCATCGATGATCTTCCACCCCTTAGTCTCTCCCATATTCTCAAGAAATCGGACATTGGCTGCAAAGATCCAAAATAGCCCTCTCGATCGTCATACAGCCCATTATAGAACTGGTTGCAAAGACTCCATTTTTCGAACCCATGGTGCGGTATGGTTCGCACCAGTTTCTTGAAACGGACCCATGCTTCATGAAAGTTCTCATCAGGCCCTTATTTAAAGCTCGTGATCTGAGCTCTAATGGCATTCGTCTTCGAGGCAGAGAAGTACTTTTTGTAGAATGCCAGGGCTAAGGAATTCCAGTCGGTGATCCCATGGGCGGCTCGGTCCAGATCTCTATACCACTCCCTTGCAAAGCATCACGAAGGAGAAAATGAACATGGTCTCCTTGATCCGGTCTTGGGTCACACCGGCCGGCGGGGTATAGAGCAAAGCAATAATCAATAAAAATCTCCATGTGCTTGGTCGCATCTTCATTTGCGGCTCCCGAACTGGTTTCTCTCAACCAGGTTAATATAGGAAGTCTTTGGCTCGAATTTTCTCGCCTCCCCAGGTAGTTCGAATCCTTTGTAGAGATTCGCAGCTGTAGGCTCTGAGTGACTAGCAATGGTTGCTTCTTCACCATGACGGGATTTCGGAGAAGTAATGTCTCGTTGAAGAAATTGAAGCGGGGAGATGTAGGTGGATCTCCTTCGAACAGAGCGTTGTCATAGTAGCTTGACAGAGTACTCAGCTCTTCCTCTGTCGGTAATACCCTTTGTGATCGTCTCAACTCGCGCAAGGATTTCTCGATCTCAGGATTTAATGGTACTAGTTCACCAACCTATGACCTGCGCATAAGAAGAAACCACAAAAATTATATAAGAAAATTTTAAGGAACAGATGTCCCTTAAACTAAAGAAAGACTAAATAAAAACAACTAAAAATTAGAACAATTGCCTCCCCGGCAACGGCGCCAAAATTTGATACCCGTCGTGAGGTGTCACAAATAATATTTATAAACTCCAACTACAACTATAGCTAGCGGCAGTCGGGTCGAACCACAGAGAGGCAGACGTAATTTCTAGTTGTTTAAATTCGGTCTAAGGTAACAAAAAGGTGGGGGTTTGATTGGACTTGGTCTACAACTAATGAGCAATAAAATAAAGTGAACTAAGTAAACGGATGAATTCAAGTATAAAAAGAGGTACTAAGATGGTCGGTTCCTTATAGTTTCGGCGGCAGCATATTAAACAGGTCTAAATCAAACACATGAGGCGGGAAATAAAGAGGTCCTCTCGGTCCACTCTTAACAAATAGCATCTTTCAATCTCGCTATAAGTCCCTAATATCACTAATACTGACTCTCGTCCTGAAAAGTGACTAATAATCTAAACTTTACCTATCTTTCGATCTCAGCGCAGTTTAGTCATTTTAATTGGTGATCTAACAACTGTCCCTATCTCTCGATCTAATGGGTCAGTCATAAATTAAGCATCTAACTGGTCGCATGCATTCGATTCGTTAAATACAACATTAAAATCAATTAAAACGAAAGGTAACCTCACGTGGTCAGTCGATCGACCAGGTATGGCAGTCGATCGACTGACACGTGATTTCAGTCCAAATTAATACTACGCCGCCTACGCTATAATTCCCCTACATCCTAGCACAAACTATCTAGCTACTCATACTAAGGATGATAACAACAATAAAACTAATAAAATAGACAGAAGAATTCATGCTTGAAATAATATAACAGACAATTAACATAAACGATAATTGGCTTGGATTCTAACTAACAATTCTATATCTAACAACACAATAAAGATGAACTGAAAGTAGAACAGAAGGAATACCGAAAATTGCAGAAGAATAGTAACGGAATGATTAGAAGTATGAATGAAAATCCGATGCAACCAATATTCCAAACCCTAACTATGATATTCTAAAACTGAATGTGAAACTTAGATAAAAATCGGATCAAAACGGATCCTCAGATTCGATGTTCTAGGTTACGTTGTATAGCAAACATACGTAACACTTATTATCAAAACCTAAACATAATGGGCTTCAAGTTCCTCGATCTTTTAATTCTCGTCTGGGATAGCATCTTGGTCGATCGACTAAGCATGGCAGTCGATCGGTCGCTCTTCGATGTCTGAGCTTCGGAACCCCAGGTTGGTCGATCGACTGCCATGCTTAGTCGATCGACTGCTTTAGCTGCTACTTGACTTCTATAATCTCGTGGATTTGTCTTTTAGGCCTTGAATTGCGCACCAAGCTCGTTACTTAAGCGAATACTTCACGTCAAATGCAATGCAGGATACTCGGGGACGGATTTAGCTCGATTTCCGCTGGATTCTTCACATTTCTGCAATAAAGTACAAAAACACGAAAGTAGACGGAAATAGGGGAAATGGTAGCTTAAACTACACAAATGAGCTCTAAAATGCGTGTAAAATGAGGTGTAAAACATCATATAAAAGACACGCATCAAGTGTTGTGATGGTTATATAGGAACCATGTTAGGTGAGAGTTGTTGCTAGTTTTGGAATCTCTTATGGGTATCCACTTTGCGGTAATGAGGATTAATAGCCGGAGTTCTTGAGATGTAATTATATGTTAAGATCGATAGATGTTGATCTGAGATGAGTTAGATGTTTTGGGTGGATGTCTTGTGATATGGAGAATGTCACCATCTATGCGTTAGGTTTCGAGAGTATAACAAGATCTCTTTAGGATGATAGATTGTGCAAAAGAACTATTGAATTTGGATTTTGAATGAGGGTTGTACCATTTTGAGAAACTCATAGTTGACACTAACTGGATATGAGTATAACCTTGTTAGTAGATCTGATCTTGTTTTGTGAAGGTCGTTGTGGACGTTCAATAATTGGGAATTGTTGAATCACAAGTATAGTGAAGTACTTTGTTTTATGGAATAGCTTAAGATGAGGTAACGTAAGTGTTTTGAGGAAATCCTTGGGAATGATGTGGTTAAGAATTTTGTTGTTAGGAAGTTTTCGGAACCTCCTAGGTTGATGTTATGTTTGAGATTTGAGTACCTTGGCGTTTCCTTGTGTCTAATTCCGTTTATTCTTTGACCATAAGCGTTACCGTTCATACCTCTCTTCCTCGCTTCATCATGCTCCTCCTTTAAGTTTGACACTCGTAACCTGCGAAGCTCTATCTTTAATATCTTTGTTGACCTTGCTCGACTCTTACCCCTAGAAAGTTCATCATAGTTCTTTTGATTAGTTAAATTTGAACTCTCTTAGCGTACTTTGCATTTATGATATCTAAGTTCTTTTCTTTTCGTACAATTTCAAACGTTTCAAGATATCATTTTTGGTTCACTGTTAAATTTTTTTTTTTTTTTACAAAACTTTACCTATTTTAAAAGGTTCGAAAATGAAAATTTGATTTAGTTCCCTACTTGTTCTTTGAAAATAAACTTATTTATTATGATCTTAGTTGCTAAACCCGAGATTTCTTTAAATTTTTTCCAATTTCTGTTAATTTTGATCTATTTATGATTTCTTTGTCAAAGTTTAATATTATGTTTTCAGGAATTTGACTCCCTTTTGACTTTAAAACTGAAACCTTTATTTCTATTTTGGCTTTTGCAAAAGCAAATTTGAGTGGATTACCTTTTCTTTTGATTTTAACGTTCATCGGATGTTAGTACTCGTTATTAGAGACGTTTAATAACTTGTTCTACGCTTGTCGGCGAGTGATTTTTGTTTTAAATTTGTCTTTGACTTGGAAAGCTAGCGTTCTTGTGTGCACAACAAGAACAATTTCGTTCCATGAATGAGACTTATACTTTTGAAAACTCTTCATTACTGTTTTTGAAAGTATCTTGATTTTCGATTTATACAAATGATTTGCTTTTTGACCTTATCTTTGATTTGGAAAGTGATCTTCTTGAATGCGCAACGAGAGCACTTCCAATCCTTTGATGAGAATCTGGTTCTGTCAGAAAATTTTATTTAAAAATTTTGAAAGAATTTTAATTCTTACTATTTGTAACCTTCTAATGTTTTGGGTTACCAATTTCAAAAGTCCAGTTTTACCTTTATAACGTTTCATTTTCTACTTTCAAGTTTCGAGGACGAAACTTTTTAAAAGATGGGGTGATTGTAACACCCGCGAATTTCTCATCTGACATTTAAAATTTATTTAACCGTTCCATTACTTTATTTTATATTTTTAAATTATTTAATTTAATTAATCTCCTTTTGAACATAAATTTTATAAAAGTTACATTTTCACAAGCTTGTTTATATAAAATAAATATTTTTGTCGGATAATATTAATAGCGACAATAATAATAATAAAGCTCCGCCTTAAATTATAGTAGGTTTAAGGCGAATTTTCGTCTAGCAATAGACCGTCACATTTTCATATGTAAGACTATTTTTTTATCTCGACCAATCAAAGGTTGACAACACTCATACCTCCCTCCTACACACTACCTTTAAATAATATTATTACATATTATCATATGTTATTATAATTCTTTTATTATTATATATTATTATTATTACTAATATTATTGTTGTTATCCTGCTACCGTCCCCACCCCCTTCATTTCCCCTTCTTCTTTTTCGTACTACCTGCAGCAACAAACACAGTACCCAGAACAACACCACCCCCATTAATCGTCCCCTTCAACCTCCGTTTTCTCCCTCATTTCTCCACTTTTTCCTCTAATTTTTGTACCATTCTCTTCCCCTTTCCTTCCTCCTCCTTTCAAGGTAAGAAAGTCATGTTTTTGTGGTGATTTCAGATTGACCTGTCTCATGAAAGTTCTGATTTTTAGCTCCTTTATTTCGTTTTCCTTCTTCTAGTTGAAGAAACTGAAGACTCGGAGGGAGGCTCGTACTTTTTAGACATTTTCCTCGGAGATTTGAAGGGCAAAAAAGTAACGGTGATAGGTTACTCGACAAAAATGTCGAAATTTCCGTCTTACATGTCGTTTTATATACTCTTGTGTAATAAAGTTTGGTTCTTTACATTTGTCTCATTTGTATGGTAAATTTCGTCTCAAATTGATGTTTGATTTGGGCGGTCTCATCCTCTATTTTGGACCGTCGAAATAATGGTCGCGCGGACTGGTGTTGTGCAATTTTTAGTAGTCAAAATAGTGGTTGTGGGTGTCCTGTCACGGTCTGGGTCGGATCCGTTTTGATGGTTTTAGCTGGGTTTTTCCGTCTCAAAGGATGGGAAATTTGCCTGTTTCCATGGTGGTCTTGAGTGTCGTTGGGTTAGCTTTGTTTTTCAGCCGAGGAGAGTGTTTGCAGTCGGTTTGTGTGCCCTGCTACAGCCTGCACTTCGGCCTGTCCTTCGGCCTGTCCTTGGTGGGTCTAGTAGGTTGTTTTGGGACTGTCTTGGGAACCGTATAAAGGTTGTCTGAACTCTATTTTTGGGACGAGATGTGTAGCCCCTCGAACTTTTTTCGTGCTGGTGCTATACTTGATAATATCATCTTGGGTGCACTCGGACTTCTCGTGTTAAATGTCTAGCTGTACACCGTGTTAGCACGGTTCTTGGTGACCGTTTCTCGGGCTGCTGTGTAGCCGTGACCAAGTGTTTTTGGGGTTTTTCGTAGGCTGGCCGTGGTCGTACTTGGCAATACTCTTGTTTGCTTGGCCTGACTTCACTTTCCATCCTTTCTTTCTTCCTTTGTTTCTTTTATTCTTTTAGGTGTTGAGTATGTTTCACTTTGGGCTTGATATGTTATATCATTTGGGTTTGTCATGCTCTATCCTTTGGACTTGTTAGGTTTTATCTTTTGGGTTTGAAATGTTTATTTGGTTGCGCTTGTTTACAATTTATGTTATTGGGCCACACTCATTATGGGTACTTTTGGTGCCAATTTCGGGTTAATCGAATTATTTAAATCCCGTCTCATGCTTTATATAACTTAATTCGTTAAATATCGTTCATTTATATATTTTCCTCACATGATTTATAATTGTGGAATGCATTATTTAATTATCTCAATTATATATGAAATGACGTGTTTTCAGTTTAATATGAGACCAATAAATGGTTTATCTTACCTTTGAGTGACAAATATTGAAGAAATGGGTTATTCGTTCATGTTCATGAATATACGTTAGCATTAAATGTCTTACTTGGATTACAATTTGCTCATTATATATATTTTAGTCTCATTCCAAGTTGATTCGTATCTCTTGGTTGAGTCGTACCCGTTTTATAATGCCTTTACGCCTTACTTGGGCCGTTCTGCCAAGTATTGGTTTACGTCGCTCTCGTGCCGTTCTGCCGGGAGTTGGTTGATTTATGTTTTTCCCGCGTCTTTCTGATTGTTCTGCCGATTGTGGGTTAGCTCATATCGTATTCTGGTGACAATGCCTTTATGCTATACATTTTGCTTGACTTGTCTTTATGCCTCTTTCGGACTGTCCTGCCGATTGTGGGTTTAGCTCATATTCCCCGCCTCTTTCGGACTGTCCTGCCGATTGTGGGTTCTCGATTTCCGATCTGTCTTCGAGTCTTGGATGCGGAATGTTCTGCCGCATGTCGAATCGAGGACCGTTCTGCCCCGAGAGTCTGGCTAGATTTAGACTAGGACTGAGTCTTGGGAGTACCATTGTCGTCCTACCAGGGGAATTATAATTTATATATGAGTAGTAAAGGTCTTGCTTTGTTATAGATATTGGTATTTGTCTTTCAAGGCAAGAGTTATGCCTTGTGTTGTTTGTCTTGATCCTATCGGATACTAGGGGTGAGCTATAAGCCCTCTATTTGCCCCGTGCAATGTTTGCTAAGTGGTTTTTTTCCAAGTAATGGCTACAGTTTCTATCCTTGAAATTTACATTGGTTGATCCCTTACTTAACTATTTCACATGATTCGGACTCTAATCTCATATCTATGTGGTATTTTCTTGAAATGCGTGCTTTTATATAAATGGTCGTATTCTTGTCTTTCATATTATTTAATTGTCTCACATGATTATTTGAATCTTTATTATGCTAATGATGATTTATCTTGTTCCATCTATTTTATTCGCCATGTTTAATTAAACTTGACATTCACATCTTTTGTATGTATCTTATATGACTTACCTGTTTTAGTTCTTTGTTATGTTCGTTTCGACATTTTGTGGCTGGGAGAACCTTGAGTTACTCCCCACTGACTATGGCGTTCTTGTTTACAAGAATGACAGGTATTAGTTGGTGCATCTATGGGGTGAAGACATATATGAGCTAGCGAGCACTTTTGCCTTGTAGTCGGTTCATTAGGATTGCTTAAACTCACTTTTTATTGTATTGTCATTCGAGGGATATATTTTCCCTCACCTTGACTATCACCTTTGTATAATTTAAACTTTATTTCCGCATTATTTATTTATGTCTTGGAATTTAATTAACCCGCGCTTTAAAATTTAAAAGTTTCAAAAAATTTATAGATTTCCGCTTTAATTTATTAGTTATATTTTCCGCGTTATCGCGGGGTGTCACAAAAGAGTTTAGGCATATGATGACAATTGAACAGTAAGGTAGTCCAATTTCGCAAGAAGTTGAGATTTTGCCACATGTTGCACTCACCTTTTAGTAATTCACTCTTACTAAGTGTATAAAATATCACAAATGACTTGAAGAGAGGTCTTCATAAGATTCATTTTTGCTTGTTGAAGCAAAGAGGAATGTGAAAGTGAGTGGGAGTTAAGAAGAGGCAACCCTAGATGTATGTGATAGAACAAAATTGAAGGAGACATCTACTCAAAGCATAGGCTAGTTCCACTATCTTGGTATGAGATACCAAGTACGGGTCATTTCCTTGTAAAGAAGTTTACATGAATTGATAAAACGTAAGACGTCTAGCATAGGACATTTTTGTATCGAAATGATGCTAGAGTAGCAATGATTTCGATAGGGACAAATGTACCTAAATTTGGTTTTAAAATAATGTAATCATCTATATTTATACTTAGAAGGCATCACTCATGTGATTTAAAACAAAAGTTTGTACCTACTCCTATGATAACTTGGTGGTTGATTTAGACCACTCAAGTTAGAGGAATTTTACATTCTTCACAAAAACTAAATGTTATACTATCTTGTAGATTTTAAAGTCTCTAATCCGGTGAACCCAATTGATCAAACCTCAAGTAAATTCATTTAAAACGAGTAAACGATAAGCACATCGAACAACCGTTTGATTGAGAATCTTATGGTATGTGTGCATGTATTATGTTTTCTCTTGCTGAAAAGAAACACAATAATGAGGTGATTGACCATATACATACGGATGTGTAAGGCCGATAGTTGGTTATATATATATATATACTTCGTTACTTTTACCGTAATGTTAAGTAGATATGAAAACTTCGTATCTATTAAATAAGAGATAAAAGTGATTTTTGAAACGTGGAATATTTTCAAAATGAAGTAGTAAACCAAAAGTACGACAAGTTCAAAAATGTTGATCGGAAATTTCAAAGTAATGACTTTGAAGATCAAATGTGTAATATCAAGTAATGACCATGATGATCACTAAGAAGATTGTGAACCATAGAGTATGGTGTAGTCAAGAAGATAAAATAAACTTTATGAGATATGGTTTGAGGTTTTCGCAATTTTGTAAGCTATTTATTCACTAAAAGTTTAAAACCTGACTATAATAGCATAAATGACTCCATATGAGATATGGATAGGGAGAGTCCCTAACTTGTCATTTTTATACAATTGGGACCATAAATGTTTATGTTCAGAACCAATTTATGTATTTGTGAGGGTTACCCAAAATTGAACCACATGGTTTTTACTCCAAAACGAGAAGAAAGAGCTTGTGGCTCTTAATGCTGTCTTTCTAGAAAAATTTTCATTTTCTGGAAGATAGAGTGGGAAAAATTTTGAACTTACGGAAGTCCAAGACCCACAAACTGAGTACAATACAAGAAGACGTTCTTTATTGAGGCTCAGTGGTTATAAGGAGATAATTTTGCGATAAGATTGCGTTACTTTTCGGAAGTGACGAATCATCAGTCCTCATCAAAGGCATTTCTGTAGTATGAACTCTATGTGATGTCGTGTCACCATGCAATTCGAATTGGTCTTCTTGCACAAGATGTGATAAGGAAGGAAACATGAGATGTTTTCGAGACTTGATTTGGGGCGATAACTTTGCACCAAATTAGGTTACCTTGATCTTGTCATAAAGGTTACATAAGATGTTTAAATTTTGGGTTCGTTACAGAGAGTTTGTGACAACCCAAATGCCTTTATCAATTCAAATGTTCTTAAGCAATATAGCCTCTCATGAGGATGAGATTAGGCAAAAGGATAACGAAACTTTCTCCTTGAATGTAACTCATGAAGGAAGAAGTTTTGTTGATCTTGTCAATGCTATGAAGCTTAGCATGCTTGAAAGATCCCTTTTGTGATCTTATATATGTCAAAGAGTTGGAACTTCTGGTTCAATCATGTATTCTATAGAAATGGTATTACTCGAGTGTCGAGGTACCATGATGATCCATAGAGTTTAGTGGGAGCTAAAGTGAGTTTCTTAGTCTAAATATGTGCTTGACATATTAGTGACCAGAAATGTAGCTGAGGTGATGTTTCTTAGTCTAAATATGTGTTCGACATATTAGTGACTAGAAATATTCTCGGGTGAATACTTAAGAGTAGCATGGCGCATCTTAAATATCCGGATCTAATGAGATAGATCTTCATGGATATTAGCATTATAGTCAAGAGACTTGTGTGATAAGATTCTTGACTCATTCAAGTTGTTGAATAATTAATATGATCTCTTGTGCTTCCGCTGCAAGATCTATTAAATATGCTAAAAGCTGCTCTCGTCGGGACTCATCATATTGAGAATATGAGAAGTCATTACCAATCATTTCCTAGTGAGTGTCACTAGATGATTATCAAGAGCATTCTCGAGTACTTGAGAAGCACTGAGAATTTACTCTTGTAGTTTGGAGGAATCTATGAATTTCGTGTAAAAGGATTACACAGAAACATTCATGTGCTTATAAGATGTTATAGGCCTCGTTAAGGAATGGTTAGCATGTAAAAGAGCTATGTGCATAAAGAATAACATGTATAAGAAGTTATACATATATGTATAAGAAGTTATACATGTATAAAGCAGATATGTATGAGGAGTCATACATAAAAGATGTCATATGAAGGATGTGTATCTATAAGTGTTATACGTATAAATCATGAACGAAAGATAAGTACATTACAAAATCCGATGTTGTAAAAGAGATAGTTGATATCCGGAATTTAATGGAACTAGAGTAGTTCTGTTAGCCGAATATCGTCTCCTGAGAGAGTGTGAAAACAGTGGGAGTGCTTGACTGACTTTAGAACCAGAGTCTAAAAACTTGTTTAGACATGTACTTAGAAAGGCTCTATGTTATGAAAAGATTGCATAGAACAAAGGAAAATAGCAATGGAAATTAGAGTGATGCAACTGTTGCTAATCCTCTAACCAAAGTCGTTGGCATAAGGTAGACATGATGGTTATGTCATCTCAATGTGATTGAGGAGTATACCTTAATTTCTAAAGATCGTTATGGAAATATTGGATAGAGTATTAATATTTGCGTAAGTCATGATCGGATTCATTGTTTGAGTCTCTTTAAGAACTCAATTATTCAGTTTGACTGAAAACAAGAATACCTTGTTTATTCGAATTGGTTGTGGAGACAATGTTGAGCCCCAATTCAAGTGAATAGGATGAACATTGTATTAGCCCCTAGTCACTTAATGAGATGACGTCTCGGAGTGACTAGATTATAACACGATTGATGGTAGGTTCAGCACCATAAGGTCATAAGGATGACTAGTAGTTTACATAGGCAGACTGTGGGACTGTAACACCCCCATACTCCAAGTGCCTTACCAGGACCACTCAGGTATGAGGATGTCACCATCTCGGTTACCCGAGGCATGATAATCATAAGACAATGAAGAAACATACTTTATTAAATAAGTTTAAGTGATTACATTACAAAACCAACTGTAAGCAAAATACAACTGTCCTCAAACTATAAACCAACTGAAAGGAACTGTTCTAATAAACACAGCGGAAGACTAAAGACTCTGATATGTGATGACTCCATCCCCAGCTAGATCCCACGCGTATCCAAGATATACCTTGCAAGCAATCGCTCACCACCCCGAATGGATCACCACAGATTTTTTAAAACATTTAAACGGGGTCGAGACTAATCACACAACTTATATATATATCAATAATAAGACAAACAGACAATTTGAATCACACACACACACACACACCACCAACCAATCCCCATCATCTCAATATCGACCGTCCACCTGGACCAGCCCTGCTAGTGGGGGACCGCAGCCGTTCCCACCTAAGCCCCGCTCATCATACCGAGCGATAACCCTGTCCCATTAATGTGCACATCCCCTCCCGTGGCGGGTTCCACGAAGGGCGAAACTAGGGCGTGAAGTCACTCCCGCAAGTGACCCCACTCAGCCGAGAACGCATCTCGAGAACCATAGACAACCAATCACAATCACAATCACAATCACAATCATCATATCAAACAACTAACTACAGCACATCACCAATATCCCATTATGGGACTAATACTGAGTAGGAAATCCTACCTGGAAAGCACAACAAGCAGACGGTATCTACAGCTGTCTCAAAAAGCCTCTTCTACGAACCCTCCTCCTATCATAAAACACACATAGGCCATACATCACATACTACACATAAAAACCCCCAATTCCTAAATTAGGGTTTAACCAAACTTAATTAAACATTATAAAAACTATATTAAAAGCTTACCCTCGACGCAAGCAATCCAACGACACGAAAAACGACAAGAACCGACCGTCTGAACTCCGGGAATTGCTAAGAATGCGATTAGGAAGATGAACTGACTGCTTTCTCTCTTAAACAGGGTTTTAGGTTTTGCAAAAGTGATTTAAAACAATGACGAATATGTTTAAATACCTTAATCGCATAATTAACAAAACCCGAGAAAACTCCCCGTAAAACCGGACACTCGATCGAGTACCCAAGGTACTCGATCGAGTACCCCCTTACTCGATCGAGTGCCTAAGGCTACTTGATAGAGTACCCCCTTACTCTATCGAGTACCTAAGGCTACTTGATAGAGTACCCCCTTACTCTATCGAGTACCTAAGGCTACTTGATAGAGTACCCTCTGTCGAAACTTTTCTAAAACGCAACTTACCCTTACTCGACAGAGTAAGGCCTACTCGATAGAGTACCCCAAGACTTATAAATACGGAGTATTACAGGGACACTTTGCCGGGCAGTGACATTTATAGAGTTCCTTAGATCTATTACAGACGCCTGGTCGTGGCAGGGACTTCTATGATATTCTAATGAGTCGATTCTTTAAACTGGAGACTATTATCTGAGCAAGTGCAGTTTTCGAGTGACTTTGGTTTTTGTCCTAGGTCGTGCCGTGAAAGGAGGCCAAAGGACATCTACTGGTTCATGGTGATCTGTATTGTGAAAAAGGATAGATAGGGCTGACAGGAACTGTCCGGCCACGTTGGGTTTAAACATCTCAAGGCCACTCGAGGAGTTATGACTACAAATGCGTGGCCACGCTCGGGAGTAATCTATGGGACTTTTTTCCGGTCAGGTAGTCACACTCCCGATCGAGAAAACCACTCACGATATGTTCATGTGCAAGTGCGACCTGAAAGACATCTTACATTGAGTGGGAGATTGTTGTTAAAACGGACAAGAGAATTGGTAACACACCCTTGTAGAGTACAAGAAGGATATTGTTGGGATAACGAGATTATCCACAATTGTGTGTTATAATCATCACACAACTTGTCTCGGACAAGTGGGAGATTGTTGGAGTTTTTGTCCTCCACAATAGTGCATGAGAATATTATTAAATCTCATTAAGGAATATGCATGGGATATTCATTGGCAATACTAGTCAGCGGATCAACGTATATCGGTAACGGTTGGCCAACTAGGGTTTGACGTTACTGTCGTGAGACGACGGTGCTCAGCTGATCCCTTTCTGTCACACCTAAAGGAACAAACCCCAACACGAAAGCTAATTAATTGTATCAGATATAGTTTAATTAGTCCCTTGATAAATTGACTGAGAGTTAGTTGATTAATTAATTTAGAGAGATATTGAGTGTGAACTCGAGGCACGGAAATTATTATTTAATTATGCGATAATTAAATAATAAATTATTTGAGCCGGGAATTAATGATTAAGTAGTTAATTGTTGAATTAGTACTAATTGACTAATGTGATTAGTATTGGTACGTAAAATCTATGTATAGCTGTACACGTATATTTACGGAGTGTTTTAGACGATATTAATCGGGAAGTATTTAAACATAAATCGATGTTTAAAGTAAAATTTACACGTATTTGTGCGATAAATATAAGAACCAAAATGGACCCGGAAATGGGACATTGGACCGTGTAAATGGAATGTAGTGGATGATTATAAACATAATCATTTTACTTTGCTTGTTTTTCTTCCATAAGTCATCTTATGATCATTTGCATGTAATATAAGATTGGACAAAAATAAAACAAGTACACTCCCTCACTCCACCTACTCCCGGTTTTCCTCCTCCATGTAGACCAACAATTGCTCATTTTACACACTACTTCATTTTTGTGTATTTTGCATGTGAATGAAGTTGTTGGTCTTTTCTCTCTAAAATTAATATAAACATTTTTACTAAGTTGTTAGTAAACAAAATTGTTACTAAGAATATTAGTAATATTTACATATTATCAAGGGTAATCTTACTAATATCTAGTTAATATTAGTAAGGTTGTTGGGTAAGTGCTTGGGTGCTTTTGAGAGGAGGCTTTCTCTTTGGAAGCTTGGGTTATAGAGGACCATGTCATTGATAAATAGCTCAAGAACAACCAAGAGGGTGATCTTGGTTGTGCCCAAATACTACCATTTTTCAATGTAAGGAATATTATTTTCCTCATCTTTTATATTAATATGCTTTTATATTGCATGCATGTTACATAGATCACATAAACACAAATTATGAGATAATTTGATTTTTAATTAGAGAGTCTAATTAGGATCTATGATCTAACACTAATAAGGTTGTCAATCATACTAACAAAGCAAAACATGATGAATAAATAAAAGTGATTAACAATAATTAAACAAGGGTAAAGAGGAATTATACCTACGAAGATGATTCCAAATAATAAAGCAAAGAATAATAGAAGTACTTGATGATTGATGGAAGGTTGTCAATCCTCCAAATAAACCCAAATAATCTTCTAATTACCCAAATAAAAGGAAGAACAATAGACAAATTAAGGAAAGATTAAGATGTGATTAATATTGAGAATTGTATTACAACTAAATTAAGACTAATTTAAGAGAGTATTAAGATTGGATTAAGAGAACATAAGATGGGATGATAATCTAGGTAGTACAAAGTGGTATTTTTACTAAAGATTAGGTACAAGGATTAGGGTTACTAAGGACTTAAATGACAATTAAGACCCTAAGAAAAACTTGAGGAAATGCTACTCCCGAGGGAAATGCGCGGATCCTCCTTGCTAGTCCTGCCACGATCCGCTCGTCCCGTGCTGAGGCACGGGCTGTTCTGTCTTGTGATCCGCTCGGATCAAGGAGGAGATGCTCGGATCTTTGCTGCACAGTCCACTCGTCCTGGGATCATGCCGCTCGGATCCTTGCAGTGTGTCACGCTCGAATCATGCTCGGGCCGCTCAGATCCTTGGGCAGAGTGCTTCTCTTGTTTAGCTCCTTGACAATCCGCGAGGATCATGTTGGAGATGCAAGGATCCTTTCATCATTGCCCATTTAACTTTATTTATCTACTTAGGCCTCTAGTGTCGGTTTTCTCTTTGATGCTTGGTCATTGGATGCAATCCATTTAGCTCCATTTCGCCTCATAACTGCAAGGTTAGTCATCCTCTCCTACCAAGGACACAAAACCTCAAAGAATATGCAAAATGGGAAACTAAAGATAATAAATGACCCAAATATGTGCTAAAAAGCATAGGAACGAGGTTAATTCGGGGACTAAATGTGCTCAAATCAAGGATCCGACTCAGATACGGATCCGAGTGTCCGATCTTTGAAATCTTAAAATCAAGGACTCGGGTACGAGGATTCGTGAATTATTTTGGACTCGGCATTTTTCGAAATAATAAAAAATATTGATGATTTTTTTAAGAAACAAAACAAAATCTTTAATTGTTGGTACTGTACCTAACTATAGGCCCATCTATTTTGAAAAGGAAAAGAAATTAGGAGTACTCGTGGCCGTAAAAGTTGTACAGTAATAAATAGTTTTCAATTACCCAACACGTGTCCCTGTGATATCAAGGATAAAGTAAAAGAACTAACTTTTCAATTACCCAGCACGTTTCCCTATGATAAATAAAAGCAAAATAAAATAAAAAAATTAACTTCTCATGTCCTTAATTGTTGGTAGTGTATCTAACTACGTGTTCGGGTCGTGTTCGCTGGATCTGCAGAGATAAGTGAAGAGTCCGAGCATCACAGAGTCAGACAACGTCAAACACTGTTGAGTCTATAACCTAAGGATACAATAAAACTTGTCCTAAATACTCATAACCTCTTCCCCAGTGTCCTCGCCCCCCTTCTCCTCCTCTCCTCCATCATTCTCATTCCCCTTCCTCGCTTCTTCTTCTTTTTCTTCTCCTCCCCTCTTCCTTCTCCTCCTCCCATTCCCGTCAATTATCATTCCACTTTCACTGGACTAACATACTTTCTAAAAGACTTGGGAATAAAAGAAATCCATTGATTATTTGTGTTAAGAAATTCATCACGACTTATTAAACTATCGTCAAGATCATCATAGCAATAACTTTAGACTATAATCCGTAAAAATAATAGGTTTCAAAAAATTCACGGAGTCCCAATCCGTAAAACTATAGGTTTCAAATTTTCAAAACCCGAAATTAGGCAAAATACACAACACAAGTTCTTATATGGCATTAAAAAGGAAATCAAACAGATCAAAGTAAAGGAGTATATTACTATATTTATTCATATCTGAATTGACCAATTATAGAGTGAGGCAATCTTAGTGTGCGGGATTAAAAATTAGTGTTATACTTGAAGGTAAGTTATTTTAAACTTCGCTAGTATGTCAATAATAATTCGACCACACAATAACAGTCTCACTCTAATTACCAATAGCAGAAGTTTATGTGGCAGAATGGAACAAGACCCCGGCAGCCTGAGACCTCCAAAGAGCCATAATTTAATTACACACCCAATCTTATTACATTAAGCAAAGAGATTGAGGAAACACATTATAACAGACGTCGGTTCGATCAGTTGAGAAACTAATGAATCATGGTACTCGTGATTTTTGTTTGAAACTCAATCATCATTGACTTGACTTGCTAACACCAAACTTATGGCTTCCTTTAGAGGAAATAAAAAAAGTTTGGTTTTCAATCAAATGACTTTAATACTACCAAATAAAGCAATGTGGTAAAGCATTGCATAAATCCAAATAAAAGACTACAATTCAGAGAACCATGCAATATATTGAGATTAAGAAAAAGCATATAAAAAGAGTAAAATAAATAATTGAAATGAGTAGGAGGACAAAATTAACATGGTAAACTGAATTTGAAATGGGGAATGAGTATATTAGAAATTTGGAAATTTGTAGAGGTGAATGGAGTGTAGGAGAGGGAAATAGGGGAAAATAAGGAGACAAACATGCCTTGGGAAGATTGTAAATAAAAGCAGGAAGAAGGATTTTCACAAGGTGTTGCAGAGGTGACTTAGTAAATATAGTCTGGTCAAGTGCCGGATGGGAGATTACTGTGGCACTATTATAACTAATGTTTTTAGATGTCCATACATTTTAAGAGACAACGACGGATTCCTACAAAACTGTTTAATGTCTCAAATAATACATTCAACATTAATGGATAAATTGTTAAGAAGATGGATGACTACTGTCACAGAACTAAGAACAAACTTGACATAAAAGATACACATATAAATATATGGGGTCCTCGACATATTAGAGATCAACTTATTAACCCTAAAACTAAATGATGAATAAGAATTTAGGTCGGACTTGTAAGCGAAATGGTTTCTCTAAGACTCGCTGAGAAAAAAATATACACTTGACTTGGTTATCCGAGGACAAGCGATCCAAACTTCCCACGGTCATCCTTAAGAGACAATCTCGATGCCAACTACGCCGTAGTGCTATTTAAGGATACCATTTGTTTAAACAAGCTTTTTATAATTGAAATACCTATATCAGATAGACATACAAAGCATGGCTAAAGTAGACTTCTAAAGAGAGTTATCCACAGAATTACAATCAAGAGATTTATAAACCTAAAGCCGATCTAATTGAAAACCATGTAAAATTGACTCAAAGATGTTTCCACCACTTACAAGATCAGCAAGATTGCATGTTCCATTATTCCAAATTTTGCACCAGCAATGGTTAAATTGAATCAAATCTTTCAGACTCGTTAACTTCAAACTCGTTAACTTGAAGAATTTACGATCATACTGTCTTCAAATCTAAGAAAATAAAAAGAGTTATGATTTTGAAATTTAGCAGAAGTTTGAGTTACTGACGTTTCTAATAAAACAACCTTCATTAAACATCACAAAGGACTCTGAAAAAGGACCATTTAGTTGTGATAGAATGAAAGTTAATCATATATAAGCATTAATGGTATAACTATTATCTTAATGATTACACGATCAAATTTGTGTCGCTCCTCCCTACCTAACTTCAGGAGCAGTTTAACTAAATCTTTAACCTAAACAATTAAGCTTACATTATAAAAGGTTCAATATTGAACATAAACAATCAAGCTTGCAACATAAAAGTCATTAGTTCACATAAAATCACATATTCCCAACAAACACTGAAACCTACAGGTATAATGACAAGCATACTCTTAGATAACAGTAAAAATGCAGAAGCTAACACTCACCTATCATAAAAATCGCACATTTGTTATACAAATCGCATAACTCCTTAAAATTATCAATAAAATAATTACGACAGCAATCAAAGCCCATATTATATATTGTTACTGATATCGACCTAAACTTTCCAACAATATCTGGACAACCCATCAAAGAAAAGTCAACAAGCTACCAAATCTCATAAAAAAATTAAGAAACCTTGTGGAAAGAGTAAGACTAACCATCCAATTAAGTAACCAAAAGCTGCAAAGAAGCGATCAACTCACATTTAGGGCGATAAATGACCAAGTTAATAGACTTGCCGCCTTTGTGTGCGTTTTACTCACCCCTGTGCTCTATTTCTTCTTTCAAAAAATGCAACACCAACAATGACAAGAAATTTATCCTCAAAAAATCTTTAAAACATAAACAAATGAGTGGGAATTTTTTATTTGGCTAGCACATCAAAATGAGACTGAAGTCCTCAGTATGACACATTGTCAAAATTCTTAGTAACATTTAAATCCACGGGTAAAACAAAGCTATACTCTACACCAATTTTATGCTAGATGCAGAGAATTAAGACCTCGTCCAACATACAAGGCTGCATCCACTGTTATCATAATCCAATTGGCCATTCCTCCACCACCCTAAAACATAACAATGCAAGTGGCCATTCCTCCACCACCCTAAAACTGAACCATTTGAATCCCTTAATGCACCACTATAACCAAACTCTAGATCCAATCTTAAATGAGTGTTATTGAGAGTCCATTTTACATTTTAAGAAAAATTGTATTATAGGTAACAAAATAGTTACAAATCATGATTAAAGATAAAATGGGTAAATTTAATATGTAAATAGGTGCAAAATTAAAGAGTCATCCTATGCCACAATTAACCATACAAGGTTACGAAAAAACAAATAAATGGGCATAAAAGGTTGGTCTTTCAATAACTTAGTGAGTGACAATTTTTATTTTGAATAATGACTTGACTCCTTCAAATCAAACATAAAATCTATTTCAAAAAGAATTACTCCCTTTACAAATCAAAACCCCACACAAATTACACCCATAAACATGTTTTTCACCTGCTAGTATACTAACCAATTACATACCCTTAAATTGATTCTCAATTTCATTAGCTAAACTTGAATTACCAACCCAACATCTAACACTAACACTTTACACGCAAGAAGTTCCCATTTAGACTATTCAAAAAAAAACAATCGTGTTCCCCTATACTCAGGAATAGAAAACAAATTAGGTTCAAAGAGGAATAGGTTCACAAAAGCAACAAAACATGGAAGGACTATGTGTCCCACATTTCTCCTCTGAACATAAGAGTTAAGGAAGTAAGAGATGATATACTCTCATGATATATGGCGCTTGCGAATAGAAAAACAACAACGCTCTACTCTAACACAAATAGGTAAGGAAGTAAGAAATAATAAACTTTGATGAAATATTTTGATTACAAATATAGTATCAACAATGGCCCATTTCCCCCTCGTCAAAGATGACTGGCCCTTTATGCTATCACTCAGCGACACAAACTCGATCATAAATTGAAATAACGATCAAAGACGACATCAACATTGATCAATTTTCAACTGGATAAACCTGATCACTTTAAAAATGGAATCCTAAAGCAAATAAATTCATGCTAACAAACAATAACAAATGAAATTACCGGAACTTTTGAAATCCAGCGTTGAGACGACAAAATTGATGAATCATTAACTGGAGGAACCTAGTCAATAAAAAAATGGAATTGTAAAGCAAATAAATTCATGCTAAAATCGTAAAGTATAAAAATGGAATTGTAAAGAGAAAATCAACCCAAACGAAAAACATATCAAAACCCTAATTAAGGGTTCGAAATCAAATCAGTTGAAGAACAAAAGAGGAGATGAGTAAATAAAATAAACGACCTTTGCTCTAGCGACGCCGACCATGTGAATTGCATGCCTGGCACATCAACAACAATACATGAATCAATCATTATGGAAAAAAGGCAAACAAACTAACACTAATAAAGCGGAATTACAAAAATTAGGGTTATAAACAAAATCACAGGCAGAACGACAAGAAGACAAAAGTGAAGTAACCTTCAAATCAATCGATTATCGATCAACAATGTAAACGATGGTTCCAGAAGAAGAAGAAGAAGAAGAAGAAGAAGAAGAAGAAGAAGAAGAAGAAGAAGAAGAAAGTAGAAGAAGAAGGAATTAATAATTATTGATGGAACGATGAAGAGGAGAGCAAAATGAGGATGATAGGGATGAATAATTGAAGAGAGATGGATAATTAGTAGTAGAAGAAGAGGGAAATGAAGGCGGGTGGGTAAGAAATAGAAGGACCACGGTAGAGCAGCAGTTAATGTATTATATTACTGGTTGTATATACAATTTATTCAATGTAGTTGAGCTTTGTTATAAAGTTATCGAGCTCTACTGACAAAATTATCGAGTTATGATACAAAGTTATTGAGCTTAAGGGCTTGCTTGGATTGAGGGTAAAAAGGAGGGGAATGAATATGGGAGTAATAGTTAAGGTGCATTTTCCATGTTTGGCATGGGAGTAATTATTCACCTCCTGAATCTATTACCCCCATGAAAGGGCAATACATTACCCACCCACCCCCATGGGTAATGATTAAGGGAGTAAAACATCTACTCAATAATTATTACCCTTATGCCAAACCTATCATCAATGAACTCATTACCCAAGTAATTAACTTCCCCGGTAATTATCACCCAATTAAAATTTACCCCCGAATTATTTCATGGATTCCAGGCAAGCCCTAAGAGAATAGTTATTAAGCTCAATAACTTCGTAAAATAGTTCAATAACTTGTAAAATAGCTTAACAACTTTGTATGAGAGCTCAACAACTTTGAGGCGGTTGTACAATGCTATTATACAACTGGTTGTAGGATAGTATTTGTGGCAGAGCACAGGATACGCATGAAATCTACTGCTCTACTATTCATAAGGAAAAGTTTTCCCAAGTTCTCACATTTATAAGGGGCTGTTTGGTTAGGGGTAATTAGGAAAAGGTAAGAGAATCAAAGTCAGCCATTCCCTTTGTTTGTGTTTGTTTAGTCATTTTAATCATTCCCTTTCCCCCTCCCTTACCCCCAAAGTAATCTAACTCCTCACCCCTCATCCCCTAATGAATGAGATTTAATTCCCCCATTCCTCCCTTACCAGTTACCACCCACTACCACAACTGTAATACTCCGTATTTATGAGTCTTGGGGTACTCTATCGAGTAGGCCTTACTCTGTCGAGTAAGGGAGTTTTGCGAAATGAAATAGTTTCTGACCTGTTGGGTACTCGATCGAGTAACTACGATACTCGATCGAGTAGGGGGGTACTCGATCGAGTACCTGGGCTACTCGATCGAGTAGCCGGTTTACGGGGGTTGTTTTCTCGGGTTTTGTTAATTATGCGATTAAGTATATAATCTTTTCGTCATTCATTCTAATTACTTTTCTAAAACCTAAATCACTGTGAGAAGAGAAACAAACTACGTTCATCACCTTAATCGCATTCTTAACAAATCCCGGAGCTTGGAAGGTCGGATTTCACTTGTCTTTACACCGTTGTAATCCTTGCGTCGAGGGTAAGACCTTTATACCGTTTTTATTGTATTTCGTCAAAGTTAGTTAAACCCTAATTTTGGGAATTGGGGGTTTTGTTGTGTTATGTGCATAGTAGTAATTAAGTGCTTGTATCATTAGGAGGAGGATTCGTAGAGGAACCTTTTTGACTTCAAATTTGTGAGATCGTCTGACAATTGTGCTTTCCAGGTAGGGTTTCCCTACTCAGTATTACTTACATGTGGTGTGGTGTTGTGCTGTAATTAGTATAATTGGTTGATTCAGACGATGTAGTGATTGTATTGTGATTGTTTGTCTGTGGTTCTCGAGATGCGTTCTCGGCTGAGTGGAGTCACTTGCGGGAGTGGCTTCACGCCCTAGTTTTGCCCTTCGTGGAACCCGCCACGGAAGGGGATGTGCACATTAATGGGACAGGGTTATCGCTCGGTATGATGAGCGGGGCTTAGGTGGGAACGGTTGCGGTCCCTCATCTTGGCAGGGGGGTCCGGTGGACGATCGGAGACGGAGATGGAGTGGAGTGCTTGATCGTGTGTGATTGTTTGAGTTGTGTTAGTTACTGTATTGTTAATTATACCTCTTGTGTAAATAGTACTGACCCCGGTGAATGTTTTGAAAACCTGCGGTGATCCATTCGGGGATGGTGAGCAGATATTGAGCAGGTATGACATGAGTACTGGGATAGCTGGGATTGCCACGATCAGATGATAGAAGTCTTCCGCTGTAGTTTAGCAGTTTTTACATACATTTCAGTTAGTTCAGTAGACAGCCGTTTTGAGAACATGTATTAGTATTTGGTTTGGTTTTTGGATTGTAACCTTTCGCTAAAGTATTACTATTTAATTATCGTTTCATTATTGTTTATTTGATTATCATTGCCTCGGGTAACCGAGATGGTAACGTCCTTATACCTGAGTGGTCCTGGTAAGGCACTTGGAGTATGGGGGTGTTACAAAATGGTATCAGAGCGACGATCCTGAAACCTGTAACCAATGAACCCAATGAATATAGGGAGTCAATTAAAATGAACCCGGGGTAAAGGTTGTAGGAGCTAATGCAAAGGCTTGGGAGACGTCCTAAAGTCGCGACCTCGCCCTACAATTTTGAACCGGTCACATGGGGGAATATCTCATTGCGTCATATGTGTTGTTTGTTTTGGTGTGTGGATGTGATGAGGTGTGTTGTAAATGTGGGATGTTTGAAGTAGAAGTTGAGAATATGAATGAAATTGAAGAGATATATATATATAGAACTATGTTGGAATGAGGAGCATGTTGAGTGATTACTATGTGGCATTAATAACATGATATAATTGTTTGTTAATCGCATGAGCAGTTGAGTAGCATAGTATGCATAATTAAGAAATGATATCGTGTTGATAAGTTGTATTACATGATAGAATATGTTATAACATGCGGGTAGCATGTTCGAGTTAGCATGACTTGATCGAGTGGGACTGACTCGATCGGGTGGGTTTTTGACGTTTTTGCGACCAGAATCGAGTTTTAGGGTACTCGATCGAGTAACTAGGGGGTACTCGATCGAGTAGGGGGTCAATCGGTCGAGTATGTTAGAGGTCAGAAGGTCTGTTTGTGTTCTGGAGTCGAGGTACTCGATCGAGTATGGGAGGCACTCGATCGAGTAACCTCTTACTCGATCGAGTAGGTTGGGACACTCGATCGAGTAGCACCTGGGTAGCCTGTTTTCGTGTTTTGAGGTTTAGTACATGTGTTTATGTTTACCCTTTCTTATATATAGCTTCAAGATGCCGCCTAAGAGAAACGCTTACTATGCGAGAGCTGAGTCCATGAATACGGATGATATTGTTAAGATGTTGGAGCACCAGGATGCTCTTACGGAGGCCTTAAAGAAAGTGAATAAGGATAAGGAGGTTGATCACTCTAAGATCAGCCTTTACATAGCTAGGTTCAACCCAAAGGAGTACAAAGGAACCGGGGAACCAAACCTTCTTGACAACTGGCATCGTGAGATAGAGAATATACTAGACCTGGTTCATTGTCCTGATGAGATGAGGGTAGAGCAAGCTGCGTTCTACCAGAGAGAGGCAGCTGGTGAGTGGTAGGATAAGGTGAAAGTGAGTGCCAGAGAGATGTATGCTAACCAAGGCTTACCTGCGATACCTTGGGATGAGTTCCGTAGGGCTATGAGAAAAGAGTTTGTGCCAGAGCATGTGAGAAGCAAGCTGAGGGAGGAGTTTGACGGGTTCAAGATGACATCCGACATGTCCGTGGTGAGTACTATAAGCGTTTAACGAGAAGTCTAGGTATGCGAGGACATAGGATTGAGTGATGAGAATGCGCCGAGGTTTGAGAGGGGTTGACCCTCAGGATCATGGATAAGCTACTGTAGGAGTCCTTACCGATGTTAAGGACGCTTATGAGAGAGCTGGGAGGGCTGAGAGGTTAGTGGAAATGGCTCAGGAGAGGTCTGGTGTTGAGAAAAGAAAGGCTGAGAGTGAGGGCGGTGGCCAATCTAGTCGTAAGAAAGGCAACCACAATCAAGCTAAGGGGTTTTCTGTTGGGTCAGGGTTTAGTGCTGGGGCTTCCTTCGGGCGTGGCCGTGGGGGGTAGCAGTAACAGTTGGGGTATGACTTGCTTTGGTTGTGGCGGTGTCGGCCACAAGAGACATGAGTGCACGAGTGTACCGGAGCTTTTCGGGGACGGGTCGGGAAGTTATTCGGTGGACCGGCACGAGTTATGCGAGCAAATGACCAAGTGGGTCATGGTCTAACCGGGGGAGCGAGCTATCGAGTGGAGGTAACGCAACGGCGGTAATTTTATCGAAACCAGCTATGAACAACAACAACAATCAGGGGTCGGGTGCTAAGCCGGCCACATCAGCCAGTACTGTCCAGGGAGGTGGACAAAAGACCAGTGGAAAGCTGTTCATGATGGACAAGAAAGCAGCTGATGAGGATGCACATGTTATCACTGGTACCTTTCTTGTTAACGGTATTCATACCTTTGTTTTGTTTGATTCGGGGGCTTCCCAGTCGTTTGTATCGTCGAGTCATGTTAAAAAGTTGGGTTTGAGAGTTTACGAGTCTGTAAGTGAGAAAGTTTTTATACCTTCGGGAGAGTCTGTATCTTGTGGAAGGTTGTTTAGGGATGTGCCTATGATAGTTGGGCAAGTCGACCTACCTATAGACTTGCTAGAGTTTCCTTTTAACGGTTTTGAGATGATAGTTGGGATGGATTGGCTAGGAAAGTATAAAGCTAAGATAGACTGTGATCAAAAGAAAGTGTCTTTGAGAGGGCCTAAGGGTGTTAGTGTGTCTTATCGTGGGTTTTTAGTCAAACCCAAAGTTAAGTTAATTGCAGCTATCACGTTGAAGTCCTATCTAAGGAAGGGATGTCCTTTGATTTTGTGCCATGTGAGAGATGACCGGATAGAGAGTCCGACAGTTGACGAGATACCAGTGGTTGGAGAGTTTGCCGATGTTTTCCCTGACGAGATTCCGGGGTTGCCACCGAAGAGGGAGATAGACTTCACCGTTGAGTTGAAACCGGGGACGGGGCCAATTTCTAAGGCACCGTACCGGATGAGTCCTAAAGAGATGGAGGAGCTCAGGAAGCAGTTAGATGATCTGATAGAGAAGGGATACATTAGACCTAGTGTATCGCCGTGAGGAGCACCAGTTCTGTTCGTGAAGAAGAAGGATGGGAGTTTGAGGTTATGCATAGATTACAGAGAGCTGAACCGAGTGACGGTGAAGAACAAGTATCCTTTGCCAAGGATAGATGACCTGTTTGATCAGTTGAGTGGTGCATCAGTCTTTTCCAAGATTGATTTGAGGTCGGGGTACCATCAGGTGAAGATTAGAGAGGTGGACATACCAAAGACGGCTTTCACGTCGAGGTATGGTCACTATGAGTATGTAGTGATGCCGTTTGGATTATCTAATGCACCGGCCGTGTTTATGGATTTGATGAACAGAATCTTCAGACAGTTTTTGGACAAGTTCGTGGTGGTATTCATCGACGACATCTTAGTCTACTCTAAGACTAAGGAAGAGCATGAGGAGCATCTGAGGATCGTGTTGCAGACGTTGAGGGACCATGAGTTGTATGCTAAACTGTCCAAGTGTGAGTTCTGGTTGGAGAAAGTTGCTTTTTCCGAGGCATGTGATCTCTAAGGAGGGAGTAGTGGATCCGGCAAAGATTGAGGCAAAGTGACAAAGTGGGAAGCACCAAAGAATGTTGCTGAGATTA
Organism: Silene latifolia; assembly: GCF_048544455.1. Taxonomy (NCBI): domain Eukaryota; kingdom Viridiplantae; phylum Streptophyta; class Magnoliopsida; order Caryophyllales; family Caryophyllaceae; genus Silene; species Silene latifolia. The sequence goes on from NC_133538.1 coordinate 129,042,902, forward strand.
GGAGTTTCTTGGGTTTAGCTGGATACTACAGACGGTTCGTGAAAGATTTCTCCAAGATAGCTAGACCTATGACTGCTTTGATGAGGAAAGAGAACAGGTTCCGTTGGGATGAGAGTTGTGAGAAAGCGTTCCAGACATTAAAGGAGCGTTTGACCACAGCTCCTATCTTAGCATTGCCTGAAAGGATCGAGAACTTTGAGGTTTATACAGATGCCTCAAAGAATGGGTTAGGATGTGTGTTGATGCAGAACGGTAAGGTGATTGCCTATGCTTCTAGGCAATTGAAGCCGTATGAGGAGAACTACCCTACACATGATCTGGAGTTGGGTGCGGTGGTGTTTGCTCTCAAGATTTGGAGACATTACCTTTATGGGGCGACCTTTAAGGTATTTTCTGATCACAAGAGTCTCAACTACATCTTCACTCAAAAGGAGTTGAACATAAGACAGAGGAGGTGGATGGAGCTGATTGGCGATTATGACATGGATATTATCTACCATGAAGGGAAAGCTAATGTCGTTGCAGATGCTTTGAGTAGGAAGAGTGTACACTCCTTGTGTACAGCTCTATCTTTGATGAGGTTGAGAGATGAGGTGGGGAAGTTTGGGATACATATGATTCAGAGAGGAGATGTTGTGGGATATTTGACAGTGCAGCCTGATCTTTATGATGATATTCGAGGTAAACAAGCTTTAGATTCTAAGATGGTTGAGTGGAGAGCTGGAGTAGAGAAAGGGACAGTGTCCCGATTTTCTATTCACACAGAGGGTAGTTTGAGATTTGATGGTAGGTGGTGTGTCCCTAATGATGAGGAGCTGAAAAAGACAATCATGACAGAGGCACATTGTACACCATATTCAGTACATCCAGGCGGAGACAAGCTATACAAGGATTTGAAGAACACGTTTTGGTGGCCTGGGATGAAGAAGGAAACAGCTGAGTTTGTGGCCCGTTGTTTGACATGCCAGAGAGTTAAAGGGGAACAATGACGACCACAAGGTAAGATTCAGTCTTTGGAGGTACCTGAGTGGAAATGGGAATCCATTTCTATGGATTTTATCGTGGGTTTACCGAAGAGTCAACAAGGTAATAACATGATATGGGTGATAGTGGATCGACTGACCAAGTCAGCTCACTTTGTTCCAATGAAAGATACATGGACTAAAGCACAATTGGCTATGGCTTATCGAAAGAATGTGCTTAAGTTACATGGAGTCCCTAAGGACATAGTGTCCGGGCGAGATGCGAGGTTTATATCACGGTCGGGAAAGAGTTGCAGGAATCCTTGGGTACAACTTTGAAGATGAGTACAGCTTTTCATCCTGCGACAGACGGTCAGACTGAGAACAATCAAAACTCTTGAGGATATGTTGCGAGCTTGTGTGATGGACTTTGGTGGTAGCTGGGAACAGAGGTTGGATTTGATAGAGTTTTCTTACAACAACAGCTACCACACTAGTATAGGCATGGCACCGTTTGAGGCGTTATATGGGAGGAGATGCAGGAGTCCAATTTGTTGGGACGACAGTGCTGAGGCAGTAGTTCTAGGACCAGAGATGGTACATGAGATGGTTGAACAGATTAAGATGATCAGGGAACGCATGAGAGCAGCTCACGATCGACAAAAGAGTTATGCAGATCTACACCGCCGGGATATAGAGTTTCAGGTTGGGGATAAGGTTCTTCTGAAGGTGTCTCCTATGCGTGGTGTTATGAGATTTGGGAAGAAGGGCAAGCTGAGTCAGAAGTTCATCGGTCCTTATGAGATTTTAGAGCGAGTTGGGGAGGTTGCTTACCGTCTGGCTTTACCTGCTGCTTTAGAGAGAGTGCATAATGTGTTTCATGTATCGCAGCTGCGGAAGTATGTGAGTGACCCGTCACATGTGTTAGAGGCAGAGAGCATAGAACTAGATGAGTCTTTATCATATCTTGAGGTACCTAAGCAGATCCTTGACCGGAAGGTTAGGAAGAGTAGGAGTGGTGAGACAGTGTTGCTTAAGATCCTTTGGTCTAACCACGAGACAGAGGAAGCTACATGGGAAGCAGAGGAGGTCATGAGAGAACGCTACCCTTTCCTTTTTGATCAGGTATGTTTGGTTACGAGGACGTAACCTTGTTTCTTTTAGGGGGTAGGAGATGATCGCAAAGAGTTTTTAAGAGTTTTTATGCCTTTTTTACGTTGTGTTAGTATAGTTGTTGTCGTTGAGTCGGGTTGAGTTTGAGTTAGTAACAAGTTTTTATATTGAGTTTGCTTTTATTTGTTGAGTCGGGAGTGTGGTAGTGTGAGTCTTTGTTTTGTGTTGGTTTGAACTTCGGGGACGAAGTTCTTTTTAAGGAGGGAAGACTGTAATACTCCGTATTTATGAGTCTTGGGGTACTCTATCGAGTAGGCCTTACTCTGTCGAGTAAGGGAGTTTTGCGAAATGAAATAGTTTCTGACCTGTTGGGTACTCAATCGAGTCACTACGATACTCGATCGAGTAGGGGGGTACTCGATCGAGTACCTGGGCTACTCGATCGAGTAGCCGGTTTACGGAGGTTGTTTTCTCGGGTTTTGTTAATTATGCGATTAAGTATATAATCTTTTCGTCATTCATTCTAATTAATTTTCTAAAACCTAAATCACTGTGAGAAGAGAAACAAACTACGTTCATCACCTTAATCGCATTCTTAACAAATCCCGGAGCTTGGAAGGTCGGATTTCACTTGTCTTTACACCGTTGTAATCCTTGCGACGAGGGTAAGACCTTTATACCGTTTTTATTGTATTTCGTCAAAGTTAGTTAAACCCTAATTTTGGGAATTGGGGGTTTTGTTGTGTTATGTGCATAGTAGTAATTATGTGCTTGTATCATTAGGAGGAGGATTCGTAGAGGAACCTTTTTGACTTCAGATGTGAGATCGTCTGACAATTGTGCTTTCCAGGTAGGGTTTCCCTACTCAGTATTACTTACATGTGGTGTGGTGTTGTGCTGTAATTAGTATAATTGGTTGATTCAGACGATGTAGTGATTGTATTGTGATTGTTTGTCTGTGGTTCTCGAGATGCGTTCTCGGCTGAGTGGAGTCACTTGCGGGAGTGGCTTCACGCCCTAGTTTCGCCCTTCCTGGAACCCGCCACGGAAGGGGATGTGCACATTAATTGGACAGGGTTATCGCTCGGTATGATGAGCGGGGCTTAGGTGGGAACGGCTGCGGTCCCCCATTGGCAGGGCTGGTCCAGTGGACAGTCGGAGACGGAGATGGAGTGGAGTGCTTGATCGTGTGTGATTGTTTGAGTTGTGTTAGTTACTGTATTGTTAATTATACCTCTTGTGTAAATAGTACTGACCCCGGTGAATGTTTTGAAAACCTGCGGTGATCCATTCGGGGATGGTGAGCAGATATTGAGCAGGTATGACATTAGTACTGGGATAGCTGGGATTGCCACGATCAGATGATAGAAGTCTTCCGCTGTAGTTTAGCAGTTTTTACATACATTTCATTTAGTTCAGTAGACAGCCGTTTTGAGAACATGTATTAGTATTTGGTTTGGTTTTAGGATTGTAACCTTTCGCTAAAGTATTACTATTTAAATATCGTTTCATTATTGTTTATTTGATTATCATTGCCTCGGGTAACCGAGATGGTAACGTCCTTATACCTGAGTGGTCCTGGTAAGGCACTTGGAGTATGGGGGTGTTACAACAACATTATCACTAAACCACTCACCACCATCGATCCTCAGACCAACACCACCGTGAGTGGTCGTTGCCGCTCCTAGCCTCCCCATCGTCGCACCGGGAGCAACCACCACCACCAAAACCCATTACCTCTACTGTATGATGACCAACTATCACTAAGACCCACCACAAACTATTACTATGATACGACCAGCACCACGCCAGCAACGCATCGAGACCATTATTGCCGACGACACCTCAAGAGTCGAGACCACCATTTACGACTCCTCATCGCTCATACCATCTATTGTCGACCTCCGCCGTATCAATATCACCATCATCGCCCCTTTAATATTCTTATCCAAGTTCTAATCCGATGCTCATATCCTTCACATTTCATATATAATTTTTCGATGTGGACGGATTATTTTCTGGGGATTGATGGCGGTAGTAGCAATTTAGGCAATATTCAGAAATCATAAAACCCATATTTTTGATGTCTAATACTAAAGCAGGGAACCAAGTTCATCTATATTATTATTGAAGGTCTGATGTCAGGCACGTGACACCAACAGCATGATATCGGTGTCGACGTCTCTATGATAGAGGTGGGCGTTGGAAATGGTGGATGTGAACAACTTTAGTGGTAGAAGGCAGTGGTTATTGGTGGTAAATGTGGTGATTGAGAAAATTGTTGGTGACTGGTAGGCTGTGTTAGTATAGTCCCTTTCTTATTGTAACCAAACCAAACAAGTAGTTAAATTAGGGGTAATCTCTTTGCTTTCCCCTTCTTATTTCCATTCTCTTTCCCCCTTTTCTTTTTATTAGGTAAGAAAACTAGGTTGATCCTCTAGGGTAGGACCAACCTATCTCATCCTTTCGAATGAGGGAGGTAAGTTGAAGCCACCGGGTATCAAACCACCTCGAAAGAGTTGGACATGAATGTCCAATAGAAGCCATGAAGTCAGCAACCTTGTTGGCTTCACGAAAGCAATGTTTAATTATCACTTCATCGAAAAAATGAAGGTCTAATTTCACATCCTTGATAATACTAGAAATTTCCCAAGGAATCTGCCAAGTACCTCGAATCGAGTTAATAACACATAAATTATCACCCTCCACAATTAACTTTGAGATTCCTAAGTATTTAGCTGCTAAAATGCCTTCTTTTAAAGCGAGAGCTTCCGCAACAAGGATACTATTGGATCCGCACTTTTTTGCTCCCAACAAAACGACTTTACCATTGTGATCTCTTATAGAATAACCTAAAGCAGCTATATTACCTTCTATTCTCGATCCGTCAAAATTTAGCTTTAGGAAACCGTTTCCAGGTTTTTCCCACCAAATTTCTTCCTTAGTAGAGTTGTTTCTAGCTGACTCTTCTATCTCGGGATTATTGAGATCCTTAAATCTAGTCACATCCCAAGTCATAGTGCTATTATTACATAAAGTAATAAGTTTGCTGATACTTAAATTAACATTATTAAAGATAATTTTATTTCTATGAAACCATGCATTCCACTAAATAAAAATAATCTTAATGAAATCATCTTTTGGAATTAAATAATTGAGATAATTAATTTTCGTTAGAAAACTTTGACTTGTAATATTATCATAATTTGACAAAAACTCATTCAAACTAATAATGTTCAGGTCTTGGATGATAGACCCAATCAAGGGACTTTCGTAAAAGAAATGATCTTTGTTTTCAATAGGATTGTTGCACAGAACACAATGAGGTGGGACATCAATATGACTCTTGAGAAGTCTACTTTTCGTCGGAAGGCCGTCAACACAGGCTTTCCAAAGAAAAAATTTCAATATTGGAGGAATATTCTGTAATACTACGGTTTTATGAGTGTCTGGGTACTCTATCGAGTGGGGCTTACTCTGTCGAGTAAGTATGTTTTGATTTAAGAATCAGTGTTCTGCCTGTAGGGTACTCGATCGAGTAGCCTTGGTACTCGATCGAGTAAGTGGCACTCGATCGAGTATGTTAGTTACTCGATCGAGTAAGTCGGTTAACGGGTTATATCTCAACGGGTTTTGTTAATAATGTGAATTAATATTTATATTACACCGTCATCTTTCATAAACACTTTTTATAAACCTAATACACTCAAAAGGGATTGCAAACTACGTTGTTCTTCCTATTCGCATTATTGGAAAATCCCGGAGCTAGAGAGGTCGGATTTCATCGTTCTTTGTATCATTGTGATCCTTGCGTCAAGGGTAAGTCCTACGTACCATTTTTATAGCATTTGGTTAAGGTTGTTTAAACCCTAATTTTGGGATTGAGGGTTTTCTATGTTTATGTTGATGTGGTAGTGATTGTATGATTATGAGTATAGGAGGAGGGTTCGTAGAGGAAAGGTTTTGAGATAGCTGCTAGATCGTCTGCTGTTTGTATTGCATTCCAGGTAGGGTTTCCCTACTAAGTATTAGTTACATGATTGTGTGGTGATTTTTATTGTTATTGAGTAATTATCGTACTGGAATTGGTTGTTGGTAATTGTTGGTGTTGTGACGGTTGTTGTTTATTGTTGTTGACTGTTGTTGTATCTGTCTGTGTTCTTCGGGGTGCGTCCCTGGGTGAGTGGAGTCACTTGCGGGAGTGGCTTCATGCCCTTGATTCGCCTCCTGTGGAATCCTCCATAGGAGGGATGTGCACATTAAGGAACATGGGTTTATCGCTCGATGAGATGAGCGGGGCTTAGGTGGGAACGGCTGCAGTCCCCTACTGGCGGTGTGGAGTACCTGTTGCGATGGGTACTCTGGCAAGGCTACACACTTTAGTGTGTAGTCAGTTGTATGGAGATTGATGATGGAGACTGGGGATTGATGTGTTGATTGAGCTGCTTGGTATTTGCTTCATGTTGATTTGTATCGTGTAATTAGTACTGACCCGTTTAAATGTTTTAAAAACTGTGGTGATCCATTCGGGGGTGGTAAGCAGTTATTGAGCAGGTATGATATGACACGTATGGGATAGCTGGGATGAGTCATCACGTGGCAGTTAGAAGTCTTCCGCTGTGTCAGGTGATGTTGTATAGCTTTGATAGTTTTAGCAGTAGTCCGTCTGAGAATCTTGTATTTCAGTTTAAGAGTTTTGGTTTTGATCATGTAATCACTTTAAACTATATTGTTATTTAAATTATGTTTCTTCATTGTCATTTGATTATCATTACCTCGGGTAACCGAGATGGTGACATTCTTATACCTTAAATGGTCCTGGTAAGGCACTTGGAGTATGGGGGTGTCACAAAGTGGTATCAGAGCGACGATCCTGAAACCTATAACCAATGAATCTAATGAACATAGGGAGTCAATTAAAATGAACCCGGGGTAGAAGTTGTAGGAGCTAATGCAAAGGCTTGGGAGACGTCCTAATGTCGCGAACTCGCCCTACAATTTTGAACCGGTCACCATGGGATACGAGTCGGGATCGCTATGTGTTTATCTTGTGAATTGTGCATCTTTGTAGCAAAGTGTGGTATGAATCGGTGGATGTATGTATGTGGAGAATGGGAAATGTGTAGAGAAAGATGATAATGAGGTGATGTTATACATTATTGATTGAAATCATGATAGTTGTTTTAGGATATGGCATTATAGAAATACGCAAAGAAAATTTGTTTGATTTGAGTTATACATAGAGTTATGTATACATATATGTTGTTGGTAGTGTTGTACGAGTTTATATAGCTGAAACTTTGAGTAAGAGCATGAATAATTGGTGGAAAAAGATAATAATTGTTGCATGATAATATGATTTTTGATAAAGCATGTTGTATGATGGAAGAGATTTTATAATGTTGTTATGCTAGTAACACGTGAATAGGAGACTTGATGTTATATATTTGTGATTTTGTTTACGTAAAGTTATAGAATAAAAACATGTAGGTAATACATGCTTGGTAAATTGAATGATGCATGTGCATAATGGATGTTGTTGATTGGCTTTTAAAGATAGTAACATGTGGTTAGGGATACTGGTTTTATGAGCATCGAGTTGTTTTTGTTTACCTTGTTGTCGTTTAAGTTGTTTGGAAGTAAAATCAAGTAGTTGTGTTTTCGATTATAGAGAGGTTGTATTTAAACTGTTATAACTTGAGATTCATAAATTATTTTAATGTGATTCCAATTGGAGGTGATAGCTTATTCTTTTACGATTCTAACGATATGTCACACTCCCAAAACGACTAAGAAACGAGTGAGTTATGACCGTTTTACGAAAACTGGACAATGTTGAGAAATGCGTAGGGTACTCGATCGAGTGGCCCTTACTCGATCGAGTGCACCTTGATACTCGATCGAGTACCCCTTACTCGATTGAATAGCCCTGGTAATTTGTTTTACGTGCTTCTGACCTTCACCCACTCGATTGAGTAAGTCACTCACTCGATCGAGTGGCCTGTACTCAATCTAGTGACCCCTGTTTTGGGTCATATGCTTATCTTTTAACTTCGTTGCATATTATGTTTAATTCAAAGGTGTTATTTTACTTCTTTATGCATTGTTTTACATGTATGTTGGTTTTGATGTGTAAGTTACCCAATGTTATGATGTAGTGAGTGGCACCTGTGGTGAGTATGAATTCGGTGGGAGGACATGAGTTATGTGTGGTTGTGATGGATAGTGGAAAAAGCAAAGAAGGATTGGTAAGGCTTATTAAGGCATGGAGCATGTTTTGTGAGAAGATATGAGTGATATGATTTTGTGTTGAGTAATGTAAAAGTAAGTAAATATGGGCAAGGGATGATGTGAGTCTAAGGTACGTGAGAATGAATAGATTGAAAGGGAGAATGTGGATAGTAGCAACTTGAAAAGTGTAAAGAATTATGGAGGGAGATGGTTAGGAATTGTGTTGGTTAAGAATATATATAATGAAAGGTCGTTTTAGAGGGATTGAGAAGAGTGGTATATAGTGAACTTAATGGAGACATGTCGCGACGTGGATTTGCAGATAGTGACTGAGTTTGGGAATTTGTATTATCAAGAGGTGAAACTAACGTGTGATTTCCTTGGGCAATTAACGGTATAAAATGAATTTCGATTTCTAGAGATGTAAAAAGGGAGATGCAATTGTTTGAACAAGTAAACGTTGATTCTATGGATGGATAGGTGGCAAGGGTGAGTGATAGCATAATAAGAGAATATTTATGGTAAGAAAGAGTTAGATGATATCGATATAAAATAATGAGATGTGAGTTTTGGAGCAATGAGAAGGTAACCGGAGCATTAAAGAGTTAGGTAAGAGGTAATAAGGAGTTGAATGGTTAATTGGTTTTGTCGAGTGTAAAAATAAAAGAATGAGGGCAGTAAAACTAAGAAAATGTTCACCGGAGTTATGTGATATAAAAGTAAGGAGTCGTCGAGATGTATGATACTATCATGAGTATTTGAGTTAATGGTTATATAGGAGTTTCAGAACAACATGATTAGTCAGGAGTTTCGAGGAATTAAGTAAAGTAAAAGTTGGGTAGAGAATTTGCACGATATGAGATATTGGTGGTGAGTAGGGTGACGATACAATTAAGGATGGAATTGGAAATAGTGTTGAGATGTTTTTTGTTGATGTATTTGATGTTCGTTATTTGGGATGATAACCAAAGATAGGAAAGAAACTGTGATGTTTTAATGTACGAACGGTGGTAGTGTGGAGGTGTTGTCACTAGTGGTTAAGGGTGATGATAAATAGGAAAGATGGCAATTCTAAAGAGGTTGATTTTGTAGAGACCGAATTGAGATGTATGGTTATGAGGAAGTATAGGACGTAGTCTTAGGAGGCGGTTCCTCGTAATGAGGGTTAGCTGTATGGTTATGTATGGCAGAAAGTGCTGGTTATGCGAATGGGAGAATGTGTTATGAGGGGCATATGAGTTAAGATCGGGTGAGAGGTAACCTTTGCCAGGTGGTAACTTACGTGATCAGGATTGACTAGTTGGATGTGATTACGGGTCTATGATGTGTATGAATGTTTGTGTGAGGTTTTGACCTCACAAGAAGTGGTATAGTGTGATAATTATAAAGTTGTTGTCTGAATTTTCTATATGTTGAGTACGGTAACCTGATTGAATGATTAAAAAAAAATGGTAATAGTTTGATTGATCTGGCATGGTTAGTTATAATCGTATATGTATTCCGTGAAATGGTAGGGATGATGGTCATGAGGTGCTTATCCGTTTATTCATATAATATGTTGCATTGTGATTTAGTAAAGTGGATTTGAGTAAGTTTTCTTGTCCGAGAAGTTATTTCTGAGTAAGTGTTTATGGGATTGTGTATGTTGTGATGTCTATCGGTGTGGTTGTGGTGCCTCGGGTGGTGATCTGGGCACGGTACTTAGTGTTGTGATGCGGGTATTTTCGCACTGCGGTGTGGCTATTGGTGACGATGTTGCATTGCCGTCACCGGTTGTGGTGGAGTAGGCGGGATGATTATGATTCGAGTTTCGAAAGTACATACCAGTTATACATAAATTGTTGTTTTGTTTGATGTTGCTTCCTGTGAGTTTCAGTTTGTACAGATAGACAGTTGTTTTGTTTATTGATGTTTCTTGCCAGTTAAGTTTTGGAATGAGGGTAGAGTATGATGAAAGAGAGTGTATTTGTTTCTGTGGTTGTCATGGCATCGGGATATTTTATTGATGGGACACAGTTGTCACAAGTTGTTACACTACATTTGATCTTGTTGTAGATGAAGCATCGGTGCATATTGTCATGGCAAGTGATTCGTAGAACATGTGTGGTAATGATCTGAAAGTTGCAGGTGGTTCATAATCTTTCGTTGAGACAGTGAGTGTAGGGTGTTGGGAATTAGTGTCATGTTAAGTTATGTATGAGTTTTGCGGTAAAGGAAGAAAAGAACTTGAGGACCTAGTGTGAGTGTATGTAATAATTGTGGATCGTGAGTTATGAGTATGGAGATAGGTGCAGGTATAGAGGATTATGTCGTTTTGGCAGTAATACGGAACAATTGAAGTTTTGGTTAAGCTAAATATTTTGAGGTAGAGGTTAGGTGGTGTGACGAGTGAATTGAAGTATGAGAATTGTTTAAGCAAGAGAGCCTTAGATATATGCATGGCGAGTTTTTAGATTATAGGTGGTTATCTTTGACATGCGGTGGTGATGGGGATAATGAGAAGAAATAGCTAGAATTTAGTATTAGTGAGTTACGAGGACGTAACATTTATCTTAAGAGGAGTAGGATGCGATAAAAGAGATTTTGATGGTTGTGCATATGGTAGTATAATTGGAAGTAGAGTGTTGGTGTAGCATAAAGGATGGATATTTGTTTTGATTGATTTTATTAAAGGTCATGACAGTGCTTGTAGTAGTTCGATGTTTAGGAATGGGAGAATATTTCAATAGTGTTGACAGTTGGATGATGATGTTATGAGTGTCAGTCAACTTCGAGGACGAAGTTCCTTTTAAGGGTGGTAGAATTTAACATTCCGTTTGATGTTTATGGGTATCTTGGTTTTGGATTTGCTGGTGGATAATATGTTAGTGAAACGAAGCTAGCAGCGTTTGTGGATGGTAGTTGCTAGTGTATGGAGTTAGTGTCGACAGAGGCTATAATGTGGTGGATACGATATCGTGAGTCATGTTGTGGAGGTAGACGTAGTTGGTGGAGTTGGTGTTTAGAGTTCATGTTTTATAGGTTGGGTTTTCGTTTGAGTTCTTAGATATGTTGTTGTGTCTTGGTCGAGTTTGTGTGTTTGTTTTGAGTATGGGTTGAACTTCGGGGACGAAATTCTTTTTAAGGAGGGAAGACTGTAATACTACGGTTTTATGAGTCTCTGGGTACTCTATCAAGTGGGGCTTACTCTGTCGAGTAAGCATGTTTTGATCTACGAATCAGTGTTCTGCCTGTAGGGTTCTCTATCGAGTAGCCTTGGCACTCGATCGAGTAAGTGACACTCGATCGAGTATGTTAGTTACTCGATCGAGTAAGTCGGTTAACGGGTTAAATTTCAACGGATTTTGTTAATAATGTGAATTAGTATTTATATTACGCCGTCATCTTTCATAAACACTTTTTATAAACCTAATACACACAAAAGAGATTGCAAACTACGTTGTTCTTCCTATTCGCATTATTGGCAAATCCCGGAGCTAGAGAGGTCGGATTTCATCGTTCTTTGTATCATTGTGATCCTTACATCAACGGTAAGTCCTACGTACCATTTTTATAGCATTTAGTCAAGGTTGTTTAAACCCTAATTTTGGGATTGGGGGTTTTCTATGTTTATGTTGATGTGGTAGTGATTGTATGATTATGTGTATAGGAGGAGGGTTCGTAGAGGAAAGGTTTTAAGACAGCTGCTAGATCGTCTGTTGTTTATGTTGCATTCCAGGTAGAGTTTCCCTACTCAGTATTAGTTACATGATTGTGTGGTGATTGTTATTGTTATTGAGTAATTATCGTACTGGAATTGGTTGTTGGTAATTGTTGATGTTGTGACGGTTGTTGTTTATTGTCGTTGACTGTTGTTGTATCTGTCTGTGTTCTTCGGGGTGCGTCCCTGGCTGAGTGGAGTCACTTGCGGGAGTGGCTTCACGCCCTTGATTCGCCTCTCGTGAAACCCGCCACAGGAGGGATGTGCACACTAAGGAACATGGGTTTATCGATCGATGAGATGAGAGGGGCTTAGGTGGGAATGGCTGCGGTCCCCCACTGGCGGTGTGGAGTACCTGTTGCGATGGGTACTCTGGTCGGGCTACACACTTTAGTGTGTAGTGAGTTGTGTGGAGATTGATGATGGAGACTGGGGATTGATGTGTTGATGGAGCTGCTTGGTATTTGCTTCATGTTGGTTTGTATCGTGTAATTAGTACTGACCCCGTTTAAATGTCTTAAAAACTGTGGTGATCCATTCGGGGGTGGTAAGCAGTTATTGAGCAGGTATGATATGACGCGTATGGGATAGCTGGGATGAGTCATCACGTTGCAGTTAGAAGTCTTCCGCTGTGTCAGACGATGTTTTATAGCTTTGATAATTTTAGCAGTAGACCGTCTGAGAATCTTGTATTTCGGTTTAAGAGTTTTGGTTTTGATCATGTAATCACTTTAAACTATATTGTTATTTAAATTATGTTTCTTCATTATCATTTGATTATCATTGTCTCGGGTAACCGAGTTGCTGACGTTCTTATACCTTAAGTGGTCCTGGTAAGGCACTTGGAGTATGGGGTGTCACATATTCAATTTCCAAATCCACTGAAATTCACATTTGTCAAGAGTTTGATCGAACAAACCTTGCGCTAGCCAAGTTGCTGTTTTGGTAGAGAAATTTCCATCTACAGACAACTCCCAAATGAGGGTATCTGGAATATCATTAAGTGGCAGTGGAATGTTAGTAATCCGATTAACAATGTCGTTATTCACTAAACTGGATAATTTACAAACATCCCATTGTTTGTCTGAGGTTATGAAATCTTTAACCATAAGATTAAGATCACGGTTACTATCATCATCAACCATACTGCTTGTAAGTGGGTGTGAAAAAACCCAATTATCAGACCAAAACTTAATGTTGCTACCATTACCTACCTGCCATCTTAGTCCTTTTCTAAAGAGATTTCGAAGACTCATAAGCTTACGCCATTGCCAAGAAGATACTGAGTTTGGCTTATGGCCAAAAAGTGAACAATTTCTCAAGTATTTTTTAGTTATCACTTTAGCCCATATATATTCCTTATCCATAAGAATTTTCCATAAGCGTTTCATTTGGAGAGCTTTGTTAGTTGCTTCAGACGTTTTTATTCGTAGTCCACCCAAAGATTTCGGTAAACAAACTTTTTGCCAACCAATCAAATTAGGGGATCGTTGAGAAGGATTCTTGTTCTAGAGAAAATCTCTATTAATCTTATCCAATATTTTATGAATTAACGAGGGAAGAAGGAAGCTTTGCATTTGAAAAGTTCCTTTTGAGGCTAAATTTGCATTGCTCAGAACTAGTCTACCTGCTTGTGATAAAGAATTCGCTTTACATTTTGATAATTGATTATGAGAAGAATGAATAATACTGTCGAAAGTATTTTTAGTAACTCTACTATCAATGATAGGACATCCTAAGTACTTACCTAGGTAAGTTTCCTCGTTCATACAGAGAATACCTCTAAAGGATTCTCGAAGAGGCCGGTTAATATTTCTAGTGCATTGAAATGTGGATTTGTCAAAATTGATAAATTGTCCTTATATCGTGCAGAATTTATCTAAAATAGACTTAATGGTTATACAATTCTGATTAGAGGCTTTAGCGAAAATGATAGTATCATCCACAAAAGTGAGAAAAGGGATTTTCTCCACCCCGGATTGAATTCTAATACCAATATCACTAGAACTAAGATCACTATTTTTTTGTAGAGATCTTGCTAGAATCTCGGCGCACATAATGAATATATACGGCAAGAGTGGGTCTCCCTGTCTAATGCCTCGAGTGGGTGTAAAAACGTCACCCGGCGTTCCATTGACTAACATCGAGAACGAGACAGTTTTTATACATTCCATAATCCACGAAATCCAAATATCATTGAAACTCATTTGTCTAAAAGTTTCCTCAATAAAGTTCCATTCTAGTCGGTCATATGCTTTCTCCATATCAAGTTTAATAGCAATCTAGCCACCTTTACCTTTTTTACGCTTAAAAGAGTTGAAAATTTCGTGGGCAATAAGGATATTATCTTGAATAAAACGATTAGGTGTAAAAGCACCTTGAAAAGGGTGGATAATCTTATACAAGACACTACGAAGACGAGTGGCCATAATTTTCGAAATAATTTTATAGATTGTTGAGCAAAGACTAATAGGGCGAAAATGGTTTGCTGTTTGAGGATGATCAATTTTTGGAATTAATGCTATGAAAGTATGATTTATTTCTTTTAATAATTTACCCGAATGGAAAAAAGGTAGAACTGCTTTAGTTACAGAATTTCCTACAATATCCCAATATTTTTGAAAGAACTCTATAGGGAAACCATCAGGACCTGGACATTTATTGCGGCTAAATTAAATACAGTTTGTTTAACCTCTTCCATACTAACATTACTTGTAAGAAATTCGTTATGTTCGTCTGTAATTAATCCACTAATCGACTTAAAGTCCTCATTTTTGTCAAAAAGACAAAGTTGATTTTTTGTGAATGTAATTTTAAATTCGTCAAATATTTCTTGTTTAATGAGATCTCGGTCAGTAATACAAGCACCGTTCCTATTTATGAACTGCTTAATTCCATCCCTACTACGTCTAATAGTGGCGTGGTTTTGAAAGTACTTGGTATTATTATCTCCAAACTTAGCTTTATCTATACGAGTTTTTTGTTGCCAATAAATGCGTTTACAGTCAAGTAGAGCATCTTGATACGTGCATTTTATATAGTCTTTTTAGTCTATTCTTGCACGCATCTTTATGCTATTTTAGTAGTTATTTGCTACGAATATGCCCCGAATTGCATACTTTGGAAGTTCTTGTATCAATTGCAGGAATGAGCTTAGAGATGCGGAATCAAGCCTAAAACATGTCCCTACGCATGCATTTAGGAGATGAGTTGAGTCGGAGCTTGGAAAGTACTATTTTGAGATGCGCATTGGAGTAAGGAAGTTAGGCGAACCAAGAGAGTGCTTCAACTTGGCAGTTCCTGCTTGTAAGAGCCATATCTCGAGTTCTACAACAGTTATTGAGGTGATTCCAGTTGGAGGTGAAAGCTTATCCTCTTAGCTTTCCAACGCCACCAGCCACGCCCTATTTGTCCAAGTAACGAAAGAATGGCAGCCGTTTGAAGTTCAGTGCGCGAAGCAGGAATTACGCGCTGAGAAGTGCTCGATCGAGAGCTATTTCTATTCGATCGAGAGCCCATTTGCTCGATCGAGAGCTACTTCTTCTCGATCGAGTGATTAAAGAGAAAGAAGTTTTCGATCGAGAGGAATGCTAAGGAATATCACTCGATCGAGAGCCTTAAGTGCTCGATCGAGCAACAATCCTTGACGGGCTGGGCTTTTAAGCTTTATTTTCCGCAATTAGGTTAATAACTCCTATTTTCTTATAAATAGGAGTTAGGTCGATTATAATTAGGGACTTCTCCTCTCTAATTACTCTTAATACTCTGTCACTTTTACACTGTTACTTTGCTCTTTCTTTTAGGATCACTTAATTCAAGAATTTCTTCCCTTATTCTCTTTTAATGCTTATTTCTTCTTTAATTATTGTCATTGCTTATTTTATTATGAGTAGCTAATTCCCCGTAGTATGTTAGGATTAGGGAAGCCGTGGTAGCAATGTTTTAACTGACTTATATAGATTAGTCTTGCGATAGGAATTGTATTAGGCAATTTAATTGTTATCCGGTCGAATGAATGCATGCAGGAGACCATAAATTTAGTTAACCCGACCTAGATCGAAAGATTGGAAGGAAGGCTTGCTTAATTACAATAGGGTATTGCAGTGAGGGCGAAAGTTAAGCTGTTTACGCTCTAGGGCGGTTTAAGGACCGAAAGGTGACGACCATAGCTCTTCTTATCAATAGTCTAATCGCCTTAGTATTCCCGATAGTATAAGATCTGATAGCTGCCACGGTGGACCGACTCTTAGCATACTTCCTTCTCTTACTGTTAATTCTTTTCCCTCACACCTTAGTCTTAGTTAGTTAAATCAATCAAACTCCCAATTGTGACATTAGACAGATAAATAGACAAGTAGATAGTAAACCGCCTCCCTGTGGAGATCGACCCTACTTACCGCTGACTTCTGTTAGTTGTACTTAGGTATTTATTTTTGGTACGAAATGACAGTATCAAATTTTGGCGTCGTTGCCGGGGAGGCAATCTATTTATTTATTTGTTAAATTTTATCTATTTTTAGCTTCAAGAGATTTATCCCTTGAGGCCGTTTTAATCTTTTTCCTTGAGTGCTGTTTTGATAGGCCTTACAGGTACTACCTAGACAGTTCTAGGTGAAAGACAGTCAAAGGGAAGGCTTGAGTACCTTTGACCCATCACCGATGTCCCATTATATGGCAGTAGGTGATCTCGTCGGGAGATGTGGTCTGCCGAGCACAATGCACCGTAGTTGTGCCGCCACATCCACCCTATCAATGGCCACCGCAACAAGATCCTCCTGAGATACAGGAAGAAGAAATTGCGGAGCTGAAATCTTATTTGGAGACACTTGCATCTCAAGTGCAAGCTCAGCAAGATTTTAATAGACAATTCCACGCTCAATTCCTTGAGCTCGAGTCTGTAGTTGCTCAGATAGCAGCTGAGATGGAGCTAGAAGAGATCGCGGAGTGGACATATTCAGTGGTGACGCTAGTATCACAAATGCAAGAGAGAAGCAAAAATATGGACGCTCGATTCCGTGAGCTCGAGTCTGTAGTTGCTCAATTAGCAGCTGAGATGCAAGAAGAAGAGGTATACCTTCCGAGAGCGGTTTCTCCCCGAGAAAACCGTGTTGCCCAATCCGAGGATGACCTCTATGACTCGGATGACGAGTTCCTTTCATATTTCACTGTCCCACGCGAAGATTTCAACAGATAGAGGAATCACTCGATCGAGTGACTCGATACTAGTCGATCGAGTGATTTTCCAGAGAAACAAACTCGATCGAGAGAAATTGTTGCTCGATCGAGTGGAATTCAGGAGGAAGTTGGTCGATCGAGTGACTATCCTACTCGATCGATCGACTTGGCCATTGGGAGCATTGATGCGTTTGGGGTCGTTTTAGACGATAATTTTGATGATAATAACGGATACGGTGAGTCCCCCTTATTCAAAGCCGAGCTGGATGCGCTTGAGGCCGAGATTTACTGGGACGAATTCTACCGAGGGCTGACGAAAGGACACTGAGTCGGTATTTGCTCCTAGCACGGATGAGGTATTACATTCCTTTGTCGTGATTCCGTCATTGAGAACAACCAACCCTGAGGTAGTAAATGGTAATTTTATTATTGATTGTATACTGCCTCGTCTGATTCATGCTTTTCCTTTTAATGTTTTACCCCCTCCCATGTGGACGAATAAATTAGCAATTATTCACCATCCTTGTCGTCTCAATTTTGTCAATCTGAATAAATACCCTACTTTATTGACAATTGCTCCCGTGCTCCTATATTTCGTGGATAAATTTAGGAGCGCCCATAGGAAATTTGTTAGACTTAAACGGTTTTACATTTTAATTTCCTATTCTGTTATTCCACTTTGGTGCTACTTATGCTTTTTTGTAGCACATGCGCAGCTATTTGACAGGTTGCTGCGCGCTTTGAGCTGTTTTGATTATGATTAATTATAGAGCTCGAAGAAAAAGAAGGTCGAGCTGGGACCTGACTGAAGCTAGCGCTACCCGGGAGGCAACCCGACGATTTTATTTTGCATTTTTATTTTATTTCAGTTGTAATAAATGGTTCTTATACCATAAAACTTTCTCAGTACGCTTGTCTTGTTAGTTTGTGGGCTGTTTTCATTTGCATTTTGCAGGAACACGCTGGAAATTACTCGATCGAGTAGTTTTTCTACTCGATCGAGCACTTTAGCTGATGGATTCACTCGATCGAGTGAAATACCTACTCGATCGACCACCTGCAAGATGAGAAACCACTCGATCGACTTACTTTCTTCTCGATCGAGCAGTTTTGAGCGCCCATGTTACTCGATCAGCCACTATACGACTGCTATCGAGTGCTATTGACTTGGATTAGCTTCCTGAGACGGTTTTCCGGACCTTTAGCAACCTCCCATGTTCATGGTCGGTTTGGGGAGGTCCCCTTATTCGCGCTATCTTGTGAGCATTTCCGCATTTACTCTCTTTCTCTTTCAGTTTGCATTTCCTTTCCATGTTTTGGTACAATGGGGGCATTGTACGGTTTGGTTTGGGGAGGTTATGCATCCATATCCGCGTCTGCATACCGTTTTTATTGCATTTCTGTTATCACGTTTAATTTATGTTTGCATTGTTGTTTATTTTTGTTAAAATCTAAAATCTCATAAAAATCAGAAAATTGTTAAAATTCAAAAAATTTCATGTTTATTTTAGCATATAGGTTGAGTCGGAACGGTAGATTTCAATGATGAAATTGCACTGCAACTGTCTTTTTGCTTAAGCCTTGCAATAAACTGTTATCTTTTAGCTTTGTCTGATTGCATAATCTACGAGTTAATGTTTAATTTAGCTGAACATATAGACTTGACCTGAAATTTTGGCAACCTACTTATAAATTCTAAGGAATTAGAGCCGTATAAACTGGTGTCATTTGTGACCGGTTTCATGTAGGATTGTGAGTAGTATACTCCTTGCATAGCATGTTCATCAATTTGCACGTATATGAAATTCAATTGCTTTTTGCCTTCATATATTCGGGTTAGTGGTTGGTGTCACATGCAGGGAGGTGCTTACATTTTCCCTTTCTTTCATTTTTACCCATTAAACTCCACATTAGCCAAATTTGCCTA
This sequence comes from Silene latifolia, assembly GCF_048544455.1. Lineage (NCBI taxonomy): Eukaryota > Viridiplantae > Streptophyta > Magnoliopsida > Caryophyllales > Caryophyllaceae > Silene > Silene latifolia. The sequence continues at coordinate 129,062,010 of NC_133538.1, forward strand.
TTGACCCTTAGCTACATTCCAAATTTAGCCTGCCTTGTCAAGCTAGTTTAAATTGTTTTGGCGGTATATTGTCTATTATATCAAGTTTGGCTTGCATCTATTGATTCGGAGTTGGTAACTTATGAAGAAAAGGAGGATGATGAAAAAGACGTGAAAAAGAAAAAAAAAAGTTGAAAAAAGGAATTCGAAAATGAAAAAGAAAGAAAAAAAATCGAAAAAGAAGAAAAGAAGAAACCGAAAAAAATAGAAAGAAAGAAAGAAAGAAAAAAAAAAGATGTTGTTCGTTGACGGTTTCTGCTCCTATGTTCTATCTCATATCATTTGAGGAGTATGTTTGGTTCGGTTTGGTGAGTTTTATGCCAAATGAAGGGCATATGCTTAATTCATAATTGAGTTGAAAATGGATGTTGTCATATGGTTCTGTTTAGGTACTAGCTTGATCACCTATACCTCCACATTCCCATAAATGTTTTGCCTTTTCTTACCCATTGCCTCACTTTACCATATTTTTGTAAGCCCTCGGCTGTGACGGACCTTGTTTGGTTGGAATGTATGTACGGTAGCTAGAATTGTCTATCATATTAGTTGCATGCATGTTTATGTGGGTCGTAGTCTAGGTGAGCGACTATACTTCTTTTCTCCCTTACATTCATATGCTTACCCTTTGCTTCATGAGAGAAGAGTGACCCGTGAGAGTCCATCATTAAAGGTCTTGCAAGGTCGACGGTTCAGCTTTATTATAAACATCCTATAACTCGTTTGCATTTGACTGTCTGCTATAAGTGTTAGTTCTTTGCATTAAATTGGCTTAAGTGGGCATTTGTAGCTGGCCCTGAGTTATCTTTTCCGTTCCATCAGTTGCATTTTAGTTTACTCGAGGACGAGTAAAGGTTTGGTTTGGGGAGATTTGATACGTGCATTTTATATAGTCTTTTTAGTCTATTCTTGCACGCATCTTTATGCTATTTTAGTAGTTATTTGCTACGAATATGCCCCGAATTGCATACTTTGGAAGTTCTTGTATCAATTGCAGGAATGAGCTTAGAGATGCGGAATCAAGCCTAAAACATGTCCCTACGCATGCATTTAGGAGATGAGTTGAGTCGGAGCTTGGAAAGTACTATTTTGAGATGCGCATTGGAGTAAGGAAGTTAGGCGAGCCAAGAGAGTGCTTCAACTTGCCAGTTCCTGCTTGTAAGAGCCATATCTCGAGTTCTACAACAGTTATTGAGGTGATTCCAGTTGGAGGTGAAATCTTATCCTCTTAGCTTTCCAACGCCACCAACCACGCCCTATTTGTCCAAGTAACGAAAGAATGGCAGCCGTTTGCAGTTCAGTGCGCGAAGCAGGAATTACGCGCTGAGAAGTGCTCGATCGAGAGCTATTTCTATTCGATCGAGAGCCCATTTGCTCGATCGAGAGCTACTTCTTCTCGATCGAGTGATTAAAGGGAAAGAAGTTTTCGATCGATAGGAATGCTAAGGAATATCACTCGATCGAGAGCCTTAAGTGCTCGATCGAGCAACAATCCTTGACGGGCTGGGCTTTTAAGCTTTATTTTCCGCAATTAGGTTAATAACTCCTATTTTCTTATAAATAGGAGTTAGGTCGACATAATTAGGGGACTTCTCCTCTCTAATTACTCTTAATACTCTGTCACTTTTACACTGTTACTTTGCTCTTTCTTTTCCGGATCACTTAATTCAGTAATTTCTTCCCTTATTCTCTTTTAATGCTTATTTCTTCTTTAATTATTGTCATTGCTTATTTTATTATGAGTAGCTAATTCCCCGTAGTATGTTAGGATTAGGGAAGCCGTGGTAGCAATGTTTTAACTGACTTATATAGATTAGTCTTGCGATAGGAATTGTATTAGGCAATTTAATTGTTATCCGGTCGAATGAATGCATGCAGGAGACCATAAATTTAGTTAACCCCGACCTAGATCGAAAGATTGGAAGGGAAGGCTTGCTTAATTACAATAGGGTATTGCAGTGAGGGCGAAAGTTAAGCTGTTTACGCTCTAGGGCGGTTTAAGGACCGAAAGGTGACGATCATAGCTCTTCTTATCAATAGTCTAATCGCCTTAGTATTCCCGATAGTATAAGATCTGATAGCTGCCACGGTGGACCGACTCTTAGCATACTTCCTTCTCTTACTGTTAATTCTTTTCCCTCACGCCTTAGTCTTAGTTAGTTAAATCAATCAAACTCCCAATTGTGACATTAGACAGATAAATAGACAAGTAGATAGTAAACCGCCTCCCTGTGGAGATCGACCCTACTTACCGCTGACTTCTGTTAGTTGTACTTAGGTATTTATATTTGGTACGAAACGACAGTATCACATCTCGTTTTTTCAGCCATTTCAACTGCGCTACTTCTAAAACCGTAACATGGGATGAACCAAGTTGTTTTTGAATATTCTATAACTTTTTTTCAGCAATTGAAAGTTGTCTAAAAATATTTTCAAAGGTAGATTGATTCAATTTCTTGGCCTTTTGCTTTAGTCATTTGCATTTTTGAGAGAGTCAGAACATATAAGATCCACGAAATTGGTACTGCCAACTACTCTTAACCATCTTAGTGAAGTCATTCCGAAGAGTCCACATGAGTTCAAAACGAAAAGGAGGTGCTTTTTTATGAGCTTTCTCATGAAATTTCACGGAGATAGGACAATGGTCGGAGCTAGTGAAAGCATGGTGCACAAACTGTAAGTTTGGATAACTATTAATCCAATTTGGAGAGGCTAAGGCTCTATCTAGAATTTCAAAAACATTTTCAGAGCCATTTTTCTTTTTTCTCCAAGTAAAAAAATTACCGGAAAAGGGGAGGTCTACACAATTTGTATTGTTTAGGAACTTATTTAGTCTCACACAACGCGCATTGGTAACTTTTTCACCACTTTCTTTTTCACTAGGACTTTTAATCTCGTCGAGATCTCCTAGTAATAAGAAAGGCAACTCAAAGTTTAGGACAAAATTTTCCAACTCACTCCAAAAATCCGCCTTTTCAAACAGTTGAGCTATAGCATAAACGAAGATAAGGCAAAAAACCAAGTTATTCTGTAAGTCACATACTTCACAAGCAATGAATCTAATTAACTTAAAAAGGACATTTATCGAAAAAGTCATGGAAATAGACTCTTTCCGAAATAACCAAATACCACCCGATAACCCAATACTCGGAATAAAATCGCAGGTATTAAAGCCAAAACAGGCAGCCGTATAAGGTTCCGGCTTTGATGTTGATTTCGTATCACAAATAGCTAATATTTTAATACCATTGGACGAGCTAAAGAAATTAAGCTCCTCGGCAAAATTCTTTCTTTTAGTACCCCTAACATTCCAAAAGGTAATATTCATGGAAAATACACTGAGACGATATAATTGGTTCTAATTGAGACGACAAGACCCCAATGAGGCATAAGAAAAACAGACAAGTGAAAGTCTACCCTGCTCAAAACAAGAAGGCAATGTCTAAGCCAACAAGCAAGACATGTTTGAAGGACCAACAACTGGTGAAGACTAACAAGTATCGATAAAGATGGCCAAAAAAAATAGACAAGATTATCAAAAAGATAGATAATACTTAGAGATGGAAATCTATTACCATACAACAAGTTGTTAAACCTTACAGACAAACAACAAAAGATTATCCGGGAAAAAGCTGTAGCAAAAATCATGGAACGATCCAAAAGCTGACTAACAAAGGTCAGATTAAGTAGAAATATACAAGCCACCGAACAATCATCAAAAAAGAAATGATTAAAAGCAGTGGTCGAATTCCCAATAGGCCATCTTGAATCATTAGCTAATCGAGTAAGATAGAAAATGTCAAGAATGACATCAAGGTTTATAAAAGTCAAAATGTAAAAACCTTGAGTATAAACCATGTCTACATGGTTAACCTCAGTAATCAAAAGGATGTTAGCAATAGAGAGACCAAGATAGCAGCAAAGGATGAGTTTCGTATAGGTATAAATATTAGACAAGATTAAGCCTTCAGCTACAAAAAACCATCTTGACAAGATAGTTAAACAAGCATAATACATAACCCGATTAATATCGCAAAGAGTGAGGGAAACATAGCTATAACACAGGTGGTAAGTACGTTCACTTGATTTGCAAAAATGTTCCAGGAAAATGTTCTAGCAAAAGCTATGAAACGATTCGAAACTCGAAAATCAAAGGCTAAATTTGGTACAACAAAATATACCACCAACTGCTTATCAAAAATAAAATGAAACTTTTCACTAATCAAAATTTCCAGGAACCATCTTGAACAATAAACTAATCGAGTAAGATAGAGATATCAAAGATGATACTCAACTCAAACAAGGGCAAAAAATTATACATTTGAGAAACACACATGTATACATAAGCAGCCTCAACAATCACCAAGATGTAGCAATAAAGGGAAAGTCGAGTAATACAGATTGATACATATAGTTCTTGAGCTAGACAAAACCATCTCAGCTGATTGGAAAAATTGATGACTAGAGCATTAGTCTGGACAAATTTGTCATAAGAAAAATACATCTTGAAGTCAAGGCTCAAACAAATGCTATTGCACACCACATATAACTCGGTATCTCGGTATTACAAATTAGTACTAAAAAAATTAGTACTACAAATAGGCTGGACAAAATACTTCTAAGAAAAGCTGAAGGACTTGTGACTGAGAGAGCCTCTTGATCGACACTTTCATCAAAGCAGACACAATACTGGATAGAGCTCTCCTTGGCTAAATAGGAGAGCAACCAAGTGTCCACTAGGAAGGAAAAGGATAGATCAAAACCCAAAACTGAATGAAACATGAAATTAATCACAAACACGGATAAATTAGGAGAAAATTGATTTACCCCAATTGAATTCGATAGCAACGAAAGAGCTGATAGAGGAAGCTCGGCAGCAGCAAACCCAAAGCAACAATTGGTTTTTAGATGAGTAAAAAAAACCCCAAATCCATGGTGAACTACGAAAGACGGGTTCGAACAGACGAAACTGAAGTTCTATACAAAAATCTCCTCGAAAGAGAGAAACTAGTAAGATCTGGAGCGATTAATAGAGATATTAATCAAAGAAAAGTTTTTAGCAGAAGACTTTTGAGAATAATGAACAATTTCATAATTTTTGTATGATAAGGAGAAAAGGACTTGAGAAAGTTGAGGGTAAACAATCAGAAAACTTGATTCCAGTATTCTAGAGTTTGATTTTTTTCTTTTTTGACTTTTCATGGTTTGAGAGAAAATTATATCTTTCCACTTTCTCTCTCATTTTGCGACTTTCCATAGTGACTTCTAGGGCTGGTCATTAGTGCGAGTCGGCTTTGCTAACTCGGACCCGGCCCGCCTATGACTCGTGTCTGAACCCGGCCCGCCTGACCCGGCCATGGACCCGGACCCGGCCCATGTATACCCCTAACCGGTTCCGGGTCAGATTCTTGAGACCCGGCCCGTCAAACAACCCGCCAATGACCCGCCCCCTGACCCCAACTCGACCCGCGACCCGCCATTAGAAACTAGCCGTTGAAGTGTGAATAATAGAGTTGTTGTAATAGCTATAATGTTTGAAAAAAGTGACGTTAGGTGGGGAGGTGTTATAACGGGTAGTTTTAGATTTTTTTATTTTTTTTATTCTTCTCTCCTTTATTACATTTTTTTACCAACCACTTTCTTATAGATTTTACTTGATTCATTCCGGATCCTTAATTCTATTTCGGTTTTTAAAAATCGTATTAAACTTTTCTCTCGATTTAAATTTTAAGTTTTTCTAAAAAAAATCCGGAATTCGATTTTAAAACCCCTAAGTTTACCTTGACTTTCCATTAAATTTTTGTTCTTCCTTTTTGTTTTTCATTTTCCCTTTTTTTATTCGCATTTTGAGGCGTGCGTTCACCCATGGACGGTTCGAAAGGATGATTCATGTCCGCCGACCCCAAATCATTTTGGGATTAAGGTTCTGATGTTGTTGTTGTTGTTGTTGTTGTTGTTGTTGTTGTTGTTGTTGTTGTTGTTGTTGTTGTTGTTGTTGTTGTTGTTGTTGTTTTATTCACATAATTATACTATAAATACCCCTTAAAACCATACAATTATTCACACAACTTATCTACTCTCTTCTAATCTCTTCTATCTACAATTCTCTTCAATTTCTAATTTTATAAAATTGTTAGTCTCACAATATAATTAGTAATTTATTTTTTATATAAAAAAAGTTATCAAAAAAATATAATTGTTAGTTTCTTATTATAAGTGTTAGTTTATTTATTATAAACAAAAGGTAATAAAAAAATCATGGAAAGTTATACTCAAGAAGAAATGGAGGCGATGTACCGTCAATCTCAAGGCGAGAATTCTCAAGTTGAAGCTTATGTTGGTAATATTTTTTTTGTATTATATTATATTTCTTAAGTTGATAATTTTATTTCTCAATTTAGTTGAATTATTTTTTATACAATTGTGTATTATTAATTTAATTTAGTAATATTTCTTATAAACTAAGTTATTTTATCTTAGTAATATTTTATTTTAGCTAACTTGTTTTGTTTTACTATTTTGTTTAGTTTTGGAAGATTCAATTAATGAAGGAGAGACGTTCACGGCTACTAAAAAGGAAAAGGAAAAAAAATGTACAACCTTCCTTTGTTTGGACGTACTTCGAAAAAGTTGCGGTTCCAAATACGACCGATAAATTCATTTGCATTTGCAAAATATGTCGACAAGATAAAAAAGATGTAAAATATTTAATTACTACCGGTGACGGCTATGGAAGCATGAATCGTCATCTAAGCAAACAACATTGTATCACGAAAGAGAATCATTTGAGCGATAATCCCCAACAACAAACTCAAACTCTTTTTTCCGGGTTTATGAGTTCACAACCCGGCGGAGGTAAGCCTTTTATTTACTCTCATAGTAATATGGTTGAAGAAATGACTAGATTTGTTATTTCCGATGAACAACCTTTTACTTTTTGTGATAACCCGAAATATACACGTTTGAATAAAAAAGCATTTCAACCCGCTTATAAACTTATTAATAGACAAACCTTGCAAAGACATTGTTTTAAACAATACTATGAAGAAAAAGACGCTTTAATTGAATATTTTGATAAATATGATGGTCGAGTCGCTCTAACTAGCGATTGTTGGACTTCTAGAGTAAACGATCCTTTCATATGCATTACCGTTCATTGGATAGATAATAGTTTTATTTTGCAAAAAGTATAATTGCTTTTGATCTTATGGATGAGGCGCATTCGGGTTATAACATTTTTTGCGTATTAAAGAAACTTGTGAAGAGTTTAAAATAGTTGATAAAATTTTTCCTATCTCGTTTGATAATGCTTCCGCTGATACAAAATGCATTGAATATGTTATTAGTAAAATGGTAAAACTTCTACTAGTTGATGGTGAACTTGTGCATGTAAGATGTTGTGCTCATATTATTAATTTATCCGCTCAAGAAGGAATTAGTTTTCTTGAACCTTTAATTGTGCCCATTGGAAAATGTGTCCATTGGGTTCGAAAAACTCAAGCCGTAAGATGCCAATACAAAGAGTTGTGTGGAAAAAATGGACTAGATCCAGTTGATTGGTCTAAAGATTGTCCGATACGGTGGAATGCCACCTATGATTTGCTAGAAAAGGCTATTAAATACAAAAAGGTAATTACTGAATTGTATAACACACATCCCAAAACACAAGAAAATGAAGAAATTGACGAGTCTATGTGGGTAATTGCTATACATGTTTGTGATCTTTTAAGTGCATTTAAGAGTGCTACACTTATTTTCTCTTATGTTTATGAGCCTAATGTACATTGGGTTATTTATACATGTTTAGAAATTGTGATTGCTTTTAATGATGCTGAAAAATTCGAGGTCGGGTTAAAAGATGTTGTAGTCGATATGAAGAAAAAGTGGATGGATTATTTTACCGAATTTCCTAAAATATATGGTATTGCATGTATACTTAATCCGTGTGTTAAAGTTCCTGGTTTAAAGAACATGCTAGAATATTATTATGAGTTGTTAAAAATCCCTTATGATGTTGACGCTTATATTAGTAGTTGTCTTAGTATTTTGCGTAAACTATATGCTATTTATGCTGGACCTACCCCGCCAACAACAACCATCGAAGGTAATGTACAAAAGAGTAGTCGTATGGACTCTAAATTACGATCTATTATATAGAGAAAAGGGGGTTCTTCCTCCTCCACCCCTTCCGCCACCAAAAATCTTGATGACTATTTGGCTTTTGGACCGACCGAAGAAGAAGTTAACGTCCTTGAGTATTGGAGTGTACATGCGGCGCAATATCCATTATTGTCAAGATTTGCTAGGGATTGTCTTGTTGTTCCGGCATCCACAATCGCGTCCGAGTCTGCTTTTAGTGCAAGTGGAAGAGTGGTCACCGAACAAAGATCAAGCTTATGGCCGGAGACAATAAAAATATGCGTGATCAAGAAAGATTGGGATTTGGCAAGGGACCGATTACAAGGCCTTAAATATCAAGCGAGTCTTAATGAAGGAGAGCCATTGCTTTTAATCGACCGTGAAGACGTCATTCCATCTCAACAATCTCGAGTACAAGGGTAGAAAATTCTTACCACCATCCTAACCTAGTAATTACGGTAAGTCAGGTAAGTAATGAACTACGTGGGCTTTGATTCTTTCGAGATACGTATAATATCAAATTAATTTAATTTGGTATTATTTGAAAGAGTTATGATAATTTCGAGCAAGCCCTTTTTTTTTAAAATCAAATCTTAATTATTGTAATTTAAAAAATTAATATCACTCAACTTTTTCATTTTCAATGCCACATCGAATAATCAATTTGATTTTTTTTTTTTGTTTACCTTTTCTATCACTAAAAAGGACAATATGCTTATTTAAAATAAAAAAGAAAACTAAAAAGAAATTGAAGCAGTGGTTGACTGCATTCAACGTACGGCTCTTAAATTCAATTCAACTTTTTTTTGTCCTTCTTATCACTTAGACACTTATTTACTAAATCTATCTACCTTCCTCTTATAAATATCCCCATAATCCATTTAACATATTCAAATTTTAAAAAACTCATAACTCCAAAAAAAAAAATATGGCCAACCGTCCGGAAATATTCGTATGGAGGTACTTCCACAAAATCTCTTTTCCAAATACGAATAATGAATTCAAGTGTATTTGCAAGGTTTGTGAAGCTATTAATATTACTAGAGACTACAAATGGAGGTCCGATCTAGGCCACGGCGTCATGTATTGTCATTTAAAGAAGGCTCATGGCATTACTCGTGATATTTAAATCGGGTCATTTCAATTTTCACTATCTATTTTCGTAGTAATTATGTACGTCAAATAATTATGTAATTTAATTACGGAGTTATCGAATATACGTCGTTTTTATTACAGAATATGGAGTAATATTAAGTTTTTTTATTACGTATGCAATTCCTTATTTTCTACTTTCTCCGTCCTTTTTTATTAGACGTCTTAACAAATTGATTAATTTTCAGCCAAACCCATCAATTACCCATGTCCCACGGCAGTCCCACACATTTAATTTTCCAAATATCTTTAATGAGCATTGATAGTGATTGATACAATTTCCCAGGAGTTTACTATTTTTTAATATCTAGACCCGGCCCGCCGACCCGTGCATGACCCGCCAATCAACCCGCCCGGGCCGGTTCCGGGTTGGCCTTCACATGACCCGGCCCGGCCCATGACAATCCACCTATGTTCCGGGCTGTGTCCGGGTCCCCTTAGACACAACCCGGCCCGGATCCGGTAGACCCGCGCCAATGACCAGCACTAGTGACTTTCCTTTGTTGAACCAAACCCCCCCTAAGGGTTTTAGAAAAGGATTTGCTCTTTCCATCTGAAAAACCCTCTACCAACCCTAATTTCCAAGAATAAGGAAACGGGTAGGAGTTTTAGAGAGAGAAAATACTCTCTAAAATGAGAAAACCCAAAAAAAGAAAATTAAAAAAAAAAAAAAAAAACCAAATCTGAAAAAAAGATCACAATCAAGAAAAATTTCTCATGTCTCTCTTCATGTGTCTTCAGCTCTTTCCCCGCTTTTGATTGTACCCTTTCAGTTTAGTAAAATTTATGCAAATGTTCCGTCTTTAGTCGTTAGCTTTCATTTGCATATCAACATCATCACATTTTCCAGATCTTATTTTTCCCTCTTCTTTGAGAAATTTGTTATTGGGATTTTGAATCTCCCTTGTTCAAGTCCTTTTAATGGTTACCCAGCTTGTATTCGGTGCTCTTGGGCTTGTATTCTGCTTCCGATGAACGATGGCGGTGTTATCAATCGACCGTTTGGGCTGCTCGTTTCCGTTTTGCCGCGAGATCCATTCTCGTGTTCATCTGGTCTGGCGTTTAGCTCTTAGTTAAGACACTTGTTTCTGCTCGAGATCAAATCTCGTTTCCATCTGTTTCGAGGTCACCATAGGTACGCTTCGATGGTGACGAGACCTGCTTATTGTTTTTCAAGGCTTTTATAGTCCTTGTTCCTTGTTCCTTGTTTTTTTTTTGTTAATTGATGTAGAGGAGAGTTTCGTCTCCTGTAAGACACGTTTGTTCTTGTTTTTACCTTCAAGATCTTCATTTAGCTATCCACCCTCTGTTGTAAGTTGTCTTTATCTTATTAGATTTTCTTTTTTAGGGTTTTTCATTTCTTTGGAATACCTCTTTTCGCCAAATTCTTCAGTTTTTGTGTTTGTGGGCATTGATTTGCTCTCCAACTTAGAATCGGAGAGCTTTTATCAGCATTTTGTCTGCATCACAGAAACTTTGGCTTTAGGCTCCCCTCAAGTCAAAAGTTATCCTGTCAGTATATATTCTAGTATGATTGTTTATCTCTGCCTTGCCGCAAGGATGTCATCCTGTTATGATACTAAGAAATTTATATTGTCTAAATTTTTTGGCACAATTTCTTTATGTAACTACCCCCGTCTCTGTCGATTCGAAAAAGTTTCAAGAGGGTCTTCTGAGATTTTGATCAGTGCTCAAACACTTTTTCGTTTTGACGATTTTACAGCGACTTGTTTTGTTGTACCGATTTGGAGTTCTGTTACTAAGCTTTTGGATCGTTTCATGGCCTTTGGAGTAACTTTTATTTGGAACATCCTTTGGAGTAACATTTATTTGGAACATCTTTTGATGTTGGCTAATAAAGCTTTGTCTCAATGTGACATTTATCTCTTTGATAAACATCTGTATTTTTGTTGGCCATCTTTAGCAATTCATGACAATCAAATTTATTTTGCTTGTTGGTTTAGCTTCGTTGATCCTAAGCTTTACTGGGGCCTTGTCATCTCTTTTAGAAACGTTTATACTTTCAGATCTTGTTTTACTATTCTTACAATCCATCGCACATGTAGTTGCGTATGGTTGCGTTTAGCTTTCTGCAATGTTATTAAGCCACCTATGCGTCATTTCACCTCAAAGTTTTTTCCATGAATATTGCCTTTTGGAATGTTAGGGGTACCAAAAGAAAGAATTTTGCCGAAGAACTTAATTTCTTTTGCTCGTCAAATGGAATTAAAATCCTAGCAATATGTGACACTAATTCAAGTTCTAAGCCCGAACCTTTTGCTATAGCTAACTTTGGGTTTAATAATTCCGATTTTATTCCTAGCGCTGGATTATCCGGTGGTATTTGGTTATTTTGGAAAGAGTCTATTTTCATGACTTTTTCTTTAAATGTCACTTTTAAGTCGAAAAGATTCATTACTTGTGAAGTGTGCGACTTAACGAAGAATTTTGTTTTTTGCCTTATTTTTGTTTATGCTCCGGCTTAACCGTCTGAAAAGTCGGAATTTCGGAATGAATTGTAGAATTTTGTCCTTAATCTTGATTTACTCTTTTTATTACTAGGAGATCATAGCGAGATTAAGAGTCCTAGTGAAAAAGAAGGGGTGCAACGGTAAGGAATGCGCGTTGTATGAGATTAACTAAATTTTTAAGTAATACAAATTGTATAGATCTCCCTTTTTCCGGTAATTTTTTTACTTGGAGAAAAAAGAAAAGTGGTTCTGAGAATATTTTTGAAATACTTGATAGAGCCTTAGCGTCCCCTAATTGGATTAGTAGATATCCAAACTTGCAGTTTGTGCATCATGCTTTCACTAGTTCCGACCATTGTCCTATCTCAATGAAGTTCCATGACCAAGTTCATAAAAAAGCCCCTCCTTTTCGATTCGAACTCATGTGGACCCTCCGAAATAATTTCGGTAAAATTGTCAAAAGTTGTTGCCAATATCAGTTTCAGGGATCTTATATGTTCTATCTCTCCCAAAATTACAAATTGCTAAAACAAAAGGCTAAGAAATGGAACCAGTCTACTTTTGGAAATATTTTTAGACAACTTTCAATTGCTGAAACAAAATTAGAAAATATTCAAAATCAACTAGGCACATCTCATATTAACAATTTAGAAGTCGCGCAAGTGAGATGGTTGAAAAAGCGTGATGCACTCCTTGACTATAAACGTGTTTACTGGCAACAAAAAGCTCGTATAAACAAAGCTAATTTTGGAGATAATAATACAAAGTTTTTTCAAACTCATGCCACGATTAGACGTAGTAGAAATGGTATTAAACAGTTTATAAATAAGAATGGTGCTTGTATTACTGATCAAAACCTTATTAAGCAAGAAATATCTGAGGAGTTTAAACTTAGGTTTGCGAAAAATCAACTTTGTAATTTTGAAAAGAATGAGGATTTTAAGTCTATTTGTGGTTTAATTACAGACAAAGATAACAGATTTCTTACAGGTAATATTAGTAGGGAAGAGGTTAAACAAACTGTGTTTAGTTTAGCCGCTGATAAATGTCCAGGTCCCGATGGATTTTATGTAGAGTTTTTTCAAAAATACTGGGATATTGTAGGAAATTCTGTCACTAATGCAGTTTTAGCATTTTTCCATTATGAGAAATTACTAAAAGAAATAAACCATACTTTCATAGCATTGATTCCTAAAATTGAAAATCCTCAAACAGCAAACCATTTTCGCCCGATTAGTCTTTGTTCAACAATTTATAAAATTATTGCAAAAATCTTGGCTAATCGTCTTCGAAATGTCTTGCATAAGATTATACACCCGTTTCAAGGTGCTTTTACACCTAATCGATTCATTCAAGATAATATTCTTTTAGCACACGAGATTTTCATCTCGTTTAAACGTAAAAAGGGAAAAGGAGGTTGGATTGCAATCAAACTTGATATGGAGAAAGCATACGACAGACGAGAATGGAATTTTATCGAGGAAACTTTTAAACAAATGGGTTTTAATGCTAAGTGGATTTCATGGATTATGGCATGTATAAACACTGTTTCTTACTCAGTGTTAGTAAATGGAACGCCGGGAGACGTTTTTAGACCCACTCGAGGTATTCGACAAGGAGACCCACTTTCGCCATACATATTTATTATGTGCGCCGAGATTTTAGCAAGATCTCTACAAAATAATAGTGATGTTAACACTAGTGATATTGGTGTTAGAATTGGATCCAGGGTGGAGAAAATTCCGTTTCTCACTTTTGTGGATGACACTATCATTTTCGCTAAAGCCTCTAACCAGAGTTGTAGAACTATTAAGTCTATTTTAGATAAATTTTGCACGATTTCCGGACAATTTGTTAATTTTGACAAATCCACTTTTCAATGCACTAGAAATATTGAGCGCTCTCTTCGTGAATCATTTAGAGGCATTCTCCATATGAACGAAGAAGCTCATTTGGGTAAGTTTTTAGGATGTCCTATAATTGATAGCAGAGTGAATAAAAATACTTTCGAGAACATTATTCAATCTTCTTGCACTCAATTATCAAAATGGAAAGCGAATTCTCTATCTCAAGCAGGTAGACTAGTTCTTGTCAATGCTAATTTAGCCGCGAAGGGAACCTTTCAGATGGAAAGCTTCCTCCTCCCTTCATCGATCCATAATAGATTAGATAAAATTAATAGAGACTTTATTTGGAATAAGAATCCTTCTCAGCGTTCTCCTAATTTGGTTGGTTGGCATAAAGTTTGTTTACCAAAGTCGATTGGTGGTTTTGGAATTAAATCTTCTGAAGCAGCTAATAAAGCTCTTCAAATGAAACTTTTATGGAAAATTCTTATAGATAAGGAAAGTATTTGGGTCAAAGTGGTATCTAAAAATTACTTGAGAAATTGTTCATTCTTTGATCATAAGCCTAATTCAGCCTCTTCTTGGCAATGGCGTAAACTAATGAGTCTTCGGACTCGATTTAGAAAAGGACTGAGATGGCAGGTAGGTAATGGTAGCAACATTAAGTTTTGGTCTGATAATTGGGTTTTTTCACACCCACTTACAAGCAGTATGGTTGATGATGATAGTAACCGCGATCTTAATCTTTTGGTTAAAGATTTCATAACCTCGGACAAGCAATGGGATATTTGTAAATTATCCAGTTTAGTGAATAACGATATTGTTAATCAGATTACTAACATTCCAGTGCCACATAATGATATTTCAGATACCCTTATTTAGGGGTTTTCCGTAGATGGAAATTTTTCTACCAAAACAGCAACTTGGTTAGCGCAAGGTTTGTTCGATCAATCTCTTGTCAAATGTGAATTTCAATGGATTTGTAAATTGAATATTCCTCCTAAATTGAAATTTTTTCTTTGGAAAGTCTGTGTTGACGGCCTTCCAACGAAAAGTAGACTTCTCAAGAGTCATATTGATGTCCCACCTCATTGTGTTCTGTTCAACAATCCTATTGAAAACAAAGATCATTTGTTTTACGAATGTCCCTTGATTGGGTCTGTTATCCAAGCCCTGAACATTATTAGTTTCAACGAGTTTTTGTCAAATTATGATACTATTACAAGTCAAAGTTTTCTAACGAAACTTAATTATTTCAAGGATTTATTTCCAAAAGATGACTTTATAAAGATTATTTTTATTTGGTGGAATGCATGGTTTCATAGAAATGATATTATCTTTAATAATGTTAATTTAAGTATCAGCAAACTTATTACTTTACGTAATAATAGCACTAAGACATGGAATGTGACTAGATTTAAGGATCTCAACAATCCCGAGGTAGAAGAGTCATCTAGAAACAATTTTAGTAAGGAAGAGATTTGGTGGGAAAAACCTATAAACGGTTTCCTAAAGCTAAATTTTGACGGATCAAGAATAGAAGGTAATAAAGCTGCTTTAGGATATTCTATAAGAGATCACAATGGTAAAGTCGTTTTGTTGGGAGCAAAAAAGTGCGGATCCAATAGTATCCTTATTGCGGAAGCACTTGCTTTAAAAGAAGGTATTTTAGCAGCTAAATACTTAGGAATCTCAAAGTTAGTTGTGGAGGGTGATAACTTATGTGTTATTAACTCGATTCGAGGTACTTGGCAAATTCCGTGGGAAATTTCTAGTATTATCAAGAATGTGAAATTTGACCTTCATTTTTTCGATGAAGTGATAATTAAACATTGCTTTCGTGAAGCCAACAAGGTTGCTGACTTCATGGCTTCAGTTGGACATTCATGTCCAACTCTTTCGAGGTGGTTTGATAGCCGGTGGCTTCAACTTACCTCCCTCATTCGAAAGGATGAGATAGGTTGGTCCTATCCTAGAGGATCAACCTAATTTTCTTACCTAATCAAAAAAAACCCTAATTTCCACATCCCTCAATCCTTAATCAAACATCAACGACACTCCATTTACCAACTCAAACTCCATATTCTTCATAAAGCAAAATCTGGAAGATGGTTTGTTGAGTGATGAAGATGGTCATATTTCTGCTGGCCATAAGTCAATTGAAGGATACTCCAGACCTTCGCCAATCTATTCTCAGTCACCATTTTCCCCCTTTCACTCGATTTTAGGTTTTGACAGCGACAATGAAAAATCTTGAATCATCGGCCTTGTCTCTGCCACTTGGGGTGATTATCTTGATCGTATAGTGCGTTTGTTGATCTTAGTTGATTGATTGGTCATTATAGATTTCTCCAGTTTTAAGTGATTGTTTCAATGATAGGCTTTTAAAGTTCTGGATAATTTCGTTGCATTTATACCTCATTTGTGAATTTTTTTCCCGTTGGTTTTGCAGGTGTTTGATTTTTTCGGTTCAGTGATTGTTTCATCTTAGTGTGTGTTTGGTCGTGTTGTTCTCTTTTTTCGAACATTCCTTTGTTATTGTTTGATAGCTTAAATTTGATTTATTTAAGAGTCCATTGTTTAAGTGGTAAGCTTCATCTAATATGTGGTGATTCAATTTGGAGTGTGTCTTTAAGGGTGTGTTTGGATAGCAAAAGTGGAGGGAAAAGAAAGGGAGGGGGAAGGAGGGAAGGGAAAGGGAGAGAAGGGAAGGGGAGGGGAAAAGGAGTGTGGGTGTTTGGATACAATTTCCCTCCAAATCTTGTCTATTGTGGAGAGATTTTGATTAGGCTTGGAAGAGAGAAATTGAATCCCTCCAAATCTCTCCCCCTTCATTTCTCTCCACCCTCATTTGCTATCCAAATAAAGGATTTTAAATCCCCTACTCTCCCTCCCTTTCTTTTCTCTCCAAATCCCTTAATCCAAACACACCCTAATTGTTGATTAACTTGTAGTAAAATTGGTGTGGCCTCGCGAGAGCATGAAGGGCCAGTATTCTTTTAACAAGGGAGAAATAGGGCGTATTTGATTCTATGTTCGTAGTCGAGATATATATCGAGATACACAGCTCTGAATTGAGATATATGTCGAGATATATATCTCCAAAGTGTATCATTTCTGATTTCCTTACAAATAAAAGAGAAAGGGCTTTTAGGCATCTTACTGACTTATGGCTGTATTTAAGAGTGGAGATTTCTGATAACTTTTGCAGATGTCCTTGAACCGTGGCCATTTACTCTTGATGAGTTTGTTCAAGCTTGTCATTATTATGTGAGCTCATGGCCTCCCATGCATACATATTTATTATGGATCATTGAAAGTAAATTATAGATGGTTATGCATTTTTTCTGTGTTGTGTTATTCTTTCAGGATCCTCGATTATTGAAAGAAATAAACGTAGCTCTTCTGAGAACGGTTGTAAACGATATTGAGGATGTAGCTAGAACACCTTCCACTGGTTGAGCATTAGCCAAAATAGTGTGGCTAATCCAAGTGGAGGACATCCTCATATAGTTGAAGGGATAACGTCTATTATGTATTGATTGTTTTCATTCATAATCTTATTGAAGTCTGAGTTTGAAGGCCTTTTTTCAATTATTGATCAGGCGTACACATGGGGAATTGATATCCGCAGCTGGCAGTGCAACTTAAGCCCACTGACATGGCCTGAAATTCTGTGTCAGTTTGCACTGTCTGCTAGTTTTGCTAGTTTTGGGCCAAAACTGAAGAAAATGAACATTGATCAACCATATTATCGCGAGGAAGATGAAGTATGCAACATTGTTGATGTATCCTGGGTTATCCCTAATTCTGATCTTGGGTTTCTGTTACTTTCTAAGAGAAAAGAAAGATTTAGTTATGCTTCAGTTCTGTGTCTACCAAGTTGGTAGTAATGGTAAGCCTAGGGCTGCTTATTATGTACTCACTCCATCACATGTATTGTCTCCATTCAACTAGGATAGTCAACTGTTACCATTAATTTCTCTAAATATATGTTAATATATAATGTTAAATTATCAATTTTAAGAATCGAACGCAAGCGAATTGTAAATATTTTGGAGTTTACCGTAGCTGCATTTTTCCGCTTTTAAAGGGGATCTTGATAGTGTTTAGTGAGATTAGGATATGATGACTGATACAGCGACCGAAACCAAAACTCAGATTACTATGAATTTATAACATTTGATTTCTGAAACTACTCTATTCATATTATCATCTTCGGTTAGTCTCTTCGTTACCCATTAATAGTTCATTGTTTTACTTGAGTTAGTCTCTTCGTTTTACAATCTTTGCCCATGTTGGAATTTCAGTATATAGTTCGTTGTTTTACTTGAGTTAGTCTTGTCCGTTTTACAATCTTTGTTGTTCAATTTATTGAGGCTTAGTGATCTTTGCTAGGTTTATGCTAATCTTTGGAAGAGGGAGATGCAATAAGCGGATGGTTCACATTATTCTGGTAATAACCCTTTTTCAATTTACTATTTTCTTAATTCGACAGTCTCAAAGGCCAGCCTATTAACCATATAATTTAATGTGGAATACACAAGTATTGGGCCTTATGAAACCGCTTATACAAGACCCAGTTCTTCGACTAACTATAACAGACAATTAAGGGGAAAACGAAAGTGCTAAGAGGTAAGATGTGATGGTATTACCCACAGTAGTAAGGTCATGGATGTGGTGTGCAGGGGGATCACCAGAAGAGTGTTTCTCTTTCCTACCAGCGATAGCTTTTAATTCAGCTGCCAAAAGGGCATCATAATAACTCGGATCTTTCTTTGAAATCCGGTTTTTTTAATGCTTCAGCCAACCCACGCACAACCAACATTTCAGCAACATTATACCCAGCTGGCTGTCCACCAGCGGTAGATGAAACAGTTGAAGAATCGACTCCTTTGCCTTTTGACTGAGGAGCCAGGAACACGGATCCAAGCTCTATCACCTTGGAATCGGCAGAGAGAGCAACGGTACTATTATCCCCAACAGGAACTTTTCTCGAGCATTCTATGCAAACATTAACCTGAATTCACGGCAAAACATAATTACTAGATTTTCTTGTGTATGATATTACTACCGTACTACATACCCTACAAAATGAAAGCACAAGAACTACCTGGCGACCAATGAGCTTTTGGGGAAGAAATTCCTTTACTTCACGAGCATAGTTTTCATGCCCATCACATGTTCGTGGGTTGTTCTGTTAGAATAAATAATAATATTCGTATGGCCTATGTGTTTCGGGTTTTAATAAAAGTTAAGTTCACATTAATATTGCGAGACTTTAATATAAAAGACGGTATCGTGATGGATCGGTCCCGATTAATGTAATTAAAGTTCGGGAATTATTATTCCCTCCTACCTTACCCTAATATACGTCGTATTTCACGAAAAGGTACGATTGGATTTGTTTTTGCGAAAACGTACGTAGCCCATTATATAAATAAATGGATCTACGTGATAGAAAAAATACACAGAACGATTCATCGACAAAATACACAAACATACCTACATTGAAAGTGAAAGGCAGTTTCTTCTCCATCATCAAGAAACAGTAAAGAAAAGGGTTAAGGAGGAGAATCAATCGTCTTATACTTCTTATTATTGAATTGATTGCGTCTGTAAGACATGGACCAAGGTTAGTCCTTTATTCCGTCTTTATAATTGAATTTGGGTTGAATTAATTCAAATCTATATTGTATCTTGGGACTGATTTCATTATCCAAATCATAAAGTATATCTTACATTTGGTATCAGAACAATTATAGATTTGATTAATTTACCATAAAAGTGTAAAAGTTGTATTTGTGCGTTGAGTATGTTGGAGAATAATGGCAGTGAGACTTTTGGCACATGTTCACATATATTGCTTTCCCTCATATGTTGATTATTGTCATAATTTCCCAATATGGTAATTTGTGTACTGGGTATCACGTCAATTGAATATGTAAGTGTGTATGACGTACATCACATTCATATAATTTGTGGTAGTGGGCCTCACTTTTAGATATGACAAATGAATACTCACAATTCTTTCAATGAAACATGTGCTTCCGCTGTTCACAGTCTTATTTTATGGTGAATTGATGAATTCAACCTGACATTATTTTATGGAAATGGAATTCAACCACTAATACGAACGTACCTTTGTACTTTTGTATGTTCTTCTTTTTGCATTTAAATTTTGTTTTATGGGCTATTAAAGGAAAACAGTCCCCTGATTTGTCCCTATACAAATAATAAACATTGTTGCCAAACGGTTTCTATTGTATGTATAATAAACATTGTTCTCAACTAATGTGATTATTAACATTCATACGTCAATGAGAATAATGTGGTTGTGTCTCTATACAATAGTTCATGAATATTTTTTTGGTGTTTCACTGCGTTAATACCATAAATTGTTGTACTCTAAAGTGTGAAGCGCATAATGATATGAAGCCGGTAAGTGAAACACATTAAAGTAATGGGTAAATTCATGTTATGAATTATTAACATATTATGATGATATATTTACCATTAAGTTTAAATGTCTATTTTGTATATTACATGTTAGTCACCAAAGTGGCCTTGTTATATTGCATTTAGACATTTGAAATTAAAGTTTTTAATTGATCATGATTAAAAGAGATGGTTAAATGACATTATAGTTTGATTGATCAATTTTTTTTTTTTTGTCATCTATATTTTGGGAGATCACCCAAAGGTGGGTCATTAAATATAGTTGATAATATGAAAGGATTAATTATTCATAAAGTGGGTCTAATAGTATGTATATCCAAAGATAGCATTCTTATTTGATTCATGTGTGTTATAATTAATTGTTAAAGTATATATTAACATCAATGATGGTTACTTGTATTTAAGTGTTGCCCAAAGGTCATTTAAATACATGTATAAAAGTTTATATAATATTATTTGAATCTGTATGATAGTTTTTCAAAGCACTAATGGGTAACATGTATAAATGTTTGCAGCATCTCCAAATTTGTTTGTATCTGCTGACTCTTTTGTAAAGTTCAATGGGCTTAATTATGATGAGTGGGCCTTAAAGATCCAAAGATATAATCGGGTATAATGGCTTTGGACATTGCCATCCCTGACGGATGAGGTACCAACAAAAATTACACCTGAAAGCTCCGAAGCCGAAAAGTGTCATTATCAGGCTTGGGAGAAATCTAACAGGTTGGGTTTACACGTCATGAGGATGACAATGGCTGATAACATTAAGTCCTCCATGCCTAAAGCAGAGAAAGCAAGGGAATTCATGCTTAAAGTAAAGGAGTGTTCACAATCGGATTTAGCTGATAAGTCAATTGTTGGTAGTTTAATGAGTGAGCTAACTAATAAAAGGTTTGACTGGTCTCAACCGATTCATGATCATGTAACACACATGTCTAACCTGGCAGCAAAGTTGAAGACTTTAGGGATGGACGTAAGTGATACTTTCTTGGTACAATTCATCATTAACTCTCTGCCTTATGAGTTTGGCCAGTTTCAGGTGAACTATAACACCATAAAAGATAAATGGAACTATCAAGAGTTAAAAGTCATGCTTATACAGGAGGAGGGGAGATTAAAGAAGATGAAAGATCAAGCTGTTCATTTCGTAAATCATGATGGTGCCAGCAGCAGCAAGGCTAAACCGAGTAAGAAGGGTAAGAATGGTAAGAAGGGAAAGTCTTTCTTTAAGGGACCTGAAAGTGCGATCCAGAAAGAGAAGAAGTGTCACTTTTGCAAGAAAACGGGACACTTCAAGAAGGATTGTCCTAAAAGGAAGGCATGGTTCGAAAAGAAAGGTAAACATTATAGTTTTGTTTGCTTTGAATCAAATCTTATAGAAGTACCTATTGAATACTTGGTGGTTAGATTCTAGTGCAACTACTCATATTTCTCACATTAAACAGGGATATCGTATGATCATCCAGCCCAATAAGAGGAGCTGAACAGTTTGTATCCATGGGAAACAGGATGAAAGCACGCATTGAGGGCATTGGGACTTACAGATTAATCTTAGACACTAGTTGTCATATAGATCTTACAGATTGTCTCTATGTACCCGATTGTGCTAGAAATCTTGTATCATTAAGTAAATTGGATAATTTAGGATTTAATTTCAAGTTTGGACATGGTGTATTTTCTATGTACCATAATGAATACTTTTATGATAGTGGTACTTTGATTGATTCACTTTATAGGTTCAATCTTGATGTTAAATTTTCTGATTCCCTATTTTATGTTGAGTGTCAAGGTATTAAACGTAGTGCATCAAATGAAAAATCAGCTTACTTGTGGCATCAAAGGCTAGGTCACATATCCAAAGAAAGGTTAACGAGGTTGGTAAAAGATGAAATTCTACCTCAATTGAATTTTAGTGACTTAGATGTGTGTCTAGACTGCATTAAAGGTAAGCAGACTAAACATACCGTAAAGAAATCAGTTACAAGGAGCTCTCAGCTTTTAGAAATTATACACACCGATATTTGTGGACCTTTTGACACTCCATCTTGGAGTGGTGAAAAGTACTTTATCACTTTTATAGATGATTTCTCGCGGTATGGTTTCACTTATTTGTTGCATGAAAAGGCTCATTCTGTGGATGTCTTTGAGATATTCATAAATGAGGTGGAAAGGCAGCTGGAAAAGAAAGTGAAAATTGTGAGATCAGATAGGGGTGGTGAGTTTTATGGAAGGTTTACTGAAAATGGACAATGTCCTTGTCCATTTGCAAAGTTACTTGAAAGTAGGGGTATTTGTGCACAATATACAATGCCCGGTACACCTCAGTAGAACGGTGTTGTTGAAAGGCGGAATCGTACTTTGATGGAAATGGTTAGGAGCATGTTAAGTAATTGTTCTTTACCTCTTTCACTATGGATTTATGCATTAAAGACAGCAACCTATGTTTTAAATCGGGTTCCTAGTAAAGCAATTCCTAAGACTCCTTATGAACTGTGGACGGGAAGGAAACCGAGTTTAAGACATCTTCGAGTTTGGGGTTGCTCAGCTGAAGTAAGGTTGTATAACCCAAATGAAAAGAAGCTAGATCCTAGGACAGTCAGTGGTAATTTCATTGGCTATCCTGAAAAGTCAAAGGGGTATAGATTTTACTGTCCTAATCACAGTACGAGAATAGTAGAGACTAGAAATGCTAGATTCATTGAGAACGGTCAAACTAGTGGGAGCATTGAACCACGAAAAGTGGACATTAAAGAAATTCAGGTTGAAGCTTCTTCTCCTGAAATTGCACGTGAAATTGTTGTACCAATTGTATCGTCACAGTCAAATGACATAATGGGACAACAACGAAATGAAGTGCAAGACCCACAAAATGACAATAACAATGATGATCAAGTCACAATTCAAGGGGAGAATAATATGTCACGTGAACAGTCAAGACAACCTGTAAGGCGAAGAAGGGTAGTCAATGTTCCAGAGGAACAATTAAGGCGATCTATAAGAGAAAGAAGATCAGCCATCCCAGATGACTACGAGACATATAACGTTAAATGTGACTTGAGCATTAGTGAGGATCCCGTCTCATTCTGTAAGGCCATGGAAAGTGATAATTCTGAAAAGTGGTTAATTGCCATGAAAGAGGAGATGAAATCTATGGATGACAACAAAGTATGGGACTTAGTAGTGTTACCTGAGGGTTCTAAGGCTGTTGGGTCGAAATGGGTCTATAAGACCAAAAGGGACTCAAAAGGTAACATTGAAAGGTATAAGGCTCGACTTTTTTTTTTTATGACGAGGGGGTTGAGTCCCCCCCGGGCCCATGCATTCCCGCACCACCACATGGACCATGTAAGCCACCCCCTTCGGGGGCTACAGTGGCCAAGTGATCATCGCCCCAGCTGGTAGTCGAACCTAGGACCTCTCAACTCTTGCATTTCTACAAGCTTCAAGGTTTAACCCAGCTACCACTGGACTAACACCACTTGGTTTAAGGCTCGACTTGTTGCCAAAGGTTTTACTCAAAAAGATGGTATTGACTATTAAAAACTTTCTCTCCGGTGTCAAAGAAAGATTCTTTAAGAATTGTCTTGGCTTTGGTAGCTCATTATGATCTAGAGCTTCACCAAATGGATGTAAAGACCGCTTTTCTAAACGGTGAGCTTGAGGAAGAAGTATATATGGACCAACCTGAAGGATTTGCATCCCCGGGTAATGTAGATAAGGTGTGCAGGCTGAGAAAGTCGATATATGGGCTAAAACAAGCTTCCAGACAATGGTATTTAAAGTTTAATGATACCATCACGTCATATGGGTTTATAGAGATTACCGTTGATCGGTGTATCTACATTAAGATCAGTGGGATCAGATTTGTTATTTTAGTCTTATATGTTGACGATATTTTACTAGCTGCGAATGATCTAGGCATGTTACATGATGTAAAGAAATATCTATCTAAAAACTTTGAAATGAAAGATATAGGTGAGGTATCCTATGTGATCGGAATTGAAATTTTCCGTGATAGATCACAAGGATTGTTAGGGTTGTCTCAGAAAGCTTACATTGACAAAGTTTTGGAGAGATATAGAATGAATGAATGCTCTGCAGGGATAGTTCCTATACAGAAAGGGGACAAATTTAGTAAAATGCAATGTCCCGGTAATGAGCTGGAACGAAAAGAAATGGAGAGAATCCCCTACGCATCTGTGGTTGGGAGTTTGAACTATTTTCAGACATGTACTCGACCCGATATCAGCTTTGCTGTTGGAATGTTGGGTCGGTACCAAAGTAATCCCGGGATGGACCACTGGAAAACTGCGAAGAAGGTCCTTAGGTACTTACAAGGCACTAAGGAGCTCATGCTTACTTATAGGAGATCCGATCATCTTGAAGTGATTGGTTATTCAGATTCAGATTATGCCGGATGTGTTGATAGTAGAAAATCAACATTTGGCTACTTGTTCCTTTTAGCTGAAGGGGCAGTATCATGGAAAAGTGGGAAGCAGTCTGTCATTGCTACTTCTACTATAGAAGCCGAATTTGTGGCATGCTTTGAGGCCACTATTCATGCATTGTGGTTGCGAAACTTTATCTCGGGACTTGGGATTGTCGATAGTATTGCCAAGCCGCTGAGAATTTATTGTGACAATTCTACAGCCGTCTTCTTCTCTAAGAACGATAAATACTCCAAGGGTGCTAAGCACATGGAATTAAAGTTCTTATCGGTCAAAGAGGAGGTACAGAAGCAAAGAGTGTCATTTGAGCATATAAGAACAGATAAGATGGTAGCAGATCCATTAACTAAGGGATTACCACCCAAGGCGTTCATTGGCCATGTAGAACGCATGGGTGTTGTATCAAAGGCCTTGTTATTATGAAGTTAATATGCTTATAATAAATGTGACATCTAGAATTCACTTATAGTATTGTTTCTGTTATAATAGACATGTTAATCATTATAGTATATGTATACATTACAGTTTAGATTACATGTGATTAATTGTGAAAATTAATGTTCTTCTCAAATTAAAGGTTTACCTAGATTTGGAATTGATTTGTGATACATGGAAGGAATCATGTCGATTAGTAAGTGACGTGTGACCGCCATGATCCAATTAGTTCTATTTCGGTTAAGGATATGAAAGTTAGTGAGTTTAACATAAAAGTGCACATTATAGTTATTAAACAATTAAGTCAACACAAAGGCCAAGTGGGAGAATGTTAGAATAATTAATAATATTCGTATGGCCTATATGTTTCGGGTTTTAATAAAAGTTAAGTTCACAATATTACGAGACTTTAATATAAAAGACGGTATCGTGATGGATCGGTCCCGATTAATGTAATTAAAGTTCGGGAATTATTATTCCCTCCTACCTTACCCTAATATACGTCGTCTTTCACGAAAAGATACGACCGGGTTTGTTTTTGCGAAAAGGTACGCAGCCCATTATATAAATAAATGGATCTACATGATAGAAACACAAAACGATTCATCGACAAAATACACAAACATAAGTAAAACGCAGTTTCTTCTCCATCATCAAGAAACGGTAAAGAAAAGGGTTAAGAAGGAGAATCAATCGGCTTATACTTCTTATTATTGAATTGATTGCGTCTGTAAGACATGGACCAAGGTTAGTCCTTTATTCCGTGTTTATAATTGAATTTGGGTTGAATTAATTCAAATCTATATTGTATCTTGGGACTGATTTCATTATCGAAATCATAAAGTATATCTTACATGTTCATTTTGGGACAATGAATGGCGGAAAGGTTTACCCGTCTCTCTGCCAATGGTCTACCAAATGGCACAGCGTCGTCAGCCACGACAATACAATCTCCACTAACAACTTCCATAACCTGATGTGAATATCAGACACTAGACTTGAGGTTAGGATCTCTTAGCTTCCTGTCATTTTGGTTGTTTGTGTACGGTTTCAATACTTCATACATCTCTAATGTAACTTATCTTAATTACATAATTAATCACCTTTTTTACTTAGGCTCCTAAGCTTTATTAACCGCCTTCCAGAAAGTGGTTTCAATGTAGCTTACATGCTTGTTACACCTCTGAATTACGTTATGTTAAAGGAAGTTCGGCTGGCGGGAGTAAGGAGGTGGTGGTGGAGAGTGATAGTCGGACTATTTGCTTTTTTAAACTTGGGAAGGGCTTAATAATGTTAATGAACCAACTGATGTTATGGTTGTGTGAGTCTCTTTTATTTGATTTGTATCTTGTGTCCACCACTAAAAGCACATAAAATTTGTCATTATGTATGTTAGTAGATAAAAGGCTCAAAGAAGGAAATGGAAAACAGTAGTGGTAGTTGAGAAAGGGAGGAGGTAATGGTTAGTTGGTTTCTAATATTACTTCCCCATTACCTTATGTTTCTATTGGCAGTTCCTTCCTTTTCGTTGTATACTTCTATTGAGTTTTGTTATAAATTTTTGTATATTATTTCGACCTCGAGGAAGCCATTAAGCGAAGAGAGTAGGAATAGAAATCATGCAGCAATTTTTCGTTGTGGTCTTTGATTTTAAGTAGTGAGTTTCTTGATTATGTTGGTCAAAGTTGTATATTTAGGGATTATATATGTTTTCTTTGATATGTACTCATGTTGGAATTTCAATATATAGTTCATTGTTTTGCTTGAGTATGCAATTTACTTGAGTTAGTATGTCCGTTTTATGATTTTTGTTGTTCAATTTATTGAGGCTCGGTTGTCTTTGCTAGGTTTATGCTAATCTTTGGAAAAGGGAGATGCAATAAGGGAGATTGGTGTGCAAGAAGCTGCCTATAGCAGATGGTTCACATTATTCTGGTAATGACCCTTGTTTCAATTCACTTTCTTAATTCTTACTTCATCTATCATACCATTTTATTTCCTTTTTTTTCCTATTATAATAAACCTGAGGGTTGTCATAGTTGGCAAATATAAGTCTTGCTCTTCTCAATAAAATGGGAGTTGCTCCTATTAGCTGCTTATTGCGGGTATATGTCCTCCATTTGGATAATTTTGAAGCGAAGAGTCTCTGAAATAACAAATTTAGTGTGTAATCACAATCTCTCGTTCAAATTCTTGCCAAGTCAACAATGGCCTCTTTTTGATGTTTTGTGTAAAATTCAGGTTATTAGCAGCTGATTTTGAGTATATGTCCTCCCTTTCGATAAATTGGAAACATAGACTTTCTGGAAATTAGAACTTTAGTTTGTAATCACAAAATCTCATTGAATCTGTGTCAAGTACTCAAGTCTACAATAGCCGACTTGGGTGTGACAGCCATCATTTTGAGCTTGGAATTTGTAAAGAAAATGGTAGTTTAGACCTTTGAATACTTGATCGTTCATAAACATGTTAACTCGCAAGTCTATAGATATGTCGTCCAATGTGAAGTGTATAGGGGTTATGGCTACAAAAACGTAAGCTATTTAGACATTTTACATGTATATAACTGTTCAAACATCTAATATCAGCCGATTCCCCCTACTATCCGGCCACAATGGAGAAAAGGCAATTAAAACGCTTGAGGCATGTTCAAACCCAAGATCACATGTACTTTGATTAACAAATCATATGTGTGTTCTACATCGGCATTAATGTTCAGCATATTGCAATCATGGCTCAAAAACTTGTCTGTGACATTATCTTGAGATATTGATCGAATTTAATTAGATCGAGTCAGGTGTTGTTCATAGAAAATGCAGATGTAGAGGGAAAGGAGGACAAGGATGGGAGAGGGAAAGAGTAGTACTTAATTCATTTTATGAAATTTGAAAATCAAAGTGATAAGGGTGGACGTAGTATAATTTTTTTTTATACTCATTTATGTTCTTTGTTCCTGCTGTAGTTAGTCAGATAAATCACTACTTTCCAACTTAAAGTTAACTGAACATTAGAAACAGTTATAATTGCCATGTCAAGGCTCTTTTTCATCTGCGATTGTCTCTTCTCCTTCATCCGAGTTACTTGATCTCTGTTTCTATCTGTATGTTGGGCAATTTGATTCAAAATAGCGTTATTTATGGGTTCATCTATTGAGTGACTGATTATTGCGGTTTTGTGAAAGCATAAACCACTATATTGTTGTTATACTAGAATGAGCCATATATTCAATAGGATGATGAGTTACAAAATCTTAATGGTATATTTGTTTTTTTTTTTTTTTTTTTTTTTTTTTTTTTTTTTTTTTTTTTTAATGTTAGACTAGCTATAGAGCATGCTTATGTATTTCTGTTGTTGTGCTGTGTTGTTTTGTTTCACAGGGTTGATACTGCAGTAAAGAGGAATGGTTTTCACTGTAGTGGCCATGAACGTATGGATTGTTTTGGCATTTATTGCTGTCTATTCCATAGGAAAAGTTCATTGATTCTAACAGATAAAGAAGGGGGGAGTAAAAAGGAGGCTATTTTACGATAGTTCCGGAGGAGTAAATGAGTTATTAACCTGCTTTCAATTATATGATGTTGTGATATCTTGTGCTAGATTTCAAACAATTTAATGTAATCAGCTGCAGTAATATACTAAGTCTCTAAGTGGGGTGGTAAGTTGCAACCGTGGAATGTCATTTGCGACCATTTTAAGTTCAAGACGACCTCTTTCGAATGTTAATTTCGTGACTAGAATTTGTGATGATATTGTTTGATTTATCAGGTTGTGTGATCGTCTATGGTAGGTTTTTCTTATAGTGATTTTTGCAGGGTTTTACATCCAATTATATAGGAACGAACATCTGGGCTCCGAGCGTAACATGCGCGGAAACTTGTCTATATATATGTGTGAGCTCTAAGTTACCTTTTAGATTATACTTGGACAATTATTGTTTAAAAAATACGAAAAATTACAAATAACCACCACGTATTTATGTTTTTTTTACAAATTATCACCACGTATTTGCGTTTTTACAAATAACACCCAAACTTTAATGTATATTCCCCAATTACCACCGTATTTTTCCACCGAACATCGTTTTTCTTATTTCCCGACTTGTTAAGTGACGATTTACGTGAAATTACAAGACTACTCTCACTGACTTACCTTGACTGATTCATTAACCAAATAGTTAGTCATTCATTAAATTACATCAACCTAACCCTAAATCCCAGATTTCCTATCTCTTTTCCCCAATTCATTCAATCAATTATCTGTTGTATTACTCTCTAAATCGCTCAACCCGTCAATCTCTAACCTTAATACAGAAAAGTGTAATCAAGACGGAACAACATATATTTCATTTCGGGCCGTGGGTGTGTTTTCTAAACTCGGCTTGCTGTCTTGGGCAAACTCTTTGATCACTGCAAGCTTTATAAAATACAGGAGTTTTAAGATGATAACACCTGTGCATTTAGGGGGCGTTTGGTACGGGAAAGGGTAAGAGAATGAAATCAAGAAAGGGTAAGAGAGGGAAATGAATGGGATTACCCATATTATACTTGGGTGTTTGGTTGACAATTAGAGGGAAAGGGAATTAAAAGCCAACATCCACCACCTCCACCACCTCCACCACCATTATCCACCACCTGCCACCATTATCTACACCGACACCACCACAAGTAGCGGCACCGATGATCTTCCTCACAGTACCCCACGGCAAACCTAATCACCGCGCCTCACGCCCTCAACAAACGCCACAATCCCGACCCCAAACACCTTATTCATTCTAAAAAATCCACCACAACCCTTCGGAAACCCCTCCCCCACCCCTTAAAACACCAGATCTGGTGTAACCGACGTCGGGCGGTTGCAGTGGTGTGGGCGAGGAAGGTGTTGGTGGTGACTGGTGGGGTGGGAGATTTACTGAAGGTGTTGGTGCGGTGTTTAGTGGTTGAGGATATGGGGTAGCGTGGACAGGCGGCGTCGCTGGTGGTGGTTGTGTCGGCAAAGCTGGTGGTGGTCGTGTCGGTGTGGTGGGTGTAGGGTGTAGGTGACAGTGGTTGACGGTGTGAGAGGGTGTGGTGGGTGTTGGTAGGAGTGGTGGAAATAGGGAGTAGAAGAAAGAAGGGATTACGGGGTTATGGGCTTACCCAAGGGGGGGAGGGGTATGGATGAGAATGATTTTGGGGGTAAGGGGGGGGGTATAGGTTACCATTTCTTTGTGTCAAACAAATAACAACAAAAGGAATCATCCATTTTTATTCTCTTTCCCTTTCCTTATTCCCCCCAACCAAACGCCCCCTTAATCGTTTTATAGCACATTCTCTTTTGGTGTAGTTAATGATAAAGAGGAACTTATTTCCTGAAACGATATTAAGCTGAAAATTAAAGCTTCTCCCTATTTGATTTGTTGCTTGTCTAATATTCTCGATTGTTTTTCGGTGGTAGATTAATTCACTGAATTAAGGTTAGAG
Organism: Silene latifolia; assembly: GCF_048544455.1. Lineage (NCBI taxonomy): Eukaryota > Viridiplantae > Streptophyta > Magnoliopsida > Caryophyllales > Caryophyllaceae > Silene > Silene latifolia. Next base: position 129,092,456 of record NC_133538.1, read on the forward strand.
ATTGATCTGACGGATTGAGTGATTTAGAGAGTGATACAATAGTTAATTGATTGAATGAATTGGGGAAGAGGGATAGGAAATTTGGGATTTAGGGTTAGGTTGATGTAATCGAATGAATCGATTAGTTATTTGGATAATGAATCAGTCACGGTAAGTCAATGGGAGGTAGTTTTCTAATTTCGCGTAAATCATCATTTAACAAGTCGGGAAATAAGAAAAACGATGCTCGGTGGAAAAATACGGTGGTAATTAGGGATTCAATATCTATCTATCTATATTATTAAAAGAAGCTTTTTTCGAGCGATTATAGAATCTCCAACTCCAGTGAAATACTTAACATAATAATACATTAATATAATTTATGATGTCCGGTATTTTGTAGAGATAGAATTTTTGCTAATATTATTATATTTGTATACAAAGTCTCCATCGTCTAAGTGATCAAATTTTTGCTAATAGTGTTTGGATTGTATCCTACACACTAACATAGGTAACATGATAAAACAATTATTAAAAGAAACCTAAACAAACATTATTTTCTTGATATATTTTTATATATATACATACAATTTGCTTTAGAAAATTCATAATCATCGCATCACGTTTAATTTTTTTTATGCTTCTACGGTATTTTTTTTTTTCTATTCAAATGCCGTATATGACATTATTGGCGTTTGTTTGGATCTTAATATTTATATAATTATATTGTGTTTAAATTTTAGTGTAGAAATAATCTGCCAATTCTTTAGTTTTGCCTTGAATTACTTTGAATTAGATTGTTGTCTGATAATTTTCTAACAAGCCTTATTTATTGTATGTGTAGGTCAGCAAATATTATGATCTCGATGGTGATAGAACAATCAACCAATATATATATTATGCAAGTAAGGTTCGCTTTAAAGTTTTAACGTAAGTAGCATAACCATAAATATTTTATTTTCTAAATTTTGTTTATAAACAACTCTACTTTCTACGGAGTTTCAATAGATCTTAATTAATTTGGATCTTATGCACTCAGCCGTATTAGTTTGTTGATTGCATTTTTTTTTTCCACGCATAATTTAGTTTGAGTAGTGCCATTGTACGAGATGGTTGCTAATAAGAAGCTTTTAGCAATGAGTTGTTTTGTTATATATATTGAAAAGATGAAGATGTTAATAACTATTCTGTATCATCTACTGCTTTATTGATGTATATTTGTCAAAAAAAAAATCCTTTTTCTTTGGAGGTCCTTCAATTTTGAGGTACTTATATTGTGTGCTTGCAGATTTATCAAAGACAAGAAACATAACTAAATAGTGTATATAAGATTGTAAGGTATCCTATTAATATACATATTTGAAACTAACTAATAAATAAAAAGTAACACGTAAGCGAAAATAAAATTACTAATTTACGTAATACTGTCTTACCCAAAGATGTTTATAATTGTTTAGGGAACAATGAGCGAGACACCAATGCCTAAAAGACCTCTTAAATAAGTTCTGTTATGCATATATTATAAAAATAAGAAAATTGGCTAACCTAATTTATCCGGAGATGACATTATTGAAGAGTTTGTTTAAGGTAAATAATCTGTCATCTTATGTATATACATGCCTTCGTACGAGGATTTTTATATCGGTTTTTCTAACATGTGCCCTTAGGGCAAAAACTCTTTTTATATTTATTGCTCATAGTTCTCTTTTATTTGATCAACTTGAGTATGTTTACTTTTCCTCTATTAATTATCGACTAAGTTTGATACGCGAGTAATATGGAAAAAAATGGTACAAGGCGAGTATTGTTAGATCGGTTAAAAGATTATACTTAAATATAATCATCCTCGATTAATTCTCTATACATGCTTATTATGCTTGTGCAATTTTGATTGAACCGTTTGAAAATGAGTCATGTAGCGGAAGGTCATTTTCCAGACAACGGTTAAGACGGATTGAGGGATAAATATGTAGAAAAGAAAAGTTTTCAACACTACCACTTTTGAGAATGAGATTGGCATATGCTCATTTGTGTTTTAATCTTAAATCAATTTAAACATAATATTATTAGCATACACAAAAGTATTTTATTTTGAGCAATTATAGATAGTCTTAACAATCACAAGCTACTTTTTGAGTGCTCTCATTAAAAATTGAATTTTCAAAAACTCTCATTGTAATTAAAGTCGAGATTTCAAACAAATCTAAAATCCAATTTTACAAGTTACAACCCTACCTAATTACCAATTACTTTCGAAAATGTCCAGACTTAGAGTAAAAAGCGATACTCGAGATTATTGCTCAAAAGTCAAATTATCTTCCTAGTATTTAAAGCATGATACACGGCAATATAGGCATACTCTACATTGAATTTTATAAATGGAACACTATAAAAGCAATTTAAAGATTCATTAATCATAATCACATACACTTCCGTCTTTCCTACCCCATTTGCTTACAATGAGTATCATCAGTCCCATTTTTGCGTCTCAACTCATGTTCCGTGCTCTCTTCTTTTGACACATAGACATAAAAACCACATAAATGGTACATTTATTATTTCCTATGTTGATGTGTCAAGCAAAAAGTAGTATAGGACAGAGGATTCCACTGATTTGTTTAAAGTATGATTATAATAAAATTCATCTATCATTATTTATTTTAATATAGTATAATATGTTGCCGACCTTAAAGAAAATCATAAGTAGAACACCACACAACAAAGTAGCACATAGTTTCAATAATTCAATCATACAAACATTTTTTAGTTACTACATTATAGAACATTACAAATAGGCTCGTGCATCGCACGGGCATTAAATCTAGTATATAATTAAAGGGTTTTTTATCCCTTCTAATTATACTATCGGTATTAGAATTAGGAGATAATTAATTATTTAAAAAAATTCTATTATAATTAGGAATATAATTTTTCTATTAGAAATGAGAATTAATTAATTATTTTACAATTTTCCTATTAGAAATAGGAAATAAATTAACAACTTATTAAGGCTTTTTTTCCTAATTATACTATTAGAATTATGAGATAATAATTATTTAAATTTTTTCTATTATAATTAGGAATATGATTTTCCTATTAGAAATGAGAATTAATTAATTATTTTACAACTTATTAATAGAAACAGGAGATAAATTAATTATCTACAATTTATTAATATTAAAAAAATATTCAGTAGTATTTGGTCACTTTTTATTAAATTAGAAGGAAAAAAAAACCTTTGATATATTTATAATATCCAATTTTATAATAACTTCCGATTAAAAAAATCAGGTATTATGAGGCTAAAAGACCCTAGGCCGAACTGGGTTGTGACAAATATGCATGCATAATACGTAGTACATGGAATTTACTCATGTAAAGAGTGAAATGAACGCTGAAATATGCCTCTACGTATTTTGTTATTGCTAATGTCATATTTAATTATACATAATACAAAGTTTATTTTTCAAATGTCATATGTATTTCTCCTACTAATTTTAAAGTTATTTCCCTCACAATACACTTCAACTTCTATTGATAATTTATTATTATATTATTTACATTCATTTGTCATTATATAAAAATATATTAATCAAAATTTAAATAAGATATTCACAAATTATTGATAAGTACAAAGTTTGATATCTATTTTTCAAGGAGTATTAAAAGATAAAGAAAGTTGTTGCTAATTTGCGAATCGAAATATCATATTATGACAAATGAGTAAATGTTTTGAAAAACTTTATTATGCGATTGTTTTACAATTTAAAGTAAAAATGGTACCACGAGTAATAAAATAGATTTGAATGAGGCTTGAAGGTAAATTCGATACACTTATTATAGAAATATGTATAAGGTTAAGAGTCAATTCAAGCAACGATCAACATTAAAAAAATCATGAAAAACAAATAAAAGGGTAAGAGTAGTCTTTCCCTAACATAGTGAAGACCGTCTCTCCCAAGCTTTTCTTCTGACAAATTTACATGCATAAAAAACGGTACTTTTCAATTATATGGAGCAAACTAATTATTGTTGATGCTATAATCTTTTTTTTTTTTTTTGTAAATTGAGCACATCATCACTATAATTTAGGGAGAGATACGAATTGGGGAACGGTGAGACATATTCGTCATGCATAATACGATGCTTTAACCACCTTTAGCAAAAATATAAAAATAAATGAAAAAATTTAAACCTAAAAGGGGGTCACGTACTTGCCAACTCTTCTATAGTTCTCTACCGCATTAATATTCTCATGAAGTTTATGACATTTATTTCATATTAATAAAAAAATGATTATACTGCTTCATACAATTTGTGATTTATAACTTTTAGCTAACTTATTTGAACTTGCTTAAATTTATATATTTTAAGTGAAGAATATTAATTATAAATATGATAAAGATAAAGTTTGATCTTTAATTTCCTCAGAGATAAAAAAACTCAATTTTTATTTTTTTATAATATACTCATTAAAGGTCATAATGTAAAACATGAAATTACACCACAATCTACTATTTCAATATGTCGATGATCAACACTCAAAATAGCACATTTGTTATTTAAATAGTGTAAAAACTCTCAAAATGCTAAAAAAAATGTTCAATCTGTCGTTATCAAACAAAATCTAAGTTTCTGCATTTTTTTTGTCATGTTCAACTTAAATCTTTATGAGATGTAAAAATGATGAAGTTCAGATAGTAACGGTTAGTTTTCTGTTAGTTAGATGGACTTTTCAAGAGAGAGATGAAAGCTTTGAATTTTAGAGCGTTTTATGTGTGAACCGAAGGGATTAAGCAGTGGGCTAAAGGTTGTTTTGAGTGGGAATGAGATTGATTGCGACGATTTGGTTGACTAAACTTTTTCTTTACTAGATCTAGAAAGGGGATAATAATTATGAGTAAATAAAATTTGAAGAAAAAAGGACAATAAAAATGAGATGGAGGTAGTAAGATTTATTTATGCAAAATGAAATAAATAGCAAAGTTCGTGTATATATATAATATTCAAACTTATTCAGTTTACAAACATAGCACCCAAACACTTTGTTTGAGTATCTGGAATGGACGTAGGGGAAGGGACGAGAAAAAGACTAGGAAGGGAAAGAGAGAGAGAGAGAGAGAGAGAGAGAGAGAGAGAGAGAGAGAGAGAGAGAGAGAGAGACACTACTACAAAAATCCCCAAAGGAACCACAAATAAGAAACCGGTTAACATTCTAACTAGTTTCTTTGGTATAAGAAACCGGTTTATAAACAAAACCGGTATCTTATACTAATATAGAAACCGTTTTTAGAACAAACCGGTGTCATATATATTTTAATATAATGGATAATTGATGGGAGGCGTTTCTCTATTAACCCTGAACTACCCTAATACATAAACTTAGATACTTCGCAGTTCGCAATCTCGCATCACTGCTCACACTCAATTTTCACGCTCAACCACCCACAACCGCTGCGACGTCACCGGTTCTTAATCTTGCTAGTCCGTCATCACCACGATGCTACTTCCGAGTCATTGTTCTTCCAACAACAGCGACGGGATCTTCAGCCCCTCCATTGCCAATCGTAGGTATTAATTTTATTCGATTTCAATTGATTCCTTAAAATCTTTAGCGGTTCTTGTTTAATTTTATTTAGAATTAGGTGAATTTGATCTATAATTAGGCACAATTCCAATTTTGTAAAATACTCAACCTAACTTGATTAATTCGATTTTTGTAATGACTCCACTAATTTGTTCATTTATGGGGTTGTTGAGAATTAGATGGACATATCAAATTAGTAAACATTGTTGATTAGGTATTGTGGCACTAATGTGTTGCAACATCTGAAATTTGATTTTTGAGATTATTGATTATGGTAGAACTGGAGAATTCCGGATAATGTGTGGTTGATTGCAGTCCGTATTTTGAAATGAGGTCAATCTCGACATTGTTGGTTCATGAATTTTGTTTCTTTCAATTATGTTTGTAAGTTATGTTTCCTCCATTAAACGCATTAGATTATTAGGTTGTTTCATGTGATGAATGTTGATAGCATTAGTTGCAGTTGGTTTGTAATTAATTAATTGAAATGTAGATAGACATAAACTTGTGAGTTCATCATTTCTTCACATTTTTATATATAATTGATAGCAGTTCACGACTTTCGTTGCTAGAGTCTTACAGAGTGAATGCATTCCTCCTTAATCTAATCCCTAGCCTCTTTGCACTGCCTTAGCGAGGGGACAACCTCCGACACTATATAGTACAATGGACCTTATGGCATCTCCCTCCCTCATTATTCATTCACTACTATACTAGTCCTTGACTCCTCGTTCTTACTCCTATGTCCTTCTGTCTTGTTACTTTAAGTCACCTCGACTACCAATATCTATTGAAACTCAATTTTACCAATTTCATAGCATAAAGTATAGTTAGTTTCACGTGCTTTCAAATGTGTAGCCCGCAGCACTCTTTGTTTTTTGTGCTCTAAGCTCTCTACTATTTTTCGTAATTTAGGCTGACAGATGAAATTTGGGGAAGGGAAGCCGAGCTTAGAAGATTTAAGGATGGGATCATTGCAGAACGCACTTGTAAGTAGTAGTGACCATTTGTTGTATCGGCATTGAGGTTGTGATCGTTATTTTTATTTAACATGGGAATTTCTTCGTGCGATCTGATCTGTCTGTTGTTTTGTCAGTATGTTAATCCATACCACTCATATATATAGTGAACAATTTTTATGTATAATCCTTACCAAATGTTAATAGTAACGTCTGATTTTTCATTTCGTGTATCAGTAGCTCCTGTTTGAAAGTTGGAATGTTCTTCAATTGTTCTTCTTAAACTGGTCGTGTTAATCGATTTTCCTTTTAGGTTTTGTGGGTGCCATGATATTGAATTTGGCTTTCGTTTTTTTCTTTGTCTCTTGTACTTCTCACGCCGTTTGCAATTGCTCGGAGGGTCCCCAGGATGTGGGGCTTTGGATGGGAGAAGGCTCTTACTGATATTGGCCCCAACTTCATCTGGTAATCATCGGACGTGCTTCTTCATTTTTCTGTTTGGTTATGAATTCCACTTGTATGGATTTGATGTGCGCTTATCAAGCAATTATAATTAGATTTCCTTATAAAAATAGACGAGTCTGACATTGACTCTTTGTTTTCACTCAAGCATCTCTCTCGGATACTTGACAGTCTATGTCCCTTGTAGACTACTTGTCAAGACTAAACTATGGAAATTTTTGAAAAACTAGAGTTAACTCACCTGGACATGTAGAGACTACACGCAACATTGGTAGTTATCTTAAACATTACTTCCTCGATTTCATTTGTGTTGTCCCCATTTTTGTTTTCAGCAGTTGCGAAATAATTGACTCCTTTATATTTCTAGTGAAAACAAGTGAACTTATACTATCCCTAGTTACTTAACATAACGGTAAAGATAGTGTTGTATCTCTACGTGTAAATTCTAAGTCGAAGGGATATGCGATATTTCATTGCGTCCGTATGTTCACTATATATAAGTTACATGGAAACAATTCTCAACAACTTGGTGGAACTATGCTCACAAGTTAACTTCATCTAGTACTAACATAGTCTCGCTTGTTTTTTTTCATCGTAAAAGCACTAATAGCACCGATGCCATGCCAGCAACGACTCCTTTGATGAATCCCGGTCAATATAAAATTGCTTGTTTTTTTCTCCGTACAACATCAAGGGCAGCGACACTCGTTTGAAGACTCCAAGTTGGCCAGTTGGGTGAAGATTAGATCTAACGACAATGTTAACTTATAGACTTGTTATTTTTTTAGTTTTTTTCTTTTTAATAATTGTGGATCCATTCATATGAATTTGTATCATATTTCAGAAAGTTATGAGACTTGACTGATTTTTATAGTTTATGGCGATGATGTAATCTAATTTTAATTTTTTATTTAAATTATCCAGGTCTTAATTTATTGAATGGTATTTTTTTTTTTAAAGAAAAATCTAAGAGACCGGTTGTGTTTCGTCACTGGTTTCAAAGATAAGATCAAAGAAACTGGTTTTGGCCGATAACTGGTCTCTTTGAAATAATCAAAGAAACCGGTTTTTGCACACAACTGGTTTCTTTGAAATAATCAAAGAGATCGGTTTTTGCACACAACTGGTCTCTCTGAAATAATCAAAGAAACCGGTTAAAATAACCGGTCTCTTAAGCTAAGACACCTGTGAGCTAGAGACCGGTTATAAACCGGTTTCTAAGGCTATTTTTAACCGGTTTCTTTGACTTATTTTGTAGTAGTGAGAGAGAGAGAGAGAGATAAGAGGGAAGATTGCTTCTTAAACTTCTCTTTGTTAAAGGAGAAATAAATTGTCTTCGATAAGGGAGACGGGGATCCATATCATCTAGAGTAAAGATTGGTGTTTCATGGAGGTGAATGTGATTTATGACTTCTTAGATGTAAAACGTGGCATAAAGGTAGTGATAGTGGTAGTGGATTGGAGGTTGTTTCAAGTAGAAAGAACTAATCACAGTGGCTGATATTTTATTTTGCGAGTAAATTAGTGGGGTGGAGGGAAGGTGCATTTGTGGAGGATGATGAGTTTAACGAGGATAGTGATAATAAATAAGGTTATTTATCAGCCAAATATCGCTTGCATTAAAACATATAGGTACCATGAATAATAACAAGAAACCTCAAAAAATCATACTGATAAACTTAATCTTGACCCCATCAATCCAAATTAAAGTAAAATCTTAATTCCAACAACATTATCGAGAGCAAGGGTTAGTTTCCATTGGATTGTGGATTTTTCTAGAAGTAGGGGTTTAGTTTTTCACTTGGTTGGATAAATTTGAGAGATGTTTCGAAGACAAGGATCGATCTTTCAAGGGATGAGTTTGTTTTAGATCATGTGTGTGAATAGGGAAGAAAAATAGGGGTCTACGTGAAGGATTTTATTTCAAATGAGAAGATGGGGGGGGGGGCAAGACTATTGTTATAGGGGGTGTCATTAGCAGCCCCAACCATGTAGTATTGCGTTGGAATTTGGTTCACATTCAAAGGTACGTCTATACTTTGAGCGGGAGATATAACATTTAACTACCTGTAAATGTTTTTACATAACTACTATTTGACCCAACAATAATTAAATTATGATTGTTATTCTAAAGAAGGAGATTTGTAGCATCATTGAGTTGATTATGCAAAGTAGATATTATTGTTTTCCTTGACCAATTGAAAAACAAACAGGTATTAATGAACAAAATCTAAAAACGCTCAGTCCCAAGTATCAAATATATAAACTTCATATTAATTTTATTTTCCTAAAAAAATAACATTGTCGAGAGCAAGGGTTAGTTTCCATTGGATCGTGGATTTTTCTAGAAGTAGGGGTTTAGTTTTTCACTTGGTTGGATAAATTTGAGATAAGTTTTGGAGACCAGGATCGATCTTTCAAGGGATGAGATTATTTTAGATCATGTGTGTGAATAGGGAAGAAAAATAGGGGTCTACGCTTTCTGAAAGATTTTGCTTCAAATGAGAAGATGGGGGCCAAAACTATTGCTATAGACAGGGGGTGGGTGTGGGAGGGAGGGGTCATAAGCAGCTCTAGCCATGTAGTATTGTGTCGGAATTTGGTTTACATTCAAACGTACTTCTATAGTTTGACCGGGAGATATAACATTCTAACTACCTCTAAATGTTTTTACATAGTTACAATTTGATCCAGAAAAAATTAAATTATGGTTGTTATTCGAAAGAAGGAGATTTGTTTCATCATTGAGTTGATTATGCAGAGTATATATTATTGTTTTCCTTGACCAATTGAAAAACAAACAGGTATTAATGAACAAATTCTAAAAACTATCAGTCCAAGTATCATATATATAAACTTCATATTGGTGTTATTTTCCTAAAAAAACACTCTTTTATTCTTAGGTCAATATTATGTTAACGGGAATTATTTGTTGGTCATGCGGCATACATAAAGTCTTAGACAGAACGATGTACTATATGTCTATATTCCATTTTATTGTGAAATTTATCATCCGTGCAACGCACGGGCAAGAAAACTAGTATACATGAAAGTTTGGGGGTTATTGTAAAAACTCAAATACGTGGTGGTAATTTGTAAAAAAACGCAAATACGTGGTGGTTATTTATAATTTTTCCTAAAAACTATTTTGAAAAAAGAACAACACAAGAGAATACAACAGTCTTTTTCAAATCATACGAAAGCTTGATAGAAACAGCTTGGTCAGATGGCTTCAGAGTTTGCATTGCCATATACATGTATCATGGTCAACATGCCAGACCACTTCGTAGAATCCTAATATGTATGCCAAAATTTTGAAGAATTACATCCCTTAGTCTATTCAGCATGCGCTATCGTTCAGTTTCGATGGTAAAGTTGTTAGTGAGCTTGGTCCGACTGCCGAGCGTTAATGTCTGCAAAGAGTAAGCATGGTCATTCTGAGTAGTTCTCTAGCAACTTCCCTAAGATAGGGCCTTATTGTTGGGTTGTTACGCGTCAAGATGCACAATTAATAGGCAAGGGCTACACCTACTTACAATGGTACAAGTGCCATATACAGTTAGACTTCATGGCCAAGATCTTGCAACTGCATACGACATCAACGTGTACTCTAGTGTGTGAAGTGCTATATGTAATATGTACCCCGTGAATTAAGCCGATTGGAAAAATAAGTGAACATGCACCGTTTAATAGAATATGATGATTTTTGCAAAATAAAATGTAGCCATTACTATCAATTGTTACCTTAGAGATTGTACTTAAGACAATTATTGTAGAAACAATTATTATACAACAATCCTTTCTAAATTGTATGCAAGATAAATATTTTCAGTATAGACGGAGATGGTCCTTGGGACTCCGTGCGCGGAGAAACAACTAGTATGTATATATATTTTTTTTGGTGAAATGTGAAAATTATATTAATAATTAGAATTAAAGGTACATTATGACCAAGTGCTGGATCTTAAAACCAACAGAAAGCAACATTAACTAGAGTTACAGCCAAGGCACCCAATGCAATCGTTGGAATTTAGACGTCCATTTCCAAGCCCGTCCCCTACTCTTTACCAGCGCTGTAACCATTTGAACTGCATAAGTAGGATGAACCAACTTATTTTCCATTCTGCAAATATTGCGGGCATTCCAAATCTGATAAATCATGGCCAGGATAGCAGCAGTAACAATTTACTTTTTCATCAGGGACCTACATCTCCACCTTCTACACCAATCCAGAATCTCAGTATCAGGTAATGAGACATCTAACCATTCAGCTAAAAGCTTCTAACAGCAGGAACTAAATCTACACCCATACAGCAAATGACTATGATCCTCAGGGTAATCCAGGCACATATCACATTGCCCATCTGCAATGACACCAAATCTGATCAGCCTATCCTTTGTCATTAATCGACATTGAATAGCCAGCCAACCTATGATGGAATGCTTGGGTAGATTAAGTCTGTTCCATATAATAAGATACCAAGGTACAGAAGATAGATTACCCTGCAACCATTTATAACCAACAGAAACATTATAGACCCCTGCATTTGTACTCCATTTGCCATGACAATAACCAGGTTTAAGCATATCCTTGACTTGGCAAATTTTCCTCCAAGTTCAGCTGGAACTAACAGTGGGAGAGTAATCCAACCAGTTTTGGCCTTTAATGTACATGTGATTAACCCACCTTATCCATAAATGATCAGTTTTCTCAGCTACCCACCATACATACTTGCCCAACATAGCCACATTCCAGTTTTTGCCATTCACAATGCCCAGCCCTCCATATTTTTTTGCTGTACAAACCCTATCCCATGCCACAGGTGGTGTCTTATGGAACTCCTCAGACCCACTCCAGAGGTAGTTTCTGCATATGTGGTTAATTCTGTCCATTACAGTAGCAAGGATGATGAGTATACGAGTCCAAAAACTATGAAGTTGTGTCAAAACTGCCTGAACCAGTACTAATCTTCCAGCATAGCTTAACTTTCTGGCCCCCCAACCACGAATTTTCTGCACAATATTCTCAACCAGCCTGGAGCAATCAACCACTGCCATTCTTTTATATGAGATTGGTATGCCAAGATACCTGAAGGGAAAATGACCCTCTTTGAACCCAGACACATTCAACACATACTGACTATCCTCACTGCACATACCATTGAAATAGATATCAGACTTCTCACGATTAATCTCCAATCCTGATGTTGTAGAGAATGTGGCAAAGGCTCTAAGTATAGTATTGATGGATGCCTTGTCACCCCTGCAGAACATTAAAAGATCATCTGTAAAGCACAAATGGTTCAGTCTAAGTGCTCTACATAGTGGATGATAAGTAAACTCTATGGTATTAGTAACATAAGCCAGTATCCTGCTAAGATACTCCATGCAAATAGTAAACAACAGAGGGGACATAGGATCACCTTGCCTAATCCCCCTCCTTCCTTGGAAATACCCAAAGTTTGAACCATTAAGAGACAAGGTATACCAAGGAGTAGTAACACACTCCATTATCCATTGAATCATTTGATCAAGGAACTTAAGGGCCTGCAGCATCTGCTTGATAAAGTCCCACTCAATAGAATCATAAGCCTTTTTTAGATCCACCTTCATCATACATATAGGAGAACAAGCCTTCCTTTTGTACAATCTAACCAGGTCATGACAAATGAGGATATTATCTACTATATCCCTGCCCTTAAGAAAAGCAATCTGAGTCTCACTTATAATGTCAGGTAAAATAGTAGCAAGTCTAGTGCAAATCACTTTAGAAATAATTTTATACACCACATTGCAACAAGCAATGGGTCTAAAATCCGCCACTGTAGTAGGCCTGGACTTCTTAGGAATCAAAGTTAAAGTTGTGGAGTTGACTTGTTTGAGCATTTTACCAGATGAGAAAAATTCCTGCACTGCCCCAATAATATCAGTCCTAGTAACATCAAAAGAATCCCTGAAAAATTGAGATGAAAAGCCATCAGGCCCATGTGCTTTATTAGCAGGTATGGAAAATAAAGCATCCTTGATTTCTTTGTCTGTCACAGCTGAGGTAAGCACACTACAGTGTGCAATGGTTACAAGTTTCCCCTGTTGGACAGTGTCCCTATGAACTTTTGCAACCCTTATGTTAGACCCCAATAAAGACTTGTAATAATTAATAAAAGCCTCCTCAATTGCAACAGGAGTAGTATGGGTATTACCCTCCATATCATGAATCCCCAAAATCCTATTTTTCACCCTCCTTGCCTTGATAGCACTATGGAAATAATGAGTGTTATCATCTTCATCACTGAGCCATTGCACTTTGGCTTTCTGGGACAAAAAACTCCTCAAAGCAATCTCCCAATCTCTGTAAAGTTCAGTAGCCATCTTCACTAACTGTTGAAGCCCAAGATTAGTAGGATCAAGATGCAGCTGACCTTGCACCCTATGAAGGTGAACCAAGGCCACCTTAGTAGAGGTTTCAATGCCAGCATAGGCTTCAGAATTAAGATCCTTCAAAGGTTTCTTAAGCAGTTTCAGCTTCTTAACCACCTGAAACATTTTATACCCATAAATGGGAGAACTCCAGACATCTTGAATAATTTTCAGAAACCCAGGATCCTTGCCCCACATATTAAAGTATTTGAAATTGCTCTTTTTCCTATCAACATTTGGGTGCATATACATGGTACAAGGACAATGGTCAAACAAACCTTCAGGGTGAAACATAGTAATGGTGTTAGGGAAATGATGGAGCCACTCATCAGTCACTAGAGCTCTATCAATTCTACTAAATTTCAACTCCCCAACCTCCTGTTTATTGGTCCAAGTGAAGAAAGCACCCTGAGCATGGATGTCATTCAACCCACAAACATCCACACACTCCTGAAACTCCTTCACTTCAGCAGTAGAGACATCAGAGCCTATTCTTTCATTCATTGCCAAAACATTATTAAAGTCTTCCATGACAACCCAAGGCCCATTAATATAATTCTTCATAGTTTTTATAGAATGCCATAAAGGAGAACAATCAGCTAATCTATTAAAACCATATACCATAGACATCCACCAAACATCTCCTGTAGGTAGGTAAGTGACTTTAGTATGGATCACCTGAGCCTCACTACCTAAAACTACAACATCATAGTTACCAGCATCCAAAATAGTCCAAATACGACCTCCCTCATGACTCTCATTATTATGCACCATGTTCCACTGGGAACCAATGCTCTGATGCACTTTATTGATAGAAGCAGTTCTAACTCTAGTTTCTAAAAACCCAAAAACATCAATATTATTTGAATGTAAAAACTATCTAATATCCTTATGTTTATGTACACTATTAAGTCCCCGCACATTCCAAAACCCTATACTACCCATTCTCAATTAATGTGCTAGGGCCAGCCATGTCCTCCTCAACCACTTTCCTATACTGAACTGAGTGCTCCAACACTTCCAGAAAAGTTCTTCTCCCATTGCCAGTACTTATACCACCCTGCCTTGAGAATTTAGTTAGAACCCTTATAGGTGAGAAAGGGGTAAAAGTAGCTGGTTGAGGAGTTACCAATCCTCTGGAAAGAACAGGTTTAGTTCGAGGCTGCAAAACTATGGGCCTGACAGGGGGGTTTGGAACAGGTGGATCAGGCACAACAGTAGGTTGTTGCTGAACCCTTCCTTTAGGCACCCACACTTTCCTCACAGGAACCTGCCCAGGCTGTTGTTTCTTCCTGCAATCTCTCGCCAGATGACCAACTCCTTTACAGTCCGAGCAAATTGTTGGCCTCCATTCATAATGAACAATTTGCCTATGAGTGACATCTAATTCATCAGTAAATTCAATCACATCAGGCAAATCACCACCCATTTTAACCTCAACCATAACTCGAGCATGACCAATAAAAGTTTTTAATTGAGTATTACTGTCACAACGCACTGACTTCCCTACCAAACTAGCAATCTTCATCAGAGCATTACCCCAAAACTTCAGAGGGAGGCCATAGAATCCAAATAGGCACCATATATACAGCCTCACGAACCAATTTAGCAGTGGGAGTCCACTCCTTAACAACTACTGGTTTGTTATCAAAAAATACAGGCCCTGATTGTAAAACTCGTAACTTCATAGCTTCTGTTTTGAACCGAACCAGCAATATACCGTTTGAATGGAAAGAAATTTGATCATATTCAGTATATCCCCAGACCCGCTTCACAAACCCATCAATTATTTTGAACGGTGGATTAGCACCTAGAACATAGCAATACACTGCCGTTGACCAATATTCTAACTCCGCATCAGTATCAGCACTAGTCAATCGCAAAGGACTTACCCTATGAGATGTAGCAGAACCAGAGCGCGAAACTTCTGTCCATACACTCCCATCATCAGAATCCTCCTCCGCAATTGAATTCATGCCATTACTCAATTGAAACGGTCTGATTTCACCATCTGCATCCAAAACGTGATCATCAAGCTGGATATCAACCTGAGGAACATCAATTTCAGGAGTAAGATGTTGAAACCTAGAACCGGAATTATTATTATTATTATTTGAAATAATACTATTAATCTGTGTTTTTGGAGTGTTTTTTCAATTATTATTTGTTATTAATCTAATTACTCTACTAGATTTAGGTTGATTACGTTTTTGACGAGCCATTGCTAATCAAGATCGAACTTCCCTAAATCATATCTCTCTCTAGTTTGTTTCTTCATCTCTCTAGAGTATGTATATATATATATATATATATATATATATATATATATATATATATATATATATATATATATATATATATATATATATATATATAGACAATGTGGGATCTAGTGAGGACCACCTACATAGTGAGAACCGTGCGAACTCCATCTTACAGATTTTTTTCCTAAAAACTAACGACATATTTAGATTCGGCATAAAATTTTATGGCTAGAAAACATATTTCTTGGTCCAAAAAGTATAAATTATTGCCGAAAATCGAGACGAGAAACATTTTATTAATTTTCATGCACCTACTACTCATTTTTCATGTATCTAACAATTTTCATGCACCTGGAACTCATTTTCGTGCACCTAGAGCCTGATATTTCCATGCATCTAGTAATCATTTTCATGCATGTAACAATTTTTATGCACCTAGTATTCGTTTTAGTGCATCTATAACCATTTTATTATACATAATTGTATTTTTGTATTAAGTTTATATTTTGTTAATAAAATCAATAAATTTTGTTTAGCAATACTAAAATTGTGTTTGAATAAACTAAACTAAGGCTAAATGATCCATCAAAACTTTCAGAACAAGATTTAATGATGATTTAGTAAGGGTTCTCACGGTTCTCATTATGTTAGTGGTTCTCACCGGATCCCGACCCTATATATATATATATATATATATATATATATATATATATATATATATATATATATATATATATATATGAGAACCGTGAGAACCCTTACTAAATCATCATCAAATCTTGTTCTGAAAGTTTTGATGGATCATTCACCTTTTGTTTAGTTTATTCAAACACATTTTGAGTATAGGTAAAAAAAAAATTTTATTTTCTTAACAAAATATAAACTTAGTGTACGAAAGTACAACTACGTATACTAAAATAGCTATAGATGCATGAAAACGAATACTAGGTGCATGAACATTATTACATGCATAAAAATGTTTACTAGGTGCATGAAAATATCAGGCTCTAGGTGCACGAAAACGAGTTCTAGGTGCATGAAAATTGTTAGATACATGAAAATGAGTAGTAGGTGCATGAAAATTAATAAAATGTTTCTCGTCTCGATTTCCTTCAATAATTTATACTTTTTGGACCAAGAAATATGTTATCTAGCCATAAAATTTTATGCCAAATCCAAATATGTCATTATTTTTTAGAAAAAAATATCCGTAAGGTAGAGTTCTCACAGTTCTTATTATGTAGGTGGTTCTCACTGGATCCCAAATATATATATATATATATATATATATATATATATATATATATATATATATATATATATATATATATATATATATTTAAATCCTTTACTTTTAAATGGGCGGGTATGGACAACAAGAAAATCCCGTGGGCCGGCCCATTAGGCCCGTTTATTATTTAAATCCTTTACTTTTACTCTTAAAAAAAGACATTTTCAAAGAAAATTGTATCAATTTTATATGGACGTGGAACGCTAAAATAGTAGGTAAACTATAACTGTTAAAATATAACGAAAATATTTATATATTGGGTAGCCTTATATATTTTAATTAATAAAACATCTAAATTGAAGTTTCGTGGTACGTCCCATTAGCCCATGGACCGCCCGACTTTTGACTAAAGGGCGGGCAAGGGCAAGAATAATTGGCCTATAATTAAGGCCCGACCCGCCCACTAAGGTCTTAAGGGCAACTTTTTCCTTCATAGCCCGGCCAAGGCCCGCATTTGAACAGCTCCAATATATATATATATATATATATATATATATATAGAGAGAGAGAGAGAGAGAGAGAGAGAGAGAGAGAGAGAGAGAGAGAGTCCTTAAGTCTTTATAAGGTCCCTTAGATGAAGGAAATCAATGGTTGTCATTAAAAGGAAAAAGTAGGACCTCTAGGGTACCAAAAAAAAAAGGGGAAAATGTG
Source organism: Silene latifolia (assembly GCF_048544455.1). Classification (NCBI taxonomy): domain Eukaryota; kingdom Viridiplantae; phylum Streptophyta; class Magnoliopsida; order Caryophyllales; family Caryophyllaceae; genus Silene; species Silene latifolia. The sequence goes on from NC_133538.1 coordinate 129,110,066, forward strand.
ATAGGAGAAGAGAGGGTGTTGCAGGCTGTCATTTCTCTTCCCAACACATTAAAAAATGTGATATCTGATAGACACATTACCTGCGTAAAATAAAATCGTATACATAAAACGCTCCGTAAAACTTCATCCGGACTCCGATTAAGGCAAAACAAAAGCCTAAAATTATTATTTTTTTCGAGCCCGTCGCAATGGTAGTATTTTCGTATACCATTGACCTTTCAAAAGTTACAGTACTGCTTGGTTTTATTCAAGGTTTTTAAGAGTGTAATTTTGATCTTTTAAGGCGGTTTTGTATTTAAAAAATTGAATTTATACAATTTTAACATTTTACGAGTATAACTTTGACTCTTTACGAGTGTAACTTTAATATTTTAGGGTCATATAAAATTTGAATTCATATAATTTTAACATTTTATGGGTATAACTTTGATGCTTTACGAGTGTAATTTCAGTATTTTAAAAGTGTAACTTTAATGTCATTTTGTATATAAAAATTTGATTTCTTGTAACTTTAGTATTTTAAGGTTGAATTTATGTTATTTTAACACAATTTTATGAGTGTAACTTTGGTCACATATGAGTGTAACTTTGATCCTTTATGAGTGTAACTTTGGTCCCATATGAGTGTAATATTGGTCCTACATGAGTGTAACTTTGGTCCTTTATGAGTGTAACTTTGGTCCTTCATGAGTATAACTTTAGTACGGTCATCCTCCGTCCATCACCAACCCCCCCCCCCCCCCCCCACACACACACACACACACAAAATGTAAATCTGGAAAAGAAAAAAAACAAAACATCGAAGTTACACTTTTTAAAACATCAAAGTGACACTTTTGAAATATCAAGGATACACCTTCTAAACATAAAAGTTACACTTTTATAATCCTCAAGGTTACACTTTTAACACTTCAAAGAAAGATACACTTTTCATGCTCATCAAAGTTACACTTTTTAAAACACACAAACCTCTTTAGACAAAATTCAACCGAATTTTTCAACTACTTTTTAAAACATCAAAGTTACACTTTTTAAAATTCAAAGTGACACTTTTTAAAACATAAAAATTACACTTCATAATGCTCAAGGTTACACTTTTATAACCCCAAAGTTACATTTTTCATGCCCTGAAGGTAACAAAAAAAATTCACAAGAAAAATTGGCAAAAACTTTTACAAAAAAACAAAATATATCAAACCAACAGTTCAAACAAGATCCAACAAAATAATTCGCAAGAAATAAACACACAACCTTTATTTTTCAACATAAACAAGTAATTTTGACAAAATTCAACCGAACTTGAGGATTTTTTAAAACATCAGAATTACACTTTTTAAACATCAAAGTGACACTTTTTAAAAAACCAAAGTTACACTTCATAATGCTCAAAGTTACACCTTTATAACCCCAAATCTACACTTTTCATACTCTGAAGGTTACAAAAAAATTCACAAAAAAAATTGACAAAAACTTTTACCAAAAAACAAAATATATCAAACCAACGGTTCAAACAAGATCTAACAAAATAATTCACAAGAAACAAACGCACAACGGTTCAAACAAGATCTAACAAAATAATTCACTAGAAACAAACACACAACCTCTATTTTTCAACATAAACAAGTAATTTAGACAAAATTCAACCGAATTTTCTAGTTACTTTTTAAAACATCAGAGTTACACTTCATAATGCTCAAGGTTACACTTTTATAACCCCAAAATTACACTTTTTATACCCTGAAGTTTACAAAAAAATTCATAAAACTTTTACCAAAAAACAAAATATATCAAACCAATGGTTCAAACAATAACCAACAAAATAATTCACAAGAAACAAGTACACAAACCTCTATTTTTCAATATAAACAAGTAATTTAAACAAAAATTCAACCGAATTTTCAAGCACAACCGAGCAGTAATGAATATTTAGAAGGTTCAATGGTATACAAAAATACCGCCATTGGAACGGGCTCAAAAAATTATTAAATTTAGGCTTTTGTTTCGTCTTAATCTGAGTCCGGATGAAGATTTACGAAACTTTTTATAAACCGGATCCTATTTTATACGCGATTGTATAAAAAAAATAGAAATAAGAGAGGAGAAGAAGATGAGAGAGTGTGAGTTTTGGTCTGAGTGTTTTGAGAATGAATGATGAGAGAGGGAAAAGGAGTATAAAGATGAGAGAGTAAAGTGAGGAGGCTAGGATTCTATATGAGAGGTAAATAAGCTAGACAATTTTTTAATAGTTTTTTTTGCTTTTTCCTCTTAATCTCAACCATCCATCTCAACAATCCAATAGCACATATGGGGACTTAAGAACTCAATGCTTTAAGGGGGACTCAATTGATCTCTCTCTCTCTCTCTCTCTCTCTCTCTCTCTCTCTCTCTCTCTCTCTCTCTCTTTTCTCTCTCTCTCTCTCTCTCTCTCTCTCTCTCTCTCTCTCTCTCTCTCTCTCTCCAACGGTACTGAAAACACAATATCAACTCATATGACAATAATAGAATAAACATAATATTTCAAAATTCACACAACCATCCCGTCTCCTCTACCACAACCGCACAACACCGCCACCAACAACCGCACCGCAGTGTGAAACACAACAACCACATTGGCATCCATCGCACTCTACACAGTCTCGTGAACTCGGTTCCGGCACAACATTATTCACAAGGAATAATAACAACATCACAACTCAAATAAACAATTGACAACCCGTAACATGGACATTTCATAGAACAATTAGAAGATAACTTTACAATCAACATCCATTTTACGACTCATAGGGACAGAGTCTTACACAATCACTTTCACACGTCGTAAACACATACTCAAAATAGACGGTTATACTATAAGTGATCAAAATACCTCAATTAACATAGTTGGACCCATATGCATTACATATCACATTACCAACCTCGTACCCTGCGAAGACCAAACTTGATAGTACTAAATCCACAATTATATATCCCAATTATTATAACCAAAACTCATCCATCTTATTTCGTGGCCGATAGCACAATCTCCTTACAAGGGTTCATCCTCAAACTCGTAACAAATTCCTTTAAAATCCCCAATAACACAACCAACTTTCGATTGATAAGTCTCATTTCTCTATTCCACAAATAACACTCCTCGAAAACCGACGTCGGTATAATAATATAACCACCGTTTACCATATCACACGTATATAATCACTCTCAAGTAGTTTCACCACCAGACATTACGAGGACTTTTACTAGATATCTTTCACCGCCCAATCTAATACCACCTATCACTTCAAATCGTCCATACTCCATCTAATTGATCACCTCAAGCTCCATCCTTCCATTACCCAAAATACGTAATCAACATTGTATCATAAACCTTAGATAAATTTTAGATCGCACTAGTTCTAGTACCCTCTTATATTCTTGTTGCATAAGTCCTTATTACCCTATTTTCAATCCATATCAATCCTTAAATTCAATTCACACAAACTAACAACTATTAACAACTCATGTTATTACTCCCACCTAACTCCTTGATACCTCAATTACTTCCTCGTTATTCAAGGTTAAATCACAACATTTGTTAACCATAAATCCCAAATCGTACCAATTATAATAACCCTCGCATGTTATTCAAACCTCATTCACTATCTTTAAGTTCAAACAATCGATGAATATTCAACCTTGATAACACATCACTCATCATCCATAAGTTACCTTGTATAATCAACTCACTCAACTCAAGACCTTGCATAAGCTAAAATATCTTCCTAGTACTCTCAAATTCCCAAACTTGACGACTATATACAAATTCACATCTCAATCCCCCATTTTAATCCTTTAAATGTACCAACACTTCTAGACAACGAAATAATATTTCCTTAACCACAAAACACCGCTACTATCTCAAAATATTCCTTCCTCAATAGTTCATAGCCATATTACATTTTCATATCTCTCAATTCCTCCGCTCTAAATTGTCAACAAATACTCATATAACTCACTTCCATTCATTATTCCCTTATTCACGATGCTTACATCACCGCTTAATTAAACCCAATTAATCTCTACCAAATCATTCAAAACTTAAACCAATACCATCCTCATTTATCACATAACTTCTTATCCTTCACGACATCATACACCTACCTACACGACTCAAATCCACATCAAATGAACAAGCTCACATCAACCACAATCATAGTCACAATCATTCCCTCAATCCCTTTCGCCACAAAAGACTTATCATTTCCCCATTCTTTTCACAATCATATACAACTACAAGCCTTTCTTACCTAAATCATATTGACCACCACATGACACCCCGTACATCGTGCAATCCCTCTAACTCGTCACATATCATGAATAATCACTTTAATGGCAATATAAAGGATAATAAGTAAAATAACACATCAAAGAAGTCCACTCATTACGAACAAATAAGCAAATTTCCCTTTCCCCAGAGGCACTCGGTCGAGTCCTTCTTACTCGGCCGAGTCCCCCTCCACACTCGGTTGAGTGCGCTCTTTCCAGAAGGCACAATAAGAATTCCAGAGGGTCCACTCGGTCGAGTACCTTAGTCTACTCGGTCGAGTGACCTCTACTCGGCCGAGTCTCCAAGCTTACTCGATCGAGTACCACACAAATCCCAGCAAGTATACATTTTACATATGACAAGTACAAAGTAAGCTTAATTCACATGTTCCTACCTACGACGCAACATTATCACCACAAATATTCACAACAATGATACACATTTCCATCATATTCATCATGTAAAAACACATTTAGTCGGGATATAAAAGTACGTTCAAACTCAATAAATCATTCCACATCACTTTATCATATAACCATGCCTTTTCTCATCAATTAACACTACATATGCGTATCATGCCTCCTTGCTACGATACTTTCATATCAACCATTCATAACCATCAGGCTTCTTCCTAAACCATTATCACTACTTGTATACACATAAGCTCATACCACAATTACTACATCATATGTAAAGAAAACATAGCATCCATTCGAACCACCCACACTCGGTCCTTATCAAGTGCTGACCGGTTCAAGACTAAGAGGTCATGGTACGATGAAGGACGTCTTATAACAACCCGGATTATATAATAAAGAAATAACATTATATGAAGTGATAATCAGAGTATAACAAAGATAACAAGGTCTAGGTGGCGGAACCACGGACCAATCCGGATTGATACTGAATCCAAAATACGAAAGATACTACATTATTAAATGTATCTCAACTGAAATCAAAGTCCTAATTATTATTCATCTCGACCCTCGATGCATCCCAAAAACATCATCCAAACAGCAACGAACATTCAACCTGAACAACCTAAAAAGAAGGGGGGGGGGATGGCGACAATTAGTCGGGAGTAACTAGATGCTCTACTAGTCATGTTTACAACAATTGAATATAACCAACAATTAATAAAACCTGAAATGTAAAAACCAGTAAACATGTGATACTATCTATACTCATGAAGACTCGATATCAACCTACCCTCAGAAATGACATATCCAGACAACCTTCTGAGATAACGGCTTCTAGTGAGCACCACATGACGTCACATAACAACATAAACCATATTATAATAACATGTAAATCATAGAACCATCATAACCATAGTATATGTGTAACACCCTCATTTATCCAAGAGCCTTGACTAGGCATTCCCAAATAAATAGAACTCTTACCATCTCAATTTCCTGAGGCAGTGTATACACAAAGGTAACAATCCAAAAGATACTTTATTTAAATAATAACTTTAAATCGTTCTATTACAACTGAAATGACTAACTGTACTAAATATAAATTACATAACTCGCAGCGGAATAAATAATTAGTCTTAATGTAAAATAAATAAAGTCTGATCTAAGTGAACTACACGCCTAGGTCCATCCTGCTCTCGTCCCATGCTCCCTTGCCAAGTTACTCAAGTACCTGTCAGTCAATATGCTCCTCAATAATTGGTTCATCATAAGTGTTTACAGAATACACTGTCAACCAAACGGTTGAGTAGAATAACTTAAACAACAGTAAAAACAATAATAATATATGCTATGATATGCCATGATAATATGCAATGCAATTGAGCTCATCACCGGAAACTCCCGTTCATCCCGCCAATCCCTGGCCCGGGGTATTCACATTATCCCAACCTTTCGTTGAGGTATACAAACATTTCAAAGACAAGTCCTGCAGAACCAGTTTGGGGAAACCAATGCAATATGTCATGCCAATATATGTAATAACAATAACCAATCAATACTTCTCAGACACGAAGCTGAGGCATCCAACAATAATGACAATAATCCATCCAATAAACCAATAAATCATCCAATTCACATTATTCTCATAATTTACACAAACTTATTAAACTTGTAACGAGTTGAGTAATTATCCTACCTGATCAGCAAATCCCAATTAAACAGCTCAAGCAATCCAATTAATATTATCCTTCAATAAGACCGTCACCCAAAAAATAAATAACAATTTTATATAATTACTAACTAATTCTAATCGCAAAACAATACATTATTAATATAATAAATCCCGTCTTAAAACAAACCCAATTCACCCAAACACACACGGTTTAACCCTGTGCAACACCACCCCCACAAACACCCTTATTACACGGCCTAGCTATGGTTAAACCACCCTTCATCGCTACCTACTTAACCACCCATAACCACGGTACCCAGCAGCCCCAACACGCCACTACCAAAGCCTCCATACATGATCCCCACTCGTGCCCTACTCGACAACAACAACAACAACACAATAACAACAAACAACAACCACCCGAAACAACCTCACAACACGGTTTCTATACCACCCATACACCACCTAGCCACGGCAACACCTCCTCGATGTTTTCCCTGGTCAGCCACCACCATCAACACCACCAATGACTCTTCCCATGGTCACAAACCCGTACCTTAAACCCGACAGTCATCCCACACCAACACCCCAACACTCAGCTCACACCCACTCGCTTTTCGCACCAACAACCCTCTAGCCTCCACCATTAACCACCACCGTAGCGTCCCTTGTCCCACGGTGAGACCACCGGTAACAACCATGGTCAAAGGCACGGTCTTTACGCGCAACACAGGTCGACAACACACAACAACCAAATCCTAACCCATATACCACCCACGGTCAAACCACCATGCCCAGCCGGTCAACGGTGGTCTCGGGTCAGGTCTCACGACGGTCCAAGGGTGGTCAATGGCTTAAGACAGTAGGATAAATTAATTATAAGACGGATTATTTACAAGACGGTTTTAAGATAACTTACCTTGAGATGAATAAAAGATGATGATTTTCTCCCTTCTTCTTCTCTCTCTCTCTCTCTCTCTCTCTCTCTCTCTCTCTTATTATTAGTGTTTATAAATTGTATGAGGAAAAGTGAAGTATGGAGAAGGGTTAGGTCTTATTTATAGGGAAAGGTAGAAGGTAGGAAGCTTCTAGGAAGTTCCCTCTCTTTATTATGTTTTATTATTATTATTTCGTATTACTATTACTATTATTATTATTATTATTATTATTATTATTATTATTATTATTATTATTATTATTATTATTATTATTATTATTATTATTATTATTATTATTATTTCGTATTACTACTACTACTACTACTACTACTACTACTACTACTACTACTACTACTATTATTATGGATGCGCACAACTTTTATTAAAAGAAAAATAAAAGTTTACATGAAATTGGTGGGGAGCCAAGAAACAATCTGGGCTCCCACACCCTTAGCAACAGCAAAGCTAAGTCTAGTAAAAATGTAAGCGGCCACCCGAGCCCCCGCATCCTGAGATACCGAGAATTTCTGGATCCGCTTGAGCAAGGCAACAGTATCCGAACCCAGCTCCCCAAGTGATGAGAAAGAGAAGGGAAGGAAACCATAACCCGCTGCCGCGCACAAATCCTCGTACTTAGCACACTTACGCTGAGCAGCATCAGCAATAACCCGGCCAGGCACAAAATCCGTCATCCCAGTCTGAGTCAAAGAAGAAGACCCTGTCAAGTCAACGCACACATCATGTCCTTTGTCCCAAGAATAAAGCATCAAATCCGTAGGATGAAGAGAACCACCATGCTCGTCAACCAAACTGATATCAACCTCCTTCCCCGCAGAAATACCAGATCTATAGCAGATGTCGAAAAGTGTGTCACGGACGAGGTTATGCCGATGTTTAACGCCCACAGTACCAGTACAAGAAACAGCGTGGTCCCCAAAAACATCATCAGCAAAAACCCGAGAGCAAGCAGGACAGGGCCTAGATACCGTGAATAACGGAACACCCAGACGATACCCAAGCACACTACGGTATGTCCTCCCTTTCATAGTCTGACCCAACCCCGAGATAGAAACCGCACGCAACCAATCAGTGGAGTAGGAACCCTGCTGTGACTGCCACAAAGCAAGCTAGCGTGGTGTCAAAGAGAAAACAGACTCTGAGGAAGCAATTTTTTCATAAGTTTGGGGGCAGCAATTTCACTAGGGTTACCTAAAATACCAGAGCCTGTAGTCGCAGTAAAAACCCGTGCGGCATTGTCAAAAGCAGGGCCAGCAACTACAATACCAGAAGGTCCGAGGAGCTTAGCCTGCAAATCAGCAGACTGCAAACGAGATGCAATAAAAGCATAATGTAAACCATCTCCCGCCGCATAGACACCAAGACCACCAAGATGAAAATGGAATGTAGCAAGGCGTTATTGCCAATACCCAAAACCCGGGCCAGACGCGGTGACAATACGTTCCAAGCTGGAACGTAGAGCAGCATCAAAAGGAAGTTGGACCGACCCAAAAACACATGGGGAGCAAGTACAAAGGGAGAAATAGAGCTTAGAAGTACCAGTACAAGCTCGAAGTAGAAGCAACTCACATTGCGGGTCCTCAATCCTCGCAACTAAGTCCATTAGCTCAATGGTCTTAGTTACTCTCCTCGCCACAATCTCACTGCCAAAACCAGGACAAGTACTGACAGGTCCACCTAAAACTATAACACCACGCAAGGGCCGAGCAATAGAAGGGGGGAAAACCCCAGGAAGCCGACCCTGAGGATCCTCAACAGGCCAAAAGACCTCCGTCTTGGAGACATTAAGATGCAGTCCAAAATTAGGGCCATCCGCCATAATCAAATCCAAGACCTTCCCCACCTCCAAAGTATCCCCCACAATGGTGCCATCATCCAAGTACCACGCCTGCATAGTGAGGTCAAAAGTGTCCCGGATTTTGCATACTAAGGGATGCAAAACCAAAGCGAAAAGTAACGGGCCCAAAGGATCACCCTGCTGGACACCCTGACAAGACCACAAGCAATGCTCCCCATAAAAAAGACGGGTAGGGTTGGAATAACAAAACTCCACCCAACGGGAAAGAACTGGGCAGCGACGTCGAACTTCCAGAAGCATGGTCGCGCGATCAACAAGGTTGAAAGCATTCTGGAAATCAACTAGCAACATAGAAAGTCCCACCTCAGCACCCCGAGCATCAATGAGCCGATTCAAGGCATGTAAGATAGCCTCTCCTCCACCGGACACACCCACCCCAAACTGAAGGCCAGCAAAGTAAGAAGACAAAGAAGGACCAACCAGAAAAGAACCAACCTTAGAGACAAGCCGTCTCCAAAGAGTGCAATCAGCAATAAGACGAACACCACCACCAGGTTTAAAAGCGGCGTGAGAGGGGTGCTGGCAATGTACTCACCCAAAGCAAGAGGACATCGGCCCTCAAGAAAAAGATTAACCACTCTAGTAATAGAAGTTATCAAATCATCAGAGATAGCCACAGCTGCGCCACTCAAATAGTCAATCAGGTGCTGGGCGCGAAAACCATCCCTCCCACAATAAGTACCGCGTGGAAAGCTCCGAATTATTATTATTATTATTATTATTATTATTATTATTATTATTATTATTATTATTATTATTATTATTATTATTATTATTATTATTATTATTATTATTATTATTATTATTATTATTATTATTATTATTATTATTATTATTATTATTATTATTATTATTGGTGTAATTCCGGAGAAGCGGTTATACGTTACCACCCGTGCTTGTAGAATGACGTCTTTAGTTGAATCCTCCTTGCGGTCTCCGGAAACGATGAACAAGCGAGGGCTCGGCTTTGGGCCGAGCGAACTCACTCCGACGCTCAAGTCAGTAAACTTAGAGAGATAAGTTGTTGTTACTTGGCGAAGTATATATTGTAGAGAGATAAGGAAGATATTACCAGATGAATAGGGATTCTTAGGTTAAATTGTGGATCCCCTCCTCAATGAGAGTTGAGGAGTATTTATAGACTTTCACCTTTTGTCACGTAGTGGCCAAGTGGCCAAGTGGCTAGCAGGTGGAAAGACTGATCTACCCCTCGGCCGAGGGACCCATGGCAGGCCGGCGGGCCCTGTTGACTCACCGCCGAGGGGTCATGGATATGAGTTCACGGATGTGTGCCCCGGCTGGCTAGTTGTCCCCGCCGAGGCACAAAGAGACAGCCGACACGGTGGCGTCGGTTAAATTTTGTCTAAGCCGTTGACTTCTTTGTGGATATCTTTGACCTTGCTCAATATCTTTGACTGGTCACGGGTCGAGAATATGCCCCATCAATTTGCCCCAGCGTAGTCTATGCCGTGGTATGGGCTCCGATGTATGTTGAGCGTATATTCTGCGCAAGTAAAAAATTTCTGCCCCGGCTTCTTCTTCCTCGGCATGGCTCTGCTTAGGCCGTACCATATTCCCCCTCCACATGGATGTGTAATGGACATCCGATGTGGAAAGAGGCAATGACGCTGGCTGAGACCAGGGTGGAGAGTGCCGGTTGTTTCTGATTGCCCCCTGGCCGGTGCTTTCTGGCTTGGTTGATCATGTGGCCGGCGGATAAACGGATACTTAGGAATTTGTTGGGGAAGATGAACAAGTGAGAGAGATATGAAGGGGCGTGTTGAAGACGCTTGGTCACTGTTGCATTTATTGACGTTCAACTGTTGCAACGATTGACATTCCGTGGTTGCATGTCCGACACGTGTCCATTTCTTTGATTGGTCGACGTTTCATGGGTCGTGCCCTGATTGGTCCTTCTTCATGGGCTTTTCCTATAAATAGGGCGTTAGTCCCCGAAATTGGCCACTAATTTCATTTTCTATAAAATTTTCTTCTTTCTAGCCTTCTTTGACGAAACTTCTCTCTAGCTTTCAGATTTGTTACTCCGGCGTAGCATTTTTCTTCAAGGTAAACAATCAAATTTTTAATTTTTCTCATTAAGTTTTCGTTGTGAATCATGTCTTCTGCTGATGCCGGTCCTAGTAACCATGCGCCGGGGGGTTCCCCGCCGCGTCTTGATGAGGAGGAGATGCTAGATGCCATCCCGATAAGGTCTGGGGGCCCTAGGTCTCCGTCTCCCGAAGTCGACCCAAAGGCTTTGGAGGATTGGGAGGACGATGATGATGATGATGACGACGGTGATGATGCTGGTGATGATGCTGAAATGGCTCATCCTGATGAGGGGAGGCAGTACGTTATGGATCACGGCGAGGCCTGTAAGGTCCGCCTGGACCGTGTCTGGACCCATAAGTTCGCCAGTTGTTCCGGCGAGACATTTTTCGAGGGCCATTTCTACTTTGGAAGGGGGTACAAAATTGTTATCCCTGAGGAGGGCCAGGCCATCTGTTGTCCTCCACCGGGTTGCACCGGTGTATACATCCGGCACTTGGAGTACGGGCTCCGATTTCCGCTGAATGATTACGTCATGGCTATCATTAGAGCCATGAACGTCGCCGTGGCCCAACTGCACCCGTTGGCTATTAGGACCATAGTCGGCTTTGTCTGGCTCTGTCTCTTCAAGGAGGAGGTCCCAACGGTTAATTTATTCCGTCGGCTTCACCACTTTCGGCCGTCGTTTCCCGGTCGTGTCGGATGGTACAGCGTGCAAGTGGAGCCGGGTTACATCTCCGTTGATAAGCTTTCCTCCTGCAAGGACTGGAAAGATCGGTGGGTGTACGTTGAGGTGCCGGATGACTATCCGCGCCCTTGGTCCTTCCAAAGATCAAGTTAATTTGCGGTGCGAGAGGCGAGGCGGAGCATGACGGATGGGTCACCCGGAAAAAGCTTAAGATGGACGCCTTGCAAGGTCCCTCTTAATGAGGATGAGAAGCTGGCGATGAGGCTCTTTGAGACGGACAAGAGTGGGGTGTCGAAAAGATGGATTCCTCCGACGCAGATCATTCTTCAGGATGAACCGCTCTGCCATGTCGGCCTCATACCGGCCCTAGCGCAGGGTGAGTGGGGTCGGTGTGAGGCCCATCTCTGCTCTCAACGTTTCTGTTTCTTGAATTTTGATTTACTTCTACTTAACTCTTACTTTGCTTCCTTTGCAGACCACTTTGGACCCGGACTGCTCGAGGATATCCTTCGGAGAATGGGGTGCACAAGGATAAGACCGCAGGTCTTGATTTGCACCCTAAGGCTCGGCCCGTGATCGCAGGACGTCGCCGAATGATCGATGGATCGGTGAACCGAAAGGCCCGAATGTGGAGGCGGCCCGGGCGAGGGTTGCTAGTAACATGCCGCGCCGAACGCGGAAAACAAAGTCTTCGGCGGCGACGGCGTCGACATCCGTTTCACCTTCCATCCCTTCAGTCCAGAAGGAGACGGTGGAGATCGTTGACATTACCGATGGGGGGGACTCCGATGCGGAGGGATCTCCCCTTGTTCGTAAAAGGAAAGAGCCCACCCCTGCTGCTGACACTTCTGCTGCTACTGCTGCAACTGCTGCCGGCGAGGAGATGCGTCCTCCGAGCAAGAAGGCCAAGCATGGTACAGATACATCCTGTGGCTCAGACTTAGCCGGTTAATTAGGCGTTCCTGATGACAGGCTCTCCGATACGTCCATGTATACTGACACGGATGTTTTAATTGACTTTTTGTAGATCAACCGTCGGCAGCCGCCGTTCTCACTGTGCGGCAATTGGAGAAGCAGCCTGAGAAGGCGGGTGATAGAAATGTCACCGTCGATCCCCTACTTCAGAAGGTTTCCCCCACCGAGCTTGTGGCAGAGGGGATGAGAATAGGCAAGAGGCTGGCGAAATGGACTCAGCTAGCCGGCTCCCACATTATGGAGCAAGAGAAGACCATGGCTGAGGCTGCCCCACAGCTCGAGCGGCTAAGGCTGGAACTTGACGCGGCGAACAAGGAGGCTAAGAGGGCCAAGGCTGAGGCTGAAGAGGCAGTCCGTGCTGAGAGAAAACTCAGGGAGGACGCTGAAAAGGAAGTCCTCGCTGAGAGAGCCAAGGCCGAGGCTGCGGCGGCTGAAGCTGCTAAGCTGCGGGAGATGCGTGACCTCGTTCAGAAGCACGCCGACCTTTACCTTACACAGAGGAACGAATTTAGGGGCTTGTTCCAGGCCCAGGGGAAGGTGGTCCGGAACAAGGATGCTATCATTGCCCAAAGGGAGGAGGACATTGAGAGACTCCAAACCGTTCTTCTCCCTAACATGTGCGCCCAATACCGGGACCTGGCCGAAGAAGCTGCCAGGGAAGTGATTGAGGAGCTCTTCCCTCTTGATGGCTCCTTTCCGTGGGGCCAGTTGTGAGCTGTTTGATGACAAGCTCGAAGCTAAGGAGGAAGCCGCGAAGGAAAAGGCCAAGGAGGAGGTAAGGGTGAAGAAGGAGGAAGAGGCGGCCGCGGAGAAGGCCTTCTTGCCGAGGAAGCTAAGGCGGCCAAGGAGGAAGCCGAGAGGATGAAGGCGGTGAGGCCGCCGAGGCCGTGGTCGCGAGAAAGCCGAGCTCGCCGAGACAGACCTCGGGTCGCCCATTAAGGACGATCGCTAACGCGGCGATGGCAAGCAGCAACAGGCATAGGGAGACGGGCGGTCGTCACCGGGCTCGCCGGCGTCTCTCGGATAGCTTTAGCTGTTCGGGGCCAATTATTAAGCCTTTCCTCCCCGCCATCTTTTGGCGCTTAAATGATATGTCTGTAACCTTTTGCCTTTCTTTTCCTTGTATTTTGTACAACTTTGGTAGGTTGTGTTTTGGCTTATCCTTATGGGGACGGTCGTCGTATTTTCCTTACTTTGTAACCCGATCATTTTTAATAAGAGTTTGCTTATTCGCCTCCGGCTTGGCCGAGGTCTTTTCTTGTCTTCGCCGAGTTGTCTTCTTACGTCATTAATTGAGCGCTTCTTTTTGTTTCTACCTCGGCTTTGACCGAGGGCGGTTAGAATGCGTATCTCAACTGTGTTTAACGTTCCTAGGGCGTGCTGATCGCTTTCGCGAGTATCAACCGCGCTGGTTGTGACTGTCATGAAATCTGCTTCCTTGTAGTGATTGCCGTGGCGTCTACCTCTTGGAGTGACTGCTGCGGCGTCTACCTCTTGGGGTGACTGCCGTAGCGTCTACTTCTTGGGGTGACTGCGACGGCGCCTATTTCTTGATGGTGACTGCCGTGGCGTCTACCTCTTGGAGTGACTGCTGCGGCGTCTACCTCTTGGGGTGACTGCCGTAGCGTCTACTTCTTGGGGTGACTGCGACGGCGCCTATTTCTTGATGGTGACTGCCGTGGCGTCTACCTCTTGGAGTGACTGCTGCGGCGTCTACCTCTTGGGGTGACTGCCGCAGTGTCTACTTCTTGGGGTGACTGCGACGGCGTCTGCTTCTTGATAGTGACCATGGGGAAAATGAACACTTTGATGGAAAACTTGGACGATTCTTCATTAGATAAAAACGTGGGTCGGGGTGCCCACAGTTGTCTTGGGCACCTCCGCCGCTTATACAAAATTTACCCGAGATTGTCAGTGCCCTAATGGCTCATCAAAGGTGCACCCTCCACGTCTGTCAGCCGGTGTGTCTTGAGGGGTTGTCGGACGGGAATGTCTCGTATCCGGAAGGACTTCAATTTGGCGGTGTCGGCTTTCACCCTTTCCGGGTATCTTACTATCCCGTCATCTCGAGCCTCGTACTCTCCACCGATTTGGTTGGCCACCAATAGTGAGCATGTTTTCACCACGACGTGTTCCGCCCCGGCAGCCCTAGCTAACTCAACTCCATTTATCACCGCCTCGTATTCGGATTCGTTGTTTGAGGTCGAGAGGGTAAGTTTCAAGGCGTGCTCAAACACGTCTCCGTTTGGGCTGGTGATAAGAATGGCGCTCCGAGCCGTTCGCCGTGGGGTACCCGTCGCAGTTATTTCCCATACGCCGGGATGCGGCTCTTCTTGGTCGGTCGGGGTTCCTTCAACCATGCCGACGTCGGTATTCATCGGGTCGCCCCCCTGCTGCAAGGATGGGCTCTTCCCCTTCACGACTTCTTCGCCACTTTGAGGGATTGCATGTTGCACCCTCTGGCGGATATCTGGGTGTTGACCACCTCGTCCTTCTCGTCCTTGGAGACGAGCTTATGCGCCTCCTCCCGGTCCGAGACATACATCAGTGTCAGGGCCCGGATTGACATTCGCATCAGCCTCGCTCGAGTGACGCGGCCTATGAGGACGTTGTAGGCGGACGAGCCGTCAATGACTACGAACTCGGATAGGACATTCTTCGCCGCATTCCCTTCGCCGAACATCACCGGCGATCCCGATCAACCCTGGGGTACCAGGCCGGCCCGGAAAAGTTGTACAACGGATTGGTGCGGGGGCTCAAGTCTTCAACCTTCGGACCGAGGTTGAGAAAGCACTCCCTGAACATGATGTTCGTGTAGGCGCTGTGTCAATCGGGCACCTCTTGACCAGGTGGTTGGATATGTCCAAGTGGACTACAAGTGGGTCGCTGTGAGGGGCGATGACTCCCTCGTAGTCCTTCTTCCCAATAGTCATGTCGGGGATGTTGGAGGCGGGGACCGCTGTTTTGGGCACAAAGTTGATGGCCTGATACAGCTCGTTCAGGTGCCGCTTGTGCCCATGAGCGGACCCACCGTTCTCGTTGCCCCCGATGACAACATGGATCACTCCTATCCGTTCAAAGACGGATTTCTTATTTGAACCGCCGGCCTCAGTCTTTTGGCCTTTGGCAACATACTTGCCGAGGCTCCCGCTCCGGATTAGCTCTTCAATGGCATTCTTCAGATGCCGGCAGTTGTCAATAAGGTGACCGGTGTGGCCGTGGTACTCACAGTACTGGCTCGTGTCACCGTCTCCCTTCGGCTTGGGGGGCCTTTCCCACTTCTGGCCCTCGCCCTTGCTCAGGGCGAAGACCTCGGCGGCAGATACAACCAGGGGGGTGTGATCATTGTACCGCCTTTGGTGGTACGTTCCCGAACTCCCCCCGGCGCCCGCCGAGTTCTCGCTTCCCCGGGGATTTATCGACCGTGACCTATTATTGTCACGACGTCTTTCATCGGGTTGTCCTCCCGGTGGCTCTTCTTTTCGAGTGCCCGGCCTCGCGTGGCCTACCCAGTCTTGTGATAGTCTTCCACCTTGATGGCCTGGTCGGCCATCTTCCTTGCGGCGTCTAAGCCCAAGCCGCCGCACTTGATGAGCTCGTTTTTTAAGTCTCCCCTTGGGAGGCCTTTCATCAGCGCGAAGGCTGCCAGCTCGCTGTTCAGCTCACGAATCTGTTGAACCTTGGCGTCGAACCTCTTTACATAGCTTCGGAGAGACTCGCCTCCCTCCTGTTTGATAGTCAGGAGGTCCGATGTCTCCACGGCCCTCCTTCTATTGCAAGAGTACTGGGCTAAGAAGGCGTCCCTTAGGTCGGGCGTAAAAAGATACCGAGCCGTCGGGCAGCCCCTTGTACCAACTCTGAGCCATCCCATGCAAGGTTGTTGGGAAGACTCGGCACCAGACTTCGTCGGGTTGCTCCCACACCGACATGTACGACTCAAAGGCCTCCACATGATCGGTGGGGTCGCTGTCCCCTTTGTATGTGAACGCCGGCAACTTTAGCTTGGTTGGCACGGCGGTTTCAAGGACGTAGGCATTGAGGGGCTGTCTGACCACGTGTCGAACGACAGGCGGCGATCGGCTCCTCGCATTCCTAGTCCGGCTCCTCTCCCCGTGGCGGGAAGGGCTTCTTCTCCGACTCTGGTGAATCGGGCTTGTTCTTCAACTCTGGTGAGTCGGGCTTCTTCTCCGACTCTGGCGAGTCGGACTTCTCTCACTTCTCTGAGGCAGGCCTCGTTGGTGCTGCGGCGACGCCGTCCTCCCGCGGGTCCGGGAAGGACTTAGGTCTACCACTAGCACTTTGGGCTCCTCCGGCGTCTTGACAGGGCCAGCTTCTTCCAGTGCTCCATTCAAGTCTCTTGGAGTCACATTAAGGCCCTGGTCTCCTGGACGGGTTCCGCCGCTCTTGTCGGTGTGACGGTGTGAGCCGGCGTACTACCAATTATGTCCAGGAGTAGCTTTAGTTTTTTTGCATCGACCACATGTCCCATGATGGTGACCTGGTTGTGGGCGTGGCGTATCTTGTATTATTGGCATCCCGTACTCCGGTTGAATGACCCGGCCGGTGGAGGGCTGCGCAACTCCAGAACTGTGGACGGTATTATCTTGGCAGAACTCGGTTTCGTCAGTTACGAATACCTCTTGTTGTTTTGACATCTTCTTAGCTTTTTGGGTGGGTTTTTGTTTTGGTTTTTTTTTGTTTGGGAATGAATGTGACTAGCTTCTAGTATCTTTCCCCACAGACGGCGCCAATTGTTCCGGGTGTAATTCCAGAGCAGTTATACGTTACCACCCGTGCTTGTAGAATGACGTCTTTAGTTGAATCCTCCTTGCGGTCTCTTGAAACGATGAACAAGCGAGGGCTCGGCTTTGGGCCGAGCGAACTCACTCCGACGCTCAAGTCAGTAAACTTAGAGAGATAAGTTGTTGTTACTTGGCGAAGTATATATTGTAGAGAGATAAGGAAGATATTACCAGATGAATAGTGATTCTTAGGTTAAATTGTGGATCCCCTCCTCAATGAGAGTTGAGGAGTATTTATAGACTTTCACCTTTTGTCACGTAGTGGCCAAGTGGCCAAGTGGCTAGCAGGTGGAAAGACTGATCTACCCCTCGGCCGAGGGACCCATGGCAGGCCGGCGGGCCCTGTTGACTCACCGCCGAGGGGTCTTGAATATGAGTTCGCGGATGTGTGCCCCGGCTGGCTAGTTGTCCCCGCCGAGGCACAAGAGACAGCCGAAGTGGCGTCGGTTAAGTTTGTCTAAGCCGTTGACTTCTTTGTGGATATCTTTGACCTTGCTCAATATCTTTCGATCGTCGTGGTCGTAATATGCCCCATCAATTATTATTATTATTATTATTATTATTATTATTATTATTATTATTATTATTATTATTATTATTATTATTATTATTATTATTATTATTATTATTATTATTATTATTATTATTATTATTATTATTATTATTATTATTATTATTATTATTATTATTATTATTATTATTATTATTATTATAGTACCAGTACGCCAATCACGCTCGTCTTATATTATCTTATCATTTATTTCCGTTTCATAACATAACCTCATAAAATTATAATTTAATAAATATAATTTATAAAACTAATTTTCATATTTTTTCCGTTAACTAGCCTTTGACCAAGTACTAAAATACCGGGTATTGCAGTCTTTCCTTCTTAAAAGAACTTCATCCCCGAAGTTCACCTTACAACCCAAAACAAAGCCAAAAGTAAAACTCACAAGACTGAGGAGAAGGTCTATGCACAACAAAATAGCGGTATTACATTCTACCTCCCTTAAGACAAACTTTGTCCCAAAGTTTAACAACATAATTAAACCTCCACACAATTACAAAACAGATGTCCCAAGCAAGGAGTACAACTAGTCTATCCCTTTTAAAGGAATTACTTCAACTAAAACAGATAACTCAAACAAAAGTATCTAAGACTGTGAACATTAATCCATAATATAACTCATCAAGGCCTCACTATTAAAAATGTTGTCAAAATGACACAACCACCGAGATTTTACAATCCTACCTTCCTTAAAATTAAGGTTACGTCCTCGTAACCTTGGCCATAATGAAGATAGTACACTGAAGAAATATCAATCAAATAAGGATAACCATCTTTAAAGGCTATAAAAAATTTAGGGATATTCTCTCATATACCCCTGAACGTTTTCGTTTTCTAAGGTGTACCTCTCGTTTTTCACAAAAAAACTTTGACCGACAATAATTCTATGTTACGAGTTCAAAAAACGATAATTTTTTTTCAAACCAATTATCTCTTCAAGCCCTTGAATTTGAAAAAAAAATTCACCTTTTTTTGAACTCGTAGCCTATAGTTATGGTCGGTCAAAATTTTTTTAACGAATAAACTTTGACCGACCATAATGCCCTACTACGAGTTGAGACGTCGGTGAATTGTTTTTCAAACTGAAGACCTCTTAAAGACGGTCAATTTCAAAAAAAAGTTTATCGTATTCTGAACTTGTAGCCAAGAGTTATTGACGGTCAAAATTTTTTTCCAAGAAAAGAGGGGTATATCTTAGAAAATGAAAAAGTTGAAGGGTACACGAGAGAGTTTCCCCAAAATTTATTACAAGCGTTTATTAGCACTATTGGTAAAACAATTATTCATATCAACATAAATCATAATACACATTATAATCCCATATGTACCAAATTTCCAGTTATACGTATAAAATTAATTCTGCAATTGGTATAATAAACGTAGTAAGACGGCTACATATATCCATAACCACACAACTTAATTAAATTTCCAGTTAACTTTGCTAAAGATAAACACATCGCATCACATAATCATAACAGTCTTAACTATATACTCTACTACATAATTACAGTTTACAACAATTTCAGTTCGATTTCTTACCTATTAGCAATCTTGGCACTTGTTTTATAACACATGTTACTCCACCATTCTATTCATAAGGTCCCCTAGGCTATTTAATTAAGTTCATATCATCACATATTAAGAATATTACTTCAACTATACAACCGACACACAAAATCAACTAGTACTTCAATATTTTACTATTCTCATGAAACTCATATTTACAGCAACAAATCATTGGCGGCAAGATCAATTAATTCTTTGAAACGCACATTATCCAACTAACATGGTCATATACAAATAGGTCACACTATCCAACTAAATATACTCATTATCGATTCATGCTGCTAACGATGTCTAGTTCTGAAAAGAAAATAAATTAATTCTTGCATGCACAATTCGTGTAAAGACAGTAAATAAAATATATCATTCATATGTTAGGGTTTAGACTCCAACTTCCTTGTCAACATGTATAACATACTTTATATTTTGAAGAATAAACAATAATAGGAGCAACAGTAGAATTATATCAAATATCTTAACTTTATTAAAACAACCGCTTATCTGAGTTCAACATTTATCACAACCGACTATACTAAAACATGACTGTACTTATATAACCGGCAAATAGTACCATTGCCCTTTATTGACTATGTCATAAGATAAAGTTGACGGAAAAGAAATGAAGTAATTAATACTAGCCACAAGACTAATAAATATAACTACGATCATCTTCTACGGTCTCAGCTTCAGGCTACTCTAGTGATCCTTTTTCCGAAATGAAACCAGCCATACTTCCTAGGTCCAGATACATATCTCTCCTTTACTATAATCATCTCATCATCAGAATCGGCCTCTCGCGCTCTCGGTCCATTCACCTCACTCTCACCTTTACTCTCTCCTGAACTCATCTCCGTGTCATCAGTGATCTCTATTACCTCGACATCCCTACTTAATTCTTCGGGCGATAACTCCTCAACCTCATCCTCATCATTGGTATGACTATATTGACCTTGTTCCATCTTTCTCTCGACACTCCCTCTATCCCAACTATAGTAAATATCTCTCAACCTCCTCACCACTTTCTCAAATGTCATATCCACTACCTCCCTCATAGTCTGGATACATCCGCACACATCTAGCATGTCGAGCATACTCCCTCATATACATCTCCTTAGCTCACCCCAACTTATCTTCCTCAGGAAGAGTACTAATCAAAGTATGTGCTCTCAGAAGGGTATCGCTACAATATCTGCTATCTCCTCTCTTTCTGTACATCTCCATAAACTCCCGTAACTATCAGACATGAGTATCAAAATCTGTATCAGGGTGCATCCTTAACTCTTCCGGACGTTGGATTCGTGGTAGGCTCATCCTACGTATGGACATGTACATACAAGAACATTTATACATAAGGTACACTTCACATACGTACATAACTAAATTTGCACAGTTCACTCCAAATTTATCTTAGTTAAGAGTCATGCTAATCCACACATCATTTGGTCATAACACGACGTCAACAAGATTACCAAATAGAATTATTTTCCACCGCGTAACAACGCTCATAATAAATGATCACACGTTAACTTCATGCAAACACGCTATGAGAACACATTAACCAAGTCCATAAAATGATGAAGTACTTAAAAAAGATCTTGTTGCCAAATCATACACTTACAATGGTGAGAAAACATGCCACAACTTACAAAAATTATTACCAATAAATAACCGCTTAACTATTTCTTCAGTTTTCATACTTTTTGGAGAATATAGAGAGTTATCAAGTTACGAGAATAAAAATCAAGTCCATAGCTCAAATAATCTATTTATAAGGATTATTAAAACTTAATTGGTTTGAAGAGAATTTTATCATCACATAGTTACAAATCTGGGTCAAGTTGCAAAAATCACCATTAAATATCAACACATCAAGTTTTAACGAACCTTATCAATTTGAAAACTTATACGAGTTCTTTAAATACTGGAGTTGGAATCATGCATAAATTATAAGTACATATTAAATGGAAAATTGTACAAAAATATTGGTCGAAAAGATGACTACATAGTAACATTCCGACCACTATCCACTAAAACATTTATTTCTCCTAAACCGTAAAACATATAAGTATGAACTCAGCGGCAACCGAAAGCTAACACACATGGATATCACACATAAAAATTTCGTACGTAGATAATAAACAGGCAAGAAATGGCAGCCAAAGGAAACAAGGGTAAAAATCAGAGATGTCAAAGTTCCAGTCATACTACATTCTCTACCAAGTCATATGTCCTTACTAGCAATCCACATATGTTAAACTATCATAACTTGGCATCACACTCTAAATATCTCCATTGCTAAACAATATTAGCAAAAATGGTTTCGGGGAAATATGTACCGCATATCACTAGACATGTAATTTTAATGCACACATTAATAAAATCCAATCATTCATATCTCACAATTTATGCTCATATAAAAATCCAGTCATAAAAATATCTCATAAGGCAATTCACAAGATAATCCAATTACAAAATCAACAATATCCACATCCATATCCATACACGGCCCTAGGCCATCATTTTCCATCTCAATTGTACTTACCTTTCAACTTTCTCATCCTACAGAAAGATTTGAGATTTTCTAAACTGCATATATAAACTGACCCTTAAAATATAACTTTCTCACTAGCTACCCCACTCCCTTAACCTTTTCGAGGTAACCGGTTCAAAACGAAGAGGGCAAAGATACGAATTAAGGGATCCTGCTTAACCGTACTAAGGGGATCCTAACAGTTTTTACCCGGGGTTTATTTTATTCGACTCATCCTAAGTTCGTTATTGTTCATTGGTTAGGACTTAGGAACGTTCTCTCTGATACCACTTTGTAACAACCCCATTTATCCAAGAGCCTTGACTAGGCATTCCCAGATAAATGGAACCGTTACCATCTCAGTTTCCTGAGGCAGTGTATACACAAAGGTAACAATCCAAAAGGTACTTTATTTAAATAATAACTTTAAATCGTTCTATTACAACTAAAACGACTAACTGTACTAAAATATAAATTACATAACTTGCAGCGGAATAAATAAACAGTCTTAATGTAAAATAAATAAAGTCTGATCTAAGTGGACTAGACGCCTAGGTTCATCCTGCTTTCGTCCGATGCTCCCTTGCCAAGTTACTAAGTACCTGTCAGTCAATCTGCTCCCCAGTAATTGGTTCATCACAAGTATTTACAAAATATAATGTCAACCAAACGGTTGAGTAGAATAACTTAAACAACAATAATAATATATGCTATGATATGCCATGATAATATGCAATGCAATTGAGCTCATCACCCGAACCTCCCGTTCATCCCGCCAATCCCTGGCCTGGGGTATTCACATCATCCCAACCTTTCGTTGAGGTAGTCAAACATCTCAGAGACAAGTCCTGCAGAATGAGCCTAGGAAAACCAATGCAATATGCCATGCCAAAATATGTAATAACAATAACCAATTAATACTTCTCAGACACAAAGTTGAGGCATCTAACAATAATCCATCCAATAAACCCATAAATCATCCAATTCACATTATTCTCATATTATTCACAAACTTATTAAACATGTCACAAGTTGAGTAGTTATCCTACCTGGTCAGCAAATCCCAATTAAACAACTCAAGCAATCTAATTAATATTATCCTTTAACAAGACCGTCACCTAAACATAAATAACATTTTATATAATTACTAAATAATTCTAATCGCAAAACAATACATAATTAATATAATAAATCCCGTCTTGAAACAAACCCAATTCACCCAAACACACACGGTTTAACCGTGTGCAATACCACCCCCACAAACACCCTTATTACGCGGCCTAGCTACGGTTAAACCACCCCTCATCGCCACCTACACAACCTGCCATAGCCACGGTACCCACCAGCCCCAACACGCCGCCATTAAAGCCTCCATACATGGTCCCAACTAGTGCCCTACTAGACAACAACAACACAACAACAACAAACAACAACCACCCGACATAACCTCACAACACGGTTTCCATACCACACCCATACACCACCTAGCCACAGCAACACCTCCCCGCTGTTTTCCCTGGTCAGCCACCACCATCAACACCACCAACGACTCTTCCCATGGTCACAAACCAGTGCCCTAAACCCGACACTCATCCCACACCAACACCTCAACACTTACCTTACACCTACTCGCTTTTCGCACCAACAGTCCTCTTGCCTCCACCATTAGCCACCACCATAGCCTCCCTTGGCCCACGGTAAGATCACCGGCAACAACCATGGTCAAAGGCATTGTCTTTACGCGCAACACGGGTCGATAACACACAACAACCAAACCTTAACCCATAACCCACCCACGGTCAAACCACCATGCCCAGCTGGTCAACGGTGGTCTCGAGTCAAATCTCACGATGGTCGAAGGGTGGTCATCGGCTTAAGACAGTAGGATAAATTAATTATAAGATGGGTTACTTACAAAACGGTTTTAAGACAACTTACCTTGAGATGAATAAAAGATGATGATTTTCTCCCTTCTTCTAATTCTCCTCTCTCTCTCTCTCTCTCTCTCTCTCTCTCTCTCTCTCTCTCTCTCTCTCTCTCTCTCTCTCTCTCTCTCTCTCTCTCTCTCTCTCTCTCTCTTTTATTATTAGTGTTTATAAATTGTATGAGGAAAAGTGATGTATGGAGAGGGGTTAGGTTTTATTTATAGGGAAAATTAGAAGGTAGGAAGTTTCTTGGAAGTTCCCATCTCTTTAATATGTTTTATTATTATTATTATTATTATTATTATTATTATTATTATTATTATTATTATTATTATTATTATTATTATTATTATTATTATTATTATTATTATTATTATTATTATTATTGATATTATTATTATTATTATTATTATTATCATCATCATTATTATCATTATCATCATTATTATCATTATTATCATTATTATTATTATTATTATTATTATTATTATTATTATTATTATTATTATTATTATTATTATTATTATTATTATTATTATTATTATTATTATTATTATTATTATTATTATTATTATTATTATTATTATTCCTATTATAGTACCAGTGTACGCCAAGTCGCCAATCACGCTTGTCTTATATTATCTTATCATTTATTTTCGTCTTCAAAACATAACCCCGTAAAATTACAATTTAATAAATATAATTTATAAAACTCATTTTCATATTTTTCCCGTTGACTATCCTTTTACCAAATATTAAAATACCGGGTATTACAGTCTTTCCCCCTTAAAAGAACTTCGTCCCCGAAGTTCACCACACAACCCAAAACAAAGCCAAAAGTAAAACTCACAAGACTGGGCACAAGGCCGTTGCACAACAAAACATCGGTATTATATTCTACCTCCCTTAAGACAAACTTCGTCCTGAAGTTTAACAACACAATTAAAGTTCCACACAATTACAACACACATTGCCCAAGCAAGGACAACAACTACTCTGTAGTACTACATTAACCTCGACTATAACTTCAACATATAACCTGAGGTTACACTAACCTCATCCATAACCTTGACAGGAAACTCAAGGTTATACTAGCTCTAACCATAACCTTGAGCCATAAGTCAGGTCTACGTTAGTCTCAACCATAATCTTAACTCGTATTTCAAAGTTATACCAGCTTCAGTTATAACCTTGATTCATATTTCCAAGGTTATACTACTTTTAACCATAACATGAGTCATAACTCAAGGTTGTACTAGCTTCAGCTATAACCTTGATTCATATTTCAAGGTTATACTAACTTGAACTATAACCCTGAGCCTTACTGTTGGCCGTGAGTCAAGCAGCCTCTAGGGTTTCACTCGTGAACCCTAGTTGCGCACATCAACGCCTAAAATAACGCTTAGGCAACAAACGATATACGATTAAAACATTAAAACATTAGCAAACATACGAAACATATTACTCATGATAATAAACCATCAAACATGGTACCAATCATACAAAACAACCGTTAAATCATATTGATCATATCAATTGACATAAACACAATTAAAAGAGAAATACCTATCTAGTTATCTTTGTAACGCAATAAAGACCACAATATAATCTCCATCTTCATAAAAACGACATTAAAAGAGCTTCCTCTTCTTTACTCATGAAAACACCATGAAAGACTCTTCTTTCTTCTTTACGCATAAAATAAGAAACCCAAAACGTAGGTCTAAAGGTCCATACAAATAATCCTCATAAATATACTTCAAAGAGAATATAATGTAAAGGTAAGAGCCAAAATTATGAAAATATAATTTATGTATGAGTTTGGATGAAGGAAATATATATAACAATAGAGTTCAAAGGGAGAAAAGAGATCGAAAGAGAGTAAAGGAGGAGAGTGGCGTGCGGCACTCCTCACTTAAACAAAAATAGGGTGAGCAATCTAATTGCTAGCTTAGGTTTTGTATTTATCTAAGAGAAGAGTTAACAAGTGGGCTTTAGTTCCATTAGCTCATAGATTGGATTATCTAATTACAGATCAGGTTGGACCATATTAAAACATAAGGAGAACTTATATAAGACAAGTAGCTATCAAATTAAAATAGTAAAATCGTCAAAACGTGAAATAATAAAATAGAGAACGGAAGCTATAAATATATATTTTCAAAATACATTATTAAACATCAAAGTAATTAATTTAATAAGAATTATCCGAATAAAATATTATTATAAAATATGGGGTGTTACACGTCTACTTAATTGTACCAACGAGGCTCCTAGTATCTGTATTCGGGTTCATTTTATTAGGCACACCTAAGTTCATTTGGGTTCAGGTTCCAAAAGCGTCGCTCTGATACCACTTTGTAACATCCCCAATTACTAGGCCAAGGTAATTAGGAGTGTCACCATCTCGGTTTTCCGAGGTAGTGTACAAAATTGCCAATCAAGAAAGATTTATTAAGAATCCAACTTTAATGGTTAACATAAAATGAATTACACAAGATGAATTATACATTATGCAACTCAACTACAATAAACAACTCTAATAAAGTCTACGTCTAATGAGTCATAATTATATACATTTATTTGCCTATCCTTAGTTACTTTTGATACGGTTTTCGTACTAAATTACATTGTTTATATGCCATTTATATTAGAATGTTGTACTTCAATGATTTGGTGTTTAATGCAGGAATGATGCATTTGTGGAGAAAAGAATGAAATGTTGCACCGCGGAGATGGCATGAAGGAATACACGAAGCATGGCACGGAAATCTAGAAGAATAAATGAAGAGAATTGAAGAATATTAGACGAAGAGAAGAGCTGAAACATGGAGTACTCGATCGAGTATGCATAAACTCGATCAAGTGGTGGTGTACTCGATCGAGTATATGCATAGACTCGATCGAGTATAGTATATTCTGAAAACTTTTCGCGCAAGTTTCCTAAATCAGTTTATGTTTAGTATAAATACCCAAATCATACCCTATTATATTTTTACGTCTTATTTACTCTAAAAACTCCTAGAAACCCTTAGTTTAGTTTTATTGCTATTATTTTAGATCTAAGCACTCTCTAATTACGGTATTGCTAATCTTTTCTCAGTTATTATTAATTCAAAGTTCTAGTTCATTCAATTGCTTGTTTTTCATCTTTACATGCTTTCAATTATGTCTTTCATTGTTATTTTTGTTGTTAATTCTCTTATAATGAGTAGCTAAATTCCTTATCTAGGGTGAATGGGGATCTAGGTTGTTAGAAAGGGATTATATAATGAATTGATAGTTAAATTGCTTTGGTTGTTGTTCAATTGTTGTCTTAAACCTAATTGATTAATTATTGGCCTGGATTAGTTAATTAGCATTGCGAATTTAGATTATTACCGGCCGGATTAAGACTAATATAGGCTACGACAATTGAATAGGCTGACTTAATGATAGCGACCACATGTTAAGTTTAGACCTAAAGGACATATTAGAATCGACCGATCATATAACCTTAAACAACATAAATTGCTTTATCAACCAGTTAAATCATACCCCTGGATAACTACCTAGTTGTTAGTATTTTAGACTATTCTAGTGTTAATAAAATTACTTGTTAATTTTATTAGGTGGTGTAAAACTACATGCATGCAAAGATTTAAGATGAATATTTCCTTACATTGGGTATAAAGGCAAATAGGGCACCACAAAGATCACCTATCTTTGTAGTTCTTGTGCTATATTTTGATATGGATGTGATCCTCCTAGAACCTTAGCCTTCAAAGTAGAAGGTCTCCTAAGGATTGCACCCAAGAATCAACCCAAAAACTACTACTCCCTCTACATCTATTTGTTCTACCCATTTACCTTTTTGGAGGTCAAAGTATTGAAACTTTGACCATAAATACATCATAAAATATATCAATTTATAATACGATATTTACATTGTTACATTTTATATAAAAAAATATTTCATAAAAAACTATTTTTAACCGAAACAAATAATGTATAGGTGGTTAAAATCACGGTCAAAGCGTCGCCTAGGAGACCGTGTATAAAGTAAATGGGTAGAACAAATATATGTGGAGGGAGTAGTATTATAGACTAGATAATAGTAGTAGTATTACAAGTATTACCTAATATTATTACACTAATAATATTTTGTGATGTATTAATATTTTGCGTGCTTTTATGATGATAATCAACTTTTGATCAAGGTTTTTAAGGGAAGAAAAATGAAGAAATTTGACCTCCTTCTACTCTAGTAAAACCATCCAACACAAGGAGAGTAGCAGAATTTCGGACTTCATATTTTTCAACCCCTAATATGTGTATAAGGTGGGGTATTTATAGGCAAAATGAAGGGGACAAATGAGGTGTATGTGTCATCTTATAAGACACATGTCCAATGCCCAAAAAAAACGGTCCACTATATATATTTTTGGTCCATTTCATTTTTCGACATTTGTCCCATAAATGCTTATAAGTCTTATATTTAATTATCTTATAGAATTAAATATTAATATGATTATTCAATAATTAAATAATACACATTAACAACTAAATACAAATCAACTATTAAGTATTTATTAGACCATTTTATTAATACAAAATGTGTCTTATGAACCAATATTAGCTAATTTTAAAACCTCTTGTAAATTTAATTAGCTAATTACCTCCGCCTCAAAACATATACATATATCGTATAAAATTAATAAATTAACTCTAGTTATATATTCATTAAATAATCATCACACAATTATATAATAAATCCTCTTGGCCCGAGTTCGTAACCCGTCATCAAATAATACATTCACATGACTTATAAAAAATCAATAAATATAAGGAATTAATTAAATCGTATCGTATACAAATAATTAATATTTCCAATTTGGGCATCATCCTATAGGTGTGACCTAAAGGGATCAGTTGATCACCGCCGTCACACGAACGTTGATCAAATGACAAATATATAAATATAAATCCTTGACATTCCTTGTACGAGATTTAATATGTAGACCCACTATTGTGGAGGACAATCACTCCAACAATCTCCCACTTGTCCGACACAAGTGTGCTCTACCAATTCTCTTGTCCATAAATATCTCCCACTCAATGCGAGATGTCTTTCAGGTCGTTCTTGCACGTGATCATATCATGAAGTGGTTTTCTCGATCAGGAGAATGACTGTCTGACCGGATAATCTACTATAGATCTCATCCGAGCGTGGCCACGCATTTTCAGTCACCTCTCCTCGAGTGACCTTGAGATAAAATATGACATGGATGGACAATCCTATTGACCTATTTTCTTCGTTCGATACAAATCACAATGACCCAATAAATGCCCATTGGCCTCCTTTTACGGCGTGACCTAGAGCAAAAACCAAAGCCACCGAAAAACCGCACCAACTCAGACAAATAGTCGCCAGTCTAAAGAATTGACTCGAAGGAATAAATATAAATCCTCACCACGACCCAGCAATAAAAGATTTCTATAAACGGTCACTGTCCGACAAATCGTCTCACAATCTGCCTATGTAATCGATGATCAGGCTGTCGCAATCCTATCAAACATAAACCCTAAAGGTCTCTAACTAATGCAGCTAGGAAAGTCGGGGCCGAATCCACAGGGAGGCTATGTTGCTATCTACTTGCTAATCTAAGTCTGTCAAATGTCACAATTGGGGGTTTTGATTGGAAACTAAACTAAAGCAACGATAAATAAAGAGTCTAGAAAATAAGAGAAAGGGACTAGGATGTCGGTTCATCAATGAATGCCAAATAATTGCAGCTAAGGTCACAGATCAATCACATGTATAAGTCTAAGGGGCAGTGAATACGTCCTTCCGGTCCTCTATTCGCCCTAAAATACTACTAACTTAGCTTCCGCCCTCATTAGAGTATCCTAAAGAATTGTAGCGGGTCTCACTCCTTCCAATCTTCCTATCTACGTCAGAGTTTGCCAAAAACAATTAGAACAATTATGCGCATTAACCGTCTAATCATCATTAAATGCTACTTATAACAACAAAGACATGATAACAACAACAAATCTGCAAACCTATTTGGCAACTATCATCAATTCATTGATTCCTCTAAATCCTAGCAAGGGAATTAGCTACTCATACTAATTATCATGCTAATAACAATAATTGAAACGATAACTAAACTAAACATAATGATTAAATTGAAATAATAATTAAACTAATTAAGATAAGAGAGTAAGAAGGGATAATCAACAGGAGAAATAAAGAGGAAAACAATTAAGGGAATTCCATAGTTTAAATTAACTAAAGAGAAAGGAGAAAATAATTACATGTATAGATCCAGAATAAGAAGAACAAAGCAACGTAATAGAGGTTCAAGCAGTGAAAAGTTCCGAATCCTTAACCTAATGAATGTTTTTCTCTTATATAGTAAGAGATTTTATTATCTAATAATATAATATAGCTAAATATAATAAGTCTCGACATAAATCCTGCACGTCAGACTTGGTTTTGCTCGATCGAGCAACATAAAGTTGGTCGATCGAGTATTTTTTTCCTCAAAGGCTCTCGATCGAGCACTAAAGCACTCGATCGAGTACAGTAAGAATCAAGGTAGTCGATCGAGAGAATCAAAGTACTCAATCGAACACAAAAAGTATTCGATCGAGCACTAAAGTACACGATCGAGTGGTTTCAGTGCGTAATTCCTGCTTCGCGCACTGAACTTCAAACGGCCGCCATTTCTTCGTTACTTGTCGGAAACAAGCGATTTTCACGCCGTTGGAAAGCTAAAAGGATAAGTTTCATCTCCAATTTGAATCACCTGATTAGCAGTTGTAGAACTCGAGATATGACTCTTAAAATTAGGCACTAGTAATTTGAAGCTCTTCCTTTGCGCGCCTAGCTACCTTACTTCTACGCGCATCACAATTAGTAGTTTCCAAGCTCCGACTCAACTCATCTCCAAAATATATGCATAGGGACAGGTGTTAAGCTTGATTATGCTCCTCTCCAGTTCATACCTGAAAATAATACAAGACAAACCAAAGTAGACTATTCGAGGGACATTTGTAGCTTAATACTACTAAATATGCATAGAAATGCATACAAATACGGTACAAAAAGTCTATATAAAATGCACGCATCAAACCTCCTCAAACCAAACATTTGCTTATCCCTAAGCAAACTATATGCAACTAACTAATGGAACGAAATTAAAACTTAGAGCTAGCTACAAATTGTCCACTTAAACCAGTTTAATGCAATAAATTAACAAAATATCAACAATGTCAAATGTAAACGAGTTATGAAGATGTTTATGAAAATAGCTGAACCGTCGACCTTGCTAGACCTTCAAAGTTGGACTCTCACGGGTCACTCTTGATACCTGTCGTTTAGTACCAAAAATAAATATCTAAAATAACTAACAGAAGCTAGTGGAAGTAGGGTCGATCTCCACAGGGAGGCTATTATATCTATCTGCTATCTAAGTCTGTCAGGTAACGAATGGGGGTTTTGAATTGATTTCTAACTACTAAAAGGATTAAGGCAAGAGAAAAGAGCAGTAAGAATAAAGAGAAATAAACGGTGTAATCAAATAAAGACAAGTATGCTAGGAAGTCAGTTTACCAAGGGAATTAACAAACTCAGTCCTAAATACTTCAGACGATCTAATGTGAGAAGGGTAAGAGAAAGGTCATTTCGGTCCGCTATCCGCCCTAGAATACAACTAACTTAACTTTCATCGTCATTAGTGTAGTCTACTGTTCATAACAGGTCCGTTCATTCCAATCTTTCGATCTAGGTCTGAATTTAACCAATTTAACTAGTTTAGAAGCGTGCACTCAACTAAACGATTACAATTATATTGTCATAAAACAGTTCTCACAATTCATTCATCTAACCTATTCTTAACATCGTCAACTCACTACCATGACTCCCCTAATCCTAACATAAAAGGATTTAGCTACTCATGCTATTAATGAAACAAACAATAACAATGAATAAACTAGTAGGAGACATAATAGATGAGCAATAAAGATGAATCATAAACTAATAATAATAATAAATAAACAAAAATTAAGAACAAGGATTAAAAGAAAGCAAAGAGAATTAAATTAAGAGTAAAGAGTGAAGAAAGATTACAAGCTTGAGATTCGGAAATTAAGAACAAAAGTAACGTAGCAAAGGAAAAAAGTAATAATCTGCTTTAGAGTAATTAGGAGAATAATAGAGTGTAAAGGATGTTTTTAACCTAATGGCGTCTTCACCTTATATAGGGAAGCGTTTTATTAAATAAGATATTAACTAATCACGGAATAAAATACCGTATAACAGCAAAGTACTCGATCGAGGGATTTGAGACTCCTCGATCGAGCAACATCTCAGCAATTCCTCTCGATAGAACAAGTTAGGGCTTCGATCGAGTAAACACCAAATGCTTCATTTTGATCGAGTACAGCAGGGACTCGATCGAGCTTCCTTGACCACCAAAACCCCTCGATCGAACAGAAAACCATTCGATCGAGGACTAGCCACTGCACCAGTTTGACACTTTGTTTGGTTAGCTTCCAAATCTTCCTTCATGCTTCCCGAGGCACAACATTTCCGCTCTAAATCCTCCATCTCCATAAATGCATGCTAAAAGGACTGGAAAAGGTGCGATATCACTACTTTCGGGTCTATTCCTGCAATTAAGACAAACCAAACCAAAGTAGCCTATTCGGGGCATTTTGCAACACAAAACAATGAGAATGACATAGAAATGCGTGCATAAAAGGCCAAAAAGACTATATAAATTGCACGTATCAAATCTCCCCAAACCGAACCTTTACTCGTCCTCAAGTAAACTAAATGCAAACTAATGGAACGAAAATGAAAACTCGGAGCTAGCTATAACTTGTCCACTTAAACCGTTTAATACAAACAAAACTGACATTTATAGCTACAACAGTCAAGCGCAAACGAGTTGTATGATGTCTATAAATAAGCTGAACTGTCGACCTTGCAAGACCTTTTAAATTGGACTCTCACGGGTCACTCTTCTCTCATGAAGCAAAGGGTAAGTATATAAATGTAAGAGAAGAAGAGAAAATAGTCACTCACCTAAACTACGATCCACATAAACATGCTTGCAACTAAAATGATAGACAATTCTAATCACCATACATACATTCCAACCAAACAGTGTCTGTCACAGGCGAGCGCTTACAAAAGTTATGGGAAAGTGAGGCTATGGGTAAGAATAGGCAAAAATAGTTATGGAAAATGTGGAGGTAAAGCGTCAAGCTAGCACCTAAACAAAATCATGTAACAACATCCAATTCCTATCCAACTATAAAATCAATCACAAGTGCCCTTCATTTGGCACATAAACTCACTCAACCGAAGCAACAACTCCTCAAAAGGTATAAGTAAAGCATAGGAGCAAGACCGTCTCAAACAAACTTTTTTTTTTCTTTCATTTCACACAGTCCTTTTTTTTTCTTTCACGTTTTTCTTTTTCTTTTCTCATTTTCCTGCCCACAATTTTCACTTTTTTTTTTCAACTTTTTTTTTCAATTCCTTTTCATCACATCCTCCTTCCTTTTCTTTTCTACCAACTCCATAACGATATAATACAAACCAAACTTAATCAACAAAATATGTACCACAAAACACAGTAAACTAGCTTGACAGGTAGGCTTAATTTGGGTGTAGTTAATGGGTCAAAAAGGCTAAGTTTGACTAATGTGGAGCTAAATGGGTGAAAATGAAAGAAAGGGAAAAATTGCAAGCGCCTCCCAACATGTGACACTGACCACAAACCCGAATGTATGCAAGCAAAAAGCAATCGAATTTCATAAAAGTGCAAATTAATGAACATGTTATGCAAGGAGTATACTACTCTCAATTCCTACATGAACTGGTCATAAGTGACACCAGTTATACGACTATAAAAACTTAGAAATTTTAAGTAGGTTGCCAAATTTTTCAGGTCAAGTCTATATGTTCAGCTATATTTTTAACATTAACTCGTAGATATGCGCATAACAAAGCTAATAAGATGACAAACTGTTGCAAGGCTTAAGTAAAATGACAAGACATAGTGCAAAATCATCACATAAATCTACCGTTCCGACTCGACCTAAGCGCAAAAATAAACGTGAAATAATTTTGAAATTTTTGAATTTTATGATTTTTTTTTTTAATTTTTGATTATTTATGAAATTAAAACAATAATGCAAGCAGAAAATAAACGTGAATGCAAAACAAATGCAGACTCAAGGATGCAATATCGTCCTTAAACCAAAACGGACAACGCCCTCGTTGTCCTCCAGCATACACCAGCAGTATATATATGGGGAATGGGATAAATATAGCCAATAAATGAATGGAATAAATAAATAAATGGAGATGATAAATAAATAAAAGCAGAAATACTCACAATATGTACGAACTTCCCCAAACCTACCAGAAAACTGAGGAAGTGAGTAGACCAGTAGCTACTCGTCAGCCTCCTCCTCCTCACCAACCACCGTGTAGTCGGGGTCACGCTCCTGCTCCCGTCTCCTCCTCTCGTCAGCTCTCGTCCTCTCCTCCTGCTCAGCTGATTCCGCCTCGCTCTTCGGCTGTGGGTACCCCTCCGCCGGGTACTGGTAGAAAGAAGGGTGTGGCCAGCCATCTGGAACGGGACGTCCTCTCCTCATGTGGTACTCGTATAGAGGGAACAAGGCAAATTCTTGTTCCTGCTCTATACGAGCCACTTGACTGCACATCTCAAGGAGTAAACCATCACGACGCCCTTGGTCCACGACCTCGGGCGCCTCAAAGGGTGGAGGAGGAACAAAGTTAGCCGGTAAATCCGGCTGGGTAACAGAAGGAGTAGGGATAGGGGTCGATGTAGGCGTGGTCGTGGACGTGGACGTCTGCCCAGCCTGAGTCGGTGTGGACCCCTCTCCAGTCGCAGGTCTCTTCTGCTTCTTAGAACTGGAATGAGAAATTGAAAGGTGGTAAGAAAGTAGAGGTGGAGGTAACCTCCCCGACACAGTGGTCAAGGGTAAAAGACAGGGTAGGTCGGGAAAAAGGTAAGGTCACGGACTCGAAACCACTAATCTTCCATTCCGTTGGTCCTTAGCTAACCAAAACATCGCCAGTATGGCGTCAACGTCAATGTACACGTTCTTATCTACATGTGTCAGGCCACGGGGATAGTCAGTTAAGAGGCTACGGGCAATGTGGGATGACAACCCACCATAGGAAATCGTGCCCTTCCTCTTCTGGCCGACAACGACAAAATGTTGAGCTATCAGATTAGCAATGTTAAGAACGAAAGGGCCAACACTATCAATGTTCAAATAGCCCGCTAAAATGGACAAATCGATGTTATTAACGTTGTTAGGCTCGTGGCGGCCAAAGATTGTCTCCCCGAGGAGACGAAGAAAGTAACGGGCTAGGGGAAGATGGACGTGAGCCACCTTCCTCGGTCAAAGGGAGTTTGTGCAATAGTGCACCAAAGTAGAGCCAGGAGCTTCCTAGGAGCATCCTAAGGGTCGTCACTAGTCAAACCTAACCTCCTCCCAACTCAACTAAGGTCCAAGTGAAGGTCTGGTTAAACAGTCGAAATGAAATACAAGAGCTCTCCGGGTCAGTGTCATAGGCAGCAGATGAGAAAGTAAAAGAGATAAAAAACTCGAGGGTCACTTGCTTATATGTGAGCGCTCTCATCGTGGTAAAACCCATCATCCTAGTCTCGTTTAATAATTCAGCCACGGGTTCTAAAATCCCGAACTTGTCCAAAGAAGAACGACATAAAAAACGTGTAGAGGTAATATCACAGTCCATCAAATGCATAAAACAAAGACGATGGAGAGGGTTAATAAATCGTACATGTGGATACTCGGCAATAGAATCCAACGAGTCATCGGCTACGAACCTAGCAGTGGAACGAGCAGCAGCTCTAGAACCCCCTCCCTTTCCCCCTCGTGAAGTTGATGCAGTGGCAACAGCAAGGGCGAAAGTAGCTAGTCCAGGAGCGCGGACAGAGGGCGGTCTCTGGACAAGGGCATACGACGGAACTGTGATGGAGGGTGTCGACACAGCAGGGGTCGATACCGAGGACGGTACAGAAGCAGTAGCAGCAGTTGTAACAGTGACAGCGGGGGTAGTGACGATGGTGGCAGCAGGGACCACCGTCTCAGAGGTAGATGGAGCAGTAACAGACGAAGTGGCGGAAACACTACTACTAACCATCATATTAATCACAAGCAAGTTATAATAACAAATAATCAAACAACAAGACGATTTTCCCCCAAATTTCAAAAATTTTGAAACCCTAATTGCAAAATTGAAGCCTAAAAATGCAATTAACCAATAAAGAATAGGGAAGAGGAACTTACTTGTCGAATTACCCACTAAATATTGAAATTTAAATCAACAAAGAAGCACAAAAACAATCGAAAAAGTTCGATTTTTTTCGAACGCAAAAACTCTCAGAAACCCTCAAAAAGCGAGCAAATTCAAGGGGCTTTGGTCGAAATTATTGGAAGGAGCGATTGTGGGTATTTAATTTGGTGATTAGGGGAAGAAAATGGGGATTTGGGGAGATTTGAGGGTTTTATCGAAAAAGGAAGAAGAAGAAAGTAAAGTGAATAATGAAATAGATTAGGGAATTAGAGAACTCCCTCGAGCTTTAGTCAGCAATAGTCACTCGATCGAGTGATTTGAAACCACTAGATCGAGACCTTTCCTCGATATTTTGCTTGATCGAAAGCTTTGGTGTTGTTCGATCGAAAGCTTCCTCCTTCCCTTGTGATTTTACTCGATCGAAGACAGAAGATTGTTCGATCGAGAACTTTAGCTTCTCATTTCTTCTCGATCGAGTACAGGACAACTCGATCGAGGAACCCTCAATTTGGACATTTCGATCGAGTACTGTTGTTTACTCGATCGAGGGCTTTACCTAGGCATTCTGCTTGATCGAGTATAAAAAGTACTCGATCGAGGCCTATTTCTTTGGCACGCATCCCAATGTAGCATATCTTCCCCAAACCTGCATAAAAATTCAGAAAAATATTCCCTGAAAATACCAAATAAATAGTACGCAGTCTATATTCGGTCCTACGCTAAAAACTAACTACGCTAATGTCTAAAAAGCAATTAAAATGTCCAACAAAACTCGAAATTACAAAGTTTTTACAACGGGACATTTCCCGTTTAACGTCCAAAACACTTCAACAGCCCACAGGAGGGCTTCTCACTGGAGGAGGTCCCTTCAGCATCACAGATCATCCTTTTTTATCTCCATGAATTTGAACTGGTTGTAGAAGAATAGTTTGCGTCGACATACAACTTCACTTTCTTCTTTTCCTTGTTCCAGCCTTTCTCTTTGGCATCTACTTTAGCATCATTCCCATCAGTGGGGTTGGCGTTCATTGTACCTTTATCGACATGATCTCCAATGTCTACTCTGTTTATATTTACAACAATAGAAACAACAGAATGGTCCTCCATATTGCTCTCAGTCTGAGGCGGAGGTATTAAAATCGTAGCACACGACTCAATATTATCAACTGGAGAATCTGTGTCAGGGTCTATAGAGGGTAGTGCATTGCAAGGTTGAATCTGCATAGGGGCCCTACGAACATTGGACTGATAGAAAATTAGCTCCTCATCACCTACCTGAAAAGTAAGAGTCTTTCCCCCAACATCTATCACTGCGCGAGCAGTAAATAAGAATGGTCGTCCTAAAATGATAGGAGTGTAAGAATATTCGGGGATGTCTAAGACTACAAAGTCAACGGGAATAAAGAATTTCCCGATCTTTACAGGTATGTCCTCTAAGACACCTAGGGCCATGATAAGGTACGATCGGCCATCTGCACAGTCATGTTGGTACAGTGAAACTTAGTCAAACCAAGTCTCTTAGCGAGAGACAACGGTAGGACACTCATGCTAGCTCCCAAGTCACATAATGCATTATCAATCAAATGGGTCCCTATATGGCATGGAATAGAAAAGCTACCAGGGTCAGACAGTTTGGGTGGTATCTTATTTTGAATTAGGGCAAAGCCCACTTCAGTCAAAGCTACTTTTTCATGATCATTAATATGCCTCTTACGAGTTAAAATTTCTTTCATAAATTTCATGTAAGAGGGTACCTGGGTTAGCAATTCGGCGAAAGGAACATTAACGTGAAGGCTGATAAG
Organism: Silene latifolia; assembly: GCF_048544455.1. Lineage (NCBI taxonomy): Eukaryota > Viridiplantae > Streptophyta > Magnoliopsida > Caryophyllales > Caryophyllaceae > Silene > Silene latifolia. The sequence goes on from NC_133538.1 coordinate 129,148,534, forward strand.
GCTAAAGTCGTATCACCAAATCAAAGTAAAACTATCTCAAGACTAACAAGAATAGCTAGCAGTAAGATAGGTATCGAATCCACAGGGAGGCGGTAAAAGTTAAGTCTCTAATTATTTAAATTGTCTAAGGTAACTGTTTTCTGGGGGTTTGTTTTGTTTTGTTATCTAACCAACTAAATGTGAGCAATAAAAAGAGATTTAAACAATGATATTAAAAGTCTAGGATTTCCGGTTCACTAGGTCAATTATATGGGGTCTATTAATAAATTGCTAGATCTACCAAGCTGTCTAAGGTCATAAGATCGGTCGACTCTATTATGCCCTTTAGATCTATTCTAACATGCGGTCACTATAATTAGATACAATCTATTTTATTATCGCAGCCTATATTAATTCTAACCCGGTCGGTGAAAGGATTAATTCGCTACACTAATTAACAACTCAGGACTAAGTTAATTAACTAGAAGAAGAACAATAATCAAACGACAACTTATGCGATTTCACTAGCAATTAATCAATTTCCCTTTTCTAGTTAACGTAGATCCCTTTCATCCTAGATGAGGAATTTAGCTACTCATAATTAAAGCAATAACAACAATAATGATAAATGAAGACATAATTAAGAACATGAAATAAGAATAATAATCGAATAACATAAACTTGAATGATTAATTACTGAAGAAAGATTAGTACCGTAGCAAGGAAAGATTAAAGCTAGAGAGAGTAATCAACCGTCTGAAAGTAAAATAAAGCGTAACCTAATAATATCCGACGAGTTTCTAATTTATAATACAAATAACCGTTTTAGAAAAATACGGAAAGTAATCTGCCAGAGAGGTTCCTCGATCGAGCCTGAGGTGACTCGATCGAGGACGGTTGCTCGATCGAGCCCTCCCTGACTCGATCGAGGAACCAGCTTCACAGACTGTTTCTTCGTTTCTTTCACTTCTAACCTTCATGCTTCCTCGTTCCTCGTGCCATACTTCGTGTATCCTACTATGCCATCTCCGCTACGCTCATCTTAGCTTGATTATCCTCATAATGCGTCATTTCTGCATTGAAACACAAAATAGCGGCAGTATCGACAATTCATTGAAATAAGGCTTATAAATGATATAAAGGCATGAAAACGGTATATAAAATGGTATGAAAGGAGCTATAAAAGTGTATATAAAAGTGATACATCAAACTCTCCCAAACCAACCCTTTGCTTGTCCTCAAGGAAAGCAATCAAACCAAACAAGAGACAACAAACAGATGGTGAATGAATAACTCAGAGCAAATGTCTAGGCACATACAAATCCCAGCTATCCACATCTATAACAAAGTAATTGAAAGATCATAGATCCATATTAGACTCTCTAATAAAATTAATTTATCTCATAAATTGTTATTTAGGTGATCTATGTAACATGCATGCTAATATGAAAGCATACAAAGAAAGTATAAGGAAAAACAATTCCCTTACATTGAATTTGTGGTAAAAAGGGCACAAACTAGTTCACCTTACTAGCTTGTTCTTGAGCTTAAACCAAATGGAAGATCCTCCTTACAAATCTTCAACTAGAAGATTTCCTTCTTGTTGCACCCAAGAACTAACCCAAAATAATAACAAGTATTGACTAGTAACTTGTTAATTTTAGATCCTTGATAATATTGTAACTTTACTAACTTTCTTAGTAAATATTAATGTATGTATACTAACAACTTAGTAGTGATTAATAATTATTTTAGAGAGATGAATAAAAATTGTTCATATGCAAATAGGTAGAGTGAAGAAGTGAGGTAGTGTAAATTGTGAACTATAGATGGAGTATATAGGAAGGGAAGTGGCAGGTGGAGGTGGAGTGAGGGAGTGGAGAAATTTTGTCTTATGTTTTTATCTTACATCACATGTAAACTCTTACATAAGATAAATTATGGTAGTATAAAAAACAAGGTGAAATGATTATGTGAGTAATCATCCACTACTCTTATTTTACACGGTCCACTTGACTATTTACGGGTCCATATTGGTTCTTATATTTGTCGCACAAATCCGTGTAATTTTTGTTTTAAACATCGTATCATGTTTAAATACTTCCATAATTAATTCGTCCAATTCACTCCGTAAATATACGTGTACCACTACACATATTATTTACGTACTAATATTAATCACATTAATCAATTAGTACAATTTTAGTAAATTAACTAAAACCCGTTTCCCAAAACTTATTATTTAATTACCGCATAATTAAATAATAACTGCCGCTCCTCGAGTTCGCAACTCGAAATCTCTCTAAAAATAATCGACTAACTTTTTAGTCTACAAATCAAGGGACTAAATAAATTGTATCTCATACAACTAATTAGTTGTCTATTGGGGTTCGTTCCTTTAGGTTTGACCGAAAGGGGTCAGTTGATCACCGCAGTCTCACGACAATAACGTCAAACTCTAGTCAGCCAACCATTATCAATTTACGTTAATCAACTGACGAGGATCAAATAAATAAATATCTGATGATATTCCATTAATGAGATTTAATATGTTAACGCACTATTGTGGAGGACACTAACTCCAACAATCTCCCACTTGTCCGACACAAGGTGTGCGCTACCAATTCTCTTGTCCGTTTTAATCTCCCACTCAATGCAAGGTGTCTTTTAGGTCGCACTTGCACATGAACACATCGCGAGTGGTTTTCTCGATCGGGAGTGTGACTACCTAACCGGAAAAATCTCTCACAGATTAATTCCAAGCGTGGCCACGCATTTGTAGTCATTAACTCTTCGAGTGGCCTTTAGATATAGTTACCTAACGTGGGTGGACAATTCCTGTATGCCCTATCTATCCTATTGCACAATACAGCTCACCATGACCTAGTAAATGCCCTTTTGGCCTCCTTTCACGACACGACCTACGACAAAAACCAAAGTCACTCGAAAACTGCACCTGCTCAGATAATAGTCTCCAGTCAAAAGAATCGACTCATTAGAACGTCTTAGAGACCCCTGCCACGACCAGGCATCTATAATAGAACTTAGGGACTCTCTAAATGGTCACTGTCCAGCAAAGTGTCACACACTCTGCCTCTGTAATTGACCAGTCATCACATATGACCTTATGGTATTGAACAACCATCAATCGACTTACAATCTAGTCACTCCGAGACGTCACCTCATAAAGTGACTAGGGACAAAATACAATGTTCATCTTATCACTTGAATAGTGTTCAACATTGTCTCCACAACTTATTCAGATAAACAAGGTATTAAAATTTAGTCACACTAAATAAAAGATTCATAAAAGAATGAATACGAAAATAATGAATGTGATTATCATATATATAATAAAAGATACACTATCCAATTATTACATATCCATAATCTAAAGAAAATCTGGTACTCGTCTCAATCCCATAGCGACGACATGACCATCATGCTTAGCCTTTGATAAAGGCTTGGTTAAAGGATCAGCAATATTATCATCTGTCCCAACCTTGCAAATGTCAATTTCCTTCCTTTCCACATAATCTCTAATTACATGGTATTTCCTTTCAATATGTCTAGATTTGTTACTAGACTTAGGCTCTTTGGCTTGAAAAATAGCTCCACTATTATCACAATATAGAGTGATAGGATCTTTGGCGGAATGGACTACTCCTAGCCCTTCCATGAATTGCCTAATGAAAACAGCTTCCTTTGCAGCCTCAGACGCTGCAAGGTACTCAGCCTCTGTTGTAGAATCCGCAGTAATGCGTTGCTTGAAGCTCTTCCAGCAAACAGCTCCTCCATTTAGCATAAACACATAGCCGGATTGGGATTTCATGTCATCCCGATCGGTTTGGAAACTTGCGTCCGTGTAACCTCTTACACGCAACTAAGTTTCTCCTCCAAACACTAAGAACGTATCCTTAGTCCTTCTCAAGTACTTAAGGATGTTCTTTACGGCTATCCAGTGATTCTCACCAGGCTTGGCTTGATACCGACTTGTCATGCTCAAGGCATACGCAATGTCGGGACGAGTGCAAATCATATCATACATGATAGACCAAACAGCGGAAGCATTAGGGACGGTCTTCATGTGTTCAATTTCATTAGGGATGGAGGGAGACTGTGACTTGCTCAAAGTTATCCCTTGGCCCATAGGTAGAAATCCTCTCTTGGAGTCTTTCATATTTAACCGGTCAAGAACTTTGACAATATAAGCTTCTTGACTCAATGCTAGTATCCTCTTGGACCTATCCCTATAGATCCGGATACCTAAGATTCGTTGTGCCTCTCCCAAGTCCTTCATTTGGAAGTGTTTCCCTAGCCACTCCTTCATGGAAGTGAGTGATGGAACATCATTCCCAATGAACAATATGTCATCCACATATAGGACAAGGAATGCAACCTTACTCCCACTAAACTTCATGTATAAACACGGTTCTTCCACACTTCTAGTGAAACCATATTGTTTAATAACATGATCAAAGCAATGATTCCAACTCCTAGATGCTTGCTTAAGACCATAAATGGACTTCTTGAGCTAACACACCTTCTTAGGGATAGATGTATCCACAAAACCTTCAGGTTGTATCATGTACACCTCTTCTTCTAGAATCCCATTCAAGAAGGCGGTTTTGACATCCATTTGCCAAATCTCATAATCATGAAATGCGGCAACCACTAAGATTATCCTAATGGACCTAAGCATAGCGACTGGAGCGAAGGTTTCGTCATAGTGTAAACCATGAACTTGGGTGAAACCTTTTGCCACCAATCTAGCTTTGTAAACATCCACATGTTTATCCACACCGAGCTTAATTTTATATATCTATTTACACTGAAGGGGTCACACTCCCTCAGGTAAATCCACCAAGTCCCATACTTGGTTCCCGTACATGGAATCCATTTCGGATCGCATGGCTTCTAGCCAAAGCGAGGAGTCGGGACTAGACATGGCCGATTTGTAGGTAGTGGTTTTATCACTTTCAAAAAGTAACAAAACACCATCCTCTTCGATGTTACCAAGGTAACAGTCAGGTGGATTAGAAATCCTACTTGACTTTCTAGGAACAATTACCGTTTCAGAGGAAGAGGGAATGCTATCCTCCACGTTCTCCTCTACCTCATTTTCGGTTTGTGGCTCTCGAACTTCTTCAAGTTCAAATTTTCTCCCACTCTGTCTCCTAGAAATAAACTCTTTTTCTAGGAAGACAGCATCACGAGCCACAAAAACTATGTTCTCCTGTTTATTGTAGAAGTAATAGCCACGTGTTTCCCTAGGATATCCTACAAAAAGACATTTGTCAGACCTGGGTGCAAGCTTATTGTCAGACTTGATCTTAACGTATGCTTCGCAACCCCAAATACGCATGAACGACAAATGATGGACTTTCCCTGTCCATATCTCATATGGAGTCTTATCGGCCGCTTTAGTCGGGCTTCGATTTAGTGAAAATACTGCAGACAAGAGGGCAAAACCCCAAAATGAACTAGCAAGCTCAGTTAGACTCATCATTGAACGAACCATATCAAGTAATGTTCGGTTTCTCCTTTCGGCCACACCATTTGATTGTGGTGTGCCAGGAGGAGTCCATTGTGATACTATACCACAATCTTTTAGGTGTGAATAAAATTCAATATTTAAATACTCACCACCACGGTCGGACCGTAGGGTCTTTATCTTTTTATCCAATTGGTTCTCTACTTCTTTTTGGAACTCTTTGAACTTGTCAAAGGCTTCACTTTTGTTCTTCATTAAGTAGACATACCCATATCTACTTAAGTCATCAATAAAAGTAATGAAGTAGTGAAAACCTCCTCTAGCGGTGATGGTTAATGGTCCACACACATCCGTATGTATGAGAGCCAAAACCTCACTAGCTCGTGTCCCTTTTCCCGCAAAAGGTGCACGAGTCATCTTGCCTAGAAGGCAAGACTCGCATGTACCATAAGATTCGAAACCAAATGGTTTGAGCACATTTGATGAAGCAAGTCTCTTAATGCGTCTTTCGTTTATGTGGCCTAAATGACAATGCCAAAGGTAGGATTCGTTTGGATCACCCGTTTTGAGCTTTTTAGTTTCCACATGATAAACGTCATTAACATCATTTAAAACATAAATGCCTCTAATTGAAATGGCCTTGCCATAAACCACATCATTAAAAGAAAAAGTACAACACTTGTCCTTAATCATAAAACAAAAGCCTTCCGCGTCTAACGTGGAAATGGAGATGATGTTCTTAGTTAAAGTTGGTACAAAATAACACTTATTTAAATACAACTCTAAACCACTAGCTAAAGTGAGCACATAGGTCCCCACGGAAATGGCAGCTACTCTAGCTCCATTACCCATGCGGAGATCCACATCACCTTTTGCTAATGCTTGCACGTCCCTTAAACCCTGCAAATGGTTACAAAGGTGAGAGCCGCATCCGGTATCAAGTACCCAAGTGGAAGTACAAGCATAATTAACGTCTATCACATAGAGAGAGGAAATCATACCAATAGGCGTCATACGCCCTTCCTTGAGATCCTCCAAGTATTTGGGACAACTCCTCCTATAATGCCCCTTCCCATTACAATGGAAACATCTGGCCTCGGAGAGCTTGACACTTTTTGCCTTGGGATTGCCATTCACAAAGGCCTTCCCCTTTCCCTTGTCAATTTTCTTTGACGATTTCTTGAATTGAGACTTTTCTTTCCCATTTTCCTTTCTTGACTCCAAGGGACATGTTCTTTAACTTCATGGTTAATACATCCCCTTTTTCACTCCCACTAGCCTCCATATCCCTCTCTGCTTGGGTGAGGAGTGCATGAATTTCATGGTAACTCTTATCCATGTCATTCATGTTGTAGTTTACCCTAAAGTGGGCAAACTTGGTGGGGAGTGAGTGGAGAATACGATCCACCACAAGAGTCTTAGGAATCTTACACCCTAGACGCTCTAGTATGTTAACATATTCGACCATTTTGAGTACATGGGGACCAACCTTTTGGCCCCTCTCAAGCTTAGCTTCAAAAAAGCGTGCCGCCGCATCGTATTGACGGACTTTTGGTGTTTGTGAAAACATAGTAATCATACGAGTGAAAATCTCGTAAGCATTTAAAGAAATGCATGATAGCTTGAGCTTTGGGGATATTGACCATATCAACACATTCTTGATATCATTCAACATCCTCACATAGTCATCATATGCGGTCCGCACCGCCGATGAAGCTCTTGCACCGGGCTCGATTGGAGGAGCATCGGTCAAGTAAGTGAGCACATTGTCGGACAACGCGGCACTTTTGATGTTGGATTCCCATTCAAGAAAGTTATTACCGTCATCTTTTAAAATACATTTGTCCATTATGGACCTTAGCCATGAATCTTTGCCTAGTGAAGTAGTCGATGGAGTTGATGAAGTTGCCATTGCGAATTAAAATGCTACAACAAAAAGGAAAAATTAACATTCATTGTTTTAAAAAATTACTTGTAAAAACATGTTTAGCAAGTTTTAGCATTTATATAATGACTTCCTACTAAATTATATAAATGATTCCAAGACCCAAATATTAAACAAAAATGAGCATCGCTTGGGCAAAACATCCCATAATTGCATAAATTCGGTAAGTCACGTTGACTAATTCTACCTCTAGAACTCTTGGTCGACGAATTTCCTCAAATTCATCTACTAGCCCCGGAACACAAGACTGTCTTATATCCCGTTGAGTCCAACCAATTTTAGCGTGTGATAACCGTTTACCACCCTACTTACCCAAGGTAAAAAGAGAACACCCCGCTTGGGCGAGCGTGGCTCTAATGAACAAGAGATTCATAGGTGTTACTAATTGGTAAGGCTAATCTCAATTTTAGTTATGTGAGAGATCTTGTCAATTTAGTCATAAATTCCTTATAAGTGAATTAATTCGGTGAATGTAAATGACGTGAATTGACAACCGCGAAAATAAAATGCATGTGAATGACGATTTTGGCATGCGCGAAAATAAAACAAGCAAACATGTAAGCATATAAATAAATCCTAGTATGGCCACCTAGTTAATAAAAACTAGTCTATTACATTTCGGAAACCAACTTCTTGGTCCCTTGCCTCTTCATTCCATAAGTGGCTCTTCCTTGTGGGATTTGGAACACCTTCCAAAAATAGACTCCGTCTCGTTGTAATCTGTCTTTTGGAAACGCCGGTAAAAATAACTATTACAAATGAATTACATAGCTATTCCTATTATACATTAATTAATAAAATAAATAAAACTATTAATTAATTACAAACCGACGATACGAGATCGTATTTAATTACAAATAAATCGATATTCCCATTCATTTCGGGTAATAAAGATTAAAATTAACTAGGCCATACTAGGTACAACAAGATAAATACTTTAAATAAATGACAATCATTCATTCAAATTAAATAAATATGCTTAAAATGCTGTAAAATGATGCCAAAATCGCCCTATCTATCATTCGTTGGTATCCATCTCGGTTTTTGTGGATTTATTTATTTATTTATTTTTTTTATTTTTTTTGGTGGAAATGTAAGTCATATTATAACCTCATCCCACAACGGGATAATCACCAATTACAACCTATTCTGTTACGCTCCTTTATCAAAAGGAGCCAAGCCCAACTCAATCAGCTAGCTATTACATCAGACCACGTTGTCTACACCAGCATACATCAGACTGAGACATCAAACTATATTTGTATTTAATTAAAGCTAATCTTCCATCCTCTTGTACCATTCTAATAATGATTTTAGGGTGCAGTACCCTATCTTCCACACGACACAAATTTCTTGCATACCGAATGTGGTACTGTAAAGCAACCATCAGGGAACTTAGCAGCTTCCTCCTAAACGCAGAAAACCTCTTGTTTCTCATCATATCTTGAGCATTGCCATTGCCAATGACCTGGATTTGCAGCCAATTCAGAGTCCTATCATGACATTGTTGCGTAAAGATGCATTGTTTAAAAATATGATCATGGTCTTCAGGATGAACTCCACATAGATAGCACGTTTTCTGATCAGTGATGCCCATCCTGCACAACCTGTCCAGAGTTAGAAGTCTTCCTTGCTGAATTAGCCAAGCATTAAAGCAATGCTTAGGCGTGTTCAATCTGTTCCAAACTATGTTATGCCACTGTACTTTAGGCCAATTCTCATGATGAAGCCAATCATAACCAGAAGAGATAGTATACTCCGCATTGCTGCCCAACCATTTACCAGCAATATACCCATCTTTGAATTTTTCCTTAACAGCACAAATTTGTCTCCAAGCCCAGGAACTGCTTAAACTAGGTTGGTATGTGTACCATTCCCTTCCTTTCAGATAAACTTGATCAACCCATTTAATCCATAAGATATCCTTTTTAGACACAAGCCACCATACCAATTTTCCAATTGTAGCAATATTCCACAGCCTGCTGTCAATGATGCCTAGTCCACCATTCACCACAGGCCTGCAAACAATTTTCCAAGAAACCAGGGGAGATTTAGAGTAGCAATCAGTCCCTTCCCACAGGAAGTTCCTACATAAAGCTTTAATCCTATCCATGACCCCAACTGGTAGTACAAAAATCTGAGACCAATAGTGATGCAAAGTCTCCAACACAGATCTAACCAAAGTCAGTCTACCAGTGTAAGAAATGCGTCTTTTATTCCACCCCTTGATTCTTTGCACCATTTTTTCCACTAAAACTGCACAATCCACCTTTGAAAGTTTTTTGTGAGAGATATTTACCCCTAAATACTTGAAAGGTAAGCTTCCCTTCTTAAAACCAGTCTTCCTCAGAATAACATTCTCCACATCAGCCAGAACTCCATTGAAAATGATATCAGTTTTATCATTGTTAATGTTGAGCCCACTAGCTTTAGAGAAGTAGTCAAAAGCAGTTACAATGGTAAACATAGAAGCCACATTCCCTTTACAAAATAGAAGCAGGTCATCCGCGAACATCAAATGAGTCATTTTGATCCCTCTGCATAATTGATGATATCTAAAATTAGGGCCTCTACTTACTGTATCCAAGAGTCGACTCAAGTATACCATGCATAAAGTAAAAAGCAGAGGAGATAGAGGGTCTCCTTGACGTAATCCCCTTATACCCTTGAAGAAACCATGAGTATGACCATTGAGAGAGATGGTGAAGGTAGTGGTTGTAACACATTGCATAACCAAGTTAATGAAGTTCTTGGGGAAATTAAGAGCATACATCATTTGTTCCACAAAGTTCCATTCTATGGAATCATAAGCTTTCCTCAAGTCAACCTTCAACATACACCTAGGAGAAATGCTTGCTCTATTATATAGTCGTACTAAATCCTGTCTAATCAGAATATTACCCATGATACTGCGTCCTTTTACAAATGCTGCTTGAGCTGGGTTGATCAGTTTAGGTAAACATACAGCCATCCTTGCACAGAGAACTTTAGAAATGAGCTTATAAATGGTATTGCAGCACGCCAGTGGTCTGAATTCCTTCACTGTAGTAGGGTTTTTGACCTTAGGAATCAACACCAAAGTGGTACTATTCATCTGTTTCAGGAGCTGACCTCCTTTGAAAAAATAAGTGATGGCCCCACAAATGTCATCCCCCATAATGTCCCACCCTGCTTTAAAAAAACAACTCGAGTACCCATCAGGCCCTGGGCTCTTTCCATCAGGTATATCAAATAGAGTCTTCTTAATCTCTTCCTTAGTAGGTGTTTGGTTTAAAGCATTCCAGTCCTCATTGTCCAAGGTAACACCTCTAGCCACTATGTTAGTATTCACGTCCTCAGTAGTTCCTTAAGAGCCAAGCAGCTCCTGGTAGTAGTCCACAAACGCCTGTATAATAGTCTCAGGAGTGTTACACAGGTTCCCATTCATATCCTGAATTTGCAAGACCTTATTACTCATCTGCCTTTGCTTAATTGCTCTATGAAAGAGTGAAGTGTTAGCATCCCCTTCCTTAGCCCAATCACATTTTGCCTTCTGTTTCAGGAAGTCCAGTTTGGTTTTATGCATCATCTGATAACTAGCACGAAGGTTTTGTTCTTTATCCATGAGCTGCCTATTATGAGGATCCAGCTGTAATTCCTTTTGAGCATTCATCAACAAATCGTATGCTATGTCAGAGTTCTTTTCTATATCAGAAAAGAGATCTTTGTTCAACTTCTTCAACTGAAACTTTAGTAATTTCAACCTTCTTACCAGCTGATACATCTTTGTGCGCTGTACATGAAACCTCCACCCTTCCTCAACAACAAACTTGAATTCAGGAACCTCAGTCCACATGTTGAAAAATTTAAAAGGTCGAATTTTCTTTACATTCATATCCTTGCATTGAATGAAACAAGGACAGTGATCATAATCTCCTTCAGGGGCATAATAAGCAAAATAGTCAGGCCACTTATTGATCCATTCATCATTAACAAGAGTTCTATCAATCCTACTAAACACCCTTGTATCACTGGGTTGCTTATTGTTCCACGTTAAGAAAGACCCAGTGGACTTCATATCCTGAAGCCCACAATTATCAATAGTGTTCTGGAACGGAATAGTTTCACACTCTCTAACCGGAAGTCCAATCTTCTCATCCATATACAAGACATTATTAAAATCCCCAAGAACAATCCAAGGTTCCATAACAGCCACCCTCATAAGATCATTCCACAAAAGAACCCTCTCTTCAATTTTATTGAAGCCATAAACAAACGTAACATAAAAGTGGTAATTATTAATAATATCTCTAACTTTGGCATGAATAAACTGTTCACTCATCTCCACCACATCTATATCATATTTCTCCTTCTTCCATATCATCCATATCCTACCTCCATCATGATACTGATGATTAGTAATGACAGACCACCCATTGCAAAAACTATCAACACTACTATAAAAAACGCTATAGACATCACTTAATATACCTCGGAGATTTTAAAAAAACTGATGTATAAATATAGACATCAGAGTTTTTTGAAAAACTGATGCCTATACTATTTAATATACATCCGTGGTTTTAAAAAACCGATGCCTATTAAATTGATTTTTAAAGGACATTAGATATTATAATATCCGATGTCGATTTAATTCCCCAAATAAATCCTTTAAATCTAAGACCCAACAATCCTGATTTACTCCATAGAACATTATAGAACATTCACCCTATATTCCCAAATCACCCATTCCTCTTCTTCCCTCATCCTCCAAATTCGTCGCCACCACCTCCACAACCACCACTCCGCCACTTTCCGCCTACATCAACCACCACTACCACCGTGTTGTCCTCGAGAAAAAGTGTCGCCCTTCGTTGTTGTTCGTCCATGTTCGCTGTTCAGAGTCTTGTTTCAGCCACTGTCGCGTCGCCATCGGTTACCACCAATATGTAAGTAGTACAACTCTCTACTCTCATACTTTGTGAATTATAGTTTTAAGGTTGAATTGTGAAATTCATTAATTAGGGTTTTGATGTTAACATCTATTATTGTTTTTGTTTGTTGAAATTAAAGGGATCTGATTCGTTTTAGTTTTAGAAATTTGTATGAAGTAGAAATTAAAGTGATATGATTAGTTTTAGAATCATTAGTTGCTTTTGCATCTTAATGCTATATATTCATGTGTGGCTCTGGTATTTATTTTGCTCCTGGATTCGACATATTCTTAGATTGAGCTTTTTTTTTTTTGCTGTTCTTCTAATTTTGGGTTGATATCAATTATTCATGTGCCATAAAGATGCCAACTTTGATCTGGTCACAGTTGTTTTGTTTGAGCTTGATTAGTGTAATCGTTAGTTTGCTTACTTATGATGTTTGGTAATTGGGTGCTTAGAAGTTAACATGGAGTGCCATTTCTAAGGAAAAAATATGGAATCTCTCTAGTTTATCTCCCTTGAGTTAGTGTAATTATCATCATATTAGCTTGTGATTACATTCTATGCTTTATAGTGCCATCCCAGAAGCAAAATGTTGATATAGGTAATCTGTATCCAAGGACATAATTTACGTCATTTGGTTTGTATCATTTTCTTTAGTATATGTAATATGCGAAATGTAATGATTGGTAGTGACTAGTGAGTAAGTGACACCATTTCTTAGAGAGCACACCGTCCGAACAGGTGTGTCTCATTTGAGAAATCTTGAACCAAGTAACAAAGGATATATTATCTGTGGTATTGGATGGAGGAAGCTCTAATGTTTAGGTCCCATCCTCAAAATGTTTTCATTTTTTGAGTACCACAACGGAGTAACAAAGGATATATTATGCTCACTTATTTAAGTGATAATGATGGGCAAGATTAGTATAATTTGGTTTGTTTTCTTTTAATTGCAGATAGTAGACGCATTCTCTGTTTCTACTTATCATCTAGTAAGCATGTGCGAATGTGAAATTGGCTCATTCTACATTGATTCTCAAGTGAGTGTCTGATATTATTACCCTTAGTAGCTAATCTTATACCATAGTTATCTTATCATCTCTCTTGTTGTCGGTTGATACTGGATAGCTTTTCGTCAAGGCATAAATATATCATGGTATCTTGCAAAGAAATTAGGAACGGTCAAGTTCATGTGTATAAGTGGATTGGTTCTTCCGTTTTAGTATTTTTAATTTCTGAGAGTCGAGTGAGCATTGCGTTGATTTCATGAAATGCTATTTGGGGGTGGCTAGAGCCTAGAGGTAGAGATTAATGAGAGGCGTCCTATACCACAATAAATTGATCTTGCTTCTTGATATATATTAATTATCTCTATAGCTTTGCTCTTTTGTTGATTAAAAAGGAAGATGAAGAAGGTCAGTCACAAGTTCTATCGCCCTCTCTTGAGGTTCTTCTGCTTACTTTTATGTGCTCTTTGTCATTGAGCTGTAGCATGTAGGCATTTGTGTTGTTGATTTTCATTTACTTGTGTATTTTAGTGATTGCTATAATATTTAGGAATCCTAAATGTTTGGTGAGAATGCTATAATTGAGTCATGTAAATTGCAAGTGAAACCACAAGGTTGTATGTGGTAACCCTCCATTTACTTTTTCTACTAGTGTTTTTATGTCTACTTTAGTCTTTTATTTGAATGTAATTCAGTCAAGTTTGATGGCATAGTAGTCTAGCTTGGGTTCCACTTCCCAGATGTTCGGCTTGCGACACTGTAATAGTCTGGTACGCTAGTTGTTTGCGACTATGTGTTTTTCGCTTGGAAATTTCTGGACTGTTAGTCACTTACTGCCTCAATAAGAATAAACTTTCTATTATGCTTTAGAGTTTCTATTTTCACTCTTGTATCATTTATTTTATAATTAACTTGATAATTATCTGATTATTCTTGAACTTTTTGGATACATGTACCGTTATGCATGCTTATGCAGGTGGATTTCTTGATATAATTTTGAGAATGCTGACATTTTGTTGGATCTTTAGGTACATGGACAACTGTCATTTTGTAGATGTCACAAAAATCTTCAATAATTTGAAATGGGAAGAAAAGCAGCGTCTCTTTAAGCTTGGATATGATTTTTCAAGATACTATGTCAAATTCATAAGACGAAATTGACGAGGAGCCTGATTTAGGAGCATACTATTTTCTGAATGTTAGTAATGTAAAGTACTTCATTAGCTTGTGTGGATGATGGGTTTGGTTGTATATATACAATATTTGTGTGTATACAATACTTATTTGCATACTAGTCAGTTTTGTTGGTCTCATTGGTGAAAGGAATGTAGGTTATTCATTATTAAACCCATATTTTTTTTATTTTTAAATAGAACAGTATACATCAGATTTTGCTAAAGACCGATGTCTATTTATGCAATAGACATCGGTTTTTAGTAAAACTCTGATGCATATTCCATGAATAGGCATCGGATAAAATTAAAACTGATGTCTATTTTCGAATAGACATCAGACTTAAGACTGATGCATAAGCATAAAGAATATACATGTGTCAACTGTGCATCAGTTGCAAATCCGATGCCTATTGATGAAAATGTCTGATGTCTATGATGATTTGTGTATTAGTGCAAGTACCTTATTTAGAGATCCAGGCCTAACCCTGGTCTCTAGGAGCCCAAATAGGTCTACATTAGCACTATGTAAACACCAAGTAATATCCTTCTGTTTGGTCAAAATATTCAGGCCCCTTATATTCCACACACCAAAACTACCCATGAGAGGCAGAAGCCTCCCCTCCTCCTCCTTTGTCAACCATTTGTGTTGTACTAGCCATTTCCTTACTGAAGTTCACAACAAAGGCACTTTCCTTTACTCCTGGTAACCTTGATTCATGCCTGGTAATCCGTGTCAGGATCCTTGCAGGGGTGAGGATAGTACTGGTATCAGCTATGCCCGGAGTATTGGTAGGAGTTATCATAACCTTCTTCCCAGCATTCTGTACTTTACTACTCTCCCCAGTTTGAGGACCCAGACGCACACCAGCAGCACCCTGAGGTAGTTTAGGGAACCCTACTAAATCAGTAGTTGTGTCCACTGGTTCTCTTCTTCTCCAAACCTGCTTATTAGGTCCCTGTGCTATTGGTTGAGTAGGTCTCTTGACCCAACCAGTGCCCCTCCTACATTGTTTCTCAGTGTGTCATATTCCTTTGCACTTGGCACAAGTGACTGGAAGCCAATCATACTCAACCAACACTGTGACAATCTGTCCCATCTCATCCTTAAACATGATTTTCTCAGGAAAATGTTGATCAATGCCCACCTCTACCATTACACGAGCAAACCCCAACAGTGATTTGTCCAAGGTAAGATCATCAACCCTAACAAATTTCCCTATTATGGATGCCAGTTTCTCCAGACATTTTATTCCCCAAAACTTCAAATCCAAACCCATCAGATTCACCCAAATAGGTACAGTTTTCACTGAGACTTTGGTAATCTTAGTATTTTGTTCCCAAGGTCTAATAATCACAGGCTTCCCATCAAATAGAAACATTCCTTTTTCCCGCACAAGCTTCCTATGTTCCATAGTAGCAAACCTCACCACAAATAAACCATTTGGTAAGAATGCTATTTTAGAAATCTCATAATCCTTCCACTCTCTCCTAAGGTAACCTTCCATAGCTCTCCATGGAGGATTTGCCCCCATGACATATCCAAAAATCGCAAAAGACCAGTACTCAATTTCCTCTTTAACATCATCTAATGTAAGGTTAACCATCATACCTTCCTCTTCATTGTTTGGCGTTGGTTGTTGCACTTATTCCTGTTCCTGCACATCCTTCTGAAGGTTTGATTCCTCCACAGGTACTTCCGGAACAGTCTCAGCTGCTGGTATCGCTATCCCTGCCCTATGCAACATCGCAATCACCTCCGCCCTTATTTTCGCTACTTCCGCATCTCGATCAATTGAAGAATTTCCAGTATTATTATTAATATTTGGCTTATTAGTATCATTATTTTTGTTTTTATCTGTATTAATTGATTGTATATTATTATTATTAGTAGTTTGTTTAGGTTGTTGAGCGGTGGATGAATTAGGTTTGGTTGTTTTGTTCTTCGCCATTGCTGAAGAGCTTTCTCACGTACTTTCTCTCTCTAACTGATAACCGCCCTAAATTGAAAAATTCAATTTCGTTTTTTTTTTGTGGATTTAATCGATTTTTAACATGTAAAAATCAATAATTAACTCTTAAATCTCATTTAAGTCCAAACTAATTGTCCAAACTGTTTCGAACCTCAAAATTAGTCCTCACTAATTTTATGATAAGTTATTAGTTTGATTTGGTGATATTTTGCTAATTTAATCAATAAAATCATAATATATAAGTAAAAATCCAAAATAATTGAAAAATTACCCAAAAACTTGAAAAAAATTTTTTTAGTATTCTAGAACACTCCCAAGAACACCAAAATGTCAAAAAAATTGCCCAGAAAATCCGGATAAATTTTGTGAAGAAAAAGATCGATATTTATCGGTTTTTAACCACTAAAACCAATAAATATCAAAACAAAGTGAAAACACACATACAAAAATCACTTTTGACATTTAAATAATATTCCTAAATGTACATAAATTTATCATGGGTAGAATCAAAAGTTTCAAAATTATGATTAATTAATTTGGCTTTTATCGACTTTTAACTCAAAAATCAATAAACATGCGAAAAATTCGAACCAACCTTCAACTTTTTGCATAAAATCATTAGAAAACATGCATGAATTACCATAAAAATCCATGCACCGAATCAACATTTAACTAATTTTAGTCAATTTTTAACTAAAATACGGCATTTTGACTCGGTTTTCTACCAAAAAAACATTAAAAATAGCAAAATAACTTCAAAAATCACCAAACAATTCGACAAACCTTTTGAGATCAGTAGGTATGCATGTCCCAAAAATTTCGTGCTAAAACCTCTTCTAACAAAATTTTTGAGTTTTTATAAATTATCACATAATTCATTAAAATGCTTAAAATCAACATGCAAATTACAAGCTTAAGCTCTGATACCACTTAAAAGATCATAGATCCATATTAGACTCTCTAATAAAATTAATTTATCTCATAAATTGTCATTTAGGTGATCTATGTAACATGCATGCTAATATGAAAGTATAAAAAGAAAGTATAAGGAAAAACAATTCCCTTACATTGAATTTGTGGTAAAAAGGGCACAAACTAGTTCACCTTACTAGCTTGTTCTTGAGCTTAAACCAAATGGAAGATCCTCCTTACAAATCTTCAACTAGAAGATCTCCTTCTTGTTGCACCCAAGAACTAACCTAAAATAATAACAAGTATTGACTAGTAACTTGTTAATTTTAGATCCTTGATAATATTGTAACTTTACTCACTTTCTTAGTAAATATTAATGTATGTATACTAACAACTTAGTAGTGATTAATAATTATTTTAGAGAGATGAATAAAAATTGTTCACATGCAAATAGGTAGAGTGAAGAAGTGAGGTAGTGTAAATTGTGAACAATAGATGGAGTATATAGGAAGGGAAGTGGCGGGTGGAGGTGGAGTGAGGGAGTGGAGAAATTTTGTCTTATGTTTTTATTTTACATCACATGTAAACTCTTACATAAGATAAATTATGGTAGTATAAAAAACAAGGTGAAATGATTATGTGAGTAATCATCCACTACTCTTATTTTACACGGTCCACTTGACCATTTACGGGTCCATGTTGGTTCTTATATTTGTCGCACAAATCCGTGTAATTTTTGTTTTAAACATTGTATCATGTTTAAATACTTCCATAATTAATTCGTCCAATTCACTCCGTAAATATACGTGTACCACTACACATATTATTTACGTACTAATATTAATCACATTAATCAATTAGTACAATTTTAGTAAATTAACAGTTAATTAACTAAAACCCGTTTCCCAAAACTTATTCTTTAATTATCGCATAATTAAATAATAACTGCCGCTCCTCGAGTTCGCAACTCGAAATCTCTCTAAAAATAATCAACTAACTTTTTAGTCTACAAATCAAGGGACTAAATAAATTGTAAAACTTATTATTTAATTATGATAATTAAATAATAACTGCCTCTCCTCGAGTTCGCAACTCGAAATCTCTCTAAAAATAATCAACTAACTTTTTAGTCTACAAATCAAGGGACTAAGTAAGTTGTCTATTGGGGTTCGTTCCTTTAGGTGTGACCGAAAGGGGTTAGTTGATCACCGCTGTCTCACGACAATAACGTCAAACTCTAGTCAGCCAACCGTTATCGATTTACGTTAATCAACTGACGAGGATCAAATAAATAAATATCTGATGATATTCCATTAATGAGATTTAATATGTTAACGCACTATTGTGGAGGACACTAACTCCAACAGTAATGACCAAAAATTGTGCCAATAAAACAAATTTAAAGGCACGGGTAATAGACTAACGCAGCTCTTACTCAAGATGTGACATGATACCGAGACTCAGCCAAATGCTTTTCAACCTTGCAAGACAATTTTGTTGGATTCTTGCGGTTTCACTCATGCACTCATAAGGGGTGAGATATATGTAAGATAGAAAGAATAAAGACACTCACTCAACTTATGAGATATGCATGCAATCTAATGTGATAGAAGATTCTCCAACTAGTGCGCATTCACAAAACAGACCAAGTACATGTATCAAGGACATAATGGTGGTAAAGTGGCATGGGTATAGAAGTGGCTTGTGCATAAGCACGTATGGGTATGTGAGGCTCAGACGGTAGTTGCAGCGCTAAACCAATAGCCAAATCTAATAATAAACAGAACAATCATCCAACTGGAGAAATTATCTCAACTTTGACAACATATGAGAGAATGAAAGACCTCTCCAAATGTGCATTAGACTCTAGTAATTACCACTCATGACCTCCTAACAAAACTTGATGAAGCAATAATTTTTTTTTTCTTTTTTTCTTTCTTTTTCTTTTTTTTTTGTGCTTTTTTTCGAATTCTTTTTCTTTTTTTTCCTTCTTCATAATATTTCTCTTTTTCAACATAGGAGGTCACACAATTGCTACAAAAAGATAGCTACTACCCACATGACAATAAAAGTCCCAACCCAACCAAAGCAGATATAACAATCAAGACTCAAGCAACTGCGACTATCCCGAAAAAGGTAGGCAAATTCTGGAATGTAGCTAAGAAATAGGATATAAAATGGCTACATGGTTCAAACGGGCTAACAAAAACTGGGTAATGTATGGCATATTTGAACAAGAAGAACCGCCTTTCCTCATATACTCAATCATATTAACGCGCAAAAGCTAAGAAACTAATGTCACACTTATGCAGTTTGATATTACATATTCCACAAGGAGACCACACTTTTCAGCCTAAATAACAATGAGACCGGTTTATTAATGTTTCCGGCCTAGGAAGCTCTAAAGACCTCAGAAATTTAAGTGGTTTACCAACAAAATATAGTCAAATCTACTCGGCATAAGGCATATTGTGACGGTCAAGACTTGAGTAAAGAACTTTGTTCATCATAGCTAACAGGTCAAAACAATGTACATGGACAACTAAATGGGACTCAAATGCAAAGACAAAGCAAATTATCATCATTGCTAAACAATTCACCAAGACTCGACTCAAAATAAATAAAACATGTTATTGTATTTTATAAATTTTTCAATTTTTTTGGATTTTTTTTTCACACACAACAATAAATAAAACACACAACAGAAATAAACACTCTCCCCCAAACCTAAATGTCACAATGTCCCCATTGTGACGCCTACAGCATAACAATCACACAGAAATCCAACAACCTATGGGATACAACTAACAAAGGGAAGAGGGGAAAATAAGAAATGCAATAAAATAAAAACAGGAAAGATAATACCAGCTGTAATGCAGTAGCCTACCCCAAACCAGCTGGAAAGAGAGGGATGTAGTGACCAGCTGGTCACTACTGGGCTCCATCATCATTAAGGTTAGCTTCATCAAAATCATCAATCTCAGCATACAAAGACAGTAGCTCAGGGTCAGGAGCAGGGGTACCACGGCTTCTAGAACGGCCACCTCGTCTACCACGGCCTCTAGAACGGCCACCCCCTGGGAAAGCTGCTGCAGCAGAATTAGAAGCTCCAAACTGACCAAACTACCCACGCTGTGATAAAGGGACACCCACATCCTCGGGAAAACAGAAGAAGGCTGATGGGGACGGACTGAGTGTAGAAAGGACGACCCAAAGCACCATAATCAGTACTAAACTATCCAAACTCGGCAGGAGTCACTCCAAAAAGGTGGAAGACACGGCTATCATCACCAGGTGTGGTGTAGTGGCTAGGAGAAGTGCCCGTGTACTGTCCACCTGCAGCAAGAGTCATAGCCTCCATCTGCTCCCACATACGCCGCTCAGTCAATGCGGTATTAATGCCCTGATAAATCCTCACCTCTCTCTCAAGGACTGGGTCAAAGTGATAACCCTGGGTAGGATAGGCTGTAGAAGGAGGAGCGGGCTGAAAAGAGCCAGGCAAGTGGGTGGCAGGCTGGCGACGTCTTCGACGCCCACCAGTAGTAGTAGTAGTACTGGAACTGGAAAAAGTGACCAAGAGGTCCTGTGGGATCAGATAAGTGACAGGTGGGGGTCTCTCCCTAGCTGTACTCTCCTCAAGAGGGTCCACAGCCGGCAAACGGTCATACGGCAAAAGCATGTAAAACTGACCCTGGACCTTCCAGTAATGGTCCTTCCCATTCCTAATGTATATGTAAGAGATATCATAACGCAAGTGGTCGTCATCAACAAGAGGCTCATGGTCATCCATAGGCTCGTAGGGATCACCTCCCCGAAAATCACAAACAGCCCGAGCAATCTTAGTGACGAGGGCACCACAATCAAGATCCCTATATCTCCCGATCATACGGTCAAAGGCTGAGCACACAAGAGTAGGGGGAGAAAACTGGAATGTCCTCTCCCGATAAGGGTTCAGGTAACTAGCAAGAATCAAGACCTCAATGGTGGAGGCCTTGCTCTTGTCGTGCCTCCCGTAGAGTAAGTAGCTCAAATACCATAGAAACAATCGAAGACAGACATGTTGGACATCCAACAAAGACATACTACTAACATCTGCATCCCATAGCCAGTAAACAAGGGAAAGTATCGGATTGCAGACATCCCACTAGCATTATATAAATCACCATCAGTGTGTTTGTCAATCCCCAGGATTTATGAAAGACGGTCAAAGGTCAAAGACCGTTCTATATTAAGTAACCTGAACCTAATAAGGTGGTCACTGGGGAAGTAGGCAAATGAGCTCAAAAACTCAAGGGTCAGAGCAGGGTAAAACAACTCATGAAGCAGGAAAAGACCCTGTAAACCAATCTCAACGAACATGCCATACAAAGTTTCTTTTTTTTTTTTTTTTTTTTTTTTTTTTTTTTTTTTTTTTTTGGGAAATGTAAGATTCTCATTAAAATGAAAAGAGTCCCATACACCATACAACATTAATCATCTAAACCATTCTCACTAATGTTCTATGCTGTAGTTAAGTAAGTAACCCAGCCAAGTACTCTACTATTTCTAGACTTAATGTCACACTGTCCTAGCCTCATTACAACATCATGCTTGACCTTACTACATAAAACATTTGGTCGCCAAATCAGTCCATCCACTCTGCTTAGATTACGACAATGCCAAATCTGAGACATCAGGCTTGCCATAATGACTGCCACTATCTTCTTCCTGCAAGCAGAATTGTGTCTCTATTCTATCCACCAGTTGATACAATCAGCATCGGCAAAGGGCATAGGCACCAGTCCTTCACCAGTGCAGACACATTTTATCGTAAATGCAATCAAAGAAAAGATGCTCATGTGATTCCTCCTCAATCCCACAAAAAAACAGTTGTGTTGAATGATCCCCATTCTACTCGTCTATCCCGAGTAAGCGATCGTTTTTGAGCCACCCACCAACACAAGAAGGTATGCCTAGGAATGATCCAACTATTTAGCATCCAAGGATACCATCTGACCTTATCACCATCAGGTTTAAGCCATTGATAACCTTGCTTAATAGTGTACTGCTCTACCTGAGAAGAACCAGATAAATAAGGTTTATATATATTCTTGACTTGGCAAATCTTCCTCCAAGCCCAATTGCTCCCAGCACCAGGTTCATAATCATGCTATCCAGTCTGTTTTATATACACAGAATGGACCCATTGGACCCAGAGATGGTCAGTCTTCATTGCCACCCACCACACATATTTGCCTATGGCAGCAATATTCTAACTATGCAGGTCCCTCAATCCCAACCCACCATGTTTCAGAGGCTTGCAGACCTGAGACCAAGACACCAATACAGGACTCTCTTTCTGATCAATCCCATGCCAAAGGTAAGTTCTGCAAATGGATTCAATCTTACCAATAATGGTTTCTGGGAGGATAAATATCCTGGCCCAGTAACTATGAAGAGTGCTCAATACAGATTGAATGAGCACCAATCTACCAGCATAAGATAGTTTCTTAGACCCCAAACTCCTTATTCTGGCAACAATTTTCTCATTTAGGTAATGGCAATCCAAAACTGACAGTCTTTTAGAAGACACATTAACTCCCAAATATTTGAATGGGACAGAGCCATGCTGCATTCCAGTGAGATCCTCAATATCTTTAATCAAGCTGCCATCTACCCCATTACAATAGAAGTTAGATTTACCTCTATTCATAGAGAGTCCAGTAGCTTTGGAAAAGTATGAAAAAGCTTTCATGAGCAAGGCAATAGAAGCTCTATTTCCATGACAAAACAACATGAGATCATCAGCAAAACATAAATGTGATAATTGAATCCTCTTGCACAGGGAATGATACTTAAAGTCAGGGTGATGCTGCACAACCTTCAAAACTCTACTCAGATATTCCAGGCACAGAGTGAACAATAAGGGAGACAATGGGTCTCCTTGCCTAAGCCCTCGTTTGCCCTTAAAAAAACCAAATATGTCTCCATTCAGAGACAGAGAGTAAGAAGGGGAAGAGATGCACTGCATAATGAGTGACGAGTAAAGGTACAGGGAACCCAAAGAGCAAGCATCATATCATTCATGAAGGCCCATTCAACTGAATCATATGCTTTTTGCAAATCAATTTTCATGAGCATTCTAGGAGAGCAACTTTTCCTATTATACAACTTCACCAGATCTTGGCAAATAAGAATGTTACCAACGATATCCCTACCTTTCAAGAAAGCACTTTGGGAAGGATTAATAATATCTGGGAGCACTTGATTTAATCTTCCACAAATCACCTTAGAAAGACATTTGTAAACCGTATTGCAGCAGGCAATTGGCCTAAACTGCATCATTGTTTCAGGGATCTCAATTTTGGGAATGAGAGTAATGATCGTGTTATTACTTTGTTTCAGAAGATTCCCAGAATGGTAAGCATCCTGCACAGCAGCAATCACATCCATTCCCACAACATCCCAGTTATCTTTAAAGAACTGGCTACTGTAGCCATCAGGGCCAGGAGCCTTAGTCCCTGGAATGGCATACATAGCATTCTTTACCTCCTCGTGATCCACTGGAGCATTTAAAATAGCATAGTGCCTCTCATTTAAACAAGCTCCTTTTTGCACCAATTTTTTATTGACAGGATGTACAGCTTTTGAGGAACCCAAAAGCTTTTGATAATACTTGGTAAAAGCTTCATGGATAGACAAAGGATCAGAACATAGCTTATTGTCCATATCCCTTATCTGAAAAACCCTATTTTTCGACCTTCTTCTTCTGATGGCAGCATGAAAATACGAAGTATTCTCATCACCAAGTTTCATCCAGTCACACTTGGCCTTCTGGCTAAGAAATAGCAATCTTGCCTTCTTTAACTCATTCACTTCCTTGGCACATTCCTTCTCATTATGACACAGGTGGTCATTAAAACGATCATTTCTTAATAGCTTCTGAAAGTTACTCAAAGCTATTTCAGCAACTTGAGTAAGATTATCAATGTTATCAAAATGCTCTTTATTGAGTTCCTTCAATCCCTTTTTCAAACCTTTCAATTTAGTGACCACCTTAAACATAGGTGTCCCCTGACAGTCCTTTTGCCATCCAGTCCTGACAATATCAGAATACCCAAGTGCCAAAGACCACATATTAAAATACTTGAAGTAATTCCCTCTCCTTTGTTGCTCTACCTCCAAATGAATCAAACATGGGCAGTAATCAAATGTGCCCTCTGGGAGAAAATGAACATACCCATCAGGGAATAAATCATTCCAATCAGCATTACAAAACACCCTGTCAATTCTACTGTAAACTCTTGTATCACTCTCATGCTTATTAGACCAAGTGAAAAAAGATCCCCTGGCACTCAAATCAGCAAGATTACAAGCCTGAATAGCCTGTAACATAGGTTGAATCTCAGCATTAGAAATGGGAGCTCCACCTATTCTCTCATCTCTGGCCATGACTGCATTAAAATCACCACTAACCAGCCAAGGACCAGAGATCATATTATGATAGCTCCTCAGGCTATCCCATAACATTGTTCTCTCATGAGCATGATTCAAACCATAAACCATGGTCATCCAGAAAACTTTCTTCCTACTTTTATCATGAATTTTAGCATGAATACACTGAACTGTAACATCACAAATGTCCACATCAAAAGAGCTTGGATCCCAAATAAGCCATATCCTCCCTCCCTTATGCAGACTAGTATTTATGCAAATAGCCCAGTCTGCACACAAATTTATTCTAACTTTATTCCAATTTTTGGTTTTTATTTTTGTTTCTAATAAGCCAAACAGTCCTACTTTATTGTGAAGCAAGAATCTCTTTATTTCATGTTGCTTAGTAGGGAGATTCATGCCTCTAATGTTCCACATTCCAATCTTATCCATATTCAGAAGCAGTCTTACTAGACTCCCCTTTCTCATGCCTCAGACTTCCTGCTATCCCCAACCTAGACTTATTTAAGGACTGTGACAAGGACTCCATCACAGAGAGCCCATTATAAGAGAAGATCCTCCTATTTCCTGTATCAGTCCTCATAAGTTTGGTTATGATACGCCTAGGGAATGAACTTTCAACCAGGGGTGTTTTCTGTACCAGAACAGGAGTCAACATAGTCTCAGATGCAGAGACAGGATGAACTACCTGCAGCACTGGTTCCTTCTGAGCAGGCTTAGCCTGATTCTGTGGTTTCTGAACAGCCACAGGCTTAGATTTCTGTTGCTGAATCACCACTGGTTTAGGCTTCCATACTCGTTTCACCACCTGCTTCTCATGTCCCTTCCTACACTGCTCAGCAAGGTGACCCATCCCTTTACAGGCGCTACAACTGAGAGGCAACCAGTCGTAACCCACCCTTAGGGTTTGAGTCTTACCACTTTCATCCAAAAATTTGATAGACTCAGGGAATTTCTGTCCAATTTCCACTTCCACCATAATACGGGCAAACCCTAAGAAGTTCTTATGGAGCGTGGAATCATCACACTTAATGTACTTTCCAACAATCCCAGACAACTTCTTAAGACTTTCAAGCCCCCAGTACTTAACATCCAATCCAAACAATTTCATCCAAATCGGAATTTTCTTAACATCATGCTTAATTAATTCCGTCTCTGGTTTCCATTCATTAACAATTAACGGTTTGTTATCGAACATCAAGTGACCATTGTTCAATACAAACTGTTGTTGAGCCTTAGTTTTAAAGCGAACAAGGAATATGCCGTTAGGTAAGAACGAAATCTTATCCATCCCCTGTCCCTGCCAAACCCTCTTCGCAAACCCCGTAAGAACAGAGCTCGGAGGGTTTGCTCCAAGAACAAAACAATAAACAGAAGTAGACCAGAAATTGACCTCACCAGCGACATCTGCGTGCGTAATTTGAACAAGCTTATCATCCTCAACAGTTTTTTCAACAACATCATCGACTGGAATTTCTTCTTCCTCCAAAATCTCCTCCAAGTCAGATTCAAACTCCTGAGAAGAGAATTGAAGTTGACGTTGGTGAGATTTCCCCTTATTAATGGATTTTAATCCATACAAAGTTTCATCAATCTTCAAGGTTTGTAAAATTTTCCTATCCACACATCTAGTAGCACTCATGGATTTTGTCATCAAAAATTCGAACCTATCCCTTTGTTCCTTGTCACGGAACTCAACAAAAGGATAACCATCAAAAGGAGATAAGTCCTCCTCCTCGGAAGACTCCACTACCTCGGGTATCACCTCGGGTTGTCGGTTGGGAGCATTCCTCTCACGTGACCTCTTGTTTCCTTGCCTAGTAGATGACATTCTCTGCAAAATAAGCAAGTATACAATCATACCCCAACCATAAGACAAAAACATTTCCGTTTTTTGGCAAATATGGGTAAAACAATCATGCTTTAAGACCGAAAATCATAAGTAAACCATCCAAAAAGTTAGGGGAACATGATTATATATCAAATAATGAAGATTCCAAGCATAAGAACACAATTTCTAACCAATTTAATGCATAAATTCAACCCGTATTTTGAAGAACCCTAATTCCCAAATTAGCAAAT
The DNA here is from genome assembly GCF_048544455.1 of Silene latifolia. Classification (NCBI taxonomy): domain Eukaryota; kingdom Viridiplantae; phylum Streptophyta; class Magnoliopsida; order Caryophyllales; family Caryophyllaceae; genus Silene; species Silene latifolia. The sequence goes on from NC_133538.1 coordinate 129,175,448, forward strand.
TACGCATGAAATTCAACAAATAAAAGGCTAAAAAGCAAGGAAATAGCAATTGTCTATGAGCAATGGAAGATTCAAAGTAATAAACTCAAGTTTAAGCAAGAAATTTCAGATTTTTCCGGGACAAAAGAGAGCAAATCGGGACTTACCTTAGCAAATAGAGCAATGAAATTGCAAAAATAAGCACAATAGATTGATGTAAGCACTTAATAAGCAAATAAACCCAAGTTTTATGAGAGATTTAATGATGATTGATGATGAATGAAGAGAGAAAGAGTAGTAGAGGCGGAAATAGGTTGTAAGAATGACGAAAAGAAGAAAAGAATTGGAAAAAGTAATAACAATTAAAGCATAAAACCGGTTTGGGAAAAACGCGGAACCGGGTTCAGCAAGGATCCTCGATCGAGCCTGAGGTGACTCGAATGAGGAACCAAAATCAGGACTAGCCAACTCTCGTCGTAATTGATTTTAATTCTCTTCTAGGTGCCTCGATCGAGCCCCACTTGCACTCGATCGAGCACACTGGTTCCTCGATCGAGCCCAGCCTGACTCGATCGAGGAACTAACTGTTGGCGTCCTTTTTCGTTCTTTGTTATTCTTAACTTCAAATTCCGTCAAATCTGCACAAAATACTTGAAAGCATATCAAGTTTCCTCCTCTCACCTCTCAAAGTTCAATGAAAATAAAAGCAATACTTTAAATTTAAATCCTAATTTACAAATTAATAAATTACAATATCCGAGCTGCCTCTCGGTAGCGCTGGTTTTTGCGGTCCCGCACGACTGTAATTCTTCATCAGCAAGAAGAATCAATGCCAAAGAGGTCGAGAGCCTCTATTACCCCAACATACGCTCCTTCATAGTAGACTTTCAATCGTTGCCCATTCACTTTGAAGGTCTCTCCTTTGTCAGTTTGCAGCGTAACTAACCCAAATGTTTTCACATCAGCTACAGTGAACGGTCCAGACCATCTACTCTTCAGTTTACCTGGAAACAAACGCAAACGAGATTAAATAAGAGAACTTTCTCACCAACATGAAATTCCCTTGGCAAAATATGCTTGTCATGCCACTTCTTCGTTCGCTCCTTGTACACTCGAGCACTATCATAGGCATGTAGTCGAAACTCATCAAGCTCATTCAACTGCATCAGTCGTTTCTCACCCGCTAGTGAGGGATCCATATTCATCTCCTTTATGGCCCACATAGCCTTGCACTCAAGCTCCACAGGTAAATGGCAAGATTTGCCATAGACTAGACCGTACGGCGATGCGCCAATCGGCGTCTTGAATGCAGTACGGTAAGCCCACAAAGTGTCATCTAGCTTTCGACTCCAATCCTTTCTGTTCTTGCTTACTACCTTTTCAAGATCTGTTTCAGCTCTCTGTTAGAAACCTCTACTTGTCCACTGGTTTGAGGATGATAAGCCAATCCTCTGCGGTGTGTAACGCCATATTTCTTCAAAAGAGAATTAAGATGACGTTCATTGAAATGCTTTCCTCCATCACTGATCACCGCACGAGGCATTCCAAACCGTGGAAAGATAATTTTCTGAAACATCTTAACAACAAATTTAGCATCACAAGTGGGGGTGGCAATTGCCTCCACCCATTTAGAAACATAATCTACAACTACTAATATATACTGATTCCCATGAGAAGTAGGGAACGGCCCTTGGTAATCAATGCCCCAAACATCAAAAATCTCTACTTCTAAGATTCCAGTTTGAGGCATCTCATGCCTTTGCGAGATATTACCCGTTCTTTGACATGCATCACAAGAACGAACAAAATTAGTAGCATCCTTTAAGATAGTAGGCCAATAAAAACCCGATTGCATTACCTTAGCAAATGTCCTAGAAGGACCATGATGACCACCATAAGAAGAAGAGTGACAATGAGAAAGGATGGTACGTACCTCACCCTATGGAATACATCGTCTGTAGATACCGTCCGCACACTCCCGGAACAGATATGGATCGTCCCAGAAATACCGCTTCACGTCATGCAAAAATCTCTTCTTCTGCTGATAGGATAAATCAAGAGGAAGCATACCTCCTACCAGATAATTGGCATAATCTGCAAACCATGGAGTATTTGCAGCTATAGCTAGAAGTTGGTCATCTGGACAAGAGTCATCAATGGGCAAAATCTCTCTTCCTGCAAATATCAGCCTAGACAAATGATCTGCAACAACATTCTCAGCACCAGACTTATCACGAATTTCTAAATCAAACTCTTGTAATAATAAAATCCATCTAATAAGTCGTGGCTTAGCCTCTTGTTTGGTTAAAAGATATTTTAAAGCTGCATGGTCAGTATGAACAATAACTTTAGAACCAACAAGATAAGCTCTAAATTTGTCTAAAGAATAGACAACTGCAAGAAGCTCTTTCTCCGTACTAGCATAGTTGATCTGCGCATCATCAAGAGTCTTACTTGCATAGTAGATGGCACGTAACACCTTATCTTTTCGCTGCCCTAAAACAGCTCCAACTGCATAGTCACTGGCCTCGCAGATAATCTCAAAAGGAAGGCTCCAATCCGGAGATCGGATTATGGGAGCTGAGATAAGAGCTTGTTTAATCCTGTCAAAGGACTTAACACACTCGTCAGTAAACACAAAAGGTTTATCTTTATGAAGTAGCCGAGTTAGAGGTTGAGCAATTTTAGAGAAATCCTTAATAAAGCGGCGATAGAACCCTGCATGACCAAGAAAACTATGCACACTTTTAACATTAACCGGGTACGGGAGTCGCTCAATTACCTCAACCTTAGCTTTGTCCACCGGAATACCCTTACCTGACACCAAGTGACCGAGTACCACCCCTTCAGTAACCATGAAGTGTCACTTCTACCAGTTGAGAACAAGGTTGCTCTCCTCACAACGCTGCAAAACTTTAGTCAAGTTTCTCAAGCAAACATCAAAATTAGTACCATACACACTGAAATCATCCATAAAGACTTCCATGATAGACTCTATGTAATCAGAAAATATGGCCATCATACAACGCTGAAAAGTAGCAGGAGCGTTACATAAACCAAAAGGCATCCTCCTATAGGCAAATACACCATATGGACATGTGAAAGTGGTCTTTTCCTGATCGTCTGGATGAATGGGTATCTGAAAGAAACCGAAGTAGCCATCTAGGTAACAGAAATAACTATGACATGCTAATCTCTCTAACATTTGGTCAATGTAAGGAAGTGGGAAATGGTCTTTCTTTGTGGCCGTGTTCAACTTCCTATAGTCAATGCACATCCTCCACCCTGTAACAAGTCTAGTAGCAATCAATTCATTCTTATCGTTCTTTACTACTGTAGTACCTCCCTTCTTAGGTACAACTTGGACAGGACTGGCCCATTTAGAATCAGATATAGAGTAGATAATACCAGCATCAAGTAATTTATGTACCTCTTTTCTCACCACCTCCTACATTGGAGGATTTAGTCGTCTCTGACCCTGTGCACTAGGCTTGTGGCCTTCTTCCAAATGAATACGGTGCATATAAAAATCAGGACTAATACCTTTTAGATTATCAATGCTATACCCAATGGCCTTTTTATGAGTTCTCAAAACAGTCAACAAAGCAGATAGTTGACCTTCAATTAGGCTAGCATTGACAATCACTGGGTTCATTTAACAGTCATCAAGAAATTCATACTTAAGATGAGAGGGGAGGGGCTTTAGTTCAGGTTTCTTTACCTCAGTTACCTTAGGTGCAGTACCCAAACTATATACCCTTTGATGGGGGCATTCCTCTCCAGTTAGAAGCTTCTCAATCCGATGAACTTCTGGACTCCATGAACCCGTCTGATCAGCTGAATCCTTGACTAGGGCAATCTCCAGAGGATCCCTGTCCAAACACATAGGAAGACACTCATCAATAGTAAAATCAACAACATCTATACTATGACAAGTCTCTTCTATCATGGGATGATTTGATGCTTTTTCCAAGTTAAAGACAATCGTATCATCCCCCACAGCTAGAGTCAATCTCCCTTGCCTAACATCTATAACCGCCCCCGCAGTTTGTAGGAACGGTCTGCCCAGGATAATAGGGATTTGGTTGTCCTCGGCCATATCTAAGACAACAAAATCAACAGGGATGAAAAATTTCCCAATACGAACGGGAACATCCTCCAACACCCCTAATTGGTGTTTAACAGATCTATCGGCCATCTGCAGTGTCATATTAGTAATTGTCAAGGGACCCATATTTAATTTCTTACAAATAGAATAAGGCATAACGCTGACGCTAGCTCCTAAATCACAAAGAGCTTTACTAATATCAAGATGACCAATATGACAAGGGATAGAAAAGCTTCTTGGGTCCTTTAATTTAGGTGGTGAATTGATTGGCAACATGGCACTGCACTTCTGAGTATAAGCAATTGTTTCCACCGCATCAAAGGATCTCTTCCTTGTCAAAATATCCTTCATGAATTTTTCATAAGCCGACACTTGAGTAATTAATTCAGTGAAGGGAACACTTACCTGTAGATTCTTCACGGCCTCCATAAACTTACCGACCTGCTTGTCCAGCTTGGATTTTTGCTGCCGATGAGGAAAAGGTAGTGTAATAGTAATGGGCTCGGCTCGCTTGACCTTAGAATCAAGTTTTGAAACACCGTCGTCTGTCGAGGAGGTGCCTCGATCGAGCCTGTAGATGACTTGATTGAGCACACTGGTTCCTCGATCGAGCCTGGGCTGACTCAATCGAGGAACCTCAGCAGGTTCAGCTTTTTCGTCCTTTTTGCTTTTATCGTCAGCTTGTGTTTCAAGTTTGTCAGGTTCTTTTTCATCATCACTAAGCTCCAAATTACCCAATCCCTTGGGATGCATATAAGGGGTCTCATCATCAGTAATAGGCACGTCATTAAGGCTTTGCAGGTCGGATTTTCATAAGTAGTACCGCTCCTCAACTGAATAACATTAGCTTGCTCATGAGCTTGTTTACCTTGAGGAGGAAGACCCACGGCCTGTTTTGATGGGTTTTGAAGTGCCATCTGAGCCACTTGATTATCTAGCATCTTATTATGGGCAATCAGCTCAAAAATTTGAGCCGTCTGCTTCTGCTGCATTGACAAAGTTTGTTGCAAAAGATTGCACAACTATGTCATCTCATTGTTCGGAGCTTGTTGAGGAGTTTGTTGAGGAGTTTGTTGAGGAGACTGTTGATATTGATTGTTAAAATGCTGGCCTCCTTGATTTTGCCTTTGATATCCCCCTTGTGGTTGATTACCACGATTGTTGGGAGGGACATAAGTATTCTTCTGTGGCTGCTGCGGGTTTTGCACATTCTGGCTAGACCATTGAAGGAATGGATGCTCCTTCGTTCTTTCATTGTAAAAATTAGAGAAGGGTGTACCTTGTGCACCTTGTCTGTAAGCTTGAAAGGCATTAACCTGCTCTAATGTACTCAAGCAATCAGCTGCACTATGACCGTCTAAACCACATCTAGCACAAGACTCCTCTACTTGCTGACTCATATCATGAACTCTCTCCTTACCACCCAATGATTGGGTAGTCTTTATCTCTGCGATCTGGGCAGAAATAGTCTCTAATTGCGCTGCAAGAGCACTATCAACACCCTGTTCCTCGCGTGCTTCCCCTAGGATTTCCATACCTGGCAGTATGGGTGGCGATCTGATCAATCAACTTCCACGCGTTATCATCATTGGTGTTGTCTTGAAACCTCCCATTAGCAGAAGAATCCAAAAGGGCACGATGATCGTCGTACATCCCGTTATAAAACTGGTTGCAAAGAAACCACTTAAGGAAACCATGATGGGGAACTGATCGGACCAAACGTTTGAAGCGAATCCAAGCTTCATTTAAATCTCCAGCAGCTCCTTGCTTGAAACTGGTAATTTGACTTCGTAATGCATTAGTCTTTTGAGGTGGGAAGTACCTCTTGTAGAAAGAAAGAGCTAAGGAATTCTAGTCTATAATTCCTTCATTCTCCATATCCAGATCTCTCAACCACTCAGCAGCTCCATCTTTCAGAGTGAAAGGAAAGAGCACCTGCTTAACCTGATCTTGTGTCACTCCAGCTGTTAAAGGAATAGAACAGCAGTAGGTGACAAATTTCTCCATATGTGTCGTAGGATCCTCAGCAGCTACCCCTCCAAACATATTTTGTTCCACGAAGTTGATGTAAGATGGCCGAATCTCAAAAGTTCCATTGTCAGTAGTGGGCAGCTTAAATCCTTGTGGGATATAAGCTAAGGTTGGTTCGGAGTGACTGGCTAGAGTAGGCATGATGGTAGTCTCGGGAATAGCGATTTCGACTGGTATCTCGGGAATAGGAATGTCGTCCTCTTCGTAGGATTGATCGGCTGACTGTGTTGAGCTCGCCGTCTCGACGTCAAGTATACTCAAGTCTTCTACTTGACCCACTTATTGATTAAATTTCCATCTGTAGCAAAAAGTCTTCTCCGGTTCAGGATCAAAAGGAATAATCTCGGACCTATTAGACCTGGGCATTCACGGAACTAACAAGAAAAGCGTGAGAACCGTCTCAAGGAACTGGGTTCCCTGAGACAAAGAGACAAAATAAACACAAACAAACTAAACAATTGTTGCCTCCCCGGCAACGGCGCCAAATTTGATAAGGCTAAAGTCGTATCACCAAATCAAAGTAAAACTATCTCAAGACTAACAAGAATAGCTAGCAGTAGGATAGGTATCGAATCCACAGGGAGGCGGTAAAATTTAAGTCTGTAATTATTTAAATTGTCTAAGGTAACCGTTTTCTGGGGGTTTGTTTTGTTTTGTTATCTAACCAACTAAATGCGAGCAATAAAAAGAGATTTAAAAAATGATATTAAAAGTCTAGGATTTCCGGTTCACTAGGTCAATTATATGGGGTCTATTAATCAATTGCTAGATCTACCAAGTTGTCTAAGGCCATAAGATCGGTCGACTCTATTATGCCCTTTAGATCGATTCTAACATGCGGTCTCTATAATTAGATACAATCTATTTGATTATCGCAGCCTATATTAATTCTAACCCGGTCGGTGAAAGGATTAATTCTCTACACTAATTAACAACTCAGGCCTAAGTTTAATAACTAGAAGAAGAACAATAATCAAACGACAACTTATGCGATTTCACTAGCAATTAATCAATTTCCCTTTTCTAATTAACGTAGATCCCTTTCATCCTAGATGAGGAATTTAGCTACTCATAATTAAAGCAATAACAACAATAATGATAAATGAAGACATAATTAAGAACATGAAATAAGAATAATAATCGAATAACATAAACTTGAATGATTAATTACTGAAGAAAGATTAGTACCGTAGTAAGGAAAGATTAAAGCTAGAGAGATTAATCAGCCGTCTCAGTAAAATAAAGCGTAACTTAATAATATCCGACGAGTTTCTAATTTATAATACAAATATATGTTTTAGGAAAATCCGGAAAGTAATCTGCCAGAGAGGTTCCTCGATCGAGCCTGAGGTGACTCGATCGAGGACGGTTGCTCGATCGAGGAACCAACTTCACAGACTGTTTCTTCGTTTCTTTCACTTCTAGCCTTCATGCTTCCTCGTTCCTCGTGCCATACTTCGTGTATCCTACTATGCCATCTCCGCTACGCTCATCTTAGCTTGATTATCCTCATAATGCGTCATTTCTGCATTGAAACACAAAATAATGGCAGTATCGACAATTCATTGAAATAAGGCATATAAATGATATAAAGGCACGAAAACGATATATAAAATGGTATGAAAGGAGCTATAAAAGTGTATATAAAAGTGATACATCAAAGGCTGTTTAAAATATCAGCAAATTTACCGAACTGTTGTTCAGCCTTCCTGTTCTGCAATCGCCTCGGGAAAGGGACTGTGATGGGAATTTCTAAACCTTCATTTCTTTTTGCCAAAGAATCAACACGATCAGCTTCATTTCTACTCGATCGAGCATGCTTTCCCTTCGATCGAGTAATTTCTTCATCTTTTCTGTTCGATCGAGTACTTTCACTTACTCGATCGAAAGCTTCTATTTCAAGAGTGCTCGATCGAACATCAGAACCGTTCGATCGAGTAATTTTCACATCTTTTTCTCTCGATCGACCACCTGAAATGAGTCGATCGAGTACTTTCTTCGGATTCAGCATATTTTCGTCCAAAGACGACTGTTTCTGCACAGCAACATCAATTTTCGGGTCGGAGTCATCACTTCTAGTCGACATTTTAGGTCCTTCATAGGAAAGACCACTCCTCAAATTAATTAAATACACCGTCTCATGATGTTTCTTATCAGGTTGGGATGGTAAATGACCCGCGATACGTGCAATTTATATAGACTTTTTAGCCTCTTATTACATGCATTTCTATGCCTTTCTGTGTCGCTTTGTATTGCAAAATGCCCCGAATTGGCTACTTTGGTTTATTTTGTCTTAATTGTAGAAATGGGCCCGAAAGTAGCGGAAATGACCCTTATTCGTCCCATTTAGCATGCATTGTAAGGAGACGGAGATTTTGGAGCAAGAGTCATACCTCGGAATGCGTGAAGGGTGGTCAAAAGAAGTTGTCATTACGAGTTAAAGGCCGATCTCAGTGGAAAACACTCGATCGAGATGCTCTGGGAGTCGATCGAGTGTTTTGGCAGACTTTGAAGTTTGATCGAGTGGTTATTATACTCGATCGAAATGGCTTTTATGGAGTTACTCGATCGAGAGCCTAAAGTGCTCGATCGAGAATATTTGCTAGAGAAGACCTCGATCGAGTGTTTGCTAGTCTGAAAGTACTCGATCGAGTAGATTGCTGTGTTACACGGGCTTTAGTAATCCGTTATAGGTTTAATTATGTTAATTTTCCCTCCCCTATATAAGGGAGTCGTAATTAGGTCATAAAACACTTTTGACTTTTCTGCTTAACCTCTCTTCATATCTTGAAACACTCTTTACTGCTTAATCTCATAACTTTGCTCTTACTTTGGTGGATTGTTCTTTACGCTGGATTCTATTAGATTGTAATCATTCCTTTCTCCTTAATCTCAATACTCTATTTACTTTAATTTCTTGTTCTCTTATTATTACTCTTGCCTTTGTCTAATTTATGCTTGATTGTTATTCCGTAATCATGTTTTCCATTAGCATGCCTTTTGTTATTATTGTTGATTACATTAAAAACATGAGTAGCTAATTTCCCTATGTTAGGATTAGGGGATCCATGGTAGAATTAAGATGATGTAGTAAATAGACTAGATAATTTACATGTGAGAATCTATCCCCATAGCAATATAACTGTAATACATATTTAGTTGAGTGCACGCTTCTAAATAACATTAATTTAGTTAACTTTGTTCCTGGATCGGAAGATTGGAATAAACAGACCTGCTATGAACAGTAGACTACCCTAATGAGGACGGAAGTTAAGTTAGTGGAATTCTAGGGTGGATAGCGGACCGGAAGGACCTTTCCCTTGCCCTTTTCACAATAGATTGTCTAGGCTATTTGCAACTGAGTCGATAGAATGCCATGGTGAACCGAAATCCTGACATACTCTCTTTTATTTGATCGTTTATATCTTATTTTCTTGCTTTATTGCTCTTGCTTTATTTATTTTGACCTTTGCCTTCAGTAGTTTAGTAAACAATTTAAAACCCCCATTTGTGACTTAGATAGACGGACTTTCAGATAGATACCTTGCCTCCCTGTGGAGATTGGCCCTACTTATCACTAGCTTTTGTTAGTATATTTAGGTATTATTTTTGGTACACTACGACCGTATCAAATTTTGGCGTCGTTGCCGGTGAGGCAATAGCCCTGTCTGTCTGTGTTGTTTCGTTTATTTCTTTCCGTCTCAGGGAATTTTTATTCCTTGAGACGGTTCTCACTTATTTCCTTCAGTGTTGTGTATGTCCAGGCCTAACAGGACATAATTAGTTCATGCTTATCCTGAGCTAGAAATATCCTTTCGGCATAGACTAAGACTACAAAAGGAAGATTCAAAAGGAAGACTTGAGTACTTTTGAACCCGAGCTACAACATTTTTTGTTTGCAAAAGATCCGCCTTGTGAAGAAGACCACTCTATTTCTGCTATAAAGCCAGTAAAGATGCCTAATATTGCGAGTCACTCAGAGCCCACAGCTGCCTCGATCCCTAAAGGTTTCAAGCTTGCGACCGAGGATGGTAATACTTTCGACATTCGACCATCCTATATTAATTTGGTCGAACGAAATCTATTTCGGGGTGTGGCGGGTGAAGATCCGCGTAAACATATGGAGGTCTTTACTGACTATTGCTCTACCATTCCCGCCACTAAGGGAGTGACCCAGGATAAGATTAAGGAAGTCATGTTTCCTTTTTCTCTGACCGACAAGTCCCGTGAATGGCTCACTGATCTTGATCGTACTGCAGCCGGTATCACCAACTGGGAGACTCTTTTCCTTGCCTTCTATAAAAGGTACTTTCCTACACAACGTACCAATCAGCTGAGAAGAAAAAATTACAAGTTTCAAGCAGGCACCTGATGAGAATTTTTATGAAGCTTGGTGTCGTTTCAAGAAGTTGGTGCGGTCTCTTCCTCACCATGATTTTGATCAGTGGTTTTTATGCAACCAGTTCTAAAATGGGTTGTATGATGACCACTGTGCTATATTGGACGCCTCATCTAATGGGCGATTTCAGAAGAACAATGATGATGACAAAGGATGGGGAATTATTGAGGAGATGGCTACCCATTGTGCTGAATATGGGAACCCGAGAGATGGTATTCACACAGTTCATTCAGTTGATAATATTGTAGTGGCTCAGCTGGAAGCCATGAATGCCCGTTTTGATAAGTTAGAGTTGCAACATGCTAGTGATCAATAAATGGTTCACTTGTTGACTAGACAGGAAGCCGTTACTTATGAGAGATGCGGGAGTAATGACGGTCACACTCCTGTTGACTGTCTGACAGAGAAAGAGCAAGTCCTTGCCTTTCAGCAATATAGGCAAGGAGGAGGTTCTTATTATAATAATCAAAGTGGAGTCCATCCCAATTTGAGGTGGACCAGTCAGAATGTGCTTAATCCTAGTCCTCCGCAGAAGCAACAAGCTTATGTTCCTCCTCACAAAGATCAACAAGGATTTCAAAAGCCTCCATCCTTTCCACCACCACATGAAGGAGCTTCCTCTAGTTGAGTTAGTGAATTGGCTGAGTTGAAGTCGATGCTCCAATCATTGACTAAACAATTGCAGATGAGTGACCAAGAAAAAGAAGCATCAATTAAGTCACTCGAAACCCAAGTTGCTCATCTGGCCGCTAGCCAATCCACGAGAAAGTCGGGTCACTTACCATCTCAATCTGAGAAGAATCCACATGAGACGATAAATTTGATTAACCTGCGCAGTGGTCTTTCCAATGAAGTACCCAAATTGTCAACTGTTGAGGACATACCAGACTCGGAGGATGTCGTTGCTGACGATGAACAGTCGCCCATTGCTGAAACCATTCTTAATCCGAAGAAAATAATCGATTGATTTCTGGAGGTCGATCGAGTAGAATTACGGATAAAAATGCTCGATCGAGTGGATCTGAGGGTCGATCGAGTAAAGTGGATAATTAAAGATTAGATCGAGAGGCTGAAACAGCTCGATCGAGTGAACTTTTGCTTCGATCGTGCAATGTTGATAATGAAGGACTCGATCGAGAGGCTGAGAATGCTCGATCGAGTGAAAAAGCTGCTGAAAGACCTCGATCGAGAGGTAAAAGTGATCGATCGAATAAGAATGAGTTCGAACCTGTCGAGACATTGGAAGAAAGGAATAAAGGGCTCGAAATTCCTATCACAGTGCCCTTTCCAAGGCGATTGCAGAACAACTAGGCTAACCAACAATTCGGGAACTTTGCTGATATCCTGAAGAGCCTTCACGTCAACGTTCCTTTCGCCGAATTGCTTACCCAGGTACCCTCTTACTGAAGTAGGGACTGCCTTAGTTCAGAATAAGACACCACCCAAATAATCAGACCCGAGTAGCTTTTCAATTCCTTGTCATATAGGGACCCATTTGATTGATAACGCGCTATGCGATCTTAGAGCTAGCGTGAGTGTCTTACCTTTGTCTCTCTGATGTGACCATTATTTGAGCATATTTAGTCCCCGAATTAGCCTTGTTCCCATGCTTTTTAGTTCATATTTGGGTCATTTATTGTCTTTAGTCCTTTGTTTTGCATATTGTTTGAGGTTTTGATCCCTTTATTTGAAATTTTCTAGAGGTAGAATCATAATACAATTCTACGATCTTACGATCCTATGATCCGACTCGATAGTAAATATATTAAAATATATTTTTACATAATGACATCGTAAAATCCAAATTTCATGTAATTTGTAGAGACATGTTCATGAAATGATACTAAACTCATTAATTATAAATATTTTGGGTATAAATAAGTGTTTTGATCCTCAATTATATAATTTTACCAAATAAAAAATTATATTTAGTGAATTTGTAGAATCTTACGATTCTACGATCCGATTCTACCGATTTGATCCTACCCTTCCCATCGATTCAAAGTAGAATCCTGATCCTAACAACATTGCATATTGTAGTAGATGGGCAATGATGAGAAAAGATCCTTGCATCCCCGAGGAAATCCTCAAGGATTGTATGAAGAGAAAGGAAGAAAAGAAGAAAGGAAGAAGCTGATCTACAATCCGAGTGGATTACCCACAATCCTTCCGTCCAAGAGAAGGAATCCGAGCGTCTCCCTCAGAAGGCCGCTCGTACAAAACCACCACAATCCTCCCGTCCACCCCACAAATCCGCTCGTCCAAAAGACCCACAATCCGCTCGTCTCGTGCTCTGGACGCTCGGATTGTGTGACAGCTAATCCATCTTCTACTTGTTCTATGAAGGATGCGCATACCTCGGGAAAGACTAGCAAAAAGGAGACTCGCATATTTTTCTGAGAGGAGCGATTCCTCAAGGACTTAATCGTCATTTAAGCCCTTAGTAAACCCTAATTTGTGTACCTAATCCCCAGTATAAATACCCCATTAGTCTAATTAGATAATGATGTTCTTCTTAGCAATCTCTAGTGTAGTTTATATCAATCTAATCTCTCTTTAATCTTGTAATCAACTTTTAATCAAGTCTTAATACAAATCTCGTTTCCTTAATCTCTCTTTTGTTCATCTTTCATTTTGGGTAATTGAAGATTATTTGGGTTATTATTGGGAGATTGACAACCTTCCAATCAATCATCAAGTACTTCTATTATTCTTTGCTTTATTATTGGAATCATTAGTAGGTATAATTCTCTTAATCCCTTTTTAATTATTGTTAATTATCTTCATTTATTTATCATGTTTTACTTTGTTGGTATGATTGACAACCTTGCTAGCATGTTCAACATGATAATGAGTGAGTAGTTTCCTTAGCTAGGGGTAATGGGTAATTAGGAGAAACCAACATGGGGGATGATTCATGCTTAAATTAATATGTTTTCATAGTTATTTGCTTGCTTGTTGCGATCTCAACTTATGCACATGTTATGTTTGATGAAATGCGAGCCTATGAATCCTTGCATTTTTTACGCATCACCTATCTTTTCAATGAGACTTGTAAGACATAAACCAACTCGAGTCTCATTAGACCATGCATATAGTTGAGTAGGGAAGATTAAGTCGACTTGTAGGTGTTGTATAATCTAATCGATTCGGTCTGGGACCCAAACTTTCCTAGGATTGTAAGATATAAACCAACTCGATCCATCACAACAATAATTGCTTGCTTATAATTTGAGAATATATTTGTATGATCAATTCCCATGAATCCCATATGACCCCATGACACCCTAGTGCCTTTTATCAATTGTTTACACCCCTTTTTAATCATCTTGCTTGTCTCCTTTCATTGCTATTTAGTTTAGTGATCTTCTATTCAACCCCCAAATTGTGACACCCCTAGACACCGCTAGTTACAATTCAAAATCGCACTTCAATACTCGTCCCTTGGGATCCGACCTTTACTTGCATCTTTTCTAATTGTATAGTTGTTTGTGAAGTTATAAATATTGTTTTGGTCTAGGTGCTCCTAATGACAAGTACCGAAAACTAAACCTCAAAGAGGAATACCGACCAAAAATGGCGCCGTTGCCGGGGACGGTTTTAACTTGATTTAGATTTTCTTAGATTGTTATTAGTTGTGTGTTTCTTTGCCTTGGGGAAGTAAAACTCCTCAAGGTTTGTTCTAATTATTTTCAAGTTGTTTGATATTTTGCATGTCTAGAAGATCACAAGGTAACTTGTTACCCTTTGATCACGAAATTGAAAGGACTTTGACAAACAAATAGAAGACTTGCTAGAAGAGTGGTGAGATTGTAGATATTCAACCAAACGCTATTGAGTTCGTCAACCCTTTTGCAAGAGAAGGTGAGGAGAACCCAACACAAAATCAACCCACAATGCCTAAATTTTCATCACATTCCGTACCAACCGAGGAGAACCTACCCAATGGTACTCCCACACCACAACACTTAACCGGAAATTTCATTGCCAAATCCGCATTTATCCAATTAGTCGAAAGAAGCCAATTTGGGGGGATGCCTAGTGAAGACCCTCACTCTCACATGGAGACTTTTTGTGACTATTGTGATGCGATTTCTCAAGCCGGTGTAACTCAAGACCAAATTCGATGGGTCTTATTTCCTTTTTCTCTAATTGGTACCGCAAAACAATGGTTGAAAGGCCTTGATAAGGCTACTCTCGGAATTGACTCTTGGAAGAAATTGGCTCTAGCTTTCTACAAAAAAGTTCTACCCACCATAAAAGACTAACATGCTAAGAGCTCAAATTACGGGCTTTAAGCAAAGAGATGAAGAATCCTTGTATGAAGCTTGGGAGCAATTCAAGGGAATTTGTCGCTCATGTCCTCATCATGGACTTAGCGAGTGGTTCTTGGTACAACAATTTTGGAATGGTCTTTATGAAGACTCAAGAAACATTCTCAACATGGGATCAAATGGTATGTTCACCGAAGTTGACGATAATCAAACTTGGAACAAGATTGACGAAATGGCGGTTCATAATTCACAATATAGTAGACCTCGTGAAGAGTCTATTGATCCAAAATACTCAAGAGGGGGGGGGGGTGAATTGAGGATTTAAAACTTTTTGAAAGCGTTTTCGATTATTCTAATGTAATTGATTATTTAAAGTTTATTGATTAAACTTTAACTAATCAACTAATGTAATAAACGAAACAAACGAAAGAACGAAGAGACACAGGGTTTTTGAAGTGGTTCAGTTTCACAAGTCGAAACCTACGTCCACTATTCTCGATAAATAAATTTAGTACCTTTCTACGGATTACAAATTTACTAACCCAACTCGTACAACTAACTCTAGCTGTAACTCAATGAGTACCGTTAAATACTCGAGTGACTAACTTACGCTAATAAGAAAGCACTAATGATTCTAACAAAGGTTCACGTTAATGAACAAGTTAAGAATTCAACTAAGCACTATTATCTTATAACGATAAATGAAGAACGAGTATGCGAGTTTTAAGACACACGACCTTTCAAAATAACAAAACGGTTTTTCTGTTTAAAACACACGGTTTTGCTTTGTAAAGATGAAAACAATTTTTATGCTTAAGGTCTCTATTTTAGATGTTGTAAATAGCAAAGTATTTATAGGAGAAGGAAGAGTAGGCTACACGGTTTTGTCAAACCCTAATAGCCGAAATATTAAAATATAAAAACAAATTATATCTTCTTATTATCTCTTTCCTAAAAGCCTTAAAAGAAAAAAAAAAGAATATTCTAAAAGATAGAATATAATCTTTCCAAATATTATCTTTACTATAAATTCTAATATTATGATAAGATTTCCTAAAACAAGAATATCTTTTACCATAAACAAATATATTAAGTAAGATATATAAGATATGTAAAGATATTATTATAGAATAAAATCTTTACCTAATATACCCTAGGTAACACGAGATGTCACGGCTCATGTGCCTCGTGACTCGTGCAAACCCTAGTCTTAACATATGATTAGAATTTAGGTTTTAAGAGAGGCTATACAGAAACCCTAATTAGTAGCAAGGTCCAACTCATAAGTTGATCCATCAAGACTACCAATTAACGTTTACTATAAAACCGGACTCCTCACTAAACCGGGCTTTATAATATAAATACTTTTATTAAAACATTTAAAACAAACTTTAAACAATTAAAAAACAATTTTCGAAACAATTATAAGTCGTGTATAAAAACTCAGCCTTTCAATGTTATAGTAGAAGAGCTATAACATTGAGCTCTTTTACTAGTAATGTTATAGCTGCAAAGCTATAACTTTACTAATCAAGAAACTCATTCTTGATTACCATTACGAGATAAACACCTATACTATTCTAATCGTCAAGGAGATCTTCGAGTATAGGCTACGTCATCATCCAAGCTTGATTAAAATTTAGACGAACTTCGTCTTCACATAGTTCTTGAATGAATCTTGAATCGTTTGATCTTGAACGAAGGCTTTTGAACTTCTTACGCAATTGTCACATTCTTCTTTGTTGCTCATAATAGGTTAGTTCTAAAATACTTAACAAAAGATTACATGCAACAAGTATATAAAATGTAAAACACCTTGACATCATCAAAACATAAACACATAAACTATATGGTTCAACAAATTCCCCCTTTTTGATGATGGCAAGTCTCCTAAAATTGTGACTAAGTAAAAAGTTCCCCCTCAATATAATACCGTTATCTTGATAATAAAGATTAACGCAAGATCAAGACAATTGTTCAGAAATGAAACTTAAGGACTTTAAGAGACAATTGGTCTTGACAAGGAGCAAGCTTAGGTAGATGCTTACTAGAGACGTTCTTTCCCCCTCTTGACATCATCGAAAAGTTAAGAACAAATCAAAAATGACTTGAATAATATAAGACGAGACAAGAGATAAAAACTCCATAAGAAATAAAAATAACACGCAAGACTAGAAGCATCCAAAAGATAATTATCATACAAACTAGGAATTAACATGTTAAAGCCAAAGTGGGCCGAATAAACACATGTCTAATGAAACACTTGGGTCTAATGAAACACTTGGGCCATAACCACAAGTGCATTGCCAAAATGGGCCGAATAAGAAGTTTGTTAAACACACCATGAAAAGAAATAAAAAGAAAGCTAATTAAGGTAAGGGCAAATTATGGTAAGGCAGGGAGATCAAATGTTACGGGTCTTATACGGGTTTACGTAGTCGGGTCTTGTGCGGTGCTCCAAGGCATCCAGACGGTCAAACGAACTCCAAACCAGCTGCGAAACAGTACCAATGCTCCTTTCAAAATTAAACACTTTCAAGGAAAGAGCTTTCATGGCCTCCAACGTGAGAGCTTGATCACCCGCCATGGCTTTCCCGTGCATAACCAAAGAACCACCCTGACTCGTAAGGAAAGTGAGACGATCACTGTGTGGGAATAATTCCCCACGAATTTCCTTCAACTCCCTCTCAAAACCCGCTAACCTCTTGTCCACTTCCTCCATCCAAGAGTACACCCGAGTAGCATCCAAGCCCGAGTCTAAAGACCGAGATGGTCCAACCCGTGACAACACCGTAGCCAAATTAGTCGAATGCTCCTCGAATTTTTCCATTAAGCCACTCATAAACCCCTCCAACTTTGACTCCATAGCTCCTAAACCCGAATCCACCGGGGCTTTCTCAACATCTTTTGTAAGAAGCAACTCGGGTCCATCAACAACATGACCCATTAGCTTGATCAACTTGTCACACATACAGTCCCGCGCACTAACACCGTAACTGTCTGGCCCTACCACTCGTTTTATTTCCAACAATCTAGACACCCACATACCATAAGGCAAATCGATAGTGGTGCTCAACTTCTCCTTAGTTACCGTAAGACTTGTTTGAATTATACGGTGCAACACGACACTTCCCAAATTCACCTTCTGACCTTCCAACCAAGAATAAACCATTATAGCTTCATACTCGACACCTTATCACGGCCTCCTCTCCTCGGCACCACTGTGTTCCACAAAAAGTTCAAGAGGAACTTGATTTTTGCCGAGAGAGGACGAACCACAATATTACCTCCCTCCGTCATCTCCTCAAAATACTTCTTTACCAACAACTTCTTTTCACTCACAACATTAGACCACTCAAGACTAGGATTTAATTCAATTCCTTCATCGGGAACCGAAAAAGCAGAGCAAAAATCCGAAACAGAGACCGTCACATCCACGCCATTAACAACCGCATGAAAAACTCCTTTCTTAATTGAGACACTAGAAAAGAATTGAATCACCTTAACTGGGTAAACAGGACCCGAAAACTGACTAATGTGACTCCACCCTTGAAAATCAAGAAAATTAACAAAGAAAGCAAGAGCGGGAACACTAACCAACCAAGATTTCGGATAGTACCTACCACCATGAATGGAATACCTCAAAACTCGATTAACTAAGATGCTTTCATCATGAGTAAGCCGAACACGATTTAACCCTTCCTTGGTCGCGGCTTTGGAAGCATCCCTAAGCAAGGTACGAGCAACACCATTCTGAATTATCACCTCGGGTTCCTCCGCAACTTCACTATCATCAACAACTACTTTATTTTTACGCTTGAAAAGACGGCGTCTTTTGCCTTCGGACACCAATTCGTCCCGACTACAAAACAGGGGCGAATTTTGGTTTGGTTGTGGTGAAGGACAATTAATGGAACGAGGATCATGTGGTGGTAGAGGTGATGTTTGGTTAGGAAAGGGGCTGTTTTAGTGGTGACGGGTTGAGGATCGGGTATTTTTTGCATGAGATGGATTCATGATGATGGTGATTGTTGAAAAAAGGAGGTGATGGTGATGGTTTGAGTAAAGAAGATGAATTGTGATGATGGTAAAAATATGAGAGAAAGAAAAGTATGCAAGTGGGGTTGGGTGGACGGGTAACACGCAATAAGGAGGGTAGAAATAGGTGTAGGCTAGGTATAGGGTTAACAAGTGGAGGTCAATTATGGTAAGTGTCTTTAATTAGGAATAGGTGTTATGATAGGTATGGGAATTTATGGTGATAAGATAAGAATTAGGAAATTGATTTTATGTAGGAAGTATGAGCCGTGTATAGGAGAGCTATTTGGAAGATTTTTATGAATTGGAAAGATAAAAATATGGTGTGTTTTGTTTATTGTGATAAAGAATAAGTTTGTATAACAATTAAATTCTAAATAGCAGATAGAATATTATGATAAAAATATTTCTATAAACGAAATTATTCATGCAACGCAATATACGGACACAGTCATACAATCTTAACTTAACTAGTCAGTCATAAAAAGATTGAACAAATATAGAAGCTTAGGTACCACCAATTAAATCAATTTCCAACCGTAAAGTCTCAAATCGTTCTCTAGCTAATGATTTTGTCAAAATGTCTGCCCATTGTTTTTCAGTACTACAAAATTCAAGTTTTATATTCCCCTTCTCAACATGGTCTCGTATAAAATGGTGTCTTATTTCAATATGTTTGGTACGTGAATGTTGTGCGGGGTTTTTAGAAATTATTATCGCACTAGTATTATCACATAAAATAAGAATACATCCTACGTCAACACCATAATCACGTAATTGTTGCTTAAGCCATAAAAGTTGAGTACATACCAGTCTTGCGGCAATATATTCGGCTTCCAAAGATTGAGAGAGCAACCGAATTTTGTTTCTTCGAACCCCACGTGATGATACACGGTCCGACAAACGTGGCGACACCCGACGTGCTTTTTCTGTCTAGAGAACATCCTGCGTAGTCGGCATCAGAATAACCGACAAGATCAAAATTGCACTCCATTGGGTACCATAGGTATAATTTGGCCGTTCCAATCAAGTAACGTAAAATTCGTTTTATGGCCGTCATATGCGATTCTTTGGGAGACGATTGATATCTCGCACAAACGCATACGCTAAACATAATATCGGTTCTACTTGCGGTCAAATATAACAGTGACCCAATCATCCCACGGTAAGTAGTTTCATCAACTTATTTACCGTTTTCATCCAATGTCAATTTCTTGTTTTCGACCATTGGAGTAGGCATATCGTGTGAATTTTCCATTCCAAATTTTCGAATCAACTCCTTGATATATTTCTGTTGATCGATTTTAATGCCTTCATCAGTTTGTTGTATTTGCAGTCCTAAGAAGAATTATAATTCTCCCATCATACTCATCTCGAACTCGGAAGTTATCAACTCAGAAAAATATTTGCACAAGCTTTGGTTAGTCGATCCAAAGATGATATCATCGACGTATATTTGAACAACCAAAAGGTCAGAACCCTCATTTTTTAGAAATAGGGTTTTGTCGACGGATCCTCTACTGAATCCACTGTCAAGTAGAAACTTAGATAATCGATCGTACCAAGCCCTAGGTGCTTGCTTTAATCCGTATAGGGCTTTATCTAATTTGAATACGTGATCCTCAAATTTGATATTCTTAAAACTAGGGGGTTGTTCAACGAAGACTTCCTCTTGTAAATAACCATTCAAGAATGTCGTATTGACGTCCATCTGGAAGAGCTTCATTCCCTTGTGTGCGGCGAATGCTATCAGAAGTCTAATAGCTTCAAGAAGAGCAACAGGTGCGAAGGTCTCGTCATAATCTATACCTTCTTGTTGATTATACCCTTGGACCACCAATCTTGCTTTGTTTCTGACAATGACTCCGGCATCATCTAATTTTTTCCTGAAGACCCACCGAGTTCCAATGACTGTACGATCTTTTGGTCTAGGAACTAAATGCCAAACCTTGTTTCTTTCGAACTGTTGTAGCTCTTCTTGCATAGCTATAATCCAATCTGATTCAGCAAGAGCTTCATTGATGTTCTTTGGTGTGATCATGGACAAAAAAGAGTAGAAAGAGCAGAAATTGTTCAAGGAACATCTTGTTTGAACACCCTTCTTAATATTTCCAAGAATATTGTCCATGGGGTGTGAGTTCTTGTATTTCCACTTTGTTGAAGTGCTTGGTTCTTCATTGTTATTTGAGCTTGTCCCGACTTCATTTGGTTCGGAATTAGAGGAAGTTCCCCCTGAATCCAATCCAGGTGTTGTATTTGAGCCGATTATAACCTCGGACTCTATACCTTGATTTGGATTCAATGTTACAGTAACATCATCTATAACATTGGTTTGGGAGTTCTTCTCTTGAGTCAATGTTATAGTATCATCAACTATAACTTTTCCTTTCTCCTTTTTATCTTTTGAGGAACGAATAAGTTCATCACTTATTCCCTCAATTTCGTTATCCTCTAATTCCAATTCCGGGGGGTCATCTCTTGAAAGACGAAAGTCGGGTTCATCCAAGTCTTCTTCCTCATCTTGTAAAGGCTTATCGAACACGTTATCTTCATCAAAAATAACGTGGACACTTTAAGAGTTCTTTTATTGAAGACTTTGTAAGCCTTGCTATGATCTGAGTATCCTATAAAGATCGCCTCATTACTTCTAGGGTCGAATTTGCTTAAACGGTTTTTACCGTTATTATGTACAAAGCACTTGCTCCCAAAGCAACGAAGATGGGAGATATTAGGTTTTCGACCTCTAAGAAGTTCGTAGGGGGTTTTCTTGAGAATAGGTCGGATCATAGCACGATTATGGATGTAGCAAGAAGTACTTATGGCTTCAGCCCAAAAATTACGAGGTAAACCACTACACAGAAGCATTGTGCGTGCCATATCTTCTAAAGTTCTATGCATACGTTCAACGACACCGTTTTGTTGAGGAGTTCTTGGTGCAGAAAAGTTATGACCTACACCATTAACTCTACAATATTCTATAAAAGTTTGGTTGTCAAATTCGGTGCCATGATCCGTACGAATAGATACAAGATTAGTCTTATATTTGTTTTGAACACGTTTCATAAGACAATCAAATTCATCAAAAGTTTCGTCTTTTGAATGAAGAAAGATAGGCCATACATACCTTGAGTAGTCGTCTACAAGAACAAAGACGTACGTGGATCCTCCTCTACTCCTTACCTTCATAGGTCCACATAAATCCATGTGTACTAACTCCAAGGCTTGATTTGTGCTTACTACTCTTTTCGGTTTAAACGATGATCTTACTTGTTTGCACCTTGCACACGTGTCACACATCTTTTCTTGGTCGAACTTGATATTAGGTAACCCTTCAACCAAGTCCCACTTCTTGAGTTTATTCAAGGTTAGTGAGCTAATGTGACCAAACCGTTTATGCCATAAACAAGGATCATCAAGAGTAACTTTAATGCATGAAAAAGTGTTAGTAGGCACAGCATTTAAATCTACCATATAAACATTTCTTTTCCTTTGGCCTTCTAGAATAACATTGCTAGTTCCTTCGATAATAATGCGACAACTATCAGTATGAAACACTACTTTGTTACCTTTGTCGCATAGTTGAGATATGCTTAGCAAGTTATGTTTTAGACCATCCACGAGATAAACATTACTGATTGGGTGAGACTTAGAAATTCCGATTTTGCCAACTCCGATTACTTTTCCCTTTTTATTGTCCCCGAACGTCACTTTTCCTCCATTAAAGGGCTTGAGTGAAAGAAACAGATTCTTGTCTCCGGTCATGTGTCTTGAGCATCCACTATCAAGATACCACTGATTGTTTTCTTTCACTTCTTCCTGCAGAAAAGATTAGATACAGGTTTTAGGTACCCAAGCTAAGTTGGGTCCTTTATGATTAGTTACTCTATATACTAAATCCTTTCGAATCCAAACATGTTTAGTGACCGTTTTTCTAACCTTAGGTTTGTTTCGCTTAGGAGGAGTTCTAGGGTTAGGGTTTTCTCTAGGTCTAGGAATTTCTCTAGGTCTCTCTTGACTACTTCCCTTGTGAATAGGTTTACTAGGTTGAGGTCGAAAAGGGTTTTGTGAAGTGCTAGGTTTCTTAGAGTAGTCAAAGGCCATGTCATAGAACCAACGAAATTTATTGTTCCTTTCTTCGTTAGGTTCGTTAGTAGGAGTTTCCTTATCCTCGACAACTGTGTCAACAGTTTTCGCATGTTCGGCATTTTTTCGTAAATCATGAGCCTTTTTGACACAATTGATTTGGATATGTCCCGTACGACCACAGTAATTGCAAATCCAGTATTCAGGAAGATTAGAATACTTCCTTTTTCTAAAATCGAAATCCGAAGGTGTTGATTTGCATTTAGAGTGATCCCTACGGCTGTAGCACTCATGTCCTAACCCCATCTTCATATTATTATCAGATTGTTCGGTTAGGAAGTTTAGGAATTTTGTGCTACCTTCCCACTTGTCATGGACCTTTCTAGCGTGTAGAAGAAGGTCTTTTAGGGTTTTAACTTCCTCTTGACATTTCGTGTGATCTACATCGTTGTCCTTTTTAAAGTTATCACGAAAGTCTTGGAATCGTTTATTAAGAATGAACACAACATCGGTGTGGTGTTTCTTAACATTTATCATATCGGTCTTAGATTCTTTCAATTGCTTTGAAAGAGAATCTATCTCTTTCTTTTGATCTAAGATAACTTCTTCATTAGATTTGACCTTAGTTTCCAAAAGTTCTTTGACTTTTCTAAGTTCTAAAGTTATAGCTTCATTAGCTATAACTTTGGCTTGAAGGTGCTTGATGTTAAGCTTTAGGTCGGAAGTTATAGCTTCATTAGCTATAACTTTGGACTCTAATTCCTTCTTTTCAGCCATAATAGAATCTAATGTTGTAGCTTTCTCAGCTATAACTTTAGATTTCAACTTCTTAGCTTTAGTCTTGAGAGTATGATTCTCTTCCGCGATTTCGAGAATCTGTTCCTTTAGATCTTTCAATTCCAAATCCTGTTCGTGACACTTATCAAGAGATTGTTCAAAGAATTCAATTAGAGCACTTTTAGACAATTTCCTAACACGTTTTTTAAGCTCAAGATAACTTACCTCTTCATCGTCGTCTTCGTCTGATTCTCCGAGAAAGCAATAGTTTGAATGAGAAGTTGTGCTTTCATCGTCACTGTCGGAGATTAGGTCAAGACTAACATTGCTGAGATACAGGTTTGCTACTTCGTCGTCTTCAGATTCCTCGTCATCTTCTGATTCAAGGTCTCCCCAACACGAAGCCATCATAACTTGCTTGAATTCTCTCTTTGTCTTTTCACGCTTCGTCCTGTCCTTTATCTTCTCCCATGTTGGACAATACTTGATCATATGACCAGATTCTCCACACTTGAAGCAACCTCTATTTGCGAAGGACGCCTTCGAGTCATTAACCTTTTTGTTGAATGGCTTGTTGTTATTGTTGTTATAGGATGATTTTGTTTGTTTATTTCGAAATATCTTGTTTTTAAAACGTTGTGCAAACAAGACAGTTTCATCCTCTAGTTCAGAGTCAACTTCTTCGCTCTTTAAGGCCATACTCTTATTGCGACTTGGTTCAGCGTCATCTTTGTTAAGAGTAATTTCATGGGCCATGAGAGCACCAATGAGTTCTTGATAGGATAGAGATTCAAGATCTCGTGATTCCTCCATTGCAGTGACCTTAGCACGCCACTTCTTAGTAAGGCTCCTAAGAACCTTTCTAGCAATATCCCTGCAGAATTTCCTACCTAGGTTTTTTAATTCATTTATTATACTTGAAAACCTTGCGGACATACTATCTAAGGACTCATTAGGCTCCATAATGAATAGCTCATATTTTTGCATAAGCAAATCTATTCGATGCTTCCTAACAATGGAAGTACCCTCGTAAGCTAATTCGAGCCCATCCCATATCTCCTTGGCCGCGGAACATGAAGAGAACCGATCAAACTCAGTAGAAGTCATTCCGTTTTGCAGAAGACTTATCGCTTTGGAGTTCTTTTCGGCCTTCTTGTAGTCGGCCTCGACATAGTCCTCTTCTTTCTTTTCATAGGTAGTGCCTTCCTCAGATGCCACAAGAATTTTGTGCGGTCCGTTTTGAATAATCCTCGGCAAAGACTCCCAATCGTGTCCTTTCACATAGTGAGTCATCATGTTTTTCCACAATCCGTAATTCTTCCCATCAAAGACGGGACACTTGAGATATTTGGAATCCATTTATCACGTGATAGGCAGCGGAATATAAAACGATAAGATAAATGAAAAACAAGATAGATCAGCCTCTTTGCGGTTAGGCAATCAAGAGCACGAGGCTCTGATACCAATTGAAGAGTCTATTGATCCAAAATACTCAAGAAGGGGGGGGGGGTGAATTGAGGATTTAAAACTTTTTGAAAGCGTTTTCGATTATTCTAATGTAATTGATTATTTAAAGTTTATTGATTAAACTTTAACTAATCAACTAATGTAATAAACGAAACAAACGAAAGAATGAAGAGACACAGGGTTTTTGAAGTGGTTCAGTTTCACAAGTCGAAACCTACGTCCACTATTCTCGATTAATAAATTTAGTACCTTTCTACGAATTACAAATTTACTAACCCAACTCGTACAACTAACTCTAGCTGTAACTCAATGAGTACCGTTAAATACTCGATTGACTAACTTACGCTAATAAGAAAGCACTAATGATTCTAACAAAGATTCACGTTAATGAACAAGTTAAGAATTCAACTAAGCACTATTATCTTATAACGATAAATGAAGAACGAGTATGCGAGTTTTAAGACACACGACCTTTCAAAATAACAAAACGGTTTTTCGGTTTAAAACACACGGTTTTGCTTTGTAAGGATGAAAACAATTTTCATGCTTAAGGTCTCTATTTTAGATGTTGTAAATAGCAAAGTATTTATAGGAGAAGGAAGAGTAGGCTACACGGTTTTGTCAAACCCTAATAGCCTAAATATTCAGATATAAAAAAAATTATATCTTCTTATTATCTCTTTCCTAAAAGCCTTAAAAGATAAAAAAGAATATTCTAAAAGATAGAATATAATCTTTCCAAATATTATCTTTACTATAAATTCTAAGATTATGATAAGATTTCCTAAAACAAGAATATTTTTTACCATAAACAAATATATTAAGTAAGATATATAAGATATGTAAAGATATTATTATAGAATAAAATCTTTACCTAATATATCCTAGGTAACACGAGATGTCACGGCTCATGTGCCTCGTGACTCGTGCAAACCCTAGTCTTAACATATGATTAGAATTTAGGTTTTAAGAGAGGCTATACATAAACCCTAATTAGTAGCAAGGTCCAACTCATAAGTTGATCCATCAAGACTACCAATTAACGTTTACTATAAAACCGGACTCCTCACTAAACCGGGCTTTATAATATAAATACTTTTGTTAAAACATTTAAAACAAACTTTAAACAATTAAAAAACAATTTTCGAAATAATTATAAGTCATGTATAAAAACTCAGCCTTTCAATGTTATAGTAGAAGAGCTATAACATTGAGCTCTTTTACTAGTAATGTTATAGCTGCAAAGCTATAACTTTACTAATCAAGAAACTCATTCTTGATTACCATTACGAGATAAACACCTATACTATTCTAATCTTCAAGGAGATCTTCGAGTATAGGCTACGTCATCATCCAAGCTTGATTAAACTTTAGACGAACTTCGTCTTCACATAGTTCTTGAATGAATCTTGAATCGTTTGATCTTGAACGAAGGCTCTTGAACTTCTTACGCAATTGTCACATTCTTCTTTGTTGCTCATAAAAGGTTAGTTCTAAAATACTTAACAAACGATTACACGCAACAAGTATATAAAATGTAAAACACTTTAACATCATCAAAACATAAACATATCAACTATATGGTTCAACACCTCGCAAGGCTACTAGAGGAGGAAAGCATGAAGTGGACTCTATTTCTCAATTGGGTGCTTAACTTAGTGCTCATATTGATACCATCAATTTGAAGTTCGAAAAAGCTATGGCTAGACTTCAAGAAGCCTCAAAATCACCAAAGCATCATGTTAATGCCATGGCGGCATCTTCATCAATCCCAAGTGGGATATGTGAGAATTGTGGAAGTTTGGGACATGACCAAAGTGAATGTAAGGGAACAAATGAACAAGTCAATTCTTTTCAAGCATACAAGAGTGGTACCCCTTACTCAAATTATTAAAATGAAAACACCAAATTCCACCCAAATCTCTCATACAAAAGTCAAAATGTTCAAAACCCTCAACCAACATACACCCCACCTCCCATGAAAAACCAAAATCAAAGACCCTTTTACAACCAAAACCAAGGTTACCAAAATCAAACTCCATACAATCAAAAAAATGACCAAGGTTTTGATGTTCAAAAAGCGGTCCTCCAAATGCAAAAGAATCAACAAGAGTTTTTCACCCAAATGCAAAAGGATAGTCAACCAATTGGAAACCCAAACCAAAATGTTGGAAACCCAATTGACTCAACTAGCATCTTCAAGCTCACAAAGACAAAAGGGGAAATTACCACCTCAAAGTAATCCCCCAAGACATGAAACGGTTACTGCCATCCACTTGAGGAGTGGTACGAGGTATGAAGCACCAAAGAAGCAAGTTGAGGATAAAGTTGTGGAAGCTAGTGACAAAGAAGAAGTTGTGCAAAACTCCAAGGATGGAGAACCATCAAAAGAAGAAGTTTCAAAGAAAAGTGAAGACAAGGCCAAGGAGAAGGAACCCATTGTGATTAGACTTCCTTTTCCAAGTCGTCAAGCCAAGCCCAAATTTGATGACCAACTTGGAAAATTTATGGAAATTGTGAAGAATTTGAAAGTCTCGATTCCTTTCCCGGAATTAATCAATCACGTGCCGGCCTATGCAAAGTACATGAAAGACATCCTTACGAAAAAGAAGTCGATCCGGAAGCTTGAAACTATCGCCTTCACTAAGGTGAGTAGTGCAATCCTTCAAGGGAGTTCACCTCCGAAACTTAAAGATCTAGGAAGCTTCTCAATACCGTGTACCATTGGCGACACAACAATCAACAAAGCCTTATGTGACCTAGGGGCTAGTGTGAGTGTTATGCCGTATTCGGTAAGTAAAAGGTTAGGGATGGGAGCGCTTAAATGTACCAATATCATACTCCAAATGGCCGGTAGATCAACGAAGACACCATTAGGGATATGGGAAGATGTTCTCATAAGAGTTGGGAAACTTTTTATCCCGGTGGACTTTGTCATTGTTGACATGGAAGAAGACTCCAATATTCCAATCATTCTAGGTAGACCTTTCTTGCACACCGCGGGTGCGGTGATAGATGTGAAGCATGGAGAGCTCACTCTAGAAGTGGGGGATGAGAGCATAACTTTTAATCTTGACAAGACCATGAGAGCTCCCCGTTTGCATGAACCTTGTTTTATGGTAGATCATTATAGCCGAAAGGATGAGAGGAAGAGGTCGGAATTCCAATGGAAAAAGAAAGTTGATGATGATCCATCAAAAGAGCAAGAGAATTGTAACAAAGAGAGCTTGAAAAGCTCACCCATGACAAGTGAAGAGGATGGCCTCATTGGCCAAAACAAGAAAGGATGAGAGTTGTCTCTATCAACTCAAGAGATTTTTAATGATCAAGTAGACGAAGTTTGTGATCTTTGAGACGATGAGTTTGAAGGGATTTTCAATCCCTACATTGGTAATGCTATCGATCAAGACCAACATGAAGGACAACAAGTGCAAAGATCTATTGAGGATCTTTATCATGATAATGAACAAGCTTTTGACTACTTCTTCAAGGTGTTGAGCAACATCAACAACACCTTGAACATGCCCCCATGACATATCACTAAGGATGAGAGTTTGGTGGAGTCCTCTCCAAACCACCATTTGTAAATATTTCTAACTCCCTAACTTGCATTTTAATTCTTACATTGCATTTTTGTCATTTTTGGATTTTTGTGCCTTGATCAAGATATTCATCATTTTTGAGAGAAGTGAGGGAGGGACTAATGATTTTATTGATGTGTAGTGCTTTAACTTAGTGTGGGGATAGCAATTTCCTAGGCTATTCATGCCTTTGTAGTGCCCCTTCAATGAAGAACACGGGATTTGAAGAATGAAAATGACACGGGATATGCAAGTGCACGGATGGTCCTGAATCCGGGTAGACCAGGAGGAATCCGAGCGTCTTCTGGGTAATCCGCTCGTCTTATAGGAATCCGAGCGTCTGTGGAGGAATCCGTCCGTCCAAATGAGCTGCAAAATCAAAAAATTTGGTCTGTTAGAGAATCCGAGCGTCCTAGCTGAGAAGACGCTCGTCTGAAACTGGCCGCTCGTCTTTGCAGAAAGACGCTCGTCTTTTTACCAGTACAGATTAAGAAAAGTTCCTGTAAGAGAATCCGCTCGTCTTAAAGGAAAGTCGCTCGTCCTGAATTGCAGAATCTGCTCATCTTCACTGAAAAACGCTCGTCTTCACTGAAAGACGCTCGTCTTTAGGCGAGTTTTCCTGAAACCAAATTGAACAGAATCCGAGCGTCCCGACGGGAATCCGCTCGTCTTCCCCTGCAGTTTTGAATTTTTCGGGTGTTTTAATACCCCTTCCCACATTCATTTAATTCATTCAATCACTACCCATAAACCCCAAAACCCTCATCCTCTGCATCACCAAAAACAAGATTTCCTCAACCAAATTCAACAAAATCAAATCCAAACTTCCTTACAACAACAATTAATCACCCCTTTTGCAACAATAATCAATCCAAGCACCAAAATCTTCAACCTTTGAGTCGATTTTTGAAATAAAAAGACAAATCCTTTCATCTTAAATCGATTTGGGTATAATTAGAAATTGAAGATTTTCAATCTTTTCTTGGTATAATCAATCATGGCAAGAACAAAAGGAGCAACAAAGGCACTCAAGGAAAAGACACTTTCGAAAAGGCAACAAAGCCTTCAAGCAAAGAAAGCTTCAATGGATATGGTGGTTTCTAAAGCAAACTTGGAAGTTCAACAACAACAAGATCCTCCCTTGGAAGCAACAACAACAACAACTCCGGAAATCGCTCAATTACCCAACTATCCGGAGGTAATTTTCATTTCTAACTCCCATAGGGATACATTTGCCAAGTATGCTAAGAAAGCCATTTTGCCCACCAAACTCATTTGTGAAGATGCCTTGAACAAATTGGGTGTCCTTGAACAAACAAAAGCCTTCTTTGAAGCCATGGGGTTGGGAAAATTGTTTACTACAAGAGAATTGACATACCCCTCCTTTACCTTGGAATTCTTAAGTTCATTGAAAGTGACTAAGGTAGATACTAGAGAATACATCAAGTTTCGCCTTGCGAATGTGAATAGGCGCATCACCTTTGATGTTTTGAGTAAAGCATTAGGCCTTAGTGATACACCATATTATCACAAGATGCCCAAAAAGTATGACCCCGCTCCTCTTTGGGAGGCGATTTCCAGGAAGAAATTTGTGAGCTTTCATGCGTGTCGCGCCCTATTAGTCCACCATCCGGGCATTAGAGTGTGGCACAAGGTCATCGGAAATACTATAATAGCGAGAAAAGGCACTAATCACTTTACAAAGCTCGATTGTGTTCTACTTGAGTCGGCCTTAAATGTGGGAAGAGAATTCACTAAGCCCTACAATGCTCTAAGGCTTTTGATGGAAAGATGGCTTAATGTTGATTGTGGCAAGGAAGGCACCGCTCATATTGTAAATGGAGGTCTAGTTACTCTCTTGGCCAAGCACTTTGACGCAAATTTCAACAAGGATAACACCTATGTGGCGATCAAAGGGGGTCATCTCATTGACATGGATGCCATGTTTTACAAGTACAAATGGGTCAAGCATAACTCTCTTCACACCAACTATGGGTGGATAACCAATGATGCTAGATCTTTCACTTTGCCTTCCAAGATATGCCGATTAAGTGCTCATCGAACAAACTACCTTCTTCCACATTCCAAGGACGCCGACTACTTCATCCGTCAACAAAGGGGCGAAATTGAAGAGCCCTCCTCCTCCATTGTCACACCACCCTACCCATTCAAATATCAAGAGTTCAAACCCAAAGATGTTGAAGTGGGCAATGACTATATGACTCTCCTCATGCAAGAGATGCACAAACAAGCTTATAATGATCGAGTAGATGCATACTTGGCCCAATATCCACCCCTCCTTCATTTAGTTAGGCAAGGACTACTTGATCCTTTATGTCCTTTGCCTAGTTGGGCGGATAGGGAAGTTTTCTTTCCAAGCACATCTAGGGGTGAAAGACCGGGTGAAGATGAGAATGTCGATGATGAGGTTGTTGATGATGAGGGTGTTGATGAAGAGGTAGATTAAGAAGAATAGGGTAATGAAGATGTTGAAGGAAGTGAGCAAGATCAAGGAAGTGAAGATGAGAGTGGAAATGAGTCCGCTTCTATGGAGGAAAATGATGACAATGATGATATGGTGGAGGACTAGCAAACTTTGGAGGCTCCTACCCTCTTGAGGTTTGTCTACTTCTTTCTTTGTTTTCTTTATTTTTATCTTGATCATAGTTTGGAGAGTCCTTGCAACATGAGGACTAACACCTCGACCCCATTGAGGTGTTCTTTTTATTGTTCCCATTTGAAAAATCCAAAATGACAATATATAGTTTTATGCATTGCATCTTATGTGCATGAACTACCCCAAAATTTAAGACATTAGAAATAATGTCTATCTCGAGTTGGGGAAGTACATGCATACGCAACGGGAGGTAATCTAAATTACGCTCTCCGTCATAAACAAAAACCCATGCATCATGTAGTGTAGATTAGAATAGCTTGCATTTAGTATAGAAATCATGCATCATACTTGCATAATTTCCTATCATATTGGCCATTGAGGACAATGCCCATATTAGTGTGGGGATGGGAAATTCTAACTTAACTTTTATTCAAAAAAATCCAAAAAAACCAAAAATTTCGAAAAAATCAAAAAAATTGAAAAATTGAAAATCCAAAAACAAGTTCATTTCCTTTGTAGTGTAGACTTGTATATATTATGTTTGTCTATCCTTGTTCATATTGATCGACTACGCCACATCCGAGACATGAGGATATTGAAGACCGCATGGTATGATCTTTCGAATCTTCTTTTTCCTCTTTATGTTAATGACTATGTGGCTTTATTTTGATTGATGCGGTATAAACAATGTGAATTTAGGACTTGCATTTAGATTATATGGCATATTAGTTGGTAGAATCATATGCATTAGGATGTATATATGTTAGTTGCATCATGGCATGTAGCTTGCATGTTAGGAAAATTTTGCGAAACCGTCTACTTGGGAAGCTTGACAAGTGTATATAGGCCCTAGTAGATGATTTTTCTTCTTAAGACTTTGTTTGTTAGAATACTTGTAAAACACCCTAGGATGTGTCATGCTAGTATCCTTTGACCCATGGATTAAGGCCTAGTCAAGAGTACCTTGTTGTGTGATAACTCCTTGGCTACCGTTTATTCCAAGGTGACCCTTGAAACCATGCATCCATCATCCATGTTCTACCACATTTTTGTCATCAAAGGGAATGGGCACAAAAAGAAATTGATTTGAGTTCAAGAAATGAAATGAAAAGTCAAAAAGTTTGCAAAATGCATCAAATGAAAAGAGGAATAAAAATAGACTCCTATGCTTCAAATATAAGCCACCCTCACTACATATGGGGTGACTTTGAAAATGTTCAAAAGAAAAATGCAAAAAGTTGAAAGTTGTCAAGTATTGAAATGCCAAAAATCAAAAGAAATGGCAAAAGAAAGTGTTCTCAAATGATTATATGCCACAAGAAATTGGGGGGAAAAACAAACAACAAAAGCAAACTCCCAAAATGAAACTCAAAATCTATCGATCCCTTTATCCATCGTATCCATTTTTGTGCATGGTAGAGAGGGGACGACCCTTCTTCTTGTCTAGGCAAGAGGGGGAATTCCGCGATCCTCCAGTGTTTCTAACACCATATCGAGTCTACTCTTGACAAAAGCATTTAACGATTGAGGACAAAGGTACCCTAGCTTGACACGATTTGGAGGTGATTTATTGGTATCCTTCTAGGCTTAGTAGTTTGAAGAAATTGCATCTATGAAGGAGTGTGTACCCTTGAATTTCTTCCCTTGTAGATAATTTCCGCCACTTGGATGAGGAAAGTGGCTATTCTTTTGTAGATGCATCCATTACTTGATTTTATGTGCTTTAATTCTTGGATGTGTCGCCATTTTGGCAAGCCCGCCTTGCCTTGCAAGAAGGCATCCTACCTCATGGTTGTCTTGTTGTGAGTTGAAGGGGCGAAGTGAGACCCGCTAATTGTCTCATATCGGCTATGCTATTAGGTTAGTTTAAATAACGGTCCTAGTCTTTGTCACCTCTTTACTCGGGACGAGCAAAGGTTCGGTTTGGGGATATTTGATGTGACCATTATTTGAGCATATTTAGTCCCCGAATTAGCCTTGTTCCCATGCTTTTTAGTGCATATTTGGGTCATTTATTGTCTTTAGTCCTTTGTTTTGCATATTCTTTGAGGTTTTGGTCCCTTGGTAGGAAATGAGTGCAAACCTTGCATTTTCATGGCAAAATGAAGCTAAATTGATTGAATTCAATGACCAAGTGTTTGGGCTAAAAATAGCGTAATAAAGAAAGCCCACTTAGTAAAATAAAGATTATAAAGAAGAGGGAAGGAGGAAGGGAGCCCGCGGTCAGGAAAAGGGGAAATGGGCTTGAGAAGGATCAAGAGCCCACCGTGGGAGGTGCCCGCGTTAAGGAAAAGGGTGTCAGGGAGAAGTTAGGGAGAAGTCAGGGAGAAGTTAGGGAGATCGGGGAGAATTGGTAAGGGAATTCGGATTTGGAAAGAAGTCCTTATGGAAGTAATATTCCCTTTCCATATTCAAGGTAGGACATATCTAGGGTTCTCACCCTATAAATAGCAAAGGAAGGAAATCAAGAAGGGCATTCATTCACTCATCCATATATTCATCCAAGATTATATTCAAGACAACCACATCACGGCATACCATTCACAAATATACTCCATACGAGATCTTGCAGGCCTGATACCTAACGCCAGCAAGATTAGCATAAACGTTATCATTGTAATCATCCTCCTATTCATATAGTGCAATACTTGGCAGGGTACCGTCCCTCCCGCGGTTGTTCCCACATTGGGTTTTCCGCGTCACCAAAATCTTACGTGTCAATTTACATTGCGCACTTTATTTCCCGTTTACTTATTGACATATAAATCATCATACATTCAACAAACGAATATAGACTACATTGACCCTAAATCGACTTAGGTAAAAAAGACCTAAATAGTTTGGCGCCCACCGTGGGGCATTGTGGTCGTCAATCGTTGATATTCTGAATATACCATGGAAAAGCAAGTATCTGAAACCATGTCAGGGAGCAGGCAGCCATCGCCACCACCATCGTCTACCCAAAGTCCAACATCGACAGTGGCCACGCGGGCTCCCGGACATACCCCAAGAATCATACCGACAACAAAAACCTCTCTACCTCCCAGGACTCCTGTTGTCTCAGCCCAGACCAGATCAGACAAAGGAACTTCAAGCTCAGGCGTCACTCCGCCGCCCGCCTGGGCCCCACGCAGTCTCGCTCGCCGGCGTGGAAAATCTTGAAAGCTATGGAAAACATGAGAGAAGATCAAAGGAGAGCAGAGATCTTTGAGGTAAGAAGGAGAGACAGAGAGCCGGGCACAAATTGATCTCTGAAGCAAAGATCCAAAGACTCCAAAGAAACAAGACAGGTGAAGGAAGATTTCCTTTGGTAGATCTGACGCAAGGAGTGGCAGGCGCGAGCAGATACCAGCTGAAATAATTACAAGATTGGATTTGGCTACGACACCATCAGATGGAAGGATCACCCCACGAGGGTTAGGATACCTCACGCCGAGATAGGCGGGCCCACCGGTGCGTAGGGATACAAACAGTGGCCTCCCCGTTAGCCCGCAAAGAATCGATCGACACCGTAGCAGATCCGAGTCAAACCGGCAAGTAAAACGCGGCGCAGGGGACAATCGTTACCGCAACCCCGGGCTGCCGGAGCTTATCGTAACCTTCAAGAAACCGGATCAGGAGGAAATATGCAGACAGCTGACAGGAGGACCCCAGATTCAGCCAATATAACTAATCAGCAGTACTTGGAACTAAAGGAGATGCTAAGTAGGGTTCCACGGCTACCACCCCCACTCGAGAAAGCAGCTCTAGACAGTTATGCCGACTCGCCATTCATGGACACCATATCCGTCACAGCCATGCCAAAGGGGTTCACAAACCCAAATATGCCTCTCTTCGATGGCACAGCAGACCCCTTTGATCATATCAGCCAGTATAAACAGAAAATGATGACGGTAACAGCCATAGGACAAGTTAAGGAAGCCTACATGTGCAAAGGATTCAGGTCCACCCTAACAGGACCAGCACTTCGATGGTTTGTAAGCCTGCCAAACAGGTCGATATCTACATTTGCTGAATTGGTAAACACATTTACTCAACAGTTCGCAAGCAGCAGAAAGCCACAGAAGAACGCAGGGGACCTGTATAGAATCGTCCAGGGGGCAGGAGAGAGCATTGGAGAATACAATACCATATTTAACAATGAGAAGGTAGCAGTACGAGAGTGTGATATCTCAACAGCAGTAGAACCCTTCAGAAGAGGCCTCTACCATGACTCGATCTATACAAGCGGTGACTATGCATCCTTGCCATAGTTTCAAGCGAGCAGAGAAGGCAAATGCCGCGATCGACCGGGAGGAAGATATCCTAGCGAGCCGCTTACAGAGCACGCCAAGTATTTCTAGTACTTCAGCCGTGGAGAAATCAGGAAGAAAGCAAACCACCAACAAGAAGGACGAGAGATACAGGCCATATGGGAGGGGAGTCCACAGAATCGAGGGAAACCAACTACTCCCCACCTTGGCAGAATATAGGTTCACTACAGGTATCAGAGGAATCTTGAAGGCACTTAGAGAGATGGGAGACGGAGACAGACCAGCCAATTCTTGCAGAATATCTCACAGTGATCTGCCAGCAGTCAGCTTCGATGAGGGAGATACATACGATGAAAGAGAACATCATGATACACTTATTATCACCTTGTCAATGGCCAACTGCACAGTAAGAAAGGCCTTGGTAGATACAGGAAGCTCGGTCAACTTAATCATGCTGAAAACCATAGAAAACATGGGATTCAGCGAGAAGGATTTTGGAAGAAGACTATTCCGCTAGTAGGCTTCATTGGGAAAAACCACTCGCTAGGTGAGATAGTCATCCCAACCTATGTGGGAGGAGTTAACAAGCAAGTCGTGTACTGGTTATAGATGGCCCCTCTACTTACAACGTCATCCTAGGAAGACCATGGTCGCACCGGATGAAAGCGAGTCCCTTCAACATATCACCGGTGCATAAAGTTCCCCACCCCATGGGGAGTAGAAACGATAAGAGGAGATCGGGAGGAAGCTAGAGGTCGCTACATGAAGGCACTCAAGGGCACCGCCGCCCCTCCCGCATAGCAATTACGTGTATGCGGACCTATCCGGGATGAATACATCGAGCCCCCAGAAGAAGAGCTGGACCGATTAACCTGGATAAGTTGCACCCAGAGAGAATCGTGCTCATTGGAGTAGGATGTACAGGGAGCTTACGACAGCAGCTAGTCAAATTCTTACAAGATAACATGGATTGCTTTGCATGGTCACACGATGATATGGTAGGCATGGATCCATCCATCATAACACACAAGCTTAGCGTGGACCCAAAGTGTAAACCCATCCAACAGAGAAGGATAAAGTTTGCAAAGAAAGAGAAATAAGGTAATCAACCAGGAAGTAGACACTGCTTTGGCAAAAGAAAGAAGATAAGAGAAGTGAAATACCCAGAATGGTTGTCTAATGTAGTGGTGGTGCCTAAAAAGAATGGGAAGTGGAGAGTATGTGTGGACTTCACTGATCTCAACAAAGCGTGTCCCAAAGATCCATTCCCGCTGCCTCATATTGATGCAATGGTAGACGCAACAATTTGGACACGAGATGCTAACATTTCGGACGCATGGAGTGGATACAATCGGATCAAGATGGATCCTGCAGATCGTAGAAGACAAAGCATTTATGTCCGAGAGAGGAATATATTGCTACAACGTCATGCCATTCGGCCTAAAGAACGCAGGCTCCACGTATCAAAGGCTGGTTAACCGCATGTTCAAAGAGCAAATAGGAAGAACCATGGAGGTGTACATTGATGACATGGTGGTGAAGTCGAAAAAAGCCAAAGATCATATGCGGCATCTAGCGAAACATTCAAAGACCCTCGGGGAATACAAGATGAAACTAAACCCATTTAAATGCACCTTTGGGTATCTTCCGGCAAGTTCTTGGGCTATATTGTGACTCAAAGAGGAATAGAAGCCAACATCGAGCAGATCAAAAGTCGTCTTACACTGGAATCACCCGAGAAGCCTAAAGATGTTCAGAGATTAGCTGGAAAGGTAGCAGCCATGAACAGGTTCATTTCAAGATCTTGACAAATGCGAGGCTATTTTACGACGTGCTAAGGAAAAGCCGAAGTTTGAGTGGACCGCCGAACATGAGCAAGCCTTCGAGACTGAAGCACTATCTCAAAGTGCCCGCCACTCTTTGTCAAAACCAAAGCCAGGAGAACCATTATTCCTATACCTAGCCGTCACGAAGTAGCGGTGAGTGTTGTCCGGTCGAGAGCAAGAAAAGGAACAGAAGCGTTATACTACGTGAGCAAGTCTCTGCTGGCAGAGACCAGTACACATCCCTTGAAAAGTTAGTACTAGCATTGGTAATAGCATCTCGCAAACTGCATCCCTATTTTGAGTCACACATCATACATGTTGTGACAAACTACCCGCTAATAGCTATCATGAGGAAGCCTGAACTGTCAGGAAGAATGTCTAAATGGTCAAGTACATCTCGGTGGATACGACATCCAATACGACCCTAGAACAAAGCAATTAAATCACGAGCATCGGCCGACTTTGTGTCGACTTGATCCAGCCATCCAGAACCGCGATACCGTGATCCTCACTTTAGAAGGAAGTAAGCGAGACATGAGGTCCGCGCAGATGCATATCGACGGAGCCTCCAACCAAAGGGGGCAGGTGTAGGATTAAGTGCGATCACCACGGGAAGATCGATAGCATAAGTCTGTAAGATGTGAATTCAAGGCAACCAACAATGAAATGGAATACGAAGCCTTGATATTGGGAATGAAGCTAGCTCGGAGTTAGGGTCGACACCGCTCATATCTAGTGACTCTTTGTTAATAGTCAACCACGTGAATGATGAGTTTATAGCCAGAGATTCGAAGATGATTGCATACCTGAAAGTAGAAAAGGAATTAATACAAAATTTCGAAACTTGCAAGCTTAAACAGGTTCCCAGAGACCAGAACATGGAAGCAGACGCCCTAGCAACCCGGGGGCAACATTCAAACCAACGAGCTATCCAAAGCATTCCAATAGCACATATCTTCGGAACCTTCTATCCGAAAATGCGACGAAATAGACAGAGGTGAACTGGAGGATCCACAAAGCAAAAAGGAAATCAGCGATTCTGAGAGGAAGGTGAGAGCTCTCGCCAAACAGTGTGCGCGCCCGACCAAGTAGCCGACCCAGCAGACGACTGGCGCACACCTTACTTAGACTGGCTGCGCCATAACAAGCTACCAGACGATAAGAAGGAAGTGAGAGCTTTTAAAATAAAGGCTTCCAGGTTCATACTCAATGATGATACACTATACGTAAAATCGCTAGCAGTCCCTACCTACGGTGCACGGACAAGGAAGAAGCACAGATCGTGTTGCATGCTCTCCACGAGTGGCGAATGTGGAAACCATGCGGGGGCAAGAGTCCGGCAAATAAAGCCCTCAGACAGGGGATACTATTGGCCTACAATGAAGGCGGATGCGGCGGAGTATGCACGAAAATGTGACGCCTGCCAGCGCTCAGCACCAATGATTCACCAGCCAGCAGAACCTCTGCACCCTATTATTTCTCCCTGGCCATTCATGGCATGGGGCATGGACATAGTAGGCCCTCTACCACGGGCCACAGGAAACAGAACCTGGATGCTAGCAATGACAGATTACTTCTCCAAGTGGATAGAGGCAGAAGCATTCACGGAAGTAAAGGACAAACAGGTCATCTCATTCATAAAACGAAACATCATCTGCAGATTTGGTATCCCATCAGAAATCATATGTGACAATGGCTCACAATTCATCTCAAACGATACTGAAGGATACTTGTGCAGGTGGAACATCACCTTAAAAAGTCGGCACACCAGGACTCCAAAGTCCAATGGACAAGCTGAATCCAGCAATAAAATCATTATGGACACTCTGAGAAGGAGGTTACAGGAGTTAGGAGGAAAGTGGGCAGATGAATTGCCACTAGTATTGTGGTCAGACAGAACAACGCCAAAGATAGCAACAGGTCAAACACCCTTCAGCCTGGTGTTTGGCGCGGAAGCGGTCATTCCATCAGAAGTTCTAGTTCCCACTCACAGGTATGAAAATATGACGAGGAACGAACAATGCGAGAGATGACCGAAGCCTGGACACATTGACGAGTTGCGAGCAAGCGCAAAAATCCGTCTGGTCGCCTACAAAAATCGGTGGCAGGAGTTATAACAAGAACGTAAAAATCAAGCTCCTGGAGGTAGGAGACCTGGTTCTCCGAGAGGTGTTCCAGAACACCAAGAATCGAAAAGCAGGCAAATTCGCCTATAAATGGGAAGGACCATACCAGGTAGAAGGAGTTGTTGGCCATGGTGCATACAGACTGATGACTATGGACGGTCAAATCATTCAACGCCCATGGAACATACTTCACCTGAAGAGATATTACTTTTAATAATAAGTAGACTCTAGTTTTCAGAATAATGTACTATGAGAAGCCAAATCATTTTTAAAGATAAAATAAAATAAAATAAAATTCGGTAGTAGGCATACTGCCAGTTTCACTCTTATTTCTGGTGTCTTTAGTTGTTTTTTTTTTTAACTTTAAATTACTATTGCATGGTGTGGTGCGGCGGCGTCCCGGGACCATAATTGCTACTCGGGTACCCCATGAGATGGCGACATGTACTTCACACCATTCTCGATAGACTTTTCTATTTTCGAGGCTTCTCTAAGTACATCACTTTGAATTCTCGGTATCTATGGTACTTTGAAAGGATGTCTAGCAGATCGTCAACCGCCAACGCGGGTGACAAGGCACATGGCACTCCAACATGCCTAACCTACTTTCTCCACAAGGAGCACCCTCACCAAAGTGACTGTGGAACATACGAAAGGGAGCCTGGCGACAATTTGAATACGCTTATCCAGCTACCCCGATACCACCCCTTGGACGTAGCTCGCACTAATCGCACTTAATCGGGCCCCAAAGATGCATGCAAAAACGAACATGAAACGTAGGGATATCTGCGCTACCAGAATCCTGCAGCGTCTCCATTTGGTCCTAGAATGACGATAAACTTGCCTCAATGACGCCTCCTGCTGGCATAAAACGAGATGAACACACCTTGCGTCATGAACAAGGTTAAGTAGTCCACAAAACTGCGGCATACGCCTAAATCAGCCATCCGGCTGACACGGCAGCTAGCTTGGTCTGGATCGGTCTTTTTTCAGTGGCAGGTGGTCTAAATCAGCCCCACGGGTTGACACGGCCACTCCTCCTTACATTGCGGCATACGCCTAAATCGCCTATCGGTCGACACGGCGACTAGCGAGTTAGAATGTTAGCCTTCTCGGGGTGACAAGACTCGCCTAAATCATCAAGCGGTGACCGACACGGCACTGAGACTTCCTAAAAACAGGGAGAATAAACAACAAACACACGATATGTAAATTAAAACCTTGCCAAACTATGACAAGGGGCATTTCAAAATATGGCCAAAATACGGCCTCAAGTTTAAACCGCCACCCTGGCGGAGCAAGCACAAAAACAAGTTTAAAAACTTACAAAGTCTGCCACCTCTGGGCCAGACTACCAAAAAGTTTATCAAAACATAAAAACTTAATTGTCGGTCACATTAATGACCTCCACCTCAGTACCTCCTCCGCTCACGACCATTCATTTAGTCGCACCAGCCTTGCATATCCTCGGCCGCCATAGCTCCCCGAGCTTCGTCAAGAAGACATCCTGGGACATTCCAAAGATCACCCCTAGCGACTGCTCGGCTAACACGGGAGAATTCACCTCACCAACCTCGGGCATCAAGCACGCTCAAATCGGGTTGGGTGGGGTAAAGCATCTCCAGTTGCTTCTCCTCTTCCTCTATGGCCCGCTTTGGTAGGAGCCTCCTCGAGTGCAAAGCATGCATTCCGCCGATCTTTCCCGCCGGGTGGCATATGCAACAACGTTGGTGGCCGGGAGATCGGCTCGGTGATCTTCTCCTCGGGTCGAGAGTCGGAAAAGTCCGCACACCGCCTCGGGGGTTCGAGCCGGTGATCGGCTCCCTCCTTCAACTTCTTCTTGGTGAGACAAGCTCGGTCTTGACTCCATCACACGCTCCTTCGATCAACCCGCTGCTTTGTGCCGGATCTCGCAACCGTTTCCTTGACTCCTGGTTCTTGCGCGGTAGCACGACCGGTGGTCCGTACTATGTTGGTCATCTTCTGTTGTAGAGTGCGGCAGATCAAGAGTCTCGGGGCATAGGTAATCGAAGTTAGCAAAAGAGTTGGGAGGCATAATTTAAGCAAAAAGCAAAAAAAGGCGGACAGACAGGTAGAAAATGAAGAATATTTACCATGAAGGCGTTGTGCACGTCATTTTCAGCCATCTCCTCTGGGGAGAACTCGGAAAACGTTTCCTCAACGGGAGGGAAGAGCGGTGATCGATCTCCCGCCAAGACGGCACCTTGTCCACATTCCCAAAGCCTTCGGGAAATGAGCAATGATGCCCCCACTAGTAGAAGTACGGGGGGTGGCGGGAGGAGTAGGCGGATGGCGAGATAACGGATCGACCTCCCGGGCACGCACGCGAGCAGAACTAGAAAGCTGCGCAGGAGGAGTCCGAAAAGAGGCGGCAGGAGCACTCCTCTTGGAGGCAGAGGCCACATCGGGGCCGCGAGAAGGTCTCTTTCTTTTAGCACTTTGGAGGATGAGTTCCGGTTGATCGACTTTTGAACCTGCAAGCATACAGTCTCGACGGCAGAATGTTTAAAACATCGCAGCAATGGCCCGCAAACGAAGTGGTTCTGAAACCTTACCAGAAGACATGTTGTGGGGCTGATTGAGGAGGATTGGAGGAAGAAGCGGTGAAAAACCGGGAAGCAGTGTCCGGGAATTTTCTCTCGGACTCGTAAAATCTTGAATAGCTCGCATGCGGGGATCTTGGCACCGATACGGGTGAGGTCGCAGGGGCCTGCACGAAGATGATGAAGTAAGCTAGTAAGCGGCGAGATAAAACAAATCAGGTAGCAGGAAAGCTACTTACTCGAAGTCAGAACCAATTTCTCGAAAATATAATCGGCAGGAGGCTGGATGGAGTCCTTCCTCACATAGAAGAAGTCCTCGAACCATTTCTCATCGCGAGATTTTGACACATGTTTGAAGGGAGCCTCTCCACGGCCCCGGAAGGAGAATTGACCCCTGCCCAGGGACCTGATGTTGTACATATAGGCCAGATCGCCCAGAGTGACGACTTTGCCGTATTCGACCGGCGACTGAGAGTAGAGAAGAACTCTCCAAATGGCAGCAGAGATTTGTGCCATGGCGAAATTGTTGGTAAAAATGAAATCTTGGACGAGTTTAGGGAAAGGAAAACGAAGGCCATATCTAAACGGGTACAAGTAGAAGCAAACCCACCCCGGACGGAAGGCGTCAGCTTTCTGTCCCGGTTCAGGGACGGCGATCTCAACCCCATCACCAAGACCAAGCAAGTTCTTGATCGTCGGAATGTCGGCCAGAGTTAGTGCGGAGTCACAATCGTGTGGGTGTTTGAAAAGTCCCCGAGAAGGGAAAGTAGGGTCGAGATTACGGTCGGAGGGCATCGAGGTTGACGAAGACTGTCGAGTTTTGCCCATAATGGAGAGAGAAAATGAAGATTAAAAGGAGGGAAGGAGATAGATTACCTGGTGATGAAGACGGGAAAGGGAACAGTGAAGCCGATGAAGATTAAAGGGAAGAAGATTGAGGGTTTGAGAGAAGAGAGTTTTTTGAAATGATTTGGAGTGATTAATGAGAGTAGAAGAGAGACGTTGGTGTTATAAAGAGGAGAGAGGGAGTTGGGTGCGGAGAAAGAGGAGAAACGCGGCTTCCATGGGAAGGAGTAAAAAGGCGGCGTAAGGTTTTAAACATTTAGTTACGTAAATTCCTTGTTCGATACTAGAAAGCGTACTTCACAAGAAATTTGGGGCAAACTGCTTGGGCTAAAAATAGCGTAATAAAGAAAACCCACTTAGTAAAATAAAGATTATAAAGAAGAGGGAAGGAGGAAGGGAGCCCGCGGTCAGGAAAAGGGGAAATGGGCTTGAGAAGGATCAAGAGCCCACCGTGGGAGGTGCCCGCGTTAAGGAAAAGGGTGTCAGGGAGAAGCTAGGGAGAAGTCAGGGAGAAGTTAGGGAGATCAGGGAGAATTGGTAAGGGAATTCGGATTTTGAAAGAAGTCCTTATGGAAGTAATATTCCCTTTCCATATTCAAGGTAGGACATATCTAGGGTTCTCACCCTATAAATAGCAAAGGAAGGAAATCAAGAAGGGCATTCATTCACTCATCCATATATTCATTCAAGATTATATTCAAGACAACCACATCACGGCATACCATTCACAAATATACTCCATACGAGATCTTGCAGGCCTGATACCTAACGCCAGCAAGATTAGCATAAACGTTATCATTGTAATCATCCTCCTATTCATATAGTGCAATACTTGGCAGGGTACCGTCCCTCCCGCGGTTGTTCCCACATTGGGTCTTCCGCGTCACCAAAATCTTATGTGTCAATTTACATTGCGCACTTTATTTCCCGTTTACATATTGACATATAAATCATCATACATTCAACAAACGAATATAGAATACATTGACCCTAAATCGACTTAGGTAAAAAAGACCTAAACACCAAGCATCAAAGAGAAGACAAGACTAGAAGGCCTTTGTACATATTGTAGTAGATGGGCAATGATGAGAAAATATCCTTACATTCCCGAGGAAATCCTCAAGGATTGTATGAAGAGAAAGGAAGAAAAGAAGAAAGGAAGAAGCTGATCTACAATCCGAGCGGATTGCCCACAATCCGCCCGTCCAAGAGAAGGAATCTGAGCGTCTTCCTCAGAAGGCCGCTCGTCCAAAACCACCGCAATCCGCCCGTCCACCCCCACAAATCCGCTCGTCCAAAAGACCCACAATCCGCTCGTCTCGTGCTCTGGACGCTCGGATTGTGTGACAGCTAATCCGTCTTCTACTTGTTTTATGAAGGATGCGCATACCTCGGAAAAGACTAGCAAAAAGGAGACTCGCATATTTTTCTGAGAGGAGCGATTCCTCAAGGACTTAATCGTCATTTAAGCCCTTAGTAAACCCTAATTTGTGTACCTAATCCCCACTATAAATACCCCATTAGTCTAATTAGATAATGATGTTCTTCTTAGCAATATCTAGTGTAGTTTATATCA
Organism: Silene latifolia; assembly: GCF_048544455.1. Lineage (NCBI taxonomy): Eukaryota > Viridiplantae > Streptophyta > Magnoliopsida > Caryophyllales > Caryophyllaceae > Silene > Silene latifolia. The sequence continues at coordinate 129,219,993 of NC_133538.1, forward strand.
ATCTAATCTCTCTTTAATCTTGTAATCAACTTTTAATCAAGTCTTAATACAAATCTCATTTCCTTAATCTCTCTTTTGTTCATCTTTCATTTTGGGTAATTGAAGATTATTTGGGTTATTATTGGGAGATTGACAACGTTCCAATCAATCATCAAGTACTTCTATTATTCTTTGCTTTATTATTGGAATCATTAGTAGGTATAATTCTCTTAATCCCTTCTTAATTATTGTTAATTATCTTCATTTATTCATCATGTTTTACTTTGTTGGTTTGATTGACAACCTTGCTAGCATGTTCAACATGATAATGAGTGAATAGTTTCCTTAGCTAGGGTTAATGGGTAATTAGGGGAAACCAACATGGGGGATGATTCATGCTTAAATTAATATGTTTTCATAGTTTATTTGCTTGCTTGTTGTGATCTCAACTTATGCACATGTTATGTTTGATGAAATGCGAGCCTATGAATCCTTGCATTTTTTACCCATCACCTATCTTTTCAATGAGACTTGTAAGACATAAACCAACTCGAGTCTCATTAGACCATGCATATAGTTGAGTAGGGAAGATTAAGTCGACTTGTAGATGTTGTACAATCTAATCGATTCGGCTCCGAGACCCAAACTTTCCTAGGATTGTAAGATATAAACCAACTCGATCCATCACAACAATAATTGCTTGCTTATAATTTGAGAATATGTTTGTATGATCAATTCCCATGAATCCTCTATGACCCCATGACACCCTAGTGCCTTTTATCAATTGTTTACAACCCTTTTTAATCATCTTGCTTGTTTACTTTCATTGCTATTTAGTTTAGTGATCTTCTATTCAAACCCCAAATTGTGACACCCTAGACACCGCTAGTTACAATTGAAAATCTCACTTCAATACTTGTCCCTTGGGATCCGACCTTTACTTGCCTCTTTACTAATTGTAGAGTTGTTTGTGAAGTTATAAATATTGTTTTGGTCTAGGTGCTCCTAACGACAAGTACCGAAAACTAAACCTCAAAGAGGAATACCGACCACTCTCGCTAAGAGACTCGATTTTACCAAGTTTAATTGTACCAATATGACCGTTCAGATGACCGACCGTAGTATATCATGGCCACTAGGAGTTATAGAGGATCTACCTGTCAAAATCGGGATATTCTTTATTCCCGTAAACTTTGTGGTTCTTGACATCCCCGAGGACACTCATACCCCTATTATTTTAGGGCGACCATTTTTATTTGCTGCACGCGCAGTAATTGACGTCGGGGGAAAGACCCTTACATTTCAGGTAGGAGATGAGAAGCTGATATTTCATCAGTCTAAATCTCGTAGGGCACCCATGCAAGTTCAACCTTGCCATGCCCTACCCTCTATTGACTCAGATACAGACACTCCAGCTGAGAATATTGAATATTGTGCTGCGATTGTAACCCCTCCGCCTCAGACTGAGAGCAAAAAGGAGGACTATTCTAATGTTTTCCTTGCTGCAGGTACAGAAAGAGTGGATGCTGGAGATGCTGACGGTCAAAGTACAGTTAAAGTCAGTCAAAGTGATGGAGATGCCAATGTCGATGGGAATGTCAAGAGGAAGAAGAAGGTTAGGGCGTATGTGGATGCCAACTATTCTCCTTCCATCAATTCGAGTACAAGCTCGTGGCGATCAAAGAGGACGGTCCGAGATGCAGAAGGGACCTCCTCCAGTCAGAAGCCCTCTTGTGGGCTACTACAGTGTTTTGGTCGATGAGCGGGGAATGCCCCGTTGTATTAATTTTTAATTTTTAATTTTTGTTAAGATTTTTTAATTGCGTTTTTAGACTATTAGACATTAGCTTAGTAAGTTTTAGCAAATATTGAATATAGACTGCTTATTTTTGTGATTTGGTATTTGCGGGATGTATTTTCGCGTGTTTCTATGCAGGTTTGGGGAACACAAGTCGCATTGGGACGTGTTCCATAGGAAAATAACTCGATCGAGTACTTTTTGTACTCGATCGAGAGGATTACCCAGCAAAAGAACTCGATCGAGTGGATTCAGTCACTCGATCAAAATGTCCACATAGAGGAGTTCTCGATCGAGTGGATACTTGTTCGATCGAGAAGAATGAATGCCAGAGTCCTCGATCGAGTGGTTTCAAATCACTCGATCGAGTGAATATGCTTATTATACGCAGGAAGTCTTCTTTTTCTTCCTCTATTTTCATTCTAACTTTTTGTCTTCTCTTTTGCGTGACACCTTTGGCGAAAAAACCCCAAATCTCCATGAATATTTCCTTTTTACCAAAATCACCACCCACCTTGTGTTCACTGCTAGTATACCGACATTTGCCCTCACTTTTCCCTCTATATTTCGTATTTGTTGCGTTCAATTTGGGGAATTAGGGTTTGTCGGGTTTTAGTCGAAATCCGTCCGTTTGCTTGGATTTTTGTCGATTAATCTGCGATTTCTTGTGGGTCTTCAATCAAGTAAGATTTCACCTTTAATTATTGTTGATTTACTGCTTATTTCGACATAATTTGAGTGATTAGGGTTTGTTTTTTTAAAAAATTTTGAAATAATTAGGGTAAATCGTGTTTCAATCGTTTGTTTGATTAATATGCCCTTACTTGCTTGATTAGGATGGATAGTAGCACACTACCTTCAACAAGTTCGACTGTTGCCCCATCCTTGACTGAGACGGTGGTCCCTGCTGTTACCACCATCACCTCTACTGCTAGTACTGCGGTTTCTATTGTTGTTACTGCTAGTACTACTGTTTCCGCTGCCACTACTCCTGTTTATGCTGTTAGTTCTGCTAGTACTCCTGCTAGCTCTGCTGCTACCTTTACTGCGGCTGCCACTGCGTCTACTTCTGGTACCATATCTTATATGGTGACGACCCATGCTGCGTCGTCACCAGCTGCCACAGCTGCTTTCTGGGGCTGCCCTAGTACCTCGCCCCGCTACTGGACGGGCTTCTTCTTCAGGTACTGGAGGGCGTGGACGGGGTCGAGGACGAGGCACACCTGCTGCCGGACGAGTTATGTTCCGTGCTGATGAGTCTCTTGACCCGCATCCTGACTACCTAGAGGTACGTTTCGTTAATGCTATTCATCGTACCCGTTTCTTTGACTTAGAGAGCTGTGATTTTGCTTCGACCAAATTTTTGTGCCGGAAATCGCTTGAGAAGTTAGGAATTTATGAGCCTGTAGTTGAGATTTTGAACGGGCCGGGGATGTCTGGACTAATCACTATGAGTGCCACGACCTATAAGGAGCTGACCCTCGAGGTTTTCAGCTCCTTCACTTTTTCTACAGCTGCATACTCCACTGACCAGGGTAGCTCGTGTGTCTCCTTCCGGTTGTTTAACCGGACTACGACCTGGACCCGAGCTGAATTTGGTAGTAGGTTAGGTCTTTCTTCCCACGGTGAGTTGGACCCTCCTACGAAGGTCCTGCGTATTCTTTGGAGGACTTTGGCACAGACACCCTTTGAGGAGCGCAGACTCGCTCATGTCCACCTTCCCCTGGCCCGTTACTTTTTGCGTCTCATTGGTGGGATGATTTTCGGCCGTAAAGAGCCCAACAACATGAACAATGTCTAGTTGCCAATTCTCGGGGGTTATCTATACATTGATAGCAAGGGCCCCTTTGTTCTTAACATCGCCTATTTGACTGCTCAGTATTTTAACACTCTTGGGAAGAAGAAGTCGGGCACCATTGTCTGTGGTGGCATAGCTACCTTTCTTGCCCGTTCTATCTTCCCTGACTTCCCTCGTGAGCTGGCACACATCGATACTGATAGGTACCTAGATATTCCTGCCATGCTGTCTATGTTTTGGCTAGCTTCTGACCAGCGGACTTGGAAGATTTGTGGATCCTTGACCGAGATCTTACCTTGCACCACCCTACCCCGTCTTGTCCCTTTACCTACTGTTAGGCGTAGGATACCTGAAACTTTGCCCTTCTACCACCTTCCACTCGCTCCACCTACCACTACTTCCGCTGCTAAGAAGCAGAAGAGACCTGAGACTGGACAGGGATCCACACAGACCACTGAGGCTGGGCAGTCTTCGACGCCCACGCCTCAACCATTCCCTATTCCCACTCCTACTCCTACACAGCCGGTCGACCCGGCTAATTTTATTCCTCCTCCACCTTTTGAGGCGTCCGAGGTCATTGACCAGGGCGCCGTAATGGTTTGCTTCTCAAGCTTCTTAACAGGCGGGCTCGTATGGAGCAGGACATTGTACTTACTTTGTTCCCTCTATACGAGTATCACATGAGACGAGGACGCCCCGTTCATGAGGGCTGGCCACACCCTTCTTTCTACCGGTACCCGACGGAGGGGTACCCACAGCCAGCCAGCGAGGCGGACACAGCTGAGGAGGAGGAGAGAGCTCGAGCTGAGGAGGGGAGGAGGAGGGAGCAGGAGCGAGATCCTGACTTTGTGGTGGTAGAAGAGGAGGAGGGCGACGAGTTGCTACTGGTCTACTCAATTCCCCAGTTTTCTGGTTGGTTTGGGGAAGTTCGTCATTTTGTATGTACTTCTTGCTCTTTTCTTTATTTTTGTCTTCTTTTTATTTATTGTTTTTCATTTATTTATTGGTTGTATATATCCCTTTCCCATTATATATCTGCTGGTGTATGCTGGAGGACAACGAGGGCGTTGTTCGTTTTGGTTTGGGGAGGGTAATGCATCCTTTGAGTCTGCATTTTGCATTGTTTTTGCATTCACGATTACTTTTTTGTTTGCATTTGCATTTATTTATTTCAAAAATTCATCAAAATTCAAAAAAAAATTAGAAAAATTCAAAAATAATCACGTTTCATTTTGCATATAAGTTGAGTCGGAACGGTAGATTTCCATGATAAAATTGTACTTTAATTTGTCATATCACTTAAGCCTTTCATCTAATTGACAGTTATTAGTTTAGTCATGCGCATATCTACGAGTTAATGTTGAAAATGTAGCTGACTGTGTAGACTTGACCTGATAAATTGGCAACCTACTTTACAATTTCTGAGTTTTAGAGCCATATAACTGGTGTCATTCATGACCAGTTCATGTAGGAATTGAGAGTAGTACTCGGTGCATTATGATACCGTCGTTTTGTATCAAAATTAAATTTATAAACCAAACTAAAACTATAGCTAGTGATAGTAAGGGTCGAACCACAGAGAGACAAGATCAATTCTATTTGCTATTTTTAATCTATTGAAGTAACAATTATTGGGGGGGGGGGGGGTTGGTTGGTTGATTCTAAACTAATAACCGGAACTTAAATGAAGTTTAAATTCGAAATTAAAAAGAAGCTAGGAACTTCGGTTCACCATGGCCTAAGGGTCAGTCAAGCAAAGTCAAGGTTTGTCCAATACCGTCTCAGGATGTCAAATAGGTCCTCGAAGTCCCTATTCGAATTAAGCCTCTCGGTCTTTTTCCACCCTAGAAAGAAACTAAAATGCTTTCGCTCCACTAGTCTTTTCAATTACTTGTAAGAAATTTAACTCCGCTAATCTCTCAATCTAGCAAAGGGGTAAAGTCTCACAGCAGTAAATAAGACCGGTACGGGTTCAACCTAGACTTAATAAAATCAACTCATGACGCCATGGATTCCCTAATTCCTAGCATAGGAATTTAGCTACGCATGATTAAGAATATGACAATTGCAAAATTAAAGATATGGAATAAAATTGACATGATTGAATTAGAATTAAAACTAAAGGACTAAAAGTAAATTGCTTGAATATAAATTGGTAGAAACTAGAATTAAAAAAAAAAACAAGAATAAGTGAAGATTGAAATTGAATTAAAGCTTACTAAAGGATTTGATGAACAAAACAATTGATTGAAATCCGTAATCTCTACTTCTTCGTTCCCAAAAGCTAGATCTAAAACTTCAGTTGTTGAATGATAAAAAGCATAACCTAAATTATTTGTTTCGTCCTACTGATAAACGTTCTGCCCAAGATAAATTACAAGTGGGCTTTTAAAAGACGAATGCGTTAAAAGAACCCGCAGCTTCGAAACCTGGTCGATCGACCAAGTGGCACGGTCGATCGACCACCCAGTACAGTGCGGGCTACACAGTCTCCTCTTCTGAACTCCACGGTCGATAGACTGGGGTCTCTGGTCGACAGACCAGACACGCTGCAGCAGATTCCAGCCTCCAACTTCATGCATGCATCCCAAGACGATCTAGTTCCGAGCTTCTACTTCATAGTTTCCATAAAATGCCCCCGGGAACGGATAAAGGCTCGATTTAGCTTACTTCCGGTCATTCATGCAATAATAACATAGGAAATACAAAGTAAACCGTTTCGGGAGAAATAATATCTTAAAGCTAATCATTACGCGTAGAAATACGTGCCAAAAACGCTAATAAATTGTATAGAATATGCACGTATCAAATCTCCCCAAACCAAACCTTGCTTGTCCCCAAGCAAGCACTAAGACTCAATCTAAACACCTATTGGAACGGATTTCTTTCTCAAAACAAGAACGTATTATCATGCCCAACCAATTTAATGCAACAAATAATATCAAAGTATTTTGTCAAGTGCAAACGAGTTGAACATGTTCAAGAATTTACCAAAATTTCGACCTTGAAAGACTCGTGTATATCGGACTCTCACGGGTCGCTCATTCACTCAATTTAAGAATAGGGTGAGAATTTAATTGTGCAAGATAGAAGAATGAATGAAACAAGTCTCTCACCTAACTACGACCCATAAAAACATGCCTGCAATCTAACATAATAAAATCTCTACAACCGTACATATGCATTCCAACCATTTAATAACCATGACACATGCCGAGGCGATTTTGGAATTGTGAGGCTACGGGTAAGAAGGGGCTAAAATAAATTTGGATAAGAGGAGATAAAACCGAGCAAGCAACTTCTAAAACAAAATTTCTGAACATTTCCCAACTTCATACTCGAGAGAAAAATCAAAACGGTGCTACTTGTAAGCACAAATCTCACAAACTCCCAAAAATAATAACAATTCCCCAAATAATATGAATAGCAAGATGGGAATTAAAAATCACCATCCGAAAATAATTCTAATCATGTGATTTCTTTTTCTTTTCTTTTCTTTTTTTTCTTTCTTTTTTCCTTTCTGCCTCTCTTTTTTTTTCAATTCCTGGACTGGTAGTCGATCGACCAGGTGATGCAGTCGATCGACCACCCCTGTTTAACCTGAACCTCTCTGCCCAGTTCAGTTTCTTCTTCTCTTTTTTTCTTTTTTTTTTTTTTAATTCAAACTTTCCTTATTTCCCAACATATCACCAAAACTGGTGCATTTCTCACACGAGATAATAAAAACCAAATCGCAAAATAATATTCCCGAATAACTACCTTTACTAGCTCGGCTAGGGTGGCTAAATTTGTAATGTAGTTTATGGGACAAAAAAGGCAAATTTGGCTTTTGTGGAGCTTGTGGGCAAAATGAAGTAAGGGAACCTCTTCCACATGTGTCAGCAAACCGCAAAACCAAATGCATACAGGTATTAAGCAGATAGAATTCATGTTTATGCAAATTAATGTGACATGCCTTACGAGGAGTAACTACTCTCATTCCTACATGAAACTGGTCATAAATGACACCAGTTTAAATAAGCTCTAACCTCAGAAATTTTAAGTAGTTTGCCAATATTGAGTCAAGTCTATTTGTTTAGTAAAATTCCAACAAAAACTCGTAGACCATGCAAGTGACATACTCAACGACATTACAAGTGCAAGGAAGGGAATTGAGACAATACGTAAAGCAATTTTATCATTGAAATCCATCCATTCCGACTCGACCTACATGCTAAAGTAAACGTGATATTTTTGAATTTTTTAAAGTTTACAATTTTTTTTTATAATGAAAACAAATGCTAGCTGAAATGTAATAAACGTGGAACAGAAATGCAATAAATAACAAATGCAAATGCAATAGACATATGCATATACTCTCCCCAAACCAAAACGCACAATGCTCTCATTGTGCTCAGCAGCAAACTCAACAGCAACAACAACAAAATTGGGAAGAATATAAACATCTACAAAAGAAATGGAAACTAATGAAAGAGAAACGGAAACTCACTAAAACGGCCTCCCCAAACCAGCCGTAAAAAAAGGGGAGGCAGAAAGCTGCTACCGGTCGTCCTCTGGCTCATACTCTGAACCACTCGCCTTATCTGACCCTGAGTCGTCCTCCTCTTCCTTCTCAGCGGCAGCAGCAGCAGGAGTAGACGTCGTAGCAGGCGGAGGATATCCGCCCACCGAGGGAACAAAGAAGGACGGGTGAGTCCAGGGACCCCATGGGAGCATCTCTGTCCGAGCAAACTCCTCGTAAACCGGGTACATGGCAAGAGCCATGTCCATCTTGTGCTGATCAAAACTCCTGCACAAGTCACCCAACACACGTGAAACCGCCCTTTGGTCCATGACCGCAGGGATAACAGTAGGTGTAGGGGGACGAAAAGTAGCCGGGAAACCCGACCCAGGAGTTGGAGTGGAGGAGGAAGGGACTCGTGAAGAGGAGGCGCGAGCTCCTCTCGAGGTGGAAGCAGTGGTGGTGCCCGCCCTAATAAGGAGCCTATAGCTAGGCAAGGGCGGGCGAGTCGCCCTCAAAACAGTAGTAAGGGGTAAAATGGGAGGGAGGCCAAGGATAGGGATGGGGTCGCAAATGAAAGAATCAATCTTCCACCGACCCCGAGTATCGACCCACTTCACAGACTTGACGTAGTCAAGGTCCATGAAGCGTGCATGAGTGTCGAGAGGAGCCTCCTCTTGAGGGAAGACAAGAACCAGACGTGGGCTATAAGAGTCACCAGCCCAGCACAAACAATAGTGGCCAAAGAGGTACCCTCACTTATAGTATTAAAGTGAGAGGCAGTCAAATAAGCTATGTTATAAATACGGGCTACCCGACTCTCGATGTTCAGGTAGCCTGCCAAGATAGACAATTCAATTGTATTAACATTATTTGACTCTTTACGGCCAAAGATGGTGTTGCCCATCAGCCGGAAGAAGTAACAAAAAGGGGGTAAGTGGACGGAAGTTCCCTTCCTCTTAGGGGCGTCCAAGTCGGATATACACGACCACATTACCCTGTGCACATCAGAAGATTCCTAGGTGTTACCCTCGAAAAAAAGAACCAAATAACCAGCAAACTCAGCTAATGTCAAGGAGTAGGTGACATTAAACAGCTGAAAAGAGATACAAGAGCTACTTTTATTAGCTTCAAAAGAAGCCAGGTTGAAAGCAAAAGAAGAGAAAAACAAGGGTTAAAGTATGGAAAGTGAACTCAGCCATGTCCACCAATCCTGACATCCCTGTCCCATTTAGCAGAGACACAACAGATTCAAGACACCCTAGTTTTTCTAAAGTTGGCTTATTAATAAAACGGGTTGCTTGAACTTTCGTTTTTTCGATCAAAGTGAGGAATTTAGCTCTCTGAGTAGAGGTAGAGAAAATCACCTGCGGATAGCCAGGTAGACTATCCGTAGTTACCTCGACCATTAGCGGCGGAAGCCGCGATCGTTTAGATGCTCCTTGACTTCTTGTCTGCCCGCGGTCTACTGCCTTCCCTTTCGTCATTTATGCTTCCTACAAAATTTAACAAACTCAACAACTAGCTTCCCACAATCTTGAATAATGAAAATTGATAAACCCTTAATTACAAACAGAAATCGATCATCAAACAAGGGTTTCGAAAATTTTGGGGAAAATGAAATTAGACTCTCCTAGTTGTTGAGATGGCTCGAAATTCAAAGGAATAGGATAACAAATGCAATTAAAGCAAAAATTCGACAAAGAATTTAGCCCCAAATCGATTTTTTTTCAAAACAAGGTGACATTGCTCAAAATTTGGGCACTATTATTCAGCAAAAATCGAATTTGAAGGACTAAAAGAGGATTAGAAACATACCTTTGATGAGAACTTGGGGTTTTGAGCAAGAAAAATCGAAATTAAAGGGTAGATTAGCAAGAAAATCGCGAAAAGGAGGAAGAACTAGGGTTTTTCTTTTTTTTTTTTCGATCAAATGAGTTATGATAAATGAATGAAAGAATGAATTAGAACTTCCCTATTAGTTGCCCTCTGATTTCGCGTTGTGGTCGATCGACTATTAGACCCAGTCGATCGACCAGTCTTCCCCTTTAACAGCTCTCTGACTTTTTCTCTTCAGTCGATCGACTAATGCACTTGGTCGATCGACTGCAAGTACTGGCAATTAAGCTCAATTACGTTAAAATTGCTTTTTCCAACTTCAATTTCCCGTCTTTCTCTCATCAACATTCAGCAAATCGCCCTACGCACTTTGCATAAAATAATTACCTGCAAACATTCTCAAAGGCGCGCGTCTTTACATAAAATAAATTGCTAATTAAAATGAAATAAGCTAAAGCTCCTAATGCAAATTAATTAAATAAAACTGTAAAGTTCCTAATTATATAAAATTTACAAGCCGGGTTGCCTCCCGGTTAGCGCTGGTTTAAGAGGTCCCGCACGACCTTCTTACCTCAATTTGCAGCTTCTAATAGTGGGTCAAAGTATAGTACTTCGACCTGCCCAACAAATTTGTCTACACCGTGATAGTGTTTCACGTATTGACCATTCACTTTGAATCGGTCTCCAGATGAGGTTTCCAATTCAACTGATCCGAATTTTGTAACTACTGTGACCGTATAAGGGCCACTCCACCTGGATTTCAGCTTACCAGGAAATAAACGGATACGAGCATTAAAAAGGAGTACCTTATCACCGACATTGAACTCGCGCTTGATGATCCTCTTGTCATGCCATCGCTTCGTCTTCTCCTTGTAGATCCTAGCATTATCATAGGCCAGCAGCCTAAATTCCTCTAACTCATTCAACTGCGTCATACGTTTCTCACGAGAGAGGTTAGGATCCAAATTCAAACCACAAATAGCCCACCAAGATTTACGTTCCAATTCAACAGGCAAATGACATGTTTTACCATAAATCAATCGGAATGGTGACATCCCAATTGGCGTTTTAAACGCAGTCCTATAAGCCCACAAGACATCATCCAACTTAAGACTCCAATCTTTCCGTGATTTAGAAACAACTTTAGCTAACATTTTTTTCAATTCTCGGTTAGAAATCTCAACTTGACCACTAGTTTGGGGGTGATACCCCAAACCTCTACGATGTTGGACACCGAATTTAGTCAACATAGCACAAAGTTGTTTTTCTATAAAATGCATTCCTCCGTCGCTAATGACAGCCCTAGGGACACCAAAACGAGGGAAGATTATCTTTTTAAACAGCTTAATCACGGCTTTTGCATCGCAATGAGGGGTAGCAACAGCTTCTACCCATTTGGACACATAATCTACGGCTACGAGGATATATTTATTACCTCGAAAAGGGTCCTTGATAATCAATGCCCCAGACATCAAAAATCTCAACCTCTATAATGCCTACCTGTGGCATCTCATGTCTCTTTGAAATATTCCCCGATCTTTGACAAGCATCGCACTCAGCGACAAAATTCCGACTATCTGCATGCAAAGTTGGCCAATAGAAACCAGATTGGAGTACCTTAGCCACGGTCCGAGACGGACCATGGTGACCACCATAGGCAGAAGAGTGGCAAGCTTCTAGGATATCCTTGACCTCCCATTGAGGCACACATCTCCGGATAAGACCGTCTGCACATTCCTTGAAAATAAATGGATCATCCCAAAAGTATTGTCTAGCATCATAATCAAACCGCTTCTTCTGCTGCCATGAAAGCTTGGGTGGTATTTTAACTGTCACTGCAAAATTAGCAAAATCAGCAAACCATGGAGGTGGATAAGACCCCGAATTAGTAATAGCTAATAGACTCTCATCAGGAAAAGAATAATTAATGGGTAACGAATCCTCCCTTTCTGTGAGCTGCAGACGAGATAAATGGTCAGCCACCACATTCTCTACACCTTTCTTATCTTTGATCTCCAAATCAAACTCCTGCAAAAGGAGTATCCACCTCAAAAGCCTCGGCTTCGTATCCTTCTTAAGAAAGAGAGTCTTCAGCGCTGCATGGTCAGTATAAACAATAACCTTAGAACCCAACAAATAAGACCGAAATTTATCTAAGGCAAAAACTACAGCTAGAAACTCCTTTCTCAGTTGTGTAATAATTAACTTGAGCCTCATCCAGAGTTCGGCTCGCATAATATATGGCATTCAAAATATATTTTTCCGATGTCCAAAAACTGCACCAATCGCGTAATCGCTGGCATCACACATAATCTCGAATGGGAGGTCCCAATCAGGCGGCTGAATGATTGGCGCAGAAACTAGAGCCTCCTTTAACCTGTTAAAAGCTAAAAGGCACTCATCAGTAAACTCAAAAACAACATCTTTAAGAAGCAATTGTGTAAGCGGTTTAGCAATTTTCGAAAAATCCTTAATGAACCGCCGATAAAAACCAGCATGGCCAAGGAAACTCCTCACTCCTTTAACATTCATAGGAGGAGGCAATTGCTCAATCACCTGCACTTTTGCTTTATCAACATGTATGCCCTTATCAGAAATCAAATGTCCCAACACAACTCCCTCATTGACCATGAACTGACATTTTTCCATGTTTAAAACAAGATTAACATCAATACAACGCTGCATGACTTTATCAAGGTTAGCTAAACAACGATCAAAGTCATTACCATAAACTGAGAAATCATCCATAAATACCTCCATAATATTTTCTATATAATCAGAAAAAATCCCCATCATGCACCTCTGATAGGTAGCTGGGGCGTTACACAATCCGAAAGGCATTCTGCGGTATGTAAAAACACCATGTGGACAGGTAAAAGTGGTCTTACTCTGATCATCCGGATGAATAGGGATCTGAAAGAACCTCGAATATCCGTCTAAGAAACAGAAAAATTTATTAGAGGCTAGTCTTTCGGTCATCTGTTCAACAAAAGGGAGGGGGAAATGGTCTTTCTTTGTGGCGGCATTTAACTGTTTGTAGTCAATGCACATCCGCCAACCTGTTACAACTCGAGTTGGTATTAATTCACTTTTCTCATTTTGTACCACAGTGGTCCCTCCTTTCTTCGGGACTACCAGAACTGGGCTAACCCACTTGGAGTTGCCAACTGTATAAATAATACCTGCATCGATTAAATTCATCACCTCAGCCATGACAACCTCCTGCATCTTCGGGTTCAGCTTTCGCTGACCCTGTCTGTAAGGCTTGTGACCCTCCTCCAGCTCAATTCTGTGCATACAAATGTCAGGGCTGATGCCCTTAATATCATCCAAAGAGTAACCTAAAGCTTTCCTGTTTTTCTTAAGTACACACATCAAAGCAGAAAGCTGGTTATCGTCAAGCTTAGCACTAACAATAGCTAGGTATTGCTCCGTATCATCTAAAAAGACATACTTAAGATTAGGAGGAAGTGGCTTACGCTCTGGCACCTTTACCTCAACAGCATAGGCAGAATTAGCTTCAATGGTATAGCAAGTGTTTACCAAATTCTCGTTGGCCAGGCTTATGATCATCTCATCTTCTTCCTCTGTGAGCTCGTGGTCTTCCATTACTGCTTCCAAAACATCAAGCTCATCAGCATTCTCCGCTGGATTAACTGCACACTCACATAAACAAAGTTAAATCGGCTAAGGGATCCTTGGCTAAGGATTCCCTCCGATTCAATTAACATGACCATGTCAACAATACCAACGGAATAACACGTATCATCATCATCAGGTTCAGTCGCAGTGCGAGCAAGACTGAACTCAATTGTGTCATCCCCTACCTCCAAGGTCAAGACTCTGCGTTTGACATCTATCACGGCCCCAGCCGTATGTAAAAATGGTCTACCTAAGATAATAGGTATCTGACTATCCTCAGCAATGTCTAAAACGACGAAATCGACAGGAATAAAGAACTTACCCACTCGAACGGGTACATCTTCTAAAATTCCTAAGGGTCTCTGAATCGATCTATCTGCCATCTAAAGGGTCATATTGGTCACCTTAAGGTTACCTATATTTAACTTTTCGCACACAGAATATGGCATAACACTGACACTGGCCCCTAGATCACAAAGAGCTTTCCCAAATTCATGGATGCCTATAGTACATGGAATTGAAAAACTACCTGGGTCTTTTAATTTAGGTGGTACGTTGCTTCGTGAAAGAACATTACACTCCTCCGTAAAGCAATAGTACCAACATCATTAAAAAAAAATTTACGAGTCAAAATATCCTTCATAAACTTAGTGTAAGAAGGTACCTGGGTAATTAAATCAGTGAAAGGAATGGTTACCTCAAGATTCTTGACGATCTCCAAAAACTTATCGAACTTATGCTCCAACTTTGTATTCTTTAAATGCTCCGGATACGGGACTGCAACACTTGTCGTAGGGTAGACAATTTTCGTCTTCCGAATGTTTAAAATCTCCGTCAAATCGTCACTGGCTGAGGTATGTTGCAATTCAATTGACGGATTTTTGTTCAGCACTGGAGACCCAGTCGATCGACCATTGGGCTCGGTCGATCGATCAAATGCACTGGGTTCGAACAATTTCTGGTCAGAAACTTTTTCGTCAGGAACTTTGGTCGATCGACTGATGTTGTTGGTCGATCGACCACTGGCGCTGGGTTCAAATAGTTCCTGGTCAGAAACTTTTTCGTCAGAGATTCTGGTCGATCGACTGATGTTGTTGGTCGATCGACCACTGGTACTGGCAGTAGAGTTCGTTTTCGCACCAAAATTTAAATCTGACTTTTCATCATTTTCCCAGTCTTTTCTTGGCTTATCAGGACCGTCGTATGAGAGACCACTGCGAAGGTGAATTGTATTAAGTGTCTCGATAGGAACCTCACGATTGCTTGAAGAATTTGCGATTTGGTTAGCCGCTAAAATCTCCAACTGCTTCTCGAAATTCATTGCAGATTCAATCCCAGCTTCTTCTATTTTCGTGATTTGAACCAAAAGAGCTCGTATTATTTCTCTCAATTCCGCGGTCTCATCTGAGTTATGAACAGGAATTTCAATTTTCTTCTCGGAAGCATTAGAAGTCTCGAGCTTTTCGAGCCGGGCAGTAATAGAAGCTATGAGTGTCGCAACGGCACTCATTTCATCACTTGGCTTTCGCGAATTTCCACGCGAACTCCCATATTCAGCTCTATGAACTGCCATCTCCTCAATAGTGTTCCAACCTTTATTAGACTCCACATTGTTTTGGAACCTACCATTTGCAGCCGCATCAAGGATGGCTCTGTAGTCATCGTACAAGGCATTATAAAATTGGTTGCAAAGGTACCACTGCTGAAAATCGTGGTGAGGAACAGATCGAACTAGTTTCTTGAAACGGACCCATGCTTCATGTAATTCCTCTTCGGGTCCTTGCTGGAAATTTGTGATTTGACTTCTCAAAGCATTGGTTTTCACAGGCGGATAATATCTTTTGTAGAAAGCCAAAGCTAGAGATGTCCAGTTTGTAACTCCAGCTGCTACCTTATCAAGGTAGCGGTACCACTCACGCATAGAATCTTTCAAGGAGTATAGAAATAATGTCTCCTTTACTTCATCTTGGGTCACTCCAGCCGGTACAGATATGGAACAGCAATAATCCGTGAAGATCTCCATATGCTTCCCAGGATCTTCATCTGGTAATCCCCCAAACAGGTTCCGCTCCACTAAAGAGATGTGAGAGGGGCGGATGTCAAAAGTCCTCAGTGTAGGAACAGGGAGGCTAAATCCCTGAGGAATATCTTGTACCTTTGGCTGAGAATGGTCATATATTGTTGGCATAATTGTAGCAAAATCGGGAGTACTCAAGTCTTCCTCTCGAAATCTTCTTCTAACTGTGCACAAGTAAAACTAGAAGGAAAAGATAAGCAACGGCCTCAAGGAACCAAAGTTCCTTGAGACAAGAAATATAAACTAAAAATAAAGCAAACAGAATTACACCGTCTCCCCGGCAACGGCGCCAAAATTTGATACCGTCGTTTTGTATCAAAATTAAATTTATAAACCAAACTAAAACTATAGCTAGTGATAGTAAGGGTCGAACCACAGAGAGACAAGATCAATTCTATTTGCTATTTTTAATCTATTGAAATAACAATTATTGGGGGGGGGGGTTGGTTGGTTGATTCTAAACTCATAACCAGAACTTAAATGAAGTTTAAATTCGAAATTAAAAAGCAGCTAGGAACTTCGGTTCACCATGGCCTAAGGGTCAGTCAAGCAAAGTCAAGGTCTGTCCAATACTGTCTCAGGATGTCAAATAAGTCCTCTAATCCCTATTCGAATTAAGACTCTCGGTCTTTTTCCACCCTAGAAAGAAACTAAAATGCTTTCGCTCCACTAGTCTTTCCAATTACTTATAAGAAATTTAACTCCGCTAATCTCTCAATCTAGCAAAGGGGTAAAGTCTCACAGCAGTAAATAAGACCGGTACGGGTTCAACCTAGACTTAATAAAATCAACTCATGACGCCATGGATTCCCTAGTTCCTAGCATAGGAATTTAGCTACGCATGATTAAGAATATGACAATTGCAAAATTAAAGATATGGAATAAAATTGACATGATTGAATTAGAATTAAAACTAAAGGACTAAAATTAAATTGCTTGTATATAAATTGGTAGAAACTAGAATTAAAATAAACAAGAATAAGTGAAGATTGAAATTGAATTAAAGCTTACTAAAGGATTTGATGAACAAAACAATTGATTGAAATCCGTAATCTCTACTTCTTCGTTCCCAAAAGCTAGATCTAAAACTTCAGTTGTTGAATGATAAAAAGCATAACCTAAATTATTTGTTTCGTCCTACTAATAAACGTTCTGCCCAAGATAAATTACAAGTGGGATCTTAAAAGACGAATGCGTTAAAAGAACCGGCAGCTTCGAAACCTTTGTCATCATCGATATTCTTTTGGAACCGACCATTTGATGCAGCATCCAAAATAGCACGGTGATCGTTATACAACCCATTATAT
Organism: Silene latifolia; assembly: GCF_048544455.1. Classification (NCBI taxonomy): domain Eukaryota; kingdom Viridiplantae; phylum Streptophyta; class Magnoliopsida; order Caryophyllales; family Caryophyllaceae; genus Silene; species Silene latifolia. The sequence continues at coordinate 129,236,934 of NC_133538.1, forward strand.
AATTGGTTGCACAAGAATCACTGATCGAAATCGTGATAAGGAACGGACCGCACAAGTTTCTTGAACCGACCCCACGCCTCGGTTAAGTTTTCATCTGGTGTTTGCTTGAAACTCGTGATCTTTCCCCTTAGCTGATTAGTTCATTGTGGAGGAAAGTACCTTTTGTAGAAGGCTAGGGCCAGGGTCTCCCAGTTGGTAATTCCAGTTGCAGTCCTATCAAGATCAGTGAACCACTCTCGGGCTCCATCTGTCAGAGAAAAAGGAAATATAACCTCCTTAATCTTGTCCTGCGTCACTCCCTTAGTAGCGGGAATGGTAGAACAGTAGTCTATGAAAACCTTCATATAATTTCGCGGATCCTCTCCAGCTACCCCGCGGTACATATTTCTCTCGACCAAGTTTATATAAGACTGCCGAATGTCAAATGTACTGCCATCCTCTATTGCAAGGTTGAAACCTTTAGGAATGGAAGCAGTTGTACGCTCAAAATGACTCGCGATGTTACGCATCTTCACAGAATTGGCAGCAGAAATAGAATTGTCTTCGTCAAAAGACTGCTCTTCTGCAAATAAAAAGTGTTCAAGATCGGGTTCAAAAGTACTCAAGACTTCCTTTTTACGATTTTTCCACAGTAAGCCTTGTCTATAGTGAAAAGTCCGCTCTGGTTCAGGATCAACTGGCACTAATTCTGACCTGTTAGACCTAGGCATAAACAAAACTAAAGGAAATAAATAAGAACTGTCTCAAGGAATTAAAAATTCCCTGAGACTGAGACAAACAAAAAATGCAGATAAATAGGCTAATTGCCTCCCCGACAACGGCGCCAAAATTTGATACCTGTCGTTTAGTACCAAAAATAAATACCTAAAACAACTAACAGAAGCTAGTGGAAGTAGGCTCGATCTCCACAGGGAGGTTATTATATCTATCTGCTATCTAAGTCTGTCAGGTAACGAATGAGGGTTTTGAATTGATTTCTAACTACTAAAAGGATTAAGGCAAGAGAAAATAGCAGTAAGAATAAAGAGAAATAAACGGTGTAATCAAATAAAGAGAAGTATGCTAGGAAGTCGGTTCACCATGGCAATTAATCAACTCAGTCATAAATAGTTCAGATGATCTAATGTGAGAAGGGTAAGAGAAAGGTCCTTTCGGTCCGCTATCCGCCCTAGAATACAACTAACTTAACTTTCATCCTCATTAGTGTAGTCTACTCTTCATAACAGGTCTGTTCATTTCAATCTTTCGATCTAGGTCTGAATTTAACCAATTTAACTAGTTTAGAAGCGTGCACTCAACTAAACGATTACAATTATATTGTCATAAAACAGTTCTCACAATTCATTCATCTAACCTATTCATAACATCGTCAACTCACTACCATGGCTCCCCTAATCCTAACATAAAAGGATTTAGCCACTCATGTTATTAATGAAACAAACAATAACAATGAATAAACTAGTAGGAGGCATAATAGATGAGTAATAAAGATGAATCATAAACTAATAATAATAATAATTAAACAGAAATTAAGAACAAGGATTAAAAGAAAGAAAAGAGAATTAAATTAAGAGTAAAGAGTGAAGAAAGATTACAAGCTTGAGATCCGGAAATTAAGAACAAAAGTAACTTAGCAAAGGAAAAAAGTAATAATCTGCTTTAGAGTAATTAGGAGAATAATAGAGTGTAAAGGATGTTTTTAACCTAATGACGTCTTCACCTTATATAGGGAAGCGTTTTATTAACTAAGATATATTAACTAATCATGGAATAAAATACCGTATAACAGCAAAGTACTCGATCGAGGGATTTGAGACTCCTCGATCGAGCAACATCTCGGCAATTCCTCTCGATCGAACAAGTTAGGGCTTCGATCGAGTAAACACCAAAAGCTTCATTTCGATCGAGTACAGCAGGGACTCGATCGAGCTTCCTTAACCACCAAAACCCCTCGATCGAACAGAAAACCATTCGATCGAGGACTAGCCACTGCACTAGCTTGACACTTCGTTTGGTTAGCTTCCAAATCTTCCTTCATGCTTCCCGAGGCATGACATTTCCGCTCTAAATCCTCCATCTCCATAAATGCATGCTAAAAGGACAGGAAAAGGTGCGATATCACTACTTTCGGGTCTATTCCTGCAATTAAGACAAAGCAAACCAAAGTAGCCTATTCGGGGCATTTTGCAACACAAAACAACGAGAATGACATAGAAATGCGTGCATAAAAGGCCAAAAAGACTATATAAATTGCACGTATCAACTCTCTCAATGAAGCAAAGGGTAAGCGTATAAATGTAAGAGAGAAAGAAAAATATAGTCGTTCACCTAAACTACGACCTACATAAACATGTATGCAATCTAATATGATAAACAATTCTAGCTACCGTACACATACATTCCATCCAATCAAGGTCCTTTCACATGCCGAATGCTTACAAAAGTATGGAGAAGTGAGGTAATGGGTAAGAAGAGGCAAAACATGTTTGGGAATGTGAGGTTAATAGCCAAGCTAGCTACCTAAACAAAACCAAATGAACCATATCCGCTTCTAATCCATTTCCAAAAATAAACACAAATGCCCTTGATTCGGCATAAAAACTCACTAACCAAATATCAACAACTCCTAATAAGATATAATGATACATAGGAGCAAAACCGATAACATTCAAAATCTTTTTCCATTTTTTCTTTTTCTCGGTTTTTTTCTGTTTTTCTTTCTTTTTTTTTCCTTTTCTAATTTTTCAACTTCTTTTTTTTTCATTCTCCTTCTCCATATTACAAACTCCCGATTTTCAAAGCAAACCAAATTCGGCATGATAAATTATATACCCGCAAAAATAAACTAAACTAGCTTGACAAGGCAGGCTATGTTTGGGATGTAGTTAAGGGTCAAAAGGCAAATTTTGCTAAATGGAGTTAATGGGTAAAAATAGAAGAAAAGGGAATGTAAGCACCTCCCTGCATGTGACACCAACCACTAACCCGAATGTATGCAGGCAAAAAGCAATTGAATTTCATACTTATGCATTTTAATATTACATGTTATGCAAGGAGTAACTACTCACAATCCTACATGAAACTGGTCATGGATGACACCAGTTTATACGGCTCTAAATCCTTAGAAATTATAAGTAGGTTGCCAAAGACTTAGGTCAAGTCTGTTCGTTCAGCTAAATTTAAACATAAACTCGTAGATTATGCAAATGACTATGCTAAAAGATGTCAAAATTGCAAGGCTTAGGCAAAATGACTAAGTGTAGTACAATTTCATCATTGAAATCTACCGTTCCGACTCAACCTAAATGCTAAAAGAAACATGATTTTTTTTGAATTTTTGAATTTTTTATTTTTATGAGATTTTTGAATTTTTGAAATTAAAATAAACAATGCATGCCAAAATTAAATGTGCTAACTGAAATGCAATAAAAATAATATGCAGACACAGATATGGATGCATATACCCTACCCAAACCAAACCGCACAATGCCCTCATTGTATACAACAGCTAGCAAAAGCAGCAAAAAGGGAAAGGGAAAATGCAAACTAAAGGAAATGAAGGAGATAAAGAGCTAATAAACTCATAGGATAGCACGAAATAGGGAGAGACCTCCCCAAACCAGCCAGCAACATGGGAGGTCGTAGCTAGCAGCACCGGATCAACTTAATTCGCGAAAAGAATGCAGGTGTACCTGCAATTACGCAAATAGCGCCCCAAAAATACTACCAAAACCAAATCTAAAATGTTCCGCAATCTATAGTCGAGAAAACTAATTATTATGCACACAAAACTAAATAAAAGAATGTCTAATAAATCCAAACAAAACATGAAAATCTGGGTTGCCTTCCGGTCAGCGCTAGTTTCAGATAAGTCCCAGCTCGACCTTCTTTTCTTCATCCACCCACGTAAATCAATGGCCTACAACAAGGCTTCTGACTGAATGCAGTCCCTTCAGCATCCATGATTTTTACTTTTGGTCGCCACAGCACAGCATCGGAAGAACAGCGACTCTTTACAGCATCAACTACGCCACGTCTTCTCTTGGCCTTATCCCACGCCCTCTTCTTATGTGGGATGGAATCTTCAAATCCTCCTCCCGAGTCTTCTAACCTGTCAAGACCTGTATAAGAAGAAATAAGACGATATTTCTCCAACTTGCTCCTAAACTGGGGCGGAGGCGTCAAATCAATAGCAAGATATGATTTAACTGAAGGATTAGAAGTAAACCCATCGGGATCAATAAAAGGAATAACATTACCTCCAATTAGATAGGATTGGTCTTCAATTACCTTCTTACCGTCATCCGGGATAGGCGTAAATAACGAGTCAGCACTGTTCATAGCCAAATATTTCGATCGAGAATGAGTAGTGCTCGATCGAAGGGTTTCTTCACCAAAACTACTCGATCGAATAATGCTGACTGTTCGATCGAGGTCTTCTTCCTCAGCAGTGCTCGATCAAACAGTGTAAGGTGTTCGATCGAGGTCTTCCTCGTACAAACTGTTCGATCGAGTATTGTAAGCTATTTGATCGAACACTTCCTCATATAAGTCATTCGATCGAACATTGTAAGTAGTTCGATCGAATTTTTGTTGTTGTATAGTGCATAAGTCTTCGTATGATGCTTCATTTTCAACTACATCTTCGAATTCCGAGTCATACATATCATCATCGTCAATAGGCAACTCAACTCCTTCATAGAAAAGATCGCTTTCGGTACAAATAGCATATACCGTCTCTGATTGCCTAAAATCGAACTCGGCATCTACTTGAGCTATTTGAGACTCAAATTCCTTGAAATAAGCTTCTCTAGATTTATCATATTCTTGCACTTGAAGTACAAGCATCTTCACTAAAGACTTCAATTCAGCAATCTCTTCCTTGTTGATAGTAGAGGGAGGAACCTGCTACGGCGGAAAAAAAAAATGAAGGCTTTTAAAAGCCTTGCTGCTGAATCGGATGTGGCGGCATATAGTAATTCTGTGGCGGAAGTGGAGAATAGTTTGGGTAACCCCCACTTTGAGAACCATAACGACCTTGTTTATACTGCCGATAGGCACAGACTCGATCATTCTCTGCATAACAAGTAACAGCATCGTGCCCTACAGCACCACATCTCTCACAACATGCCACCTGCTGCGCCATGGGATGGAACATAGGTGGAAGATCAAAGTTACTCAAGTCTTCCTTTGATGATCTTCTCCCAATAATCCTGTTTAGCTAGACCTGTAGGACCTATAAAAATAGCACTAGAAAAGAAGATAAGAATTTCCTCAAGGAATAAATTCCTTGAGGCTAAAGACAAACTCAAATAAAACAAGTAAAAAGCGTCGCCTCCCCGGCAACGATGCTAAAATTTGATGAGGCTGTCGCAACCCTATCAAAGATAAACCCGAAAGGTCTCTAACTAATGCAGCTAGGGAAGTCGGGGTCAAATCCACAGGGAGGCTATGTTGCAATCTACTTGCTAATCTAAGTCTGTCAGATGTCACAATTGGGGGTTTTGATTGGAAACTAAACTAAAGCAACGATAAATAAAGAGTCTAGAAAATAAGAGAAAGGGACTAGGATGTCGGTTCATCAATGAATGCCAAATAATTGTAGCTAAGGTCACAGATCAATCACATGTATCTGTCTAAGGGGCAGTGAATACGTCCTTCCGGTCCTCTATTTGCCCTAAAATACTACTAACTTAGTTTTCACCCTCATTAGAGTATCCTAAATAATTGTAGCGGGTCTCACTCCTTCCAATCTTCCGATCTAGGTCAGAGTTTGCCAAAAACAATTAGAACAATTATGCGCATTAGTCGTCTAATCATCATTAAATGCTACTTATAATAACAAAGACATGATAACAACAACACATTTGCAAACCTATTTGGCAACTATCATCAATTCATCGATTCCCCTAAATCTTAGCAAGGGAATTAGCAACTCATACTAATTATCATGCTAATAACAATAATTGAAATGATACTTAAACTAAACATAATGATTAAATTGAAATAACAATTAAACTAACTAAATAAGAGAGTAAGGAGGGATAATCAACAAGAGAAATAAAGAGAAAAACAATTAACGGAATTCCAGAGTTTAAATTAACTAAAGAGAAAAGAGAGAAAGGAGAAAAGAATTATATGTATAGATCCAGAATAAGAAGAACAAAGCAACGTAATAGATGTTCAAGCAGTGAAAAGTTCCGAACCCTTAACCTAATGAATGTTTTTATCTTATATAGTAAGAGATTTTATTATCTAATAATATAATATAGCTAAATATAATAAGTCTCGACATAAATCTTGTGCGTCAGACTTGGTTTTGCTCGATCGAGCAACATAAAGTTGGTCGATCGAGTATTTTTTCCTCAAAGGCTCTCGATCGAGCACTAAAGCACTCGATCGAGTACCGTAAGAATCAAGGTAGTCAATCGAGAGAATCAAATTACTCGATCGAACACAAAAAGTACTCGATCGAGCACTAAAGTACTTGATCGAGTGGTTTCAGCGCGTAATTCCTACTTCACGTACTGAACTTCAAATGGCCACCATTTCTTCGTTACTTGTCAGAAACAAGCGATTTTTGCGGCGTTGGAAAGCTAAGAGAATAAGCTTTCATATCCATTTAGAATTACTTTATTATCTGTTGTAGAACTAGATATATAGCTCTTAAAATTAGGCACTAGTCATTTGAAGCTCTTCCTTTGCTCGCCTAGCTACCTTACTTCTACTCGCATCACAATTAGTAGTTTCTATCTCCAAAATGTATCCATAGGGACAGGTTTTAAGCTTGATTATGCTCCTCTCCGGTTCATACCTGCAAATAATACAAGACAAACCAAAGTAGACTATTCGGGGGACATTTGTAGCTTAATACTACGAAATATGCATAGATATGCGTGCAAATACGGTACAAAAAGTCTATATAAAATGCACGCATCAATCGACCTGCCATCTCTACGACCATATGATAGTCGAACTTGTCATCAATCGCCTTACAATCTAGTCACTCTGAGACGTCACCTCATTAAGTAACTAGGGACAAAATACAATGTTAATCCAGTTCACTTTAATTGGGTTCGACGTTGTCACTACAACCTATTTGGATAAAACAAAGTATTTAAATTAGGATAAAACTGAAGATAAGAGTTAAACAATAAATTCAATTATCATATATGAAATAATAAATACAATATCTTAATTATTACATATCGCATAATTTACAACAGTTCTGGCATTCGTCTCAATCCCATACAAAGTACATGACTATCATGCTTAGTTTGAGACAATGACTTTGTTAAAGGATCAGCGACATTATCATCTGTCCCAAACTTACAAACTGTTATTTCCTTCCTTTCAATGAAATCTCTAATTACATGATACTTGCTAGGTACATATCTAGACTTGTTACTAGACTTGGGCTCTTTTGCTTGAAAAATTGCCCCGCTGTTATCACAATAAACAATGATAGGATCCTTAGAAAACGGAACTACTCTTAGTCCCTCCAAAAATTGCCTAATCCAAACAGCTTCTTTAGCAGCTTCAGATGCTGCAATGTACTCAGCTTCCGTTGTAGAATCAGCAATCATAGACTCCTTAAAACTTCTCCAGCAAACCGCTCCCCCGTTCATCAAAAATACAAATCCAGCCTGTGATTTCATATCATCCCTATCCGTTTGGAAACTAGCATCCGTGTAACCTTTTACACGTAATTTAGTTTCTCCTCCAAACACCAAGAATGAATCTTTAGTTCTTATTAAGTAATTAAGAATATTCTTGACGGCTATCCAGTGATTCTCACCTGGATTATTGTGATAGCGGCTTGTTATACTCAATGCATAAGAGACGTCGGGACGGGTGTACATCATAGCATACATGATCGATCCGACAGCGGAAGCATACGGAATCTTTCATGCGTTCAATATCCTTAGGTTCAGTAGGACACTATGACTTACTCAAAGTTATCGCACTACCTATGGGTACAAAACCTCTCTTAGAGTTTTTCATATTGAATCGGTCAAGTATCTTATCGATATAATTAAGCTTCTTGACTCAAAGCTAATATCCTTTTAGATCTATCTCTATAGATCCGGATACCCAAGATGCGCTGAACTTCTCCCAAATCTTTCATTTGGAAGTGTATTCCCAACCACTCTTTCACTGAAGTAAGCATAGATACATCATTCCCAATGAGTAGTATGTCGTTCACATACAAAACTAAGAAAACAACCTTGCTCCCACTAAACTTCATATATAAACATGGTTCCTCGACACTTCGAGAAAATCTATTCTGTTTAATTACATGATCAAATCGATGATTCCAACTCCTTGACGCTTGCTTAAGACCATAAATGGATCTCTTAAATTTGTATACTTTGTTAGGATTTTTAGGATCCACTAAACCTTCAGGTTGTGTCATATACACTTCCTCTTCCAGAAACCCATTCAGGAAGGCGGTCTTGACATCCATTTGCCATATTTCATAATCATGAAATGCAGCAATTACTAACATTATCCGAACAGATCTAAGCATAGCAATTGGTGCAAAAGTTTCGTCATAGTGTAAACCATGAACCTGGGTGAAACCTTTTGCCACCAATCTAGCTTTGTAGACATCTTTATGTCCATCGATGCCGATTTTGATCTTAAAGATCCACTTACACTGAAGAGCTCAAACATCTGTAGGTAAGTCTTCCAAGTCCCATACCTGATTATCGTACATAGAATCCATTTTGGATTGCATGACTTTAAGCCGTAGCTTAGAGTTAGAACTAGTAATAGCCGTTTTGTAGGTTTTAGGTTCGTCACTTTCTAAAAGTATACCTCATAGTCACCATGTTCCTCGATAATACCATGGTATCTATCAGGCTGGCGACTAACCCTTCTTGACCTCTTAGGTCCAGAAGGACCAATAACCGAGTCAGACGTAGAAGGAACATCTTCCTCTACCATCACGTCAGTTTGTGGCTCTTGAACTTCATCAAGTTCAAATTTTCTCTCACTCTGTCTTTTAGAAATAAACTCTTTTTCTAGAAAGACAGCCTCACGAGCCACAAACACTTTGTTCTCGTGACTATTGTAGAAGTAATATCCATAAGTTTCCTTAGGGTAGCCTACAAAAATACATTTGCGAGAACGAGGTGCAAGCTTATCGTCAGACTTTTTCTTGATATAAGAATCACAACCCCATACTTTTATGTATCGCAAATTTGGGACTTTCCCTTTTCATATCTCATATGAAGTTTTGTCGGTTGCTTTAGTGGGACTTTGATTTAGTGAGCGTATAGCAGATAAAATGGCAAATCCTCTAAATAGCTTTGGTAACTTAGTTTGACTCATCATTGATCGGACCATATCTAATAAAGTTCGATTCCTCCTTTCAGCCATACCATTCAATTGTGGTGTGCCAAGAGGAGTTAACTGAGATACAATACCACAGTCTTTAAGGTGATCTTTAAAGTCATTACTTAAATATTCTCCACCACGATCTGATCGTAATGTTTTAATCTTCTTATTTAATTGGTTTTCTACTTCATTCTAAAACTCCTTGAACTTGTCAAAAGATTCACTTTTATACCTCATTAAGTAGACAAACCCATATCTACTCATGTCATCGGTGAAAGTAATGAAAAAGTCATAATTGCCTCTAGCAGTGATAGTCATTGGACCACATACATCGGTATGTATTAAACCCAACAACTCACTAGCTCGAGATCCTTTTCCCAGAAAAGGTGCACGAGTCATCTTGCCAAGAAGACAAGATTCGCATATGCCAAATGATTAGTAATCAAAAGTTTTAATGATACCAGATGACATTAGTCTCTTAATGCGTTTCTCGTTAATATGTCCTAATCGACAATGCCATAAATAAGATTGATCGGGATCACCTGTTTTGAGTCTTTTATTATCTAAATGATAAACATCGTTGGAAGTGTCTAGAATATAAATACCATTAATAAAAATAGCTTGGCTATATACAATCTCATTAAGAGAAAAAGTACAACATTTGTCTTTAATTACAAAACAAAAACCTTATGTGTCTAATACAGAGACTGATATTATATTCCTAGACAATGTTGGTACAAAATAACAGTTATTTAAAACAACTGCAACCCCGAAGCTAAATTAAGTACATATGTTCCTACAGAAATGGCGGCTACTTTAGACCCGTTACCCATCCGCAGATCCACATCACCCTTGTTTAGCTTCTTTACGCTTTTTAGGCCCTACAAATGATTACATAGGTGTGAACCGCAACCAGTATCTAATACCCAAGTTGTATTAGAAGCGTAATTTATGTCTATCATAAAAGATTCGGTTGAGAAATTACATGTTGGCTTCACAATGCCAGCTTTGATGCCATCCAGATATTTGGGGCAATTACGTCTCCAATGTCCCTTGTTATTAAAATAATTACAAGTGTCCTTAAGAGGATTACCTTTATTAGGTTTACGCTTGGTAGAGCTATTCGCAATAGCCTTACCTTTGCCCTCAACCTGTACGGGCTTCTTACCAACATTCCTCTTAAATTTCCTCTTACCCTTCACATTGATGGCAAGGACATCTTTCCTAGTACTCCCACTCACTCCCATGTCCTTCTCTGCTTGCACAATCAGAGAATGGAGTTCATGAAGACTTTTCTTCATGTTGGCCATGTTGTAATTTACCCTAAATTGGGTAAATCCTTTGACCTATGAGAGGGAGTGGAGCACTCGGTTCACAATAAGATCCTCTGGGATCTTACATCCTAGCCCATCTAGAGTTTCCACGTACTCAATCATTTTAAGTACGTGAAAACTCACAGATTGTCCTTCCTTGAGGTTTGCCTCAAAGAAAACGGACGGTGGCATCATATTGAAGTATTCTCGGGGCTTAAGAAAACATTATAGAAAGCCTTGAGAATACCTCATGAGCGGTGTGGAATTTGATGCATTGTCTTTGCAAGGAAGGATCGATAGCAAAAATTAAGAAGTTTTTAACTATCATATAATTTCTATGGTAATCTTTGTAAGCATTCCTTACATCGGCACTAGACCTTGTGTTTGGTAAAGGGGGAGAGGGATCAACTAGATAGCGTAATTTACCATCACCTACGGCGGCTAAACGAAGTTGTTCTTCCCAATCTTTAAAATTACTACCATTATCACTTAAAGTGTATTTATGCATGAACGAACGTAGCCATGAATCATTAGGAATTGTAGATGGGATTGTAGGAGTTTGAATAGGTGAAGCCATCATGATTACTACAAAAACGGAAATGAAAGGAAAAATTAACATTTATCGTTAAATAAAAATACTTGTAAAACAATATTAACAAGTTCCCATTTATATAATGATCTCCCACTGAATTATATAAACGATTCCAAGATCCATCTTCATATAAACACGGGCACGGTAGGCCGATTCATCCCATATTTATATAAATTTGGTGAGTCAACTCATTTAACTTATTCTACCATGAGAACTCTTGGTCGACAGATTTTCTATAAATTCCATCTATAGCCCCAGAACAAATATAGGCACGGTGGGCCGATACATCCCATATTTGTCCCATTAAGTCCAACCAATTTTCTCGTGTAATAACATTTATCACCCTACTTACCCAACGTAAAAAGAAGGCACCCCGGTGAGCCGAGCCTACCCCCTAATTAAGAAGGGACTCATAGGTTCTACTAATTGGTAAGGCTAATCTCAATTTTAATATGTGAGATATCTTATCAATTTAATTGTCTATCACTTTTAAGTGAACTAAATAGGTGAATGCTAGACAATTTAAAATCGATAACAAAAAGGAAAAACATGTAGTGACGATTTGGCATGAATGCATAAATATAAAAACAACAAGTCCTAATATGGCCACTTAGTTAATCTAATTAACTTAAATTATTACACTTCGGAAACCAACTCCTTGGTCCCTTGAGTCTTCATAAAAATGGCTTCCATCCTTTGGACTTCGGAACTCCTTTCCGAAAACACCGTCTTTAGGATACTCCATCTTGAGATAATACAAACTAACTACTAATAATCAAATTACATAGCAATACCCTGATATAAAATTAGATAATACGAAATCGCAATTAATTACAAATTAAATCGATATTCTCTTACATTACGGGAAATACCAATTTCTATCTATGGCCATATTAGGTAAAATTACATTAATAAATGTACAATAAAATCCATTCATCTATATGAAAAATAAATATGCATGATGGTGAGATTGTCGTCGTGTCTCCCAATCAAACACATTTATATTCTCAACAAACAACTAGTTAGTGGTTAAGTCGAGGTCAATCCATGGGACGGTGTGCTTTGGATTCTAAGTCTATCTATCTCAATTTATGCTAGTGTCACAATTTGTTTGGGTTTGTAGTTGTGCTCTAAACTAATGAAAGTAATAAAGTAAAACAAACAATAAATTAAGAGATGTAAACAATTTATTAAAAGCACTAGGATGTCATGGGTTCATAAGGGATTCATTGGAGTTGATCATACAAATATGTTCTCTACTAGATGCAAGCACTTATTGTTGTGATGGGATCGAGTTAGTATATATCTTACAATCCCTAAGAAGGTTTGGGTCCCGGAGCCGAATCGATTAGATTGTACAACACCTACAAGTCAACTTAGTCCTTCCTATTCAACTATATGCATGGTCTAATGAGACTCGAGTTAATTTATGTCTTACAAGTCTTATTGAAAAGATAGGTGATGGGTAAAAAATGCAAGGATTCAGAGGCTCGCATTTCATCGAACATAACATGTGCATAAGTTAAAATCACAACAAGCAAGCAAATTAATTATGAAAACATATTAGATTAAGCGTGAATCATTCCCCATGTTTGTTTCCCCTAATTACCCATTAACCCTAGCTAAGGAAACTACTCACTCATTATCAAGTTCAACATGCTAATAAGGTTGTCAATCATATTAACAAAGAAAAAAATGATGAATAAATGAAAGTGATTAACAATAATTAAACAAGGGTAAAGAGAATTATACCTATGAAGATGATTCCAAATAATAAAGCAAAGAATAATAGAAGAAAACTTGATTGATTGATGAAGAGTTATCAATTCTCCAATAATAACCCAATAATCTTCAATTAATAAACTTGAACAATAATTAAGGAAAGATTAATGTGTGGTTTGTGGAAAGATTAAAGAGTAATCTATTCTAATCTACTCCTAATGAAGGCTTAATGTAATCTAAGGAAACTTGATCTAAGCTAAGAGTTGTTGCCTTCATAAGAGGGCTTGGTTTCTTGATTATTACAAATGGAGTATATATAGTAGTACATCATTAGGTTAAGCAAGAGTAGATTAGTAAATAGCATTGCTAAGTGTTGAGTAGGGAAATGCTCCTCTCGAAGGAGATGTGCATATCACGTTGCTAGTCCCGCCACAATATGCTCGTCCCGCGCATCTGGAGTTTTGGCACGGAGGTCCTGTCTCATGATCCGAGCGGAACGTGGAGAAGATGCTTGGATCTTCTTGCTTCAAGACGAGCGTCTTCCAGCAGGGGACGAGCGTCTTCTGACGGAGACGCTCGGATTGGCGGCCAGTTTGTCTATTTGAGCTCGGATTGTAAAACGGACGTCATTTCCTCATCCGGACTCCTATTGGAGTTATTCAAAGCCCTAGACCACTTGAGTTTTCGACGCCGTTTCATCTAGTATACTTTCAGAGCCAAAGGAGCAACTCTTGGTTTGGTTCCGAGCAATTTCTTCTTGTAATAGCTTCCTTCTCGTCATCCTTGCTTTTAAGCCTATGATCCTTCTATATACTCTTTATTCCTACATCCTTGGTCATCATTCTTGCCTCCTCTTCATAATAGTCCATCCAAGATCGTCAACAAGCTTCCAAGTATGCACGGGAGGCGGGAATTCCGCCTAATTATCTTCCTTCCTACAAAACATACGAAATGCACTAGGAAAGCAAAATTGAAAGCATTTGACGGATAAAATGTCTATGGAATGTTATAATAGTATGCAAAATAGGCTCAATTAGGGGACTAAATGTGCGCAGTTAAGAGTCACATTAAATATCCCCAAACCGAACCTTTACTCGTCCCGAGTAAAGAGATGACTAAAATTATACCTTTATTTAAACTATCCTACTAATATAGCCGATGTGAGATAATTAGCGGGTCTCACTCCGCCCCTTCAACTCACAACAAGATAATCATAAGGTTGGATGCCTTCTTGCAAGGCAAGGTGGGACTTGCCAAAATGACGATACATCCAAGCATTAAAGCACGCAAAACAAGTAATGGATGCATCTACAAAAATGAATAGCCACTTTCCTCATCTAAGTGGTGGAAATTATCTACAAGGGAAACAATCTAAGGGTACACACTCCATCATAGATATGGTTTCTTCAAACTACTAAGCCTAGAAGGATACCAATAAATCACCTCCAAGTTGTGTCAAGCTAGGGTACCTTTATCCTCAATTGTTAAATGCTTTCGTCAAGAGTAGATTCCCTATGGTGTTAGAAACACTGGAGGATCGCAATTCCCCTTCTTGCCTAGACAAGAAGAAGGGTCGTCCCCTTTCTACCATGCACAAAAGTGGATTCGATGGAAAAGGGATCAATAGATTTTGAGTTTCATATGGGAGTTTGCTTTTGTTGTTGTTTTTCCCCCAATTTCTTGTGGCATTTGACATTTGAGAACACTTTCTTTTTGCCATTTATTTTGATGTTTGGCATTTCAATACTTGACAATTTCAACTTTTTGCATTTTCTTTTGAATATTTTCAAAGCTACCCTATTTGTAGTGAGGATGCTTATATTTGAAGCATAGGAGTTTTCATTTTTGTTACTCCTCTTTTCTTTTGATACATTTGCAAACTTTTTTACTTTCATTTCAATGCTTGAACTCAAATTTGAACAATTTTTTGTGCCCATTCCCTTTGATGACAAAATGCGGTAGAACATGGATGATGGATGATTGCATGATTTCAAGGGGTCACCTTGGAATAAACTGTAACACCCCGGCCCAAACCAGGTCGGGAGCGGTTACTTATGATAGCTCACCAGGCTGTGTACATGGCCCACAGATCAACACGGGTCCTTTATAGCGCATTTTGTCCTCACTCATACGCATCCCGGGAACCTTCCCAGGAGGTCACCCATCCTAAGACTATTCCCAGCCAAGCACGCTTAACTGTGAAGTTCTTTTGTATGGATGACCATAAAAGAAAGTGCACTTTGTTGATATGAGTAGTACTTCCAATCCCTTTAAGCACTAGTCATTTAAGCCTATCACTGGACCTCTTCAATTACCGTGGGGTGTTACAGTCACCCCCACTTGAAGAACGCAACGTCCTCGTTGCGCCTGGGAGCATAACCGCTAACCCAGAATCCTCCCCCGCTAGGTGTGTGATCACAATGGAGCGTATAACCACTGCCTCCAGGAGCGTATAACAACTGCCTCCGATCACCACACGGTCGCAGGGTTGCTCTGATACCAACTGTGACACCCTCATTTTTAGCGTAAAATAAACACGTAAAATTTTACAGAAAAACTGACAGGATATGTTTGTAATTGGTTCAACCAGATAAAACCTGTAATTTTAAAAACTTTTCTAACCAACCACAAACACTTCCAAATGAAGAGTGCCAAAACCTGCAAATACTAACACCCTAATTTACATAACATGCTAAAGTCGCGAGAATAAAGTGATACAAACCAAAGTAAGAGAGGGAGACATATGTCCCTTCAAAATATAAACACAACCAAATGTTTAAAGGTTTACTACAAAATAACCAAACTAAGTCCAAGATTCTTTTGCTCACTAGCTCGTCTGTGACCCCATCTAATCATCACTGTGACACCCTCATTTTTAGCGTAAAATAAACACGTAAAATTTTACAGAAAAACTGACAGGATATGTTTGTAATTGGTTCAACCAGATAAAACCTGTAATTTTAAAAACTTTTCTAACCAACCACAAACACTTCCAAATGAAGAGTGCCAAAACCTGCAAATACTAACACCCTAATTTACATAACATGCTAAAGTCGCGAGAATAAAGTGATACAAACCAAAGTAAGAGAGGGAGACATATGTCCCTTCAAAATATAAACACAACCAAATGTTTAAAGGTTTACTACAAAATAACCAAACTAAGTCCAAGGTTCTTTTGCTCACTAGCTCGTCTGTGACCCCATCTAATCATCATCAACCTGTCAATCGCATTTTATACAAACACGAAAGCCACAATTCTGTGGGGAGTAACTTCGAGTCCTCCCGCCCACGAAATGTCATATTTAATGTAACATGTAACGTAACATGTAAACCACATCACAAATAATCTAGATATCAAATATTCTAACAAGTGAACTCTAAACTGACCAAATTAAACTATCATGTGAAACATATAACAAGCAGTAATCCAAACTTTATCAATTGTAACCGGCTTGCATCTCACCTATTACAATTCATAAAATCACCATACAAGAAAGGACAATATATCAAAGACAGGCATAAGTTCTTAGTACGGTCAATAGTCACTCTGTAACTCGAGTCTATACCACGAGGTAGGGAAGGTAATCGAACCGGTATCATGGCTCAGAGGTTCTATCAAAACATGGCCAAGACACAACACAACCCTAGCCTAAAATCTGCGCAGACCTAGACATGCATATACACACCACCGCACCCAAGACTCACAATTTTTCTAAAACAAAGTGAGTACCCTAAGGAGTCCACCAAACGGTTGGCTAGTACTTAAGCTGACCACTTACCATCAAAATAAGTAACGAGGTCATGCCCCAACTTGGATATAATCCCACCAAGTCAAGAACACAAAGGCTATTGAGCAGTGAACATATACTCGTCAAAGACTATAAAGGCCTATCTATGACAAACACAACAACCTGCAAGAAGTATTCAATACCAATTCCATTTCCAGCAATATTAACAATATTAAAGGTTTCGGGGAATCTAAGGCCGTTTCTACAACATAAGAACCCATTCAAATCAACCAACAACATATGTGAAATAAAAACATATTAAATGGCCTAGAACAAGAATAAGGCCGATTACCAATTTACACAATAAATTCATCCAACCGAATTTTTACCCGCAACCCCAGTCCTTCGACAGGTACGGGTTAAATCACGGCTGACCAATCACACAATTGACTGACATCGATTCAGTCAAAGGGACCAAGGGCTCAGTTTTCGGCATAATCATCCAAACATTACAATTATCGCTACAAAATTCATTTTAAGCCTATTCATTACAATTTCATATTATAACCTATCCTAACATGTGCAACTACCAATATAAACATAATTTTACCATCAACCTTATATTTACTACTAACATGATTCATTTCAAATGATTACCCATATGTTACTTATACTAAATATAACATTAATAAACCCGAAACGACGAACAACGCATGAAAAACCGCGAAACAAGCAACGGGCCGACCCGGGCCAACCCAGGGCCTGCCGTGGGCCTGCCTGGGCATGCCGGGCCTGCTGGCCGCCACCCCAAACCCTCCATTTTTCCATTTTTGTTCAGTTTAATATCGTCTGAAGCATCAATTAATCATTCCTATTTCATTTCCATACTAATATGTGAACTTAAACTAACAAAAGACATGAATTAGACATGAATTTAACCCATATTATCATGTGAAATAAACCACTCAATTAACAATCACAAAATCATACAAAAAGCAAAGAATGTGACATTTAATCGTCGAGTAACTCGAAATATGTTACCTTTAGCAACAAAATGAGCAACTAGCACCTTGCACACCAAACCCTAATATACAACTAGCCACTATCTTCAACAATATACGAGTCCCCAAACTCGTCTTCCAAATCTTCACCTAAATAAACAATAAAAACACAATTATAAGCACTAATAAACAAAACCCTAAAAATGGTGAACAAAATAAATTTAGGGCAAATGAATTTAATACATACTAGGACGTTGGAAATGAAGAGAGGATTCCAAATATGTAATCCTTATGAAATTTGGAGTAGAAACGAGTAAATTACGATGAAAACTAGCTTAGAAAAGCTTAGGTTTTCATATAAAAATGGTGTTTTTAGTTGGATTAGTTTAGAACATTCAAGTATGATGAAGTTGGTAAAGAAAAATCAAAAGGAAAGGAGGAAGGGGAGGTGTGGGGTGAGAAAGGGAGAGGAAGAGCGGGAATTTGGCGGGATTTTATGAGTCGGTTTTGGCTCGTTTCGACAATAATTAAAACCGTTCGTCAAATGCAAATTCCGACGATGCCAAAGTTCTTAAACCCGAGATTACAAGAAGATTGAGTACTCATATGACCCATTTCCAAAATCGTTTGCCCAATTTTCAAAAGAATTGCCATTTTTCCCGATATGCCCTTATTTCGAAATAAAAAGGTTTTTACACGGTTTAAACTATTTTTAAACATTTCGAAACTATCAAATTAAATAATTTACTTCAAAATATAATAGAATTACATTTCGTTGAATTATTATTACTTCAAATACATTAATATTAAATTCAACTTGATTAATAAATTACTTTCGCAAAATAATAACGGCCCGAAATTACGGGGTGTTACAATCACCCCTCCTTTTAAAAGTTTCGTCCTCGAAACTTAGAAGGAGAAATTATAGTAAACAACATCTTAATAATATAATCATAAGAAAAATATAGATATCTTTTCAATGAAACGGTGATACTCTTGTTGATCAGACAAGAACATCCACATTCATATCAAGATATAAAAAAAATATTTCTACACCAATAAATGAGAAAACCCATTATTGGGACGTCACCAACAACGAGATTTAACACTCACTAATGTTAAAACCATTAAAAATCATAAAAGCATTTTCAAAATTTTAGTTTAAAATTCTATAATAAGAATAATATCTTTACTAATTATGATTAAATACGGCTTAGTAACGCGGAAAAAGAGTAAGAAAAAGAAATACCTTACGAGAATAATTCAGGATATTTAGCTAACATAGAAGCTTCAGTCTCCCAAGTCTCTTCTTCGACATTTCCACAACGCCAAAGAACTCGGACTAGAGGTACAACTTTGCTCCTAAGTTGCTTGTTGGCTTTTTCAAGAATCCGAATTGGCCTTTCTTCAACCGCCAAGTTAGGCTCCAATTCAAGAATCTCTTCTTGGATGATATGGCTAGGGTCACTAATGTACTTCCTCAACTGAGAAACATGGAAGACATTGTGAACCTTGCTCAGATTTGGGGGCAATTCTAAACGGTAAGCAGCAGGACCAATCTTTTCAATCACCCGGAAAGGTCCAATATATTTAGGGCTCAGCTTCCCTTTTATGCCAAACCGTTTCACCCCTTTCATAGGTGACACTTTAAGAAACACTTGATCATCAACCTCAAAAGAAAGTGGTCGACGACGGACATCAGCATATTATTTTTGACGGTCCTGAGCGGCTTTCATCCGCTCCCGAATGATTTTAACTTGTTCAATGGACTCGGTCACCAAATCAAGTCCTAACATTGGAATATTTTGGGTTTGATCCCAGACCGAGTACGGCATTTTCTACCGTACAGAGCTTCATATGGTGCCATTTTAATGGAGGCTTGATAGCTGTTGTTGTAAGAGAACTCAACCAGAGGTAAACATTTCTCCCAAGAAGTTTGGAAATCTAAGGCACAGGCACGAAGAAGATCCTCTAAAGTTTGAATTGTTCTCTCGGTTTGACCATCAGTGGCGGCGTGAAAAGCAGTGCTCATCAATAGTTTACTACCCAAGGCCTCATGTAATGCAGTCCAGAAACGAGAACAAAATCGGGGATCCCGATCTGAAACTATATCTTTAGGAACCCTATGATAGCGCACTACTTCATTCGCATAGGCACCAGCTAGAACTTCCAATCTCCAAGTCTCTTTGATAGGAATAAACCGAGCACACTTAGTCAATCGGTCCACAACCACCTAAACAGCATTCTTCCCAGTGGAAGTCCTGGGTAAAGCCATCACAAAATCCATGGAAATAGACTCCCATTTCCAAAGAGGAACATCCAAAGGTTGAAGCAAACCCCCGGGCTTTTGATGCTCTATCTTTACTTTCTGGCAGGTGAGGCATTTACTGACATACTCCATAACTTCAATTTTCATCCTAGGCCACCAGAATTGTAATCTCAAGTCTTTGTACATTTTGGTAGCTCCCGGATGAACGGAGTAAGGAGAGAGGTGTGCTTCATCAAGAATTCTTTTTCTCAAATCAGCTGCACTCGGAACATAGATTCTACCATGATAACGGACGTACCCATCATCATCAATCTTACAATCCTTAGCTTGCCCGAGTTGAATTTTAGCTCGAATGGATTTGAAGGTAGGATCATCGGAAAGGCAAGCACGGATCTCACGGTAGAAGTCAGGTTCGGCGGACATGGCATTAAGATGATTAGAGCCCCTTTTTACAAGACTTATTCCCAATTTTTGAAGTTCTAAAGCATGTTCAGGAGGTAATTCCCGAAAAGAATTCAAAGAATGACAGGATTTTCTGCTAAGAGCATCAGCCACCACATTAGCTTTTCCATCGTGATAAATTAGATCGACATCATAGTCATTCACCAATTCTAACCATCTTCTTTGTCTCATGTTCAGATCTTTTTGGGTAAAGAGGTATTTCAGGCTTTTGTGGTCGGTGTAGATGTTGCAATGGACTCCAATGAGGTAGTGTCTCCAAATCTTCAAAGCATGCACCACCGCAGCTAATTCAAGATCATGAGTCGGGTAATTAACTTCATGAACTCTAAGCTGTCGAGAGGCATAAGCAATGACTTTCCCTTTTTGCATCAAGACACAACCTAAACCATGCTTAGAAGCATCACAGTAAACATCAAAGTCCACTCCTTCTTCAGGTAAGGTCAACACCGGAGCGGTAGTCAACCTCTTTTTCAATTCCGGAAGGCATTTTCACACTCCTCGACCACACAAATTTAGACTCTTTCTTCAAAGAATCGAGTCATTGGCCTAGCAATCTTCGAAAAATCCTTCACAAACCGCCGATAGTAACCCGCCAAGCCAAGAAAACTACGGATTTCAGAAACATTGGTCGGACTTTTCCAATTAACAACGGCTTCAATTTTGGCGGAATCTACCATAACGCCCTCTTTCGAAATAACATGCCCAAGGAAGGTCACTTTAGATAACCAGAATTCACATTTAGAGAATTTAGCATACCATTTTTCACGCGAGAATCTCCAAAATAGCACGAAGGTGTTTGGCATGTTCTTCTTTAGATTTAGAATAGATCAAGATGTCATCAATGAACACCACAACGCATTTGTCAAGGTGTTCTCCGAAAGTACGGTTCATCCGATCCATGAATATCGCTGGAGCATTGGTCAATCCGAATGGCATCACCGTAAACTCGAAATGACCATATCTAGTATCAAGGCGATTTTAGGAATGTCACTTCTGATGGAATCGATGATAGCCCGAACGAAGGTCAATTTTAGAAAAAGTGGAAGCACCTCGGAGTTGGTCGAAAAGATCATCAATTCTAGGAAGAGGATATTTATTCTTGATAGTAACCCGGTTAAGTTCACGATAATCTATGCATAACCGCATAGATCCATCCTTCTTTCTTACAAAGAGAACAGGAGCACCCCAAGGTGAAGAGCTAGGTCGGATAAAACCTTTGGCAATCAAATCATCCAGCTGAGTTTTCAGCTCTTTCATTTCAGACGGTGCCAGCCTATAAGGAGCTTTAGCAATAGGACCGGTACCGGGAATAAGATCAATAGTAAATTCAACTTCCCTTTCGGAGAAATTCCGGTAGCTCATCAGAAACACATCAGAAATTCACATACCACAGAACATTCTCTTTAGGAGGCAGAGAGGAAGAATCAGGAAGGAGTCACCATACATAAGAAGGCTTGATGACCCTTTTTCATCGCTTTGACAAACTTCATAGCAGAAATTAATTTAGCACCGGTTTGTCTTTTAACCACTTGATAAGACACACGGTGACCTGAAGGGCTTGTAAGAATTATTTTCTGGTCTCGACATTCAAATCGAGCATGATAAGTATGTAACCAATCCATGCCCAAAATGACATCAAATTCTTCAAGCGGAAATCGGAAAAGATTTGTGGAAATATAGATCCCGCAATAGAAATAGGAACTCTCGGATAGATTTTAGAACAGGAGAAGACATCACCAGAGGGTAAGGATATAGATGTGCTTTCTTCATGTGATGATTCAAGTGAGAACTTATCGGAGAGTTTCATTGAAATAAAAGATAATGAGGCACCCGTATCAAATAGTACCAAACAAGGAGCATCAAAAATAGAAAATGTACCAGTGATGATATCGGGGTGTGCCTGCTACCGCTTCGGCTCATGACAAAAATCGGCCTTTCGGCCTCTCGGGGCAAAGCAGGAGTAGTAGGAGCCGTCACCTTCTTCTCCGGCAAACATTAGCCTTGTGGCCCGGTTTGTTGCAAGAAAAGCATATGATAGGATCAACGAAGCATTTACCAGGATGTCTTTGGTTTCTTGCGGTTATAGCACACTCGGTCTTTAGCACCTTTATTGTTGTTTAAAGCCAAAGATTGACCACCCCGGTTAACTTGCATAGTAGGATCAAATCTCCTCTTGTTTGGGTAAGAGGGAGAAGAGGTGAACCTGGGTGAAGGAGTATAAGGCCTAGAAGATGGATATAAAGGCCTCTTGCCAAGACGGAACGGTTGCACGAGCTTCATTTTCAATGTCTTTCGTGGAATTCTCACCCATAAAGCATCATTGTAAATTGAAACAAAGCTGGTGGAGTCCCGTCGGACCATGCTTTTGATTTTAGGAGAGAGCTTTTCAAGATAAAAGAAGGCTTTTTCATTGTCATCCTTCACCAATCTAGTAGCATAATGAGCCAACTCGTTGTATTTATTAGTGAAGGCACGAACAGGGAAGGCTTCCTTGCTTTAATTCCATGAATTCTTTCAACTTTTCTTTGTTTAAGTTCTTGCGGATAGAATCGGGCCTCCACTAATTCCTTGAAACGTTCCCAGTCAAAACCCGGTTCAGATGAAACAGTAGGCCCAGTCATAGACCACCATCGATCTGCTTCTCGTACTAGGAAGTGAGATGCCAGCTTCACCTTATCTTCCTTCTTAACATCATACAACGTGAAGCTTTTCTCTAACTCCCGGAACCACCCCGCAAGAGCAACTGGATCAATTTCTCCACCATAAGTGGGAGTGTTGTTTCGGGTTAATTGGTTAGCCACCCAAGTATAGGTGCCTAGAGTACCCTCAAGAGGCGGAGGAGGAGGAGGAGGAGCTTGTTGATTCTGCTGATTTTGTTGGTTTTGGAGGATTTGAGTAAGAGCTAGTAAAATAGCATCATCAACTCTTCTTGGCGGAGCCATCTTGCAAAAGAGAAAATTTAATTAGTACTTAACAATTAGCAATCACAAACAGACTACCACATAAAATCCTAAATCTACCCTTCCTACCCATCTCTCAAGTTTATTATTTAAAGGTCAAGTGATTTAAAGTGAGGTGCACAAACGTGCGTCGGGAACAAGAAGCTCTGATACCAACTGTAACACCCCGGCCCAAACCAGGTCGGGAGCAGTTACTTATGATAGCTCACCAGGCTGTGTACATGGCCCACAGATCAACACGGGTCCTTTATAGCGCATTTTGTCCTCACTCATACGCATCCCGGGAACCTTCCCAGGAGGTCACCCATCCTAAGACTATTCCCAGCCAAGCACGCTTAACTGTGAAGTTCTTTTGTATGGATGACCATAAAAGAAAGTGCACTTTGTTGATATGAGTAGTACTTCCAATCCCTTTAAGCACTAGTCATTTAAGCCTATCACTGGACCTCTTCAATTACCGTGGGGTGTTACATAAACGGTAGCCAAGGAGTTATCACACCACAAGGTACTCTTGACTAGGCCTTAATCCATGGGTCAAAGTGTAACACCCCGTAAATTTGAAGACCTTTATTTTATTTTAAAAGTAATATTTTAATCTATTTTAATTTAATATTAATTTATTTGAAATAAAATTTATTTAATAAAATATAATCTTATTTTATTTTGAAGAAATGTAATTATTTTTGATAGTTTAGAAATGTTTAAAAGTGATTTAAACTATATTTAAACCTTTTCCTTTGATAAAATAGATTTCGGATAGAAGTCGTAAAATTGGGATTTTCCCATTTCTTACGGTCGTTGGGTAAACGAGTTTGGATATTGGGCATATGAGTACTTAATCTTTTAGTAAAATCGTGTTTAAGAACTTTAATATTCTCGAAAATCGCGTTCGATGAATATTTCTAATTATCATCCAAGCGAACCCAAAACGTAAACAATTGACCACCTTCCCACACCATTTGGACCAACCACCTACCCCCATTTGTCCCCTCTTTCAATTCTCATTTCCTCCATAATTCACTCTCTCTCTTCCTTTCATCAAACACCAAATTCATCTCAAAAATCCTCCTTACAATCCCTAAATCCACCATAAATCCTCCATTTCACCACCAAATCTCATAAAAATTATATATTTGGAATTCTCTCTTCAATCCTCATCTCCTAGTAAGCTTTATTTCCATTTCCCCCAATTTTGTTTTAAGACTCATCTTTTAGGGTTTTTGAATTTAAGCTTAATGATTGTGTTTTTGTTGTTCTTATAGGTGAAGAATATGAAGATGAGTTAGGAGACTCATATATTGTGGAAGATGATGCATAATTTTGGGTTTTAGAAGCTTTCTCAAGTTATTACTTGTCTCTTTGCTAGCTTAAGGTAACTATTCCGAGTCACTCGACGAATTAATGTCACATTAGTAGTTGTATTTGTTGTTTGTTGTTGTTTGTTGTTGTTTGAGACGATCTTGTTGATAAATGAATGAATGGAGTAAGATGAGTATGCTTATGTTTAATTTATGTTACCCATTTGTATATTATTGTTTGGAACAAATTTGGATGAGGAATTATGTGTTGTGACAAATCCGTGTTTTGGCTGGAATGCGTCAGTACCGGACCGAGACGGTTTCCAATGTTTCCAAAAATATGACAGTTTGAACGGCATCGAAAAATTAGGTGGTTTAGCCACTTGAATCACTCAATTCGGAGTCTGTATGAGTAAATGGCGTCGTTTTATCGATTAAAGATTTATAGAAAAGTTTACCCTTATGTGAGACGGTTATTTATGCTATTTTATTATGCGAAAATTTTGTGGAATTAGTTATTTTGTAAGTCGGAATATATTTCCTTATGTTGATAGTTTTTCACATGATAGAAATTGGAAATAGCATGAGAATGATATTGTGATGAATTTTGTGTTTTGGGCCAAAGTAGGCCAAGACTCTGAGCTGGGCCAGATTGACCGAACGAGTTTGGTCAAACTAGGTTTAAACCGGTCAGCCTCGATTTGACCGATGACCCGTCGCGGGACTAGGGTCGAGGGTTTGTCTTTGAGGTGAGATTGGTTGTTATTGGATGTTATATGTTATGCCTTGATATTTGTAATTATCATTTCACATGTTGGTTGTTGGATGCTTTGGATGCCTTATGCTTGAGTCTTGTTGCCTCTTTGCCATTTTAGCTTGTTCTCATGGATTATGGTACTTGTTGGTTAATTTGGAATTTGGATTATTATTGATATTAGAGATATTGTTGGATTGTCAGCTGAATATGCTCTTGCGTAGTCTTTCATATGCTAGGGTGTGTATGATCATTTGTGTGTGCAAGTTTGAACTGTTTGCCCCTCTTATGGTTAATTGGGTGTCCTACTTGTCTTGTGTGGCGTGGGCTAAAGTATTCAAGCTGGGACTAGGTCCTAGATGAGTATTTCGGCCTTCGTCATAGATAGGCCATTATAGTCTTTGACGAGTGTATGTTTGCGGCTTAATAGCCTTTGTGTCTTAGCTTGGTGGGTTTATATCCAAGTTAGGGCATGACTTCCTAACGTACTCTTAGAAGTATGTGGTCAGCTTAAGTACTAGCCAACCCTTTGGTGGACTCCTTAGGGGTACTCATGTGTTGATATCATGGGTCTTGGATGTGGTAGTTTTCCACATGTCGCTAGGTCTGCGCAGGTTTAGGACTAGGGTGTTTACCTTACCTCGTGGTATAGACTCGAGTTACAGAGTGACTATTGACCGTCCTAAGAACTTATGCCTGTCTCTAGATATATTGTCCTTTCTTGTTTGATGATTCTATGAATCATAGAAGGTGAGGTGCAAGCCGGCTATGGTTGATAGAGTTTGGATTCCTGGATGTTATGTGATTCACATGATAGTGTAGTATGAGTCGGTCTAGTATTCACATGCTAGGACTATGTGTTATTATATTGTTGTTCACTTGATAAGCACGATTGTCTAGCATCTATATGCTAAGGCTATGTGTTAATCATATTCATATTCTTATGTTTACATGTTATATTAATTATGACATTTCGTGGCTGGGAGAACTCGGAGTTACTCCCCACTGACTGTGACTTTCGTATTTGTATAAAATGCGATTGACAGGTAGGTGATGCATATATGGGGTACATGGACGAGCTAGCAAGCAAAGTAATCTTGGGACCTAGATTGGCTTTATTTTATTGTGACCCTTAAACACTTTTTATGTTATATACTTTTTAGGGATATATGTCTCCCTTTTTCATATTTGGGTTGTATAACTTTGTTTCGCGACTTTAGCGATGTTTTATTTATGAGATTTATTTTAGATCTTGCATGTTTGACACCTTCCCATTTGGATATTTTTATAACAAGTTCAGGTTTCGTTTTCCGTTTTAAAAATTACAGGTTTTTAACCAAATGAACCTATTACAAACATATACATGCAGTTTTTATCTAGAATTATGTGTTTACTTTTCCGCAATGAATGAGGGTGTCACACAAAGGATACTAGCATGACACATCCTAGGGTGTTTTACAAGTATTCTAATGAGCAAAGTCTTAAGAAGAAAAATTATCTACAAGGGCCTTATATACACTTGTCAAGCTTCCCAAATAGGCATTTTCACAAAATTTTCTAACCATGCAACTACATGCTATGATGAAACTAACAAATATACAACCTAATGTATATGCTTCTACCAACTAGTATGCCAAATAATCTAAATGCAATCCTATAATCACATTGTCTATATGCAACTATCTACATGAATTATGTGAGATATATTACAATGCAATTATACTATATGAACTAACTAATGTAAATGCAATATGAAATATAATACAAATGCAAGCTAAATGTATATAAATATAACTAAATGCAAGGTAATTTAAAATGCAATGCAACTATACATAAGAGATAGGGAAAGAAGGGTATCATACAATTGGAGATGGTGTGGTAGGCATCTCTCATTCGTCATCATCACCATCATTGCGGTATCCATACCCGCTAGAACCTCCTTGGTCATACCCTCCTTCTTGGCCATAAAATCCTCCACCTTGGCCGCCAAAGTTCCCATCTTGGTTCCCTTGATTAGGGAACAAAAGGTGTGGTTGAGCCCAAGATGGACGAGGGCCTCTAGGGTCTATATACCCTTGTTGTGCTATTTGGTAGTATTGGGGATAGAGGGCCAAATAATTGTCAACCCTCCCATCGTGCACTCCGAGATCGACCCGTTGCATAAGGCTCATCAAATCATTCACATCCGGAGCATTGGGAACTTGTGGTCTAAATGGCACATAAGGAGTGGGGTATGGTGGAATGGGTACATAAGATGGTGGCGCATTACCCCTTACCGGCATCCCACGAGGTTGTTGAGGTTGGCGAGGTGCTTCTTGTCTTTGAGGTGGGTTGGGGTGGATCTCAATGTCGAGAACGTAGCTCGGTGTAGGCGAATACCGACTCAACCTTGGCTCGGTAGGTGGCACATTCCACCCCGTGAGAACAATAGAAGAGCACCCCTTTGTAAACCACTCCACACTCCCGGTTTGGGTATAGGTACACCATCGGTGGTGGTTGAAGATGGCCTCCTCATCAATCAAGGTTCTCCCTTCGAGCTTTACATAAGTCCCATAAAGGTTAAACCCGGGGCAAAGATCATTGGCCAACATCGTGACTAGGCCTCCCATCACGAAGGTCTTAATGTGGGAATTTCCTTGAGCACAATCGAAGAATCTTGTGAGCATCTCAAGGGGAGTGTTGAAATTATAAGGCCTTATCCCTTGAACATTTAAATATGACTCTAAGAAGGTTAAGTCAAGGAGAGTGCACCTATCTTGTTCATATCTCCCATTAATAGTGCTGGCAATGAAGCGTTCGGTGATTCGAATCACCGGATGTTGAATTGCGAAGGTATAGCATTGTTTCAAGTGTATGAAGTCCCTCCCGGAGATAGCTCTCCAAACGCGGTCAACAATGAAGTCCGCAGGCTTGTCGGTGTTTTCCATTGGCACAAGAAGACCAAAGATATTTGCAAATTGATCAAGGGTTAGCCTATGGTCTCGATTACATAGTCGGAATTCCATACAAACAGTTCACTGAGTATTTGTGACGATGCGGAGACTACATAAGAACTCTAGGGTAAGGCTAAGGTAGGTTTCCTCATGAGCATAGAATAGCTTTCCAAGCCCCAAACCATCAAAGAACATTTCAGTTTGATACCTTATACCTAGGACCTCTAAAACTTTGGTATCAATGAATTGAGTTAGCTCATAATGCTTACCTAGCAATGTGAGGAAATTTTGGCGATGTTCATCGCAACCGAAGATCACTTCCGGAAAAAAATCGAGTTGCTCCACCCCTCCTATCATCACATTGCGCTAGCTTCTTGCCTCTTCCTGGGCGGATGAAGAAGTGCCCTTGCGCTTCTTGGGTGCGGTCTCAACGAACTTCTTGCCTTTTCCTCTTAGGTTCATCATTTTTTATTTGAAAAAGTTAGGGTTATTGGGTTGATTTTGTGATGAGGGTGTTTGGGAGATGATGATGTGAGATTTTGGGTAGATAAGATAAGGGAAATGAGGGATGGTGGAGGTGTTTATAAAGAAAAAGGGGTGGAAGACGAGCAGATAAGGGTCGGGCTCGGGCGGACTTCACGAAGTTTCCAGCTAAAATCAAAGGAATCCGAGCGTCTTGAAGTCGGGAAGAGCGTCCTCGATGGGGAATCCGAGCGTCTCAGAATGAATGCGCGCGGATTCTGAGTCAGTGATCTTGGCTCTTTTGAGACCAGCTGGGGACGAGCGTCTCGTGCTTGAGACGAGCGTCTCATGCGGGACGGGCGTCTTTTTGGGAATCCGAGCGGTTTCTCTTCCAGCTAAAGACTACTTCCAAGTCCATGCTCAGGACGAGCGTC
Source organism: Silene latifolia (assembly GCF_048544455.1). Taxonomy (NCBI): domain Eukaryota; kingdom Viridiplantae; phylum Streptophyta; class Magnoliopsida; order Caryophyllales; family Caryophyllaceae; genus Silene; species Silene latifolia. Next base: position 129,266,204 of record NC_133538.1, read on the forward strand.
TTAGGACTGGTACGAGCGTCTTGTTTTGAATCCGAGCGAATTGTGGATCAGGATCAAGTAATGCTCATGACAAGGCTCTGGATGAGCGTCTTGCCCTCGAGACGAGCGTCTTTCTCACTCCTTTATTCTTTTCTTTCAAAAATCATTCCCTTGCACCCTTTTGTGATTCCTTCTTATCTTTTTCTGAAATTATGCTCAATAAATGGGTAAGAAACCCTCTCTCACTACTCTCATGCAAGAAATGCGAAATGTGAAATTATATATTGTACAATGTAAAGATTATGGGAAGAAATATTTTACAATTAGTGGTTTGAGATAGGACTCCACCAAACTAGTTCAAATTGTCGAGATTCTTTGTCCATAGAGCTCAAGGCCCTTAGAAGAAGATCAGAGGCTTGTGAACAAGCCCCAAATAAGCATAAGTATGGTTTGCTTAACTTCAAAATAAAGCTTGGCCAAGGGAATTTGTTATTCATTCTCTTTTTCACCTTCCTCTTGGCACTTGAGTATTTGCAATGCTTCAAACCAACAAGCCCATGATTCTTGTTAATGAAGTATGGCTCACTTTTGTCCTGAAACTTCCGCTTGCCATCTTCCTTTTTCATTTTGGTGATGATGATAGCATTTTGATTACTCAATCCTTCCAAAGTGGAAGGAGAATTCTCATAACATTGATAACCGGATACCTTAGGAATTGATGTTGTGGGTGCCAAATTTCCACAAGCAAGTTCATTTGCAAGTTTATTCTTGAGCTTTTCCACCAAGTATCATTTATATGACGATTTGACTTTTTGAAGGAGATTCACCATATAATCTCCAATAATCATAGGTTCCATGGTGGGTGTAAAATAGTTTTCATAGGCAATAGGGAAGGGGCATTCTCCTTCTTCATGATAAGATATCTCAAATTTCTCAAGGATAGGCTCCTCAAGTAGAGTGATCTCACAAACTTCCTCTTCCTTATTCCATGAGTTCTTGCAAAACATGATATTGTCATCATGGCTATCTTCATAGGAATCATAAATGGGAGCTTCATCTTTCTTTAATAATCCTTCCTCCACCATCTCAACGTTCACATCAAAAAACACATCCTCATACTCACAAAGGCTAAGAATATATGGCTTACTCAACCTCGTGTCTTCTTCATCGAATACAACACTTTCATACTCACAAAAGCTGAAAAGGATTGGATCCTCCCACTTCTTATCAAAGGTAAATCCTTCAAACTCGCATTCATGATCGATGTCTAAGGAATGGTAAGGAGTAGTTACTTGGGCTTCTTTTATTTGGGCAATTTGGATCTCCAATTCCTCACCTTGGGTAACAATGCCTTGAAGAACATTGTCCCTATTTTGGCTCTCCTCTAGCATTTTTTGAAGAAGTTTTGTTGATCTCCCATCATTTGGAGGATCACATTTTGAATGGGTTCATCTTCTTGTTGTGGGTGGGTATAAAAGTGGTTGTATTGTGCCAATTGAAATTCATTATGAAGTGGGTATTGGGTGGGCGGTTGTTTTGGATATTGGATGTGGTGATTTTGGTGGGAAAATTTGGGGTAGTAGTTAAGATTTTCATTGCATGAATAGTAAGGTAGGTTTGTGTTGACTTGCTCCTCAAACTCCCCATACCCATAGTCATACTCAAAAGATCCACCACATACTCCATATGTCAAGTCTTGAGCCATCATAGCTAAGACAAGGAAACAACTACAAGCAAGGAAACTACACAAGAATGGTAAGAACGACATTGAGGAACAAGTTCCTCAAGGTTAGAGCAAAAATTAAAATAGACAAACAAACAAGAACTTAATCACATAATACCGTCCCCGACAACGGCACCATTTTGATGGTGAGATTGTCGTCGTGTCTCCCAATCAAACACATTTATAGTCTCAACAAACAACTAGTTAATGGTTAAGTCGAGGTCGATCCATGGGACTGTGTGCTTTGGGTTTTAAGTCTATCTATCTCAATTTATGCTAGTGTCACAATTTGTTTGGGTTTGTAGTTGTGCTCTAAACTAATGAAAGTAATAAAGTAAAACAAACAATAAATTAAGAGATGTAAACAATTTATTAAAAGCACTAGGGTGTCATGGGTTCATAAGGGATTCATAGGAGTTGATCATACAAACATGTTCTCTACTAGATGCAAGCACTTATTGTTGTGATGGGATCAAGTTAGTGTATATCTTACAATCCCTAAGAAGGTTTGGGTCTCGGTGCCGAATCGATTAGATTGTACAACACCTACAAGTCAACTTAGTCCTTTCTATTCAACTATATGCATGGTCTAATGAGACTCGAGTTGGTTTATGTCTTATAAGTCTTATTGAAAAGATAGGTGATTGGTAAAAAATGCAAGGATTCATAGTCTCGCATTTCATCGAACATAACATGTGCATAAGTTAAAATCACAACAAGCAAGCAAATTAATTATGAAAACATATTAGATTAAGCATGAATCATTCCCCATGTTTGTTTTCCCTTATTACCTATTAACCCTAGCTAAGAAAACTACTCACTCATTATCAAGTTCAACATGCTAATAAGGTTGTCAATCATATTAACAAATCAAAACATGATGAATAAATGAAAGTGATTAACAATAATTAAACAAGGGTAAAGACAATTATACCTATGAAGATGATTCCAAATAATAAAACAAAGAATAATAGAAGAAAACTTGATTCATTGATGAAGAATTGTCAATTCTCCAATAATAACGCAATAATCTTCAATTAATAAACTTAAACAATAATTAAGGAAAGATTAATGTGTGATTTGTGGAAAGATTAAAGAGTAATCTATTATAATCTACTCCTAATGAAGGCTTAATCTAATCTAAGGAAACTTGATCTAAGCTAAGAGTTGTTGCTTCCATAAGAGGGCTTGGTTTCTTGATTATTACAAATTGAGTATATATAGTAGTACATCATTAGGTTAAGCAAGAGTAGATTAGTAAATAGCATTGCTAAGTATTGAGTAGGGAAATGCTCCTCTAGAAGGAGATGCGCATATCACGTTGCTAGTCCCGCCACAATATGCTCGTCCCGCGCGTCTGGAGTCTTGGCACGGAGGTCCTGACTCATGATCCGAGCGGATCGTGGAGACGCTCAGATCTTCTTGCTTCAAGACGAGCGTCTTCCAGCAGGGGACGAGCGTCTTCTTGCAGGAGACGAGCGCCTTCTTACGGGGACGCTTGGATTGGCGGCCAGTTTGTCTATTTGAGCTCGGATTGTAAAACGGACGTCATTTCCTCATCCGGACTCCTATTGGAGTGATTCAAAAGCTTAGATAACTTGATTTTTCGACGCCGTTTCATCTAGCATACTTTAGGAGCCAAAGGAGCAACTGTTGGTTTGGTTCCGAGCAATTTATTCTTGTAATGGCTTCCTTCTCGTCATCCTTGCTTTTAAGCCTATGATTCTTCTATATACTCTTTATTCCTACATCCTTGGTCATCATTCTTGCCTCCTCTTCATACTATTCCATGCAAGATCGTCAACAAGCTTCCAAGTATGCGCGGGAGGCGGGAATTCCGCCTAATTATCTTTCTTCCTACAAAACATACGAAATGCACTAGGAAAGCAAAATAGAAAGCATTTGACGGATAAAATGGCTATGGAATGTTATAATAGTATGCAAAATAGGTTAAATTAGGGGACTAAATGTGCGCAATTAAGAGTCACATCAATGCAATAAAAAATGTCATGCCAAATCGTCCAACTTACCAACAACGATCATTTGAAGCTTGTTTTGACGGAATTTTTACCATTTAAAAGTCCATAATCAATTCTTAAAATAATTTTAAGATGTACTCATCATACTAATCTGGTCTAACACCAAAATAATTATTCCACTAATTATTTTGTGGTTAAATGGGTTTAAAATTAATGTTTATAGCAAAAAAAGCTTAAAATTCACAACTTTTATGAAAAACTCAATTTATTCAAAACTTTTATAGAAAAATCAAATTTTAAATTTTTGTACATTCTGGTCATACACCAAAATGACATGCATGTGAAAAATGTGGCCATAAAACTGCTTTAAAACAATTTTTGCAATTTTTTATCGATAAAGTGATAATTTTAGGATTTAATTCCAAATTAAATCATTAAAAATAAAATGACTTCAAAATATAATTTTGAACATTTTGGAACAATTTCCAGGAGCTAAAAAATTCAAAAATTTTAAATTTGAAGAGAATATACGATTAAAACATTAAAACATAAGCAAACATACGATTAAAATTCCTCTAGGGTTTCACTCGTGAACCCTAGTTGCGCACAACGACGACCAAAATAACGCATAGACAACAAACGATATACGATTAAAACATTAAAACATAAGCAAACATACGAAACATATTACTCATGACAATAAATCATCAAACATGGTGCCAATCATACAAAACTACCGTTAAATCATATTGATCGTATCAATTGGCATAAACACAATTAAAAGAGAAATACCTAGTTATCTTTTTAACGCAATAAAGACCACAATATAATCTCCATCTTCATAAAAATGTCATTAAAAGAGCTTCCTCTTCTTTACTCATGAAAACACCATGAAAGACTCTTCTTTCTTCTTTACGCATCAAATAAGAAACACAAAACGTAGGTCTAAAGGTCCATACAAATAATCCTCATAAATATACTTTGAAGAGAATATAATGTAAAGGTAAGAGCCAAAATTATGAAAATATAATTTATGTATGAGTTTGGATGAAGAAAAGATATACAATAATAGAGTTCAAAGGGAGAAAAGAGATCGAAAGAGAGAAAAGGAGGAGAGAGGCGTGCGGCACTCCTCACTTAACAAAAAATAGGGTGAGCAATCTAATTGCTAGCTTAGGTTTTTTATTTATCTAAGAGAAGAGTTAACAAGTGGGCTTTTGGTCCATTAACTCATAGATTGGATTATTTAATTACAGATCAGGTTGGACCATATTAAAATATAAGGAGAACTTATATAAGAGAAGTAGCTATCAAATTTAAATAGTAAAATCGTCAAAACGGGAAATAATAAAATAGAGAACGGAAGCTATAAATATATATTTTCAAAATACATTATCAAACATCAAAGTAATTAATTTAATAAGAATTATTCGAATAAAATATTATTATAAAATACGGGGTGTTACACGTCTACTTAATTGTACCAACGAGGCTCCTAGTATCGAGTTCATTTTATTAGACACACCTAAGTTCATTTGGGTTCAGGTTCTCGGTTTTTGAGGTAGTGCACAAAAATTCCAATCAAGAAACATTTATTAAGAATCGAACTTTAATGGTTAACATAAAATGAATTACACTAGGTGAATTATACATTATGCAACTCAACTACAATAAACAACTCTAATCAAACTTTGCTTAATTAATAAAAAATTCTCTTTTTTCCTCGAGGTATTATTCTCTTTTACACACATGGTTTTAATTAGGAGATATGTTGGAGTAATAGTTCATACGAGTATGAATTTAGGCAATTTTTCTCCTGCTGCGTCTTGGATATTTCTAAAGGTTTTACTCGATACGGTAGTATTTATCTAAGAAGATGATAAGAAGATGATGAAAGACACTGGAATGTCTCTAATAAACTTGATCTTTAATAGGATTTTATTTAGAAGATTAACGAAATATACATCTATCTAAATAATTTAAACATGTTGAGTGAATACACAACAATTTTTTTTGATTTAGTGAGATATTTAATCATTTTTCCCATATATTATGATGAAATATGATAACTTAATTATATATTTTGGTGGTTTTCTATGTAATTGTATATTATACCCGTGTATTTATACACGGGTTACACACTAGTATATAATCCCTCCAATTCACCATATTCTTCCTATTTTCTAAAACGGTTATTCAGATTTTCTTCCCCTTTCTATTTTTGGTAACTTTTTACTCTTATTTTATTCATATATCTCTCCTATTACCCCACCCATCCAACTCTTTTAATCCTATTTTATTCCTTACTTTAATATTTGTGGCCCATAATTCATTATTTAACTCTTAATTATTCATCCCTCACCCCTATTACCAAACCCCACCCAACTTTTTATCAATATACTCCGTAATACTCTATTTCTTAATTCTTCTGCCCGTAGTAAAGAGAAAGAAAATAGAGGATTGGAGAGAGTATCAATTATCAAGGACTCACAGCCAAAACATAGGTTTTTCTCCAGCTGCTCCCATATTCTTTAAAGTCGAATTTACCTGACAAAACCATTTAGAAAATTATACTCCGTAACTTTATAAGTTGACACTGGCGCAAATTGCAGTGAAACACCTTTGCGAGATGATAATAACAAATATAATTTGCTTATTCTGCTAATTTGATACTGTCTTAAACAATTAACATCTCACAATAACTTCTATTCAACTTATCAACAATTTATATTCGATAACATCATGCAAATTTTAAAATCGATTTACCAACATTTAAGAGTAGTTGAATACCCAAATTAATACTTAAATCCAAATTTGTTTTTTAATTAACTTGTAACTTTAGTATTGTTTCTACTAAAATCAAAATTAAAATTGAGAGTAAACTTACCAATGATGACGGCCTACTCTAACTGCCGGAATGACACGCCGACGAGGGTGAGGCCAGTTAACAGCCATGGTGGTAGTAAATAGTGGTGATGGGTTGAATATGGGAGGAGAAATAAGATGGTAATTATCCCTAATCACGATGGGAAGGGAGTTTTTTTTTTTTTGGCAGTTTCTAAAGTGGGTGGTTAAGGCCAGTTAATACGTGTACGAAGGAAGGATAATTTCGGAAATGGATCCTCTCCATTTCCTCTCACAATCTCTTTAAATAATAATTTTCCCTCTTACACACATTTTTCTTTATCTTTATGCGTAAATTTAGAACCGTTAGACGTTGTACAAATGCATCCGGACCGTTAATAAGAACTTGCCTCTCCATTTCTTTTTAGGAAATAGAGAGAAATTGGGCTCGATAATTTCGTGGGTTATTGGGTTCAGCAACCCTCCGTATTTCATATGTATGTAGTTGTGCAGGTATACGGTATTATATGGTGGATTAACGACAGCGCGACACATCAGCCTATTAGCTTTTGTTTTAATATAGTAAATGATGATGATGATGATGAAGGCCCTGTTCTTTTGGATTTAAAGTCACTTAATATAAGTTCATTTCAGATCTTATAAGTTCAGTTCAATTCAGTTCAGATCCTATAAGTTCAGTTCAGTTCAGATCTTATAAGTTGAGTTCAGATCCTATAAGTTCAGTTCAGTTCAGATCCTATAAGTTCAGTTCAGATCCTATACATCGCTTAATTTAAGTTCACTTCAGATCCTATAAATTCAATTCAGTTCAGTTCAAATCCAATAAGTTCGATTCGAGATCCTATAAGTTCGATTCGATTCGAGATCCTATAAGTTCGATTCGATTCAGATCCAATAAGTCCGATTCGGATCCTATAAGTTGATTCGATTCGATTCGAGATCCTATAAATTGATTCGATTCGGATCGAGATAAGTTTGATCCAAAAAAAGTAGAAATGATGATGATGACGACTTTAAATGACCATTAACTTGGTTGAAGTAGACCTCTACATTGTAGTTGGCCAGTCCGGCCCAACCCGATCTTGTGGGTCAAAATTCCACAGCCCGACCAATCCATAGCACAGCCCGACCTCCCCCTCGGGCCGGGCTAGTGCTCACATTTCATAGGCCAGACCCAGTCCATCACTTAAAAAAAAAAAAGTAAAGGGGCTCGGCCTGTCGTGACCCGCTGCTAAGTGGGCTGGGTCCATTAAAAATTCGAATATAGAGTGCAGGGGTTGTTGATATTTTGATAAGGTGCCACATTAAAAAAAATTGATGAAGAAAGGAGCATCATCGTCATCAGCTTGTTTATAGTGAATGGGGAGATGGAGAGTTTACCGTCTCCTATATCGCCGCATATACTGCATTCCTTCATCTTCTTACATGAACGGCAGTACACCTCCTTTCAAACCCTTTGTTTTTTCTTCCTTTTGCTCAGATCCCACCTCTAGATTTCATCTTTCGAAGTCCTTCTCTTCTTCGTCTTCTTCTTCTGCCGCTGTTGCTTTGGCCCATGATTATTACGATGCTCAATCCCATGTACATGATGATGAATACCAACAAACTGCTATGATTCCTGTCAAAGCCTTTTTCCTTTCTACAAGGTTTCTACTTTTCACCTATTCATCACTCTTTCTTTTTACTCTTGTCTTGTCTTCATTATCCTGTTTTATTGTTTGCCCATTAATCATGTCTAGTTGCAGTAATTGTTGTTGCTTTTGTAATTACCTCTGGTTGTGGCTTCTAGATGATTCGATCAAACATCACAAAACCACTGGAATTTAAAACGCCTTTGCTGTGCGCTCCTTACTTTGGCTTTGGCGGAGGTGGAGGGGGATAATTCACATTCCTAGCATAGGAATATATAATACGGAGTAAATTTTTTTTAGGGGATTTCGACCTTTTTTTTGGTCTGTTTTTCCCCCATATTCCTCGTCGAATTAATCCAGACAGCAGATATTAGCAACATCATTTATGGGCCAAAGCTTCTTCTCAAACCAAAAGGATCCCAAAGGTTAAAACTTTATACTGGTTCGAAGGACGACGGAAGTCTGTTGTTTGTCTTTTTTTTGTTTGTGCAGCAAGTAGCTGCAATACAGCAATAACAATGAAGTTTTAGTCCCTAATTAATATTTTGGGTCAGCTATAACATGAACCATGTAGTATGAAATTGTGAGAATGGAAGATCAATATAGAGGGCGAAAGTATGTCATTGGAATAGTAATCGGATATTCAGTGGCTCACAATTTTCTATAAAGCCTATTACAAATTTCAAATGTAAAATCATCTCTTCAACCCTGGATCTTGAATCCTGATATGTACTTTTTTGGGGGCCTGATTCAATCACGCTCACCTTTCCTTATCATTATGTTTGGTGTGGTATTATCGTTTGGCCTCTCAGAATCATGGTTTTGGCAGTATCAACTTGAGGAGCATACAAGTAGAGAATGCTGGAAATGTCGTTCCTCCAACTTCCCGCAACTCAAATAACGTTACACTCAGATTCTCCAATAAACATTCTGAAACGATTGTAAGAAGATAATTCTTTGTCTGTTTCACTCTTCGTTTGGTTTTCCCTCTGTTCTTGTCTAATGTGATGGGTTGTTTGGTTATTTATTTAATGTAAGTATGTAACTACCTTATAATATTTGGGATTCTTGATGTTCCTTGTGTATTCAAGGAATTTAGTGCCTCAGACACGAGGCACACGAGGCACACTACATCAATTAAGTAAGCTCCCAAGTTTTCGCTAATAGTTCTTTTGAGTTTAGCACTTGTGTATGTTTTAAGGACAGCACAGAACACTAGTACATTTTCAAAGCTATAAGTTATAGAAACTGTTCACATCTCTGGCGATATTGCATAACAATTTGTGGGGCGCACACTAACTAAGAAAGGCTAACTGAAAATGCCGAACATTTAGCTTTTAGTTTTTGTCCTTTCCATCAGATGGGCAAAGAAAGATGTATATGTTGAGCACCAAGTGAGCAAGAAAGTAGCCATTGAGCTGTTGAGCTTTTGGGCCTTTTGTGATCAGAACTACTAAAATACAGACTCTAGTTCTAGCTTCAATTCTGGCATTCAAGCAGGAAAAAACAAAATATTCAATAGAATACTTTGCCTTGTTTACCTACCATCATGGTTTGATATTATACATAGGTTTAAGTTTGGATACTTTTACAGTTGTTTTGTTGTTTCACTTCTGGATGTTTTCTTTTTTTGTTGTTTCACATCTGGATGTTTTCTTTTTTACGAAACTCTGTGTAACTTGTGTCTATAGACAATCATGGATTTTTTTTGGAACTTTTTTAAGCTTTTGCTTATTTACTGAAAGACTTTTCTCAAAAGAACAGTCACTTTGTTATTGGTAGTACGTTATTATAGGGGGAAAAATAGCACCATGTGCTTTTATGGGTTTCTTTGAATGTTCAATTGCTAGACTGCGTGTATAATGTTATATTGCTAGAAAGTAGAAAGTGTATACAAGGTTCACTGTTATGTTTTGTCATTGTTCTCTCTCTTTCAGAAACCTTCACTTGCGAAATTATTGATGATGGTTCTTTTTAAGTTTCTTAAAGTCTTTAGTTGTCTAAAACAAACGTCGATCTTTTATTTTTCAGGGAATGGCATTTAGAAGTGATGTGATTTGTCAGAGTTACATGGTGGTATTTCACTATGGATCTGCTGTTCTTTTCAACGTTGAGGACCATGAAGTTGATTTCTTTTTGAACATTGTTAGGAGACATGCTTCTGGAGTGCTTCGAGAGACAAAAAAAGATGGTAATTTTTTCAGGAGTCTCATAGCTTTGAAAATCATGTTGATGCTTTGATACATCTTCTAATACATTTTGAATTTTGAACTAAAGTGGCTGCTTTACGGCGTACATAAGTGACAGGCTATCGCACACCTCTCAAAAATAACCCTACGGTCGCTAACTAATACAGTCAGGGAAAGTCGGGATCGAATCCTCAGGGAGACTATCGTATTCTAAATGCTAATAAACGGTCTGTCTTCCTAACAATTGGGGGTTATTTGATTTGATTAACTAAACTAAACAATAAGCAAGAGAAAAGGAGGGGTTATTTGATTTGATTAACTAAACTAAACAATAAGCAAGAAAAAAGGACGTGAATGACGATAAAACTATATAGAGAAAGAGCTAGGGTCGTCGGTTCATTATGGATGTCATAGCATAGATACGGGTCATACATCAATCTAGTAAACCGGTCTAAAGAGTAGTGACAAGGTCCTCTCGGATCGCTAATCACTCTAGGATGCACCTAACGGGCTCTTGCTACGTATTAGGTTATACTATCGTTTGCAACAGATCTATTCTGTTCCAGGCTCTCGATCTTAGGTCACGAATTACCAAACAAATAGTCAATTAAGGCCTTTAACTGAAGATGTAATTAACGATTTAGACTAATAAAGTTGATTGATTTACTAACCATATGCAAAAACCCAAATTAATCCATAAATCCCCTACGCATGATTTGATTAATAACAAGAGCAATAAGAATAATCATTACGGAAGAATTCATAACTAAGTAACAATTTGAACAATTAAACATAAAACAGAGAGATTAAAGAGAAAAGAGTAATTAGAAGCAAAGAAGATGAACAAAGAAATAAAGGTTGATTGAATTACCGAAGGAAGATTAACAAGAGTGTGAATAATCCGATCTAAAAGAGGAAGATTCAAGTGCTAAGAGAAAAGTAATTAGGGTTCTAAGTACTGCGTGATAAAGCGTCATGAAAAATTAGTCTAACGCTCCTTTTATATTAGGAGTCTATCAACGAGATTACAACTTAAAAACCATAAAACTGACGAAATATAGTCTAGGTCGATCGACCTATAGCGTAAGTCGATCGACCCAACCATCAGGCCGGTCGACCTCATCACCAGTTCGGTCGACCTACACCCAAAATGGCGAGTTTCCGTTCCTTTCTCTACGTTTCAAGCTCTAGCGACGATTTCGCTAGTTTCCGACACCTCTAAGCAACCTCCCAAGCTCTCTTAGCATCTTAGTACCCCTACATCTCCAAATATGTCGGGTAAGGCTTCAAAATGCATACTTTGGATACTTTCCTGCACAAACCGACATGCAATACCCAAGTAACAAAAGCGGGAAAAAAGGCATATAAAACGACTCTAAAGAGCGCAAAGTAGAAGTCAAATGCAATGCCAAATAGAACAATAAGTGTATACAAAATGCACTTATCAAACCTCCCCAAACCAAACCCTTGCTTATCCCAAGCAAGCAAACAGAAGACATAGAAAGGAGATTAGTTGAGCGGCATACAACTCAGAGCTAGCTATACAAAGGACTCATCAAACCAATTTAAGGCAATATGACACCCATGCTAAGGAATGAATTCCAATGCTATAAAACACAAAAATTCAAATGCAAACGAGTTAAACTAATGACCAAAGACTACCAAACCGTCGACCTTGCAAGACCATCTATGTCAGACTCTCACGGGTCACTCATCTCGCATTAAAGCATAAGGTGAGTACAAATTTTGTAAGAGAGAAGGAAAATAGTCACTCACCTAACTACGACCTACAAAAGCATGCATGCAATCTAAAATGATAGATATCTCTAGCTACCGTACACATATACTCCAACCAATCGAGGTCCATAACACATGCCGAGGACTTACATATGAATGTGAGGTGAAGTAATTGGGTACGAAGGGGCAAAATAGTTTGGATATGTGGAGGTAGAAGCCAAGCTAGCACTGAACACAACCAAAAGCAGCAACATTCCAATTAATAACCCAACATGAAAATTAAGCACAATGCCAAATATGGCATAAACTCACTCACAATATAACAATACTCCTTGTATATAATTAATAGAACAACATAGGAGTCAGAAGAGTTTTCAAAAATTTTCATCTTTTCATTTTTCTCTCACATTTTTTTTCTTCTTTCTTTCTTCATATTTTTTGCAATCTTTTTTTTTTCACCTTCCTTCCAACATCCGTTACAATAGCAATAAAATTGACCGCAACAAGACTTCCAAACTTACCAACAAGACTAGCTTGACAAGGTTAGGCCATATAGGAATGTAGTTGAATAAACGGGACAAAACAAGGCAAATTTGGCTAATGTGAGGCTAATAGGTTAAACGTAAAGGAAGGGTCGCCTCTTCACATGTGTCACCACCACAAACCCGAGTGTATATAGGCAATAAGAGACAAATTTCATGCTTATGCAAATTGATGTTACATGCCATGTAAGGAGTACTACTCACATCCTAAATGAAACTAATCATGAATGCCATTGGTTTATGAAGCTCTAAACCTTAGAATGTATAAGTAGTTTGCCAACATATAGGTCAAGTCTATTCGTTTGGTAGAATTTATCAAAAACTCGTATACAATGCAAATGAATTTCTCAAAATAAGGGCGTCAAACAATGCAAGGCTTAAAACAAGTTAGCAAGAGTATAAAAGCAATGTCATCATCGTTAGATAATCACTCCGACTCAACTTAAGACTCTACCTAAATGCAAACATGTTTTTGTATTTTTTTTTGGTTTTTTATATAAATGCATGGTGAAATGCAAGAAATATGCATATGGATGCAAACAGACATATGTATACCCTCCCCAAGCCAAATCATACAATGCCCTCATTGTATTCAGCAAACAACAGCAGCATCAAAAAAAAAAATATATAGGGGAAAAGGATATACGAACAAGATGAATGCAAATGAATAAAAAAATTAGGAAAAGAGACTCACAATAAGCGCATAACGGACCTTCCCAAACCAGCAACAACCATGGGGGGTCGTGGCCAGCTACCACTAATCAACACCCGTGAAATCCGGGTCATCAGCATCAAACAACATCACGCACATAAGAACCGACACTCAAATGAAAATTAAGTCCCTTTCCAAAATTATATTCATTAAAACTATGCTAACTAAAAACTGAAATAAAGCACACTTAACAAAGCTTTTACAATCCAGGTTGCCTCCTCCTGGTCAGGCGCTGGTTTATATGGTCCCGCTCGGCCTTTGTTACGGCTACTGCTGATTGAATGAGCATTCTTGCATTCTTGATCTTGGCCTTAGACCACCACTTAAACTTGTCTTTGGAAATAGAAGGGCATCCCGTAGCACAGGCTATCTCACTACACTTAGCCTTTGGGCGCCCCTTCTTTGCACGCGGCACTGAATCTTAATTCCCTACGCCATAATCAACATTTCCAGCTTTAGACTTTGCACCCAATGCACCAAGTCCACTTCCTGAATCCTCATAGGAGCTTAACCTGTGTCCTGGAGAAAGAGAAACAACAATATGGTCCTCTATCTTGCTCCCAACATGGGGCGGAGGTGTCACAACAACAGCACAACGTTTTGCTTCAACTGCAGTAATGTGTGCTACCCTATCAGACTCTACAGGGGAAACATGGCAAGGTACAACTTGCATAGGTGTCCTACGGGCAGTGGACTCGGCCCCCAAACCTTAAATGTCAGAGTTCTCGCTCCTACGTCAATAATTGCACCAGCAGTCTCCAAAAATGGTCTCCCTAAGATAATAGGGGTGAGGGTATCCTCATGGATGTCCAACACAATGAAATCGAAATCAGTGGGTATAAAGAACTTCCCAACTCGCACAGGAACATCCTCTAGGATCCCTAAAGGTCGTGACAAGGAACGGTCTGGACAGTCATATTTGTACATTTAAACTCGGCCAAACCTATCTTTTTAGCCAAAGCCAGGGGTAAGACACTCATATCGGCACCCAAATCACATAAAGCATTATCTATAGTATGGGTGCCTATAGAACAAGGGACGGAGAAACTACCGCTAATTTGGGTGGGTTAGCCAATTTGGGTTGGGTGGAGACTTGTTCTGTAGGAGTGCACGGTAAAAGCAATAGTCTCCACCTCATCACAACTCCGTTTACGAGTCAAAATTTCTCTCATAAACTTAGCATAGGAAGGTACTTGAGTAGATTCTTCACAGCCTCCAAAAACTTACCAAACTCCTTCTCTACCTTGTTGTTGCGTAGGCGGTTTGGAAATGGAAGTTTAATGGGTCGGTCCACCTAGGTCACGTTTAGCATCGCCCGCCTCTTTTTCTTTTTCTTTCTCGTTTTCAGCGTCGTTGGCTACATCGTGCGCAACTTTTTCACCCAAAACTCCAAGTCCTTCACCTATATCCCTATCAACTAATGGCATTTCCGGTCCCTCATAAGTGAAACCACTCCCTCATAAGTGAAACCACTCCTGAGGTTGATAGCATTAACTGTTTTATGAGATTTATCTGGTTGAGAAGGCAACTGACCCGGTTGCCTTGTAGCTTGCTTGGATGCTAATTGGGCCATCTGATTCTCTAGCATCTTAATCAACGCATCCTTATCTTGGTCACTTTTCTAGAGGTGTATCATAAGAGACTGCACCATACCTTTTAACTCCGCAATTTCACTTGGATTCTGGGAGGTACCTTGCTACCTTGCTGAGGCGGAGGGAATGATGGGTTTGAAACCCTTGTTGCTGATTTCTATTCGCTGGATTTACATATGACTGCTGTTGCGGAGGTGGAGTAGGATTCAACACGTTTTGGCTCGTCCAGGAGAAGTTAGGATGCTCCTTAGTTCTCTCATTATAAAAATTGGAAAACGGATTAGCTTGCTTGTAGTGCTGAAATGCAAGCACTTGTTCCTTCTCCGTTATACATTCGGAGCAGAGTGTCCTTTAATTCCACATCAGAAAACACAAACAGAAAACTGCTTGTTGCACCATAGCATTAACTGTTTGTTTGAAGCTTGACCCATCTGAAGATTTGGCATTCATAGCTTCTAATTGTGCAGCACTATTGTCATGACTTACCGCGCACGCACACTGGCCCTCGGATTCCTATACTCTCCTATGTGGGTAGCCATCTCCTCAATAATAATCCAGCCCTTGTCATCATCAATATCAATATTCTTCTGGAACCTACCATTTGCAGAGGCATCAACCCGTTACCCGTTGTAAAACTGTTTGCAAAGGAACCATGGCTGAAACTCGTGATGAGGAATGGAGCGAATAAGCCTCTTGAATTGGACCCAAGCTTCGTTCAAATCTTCAGAGACTGCTTCAAGCTAGTAATCTGTCCCCTTAGAGCCCCTTAGAGCATTGGTTTGCTGCGAAGGGTAGTATCTCTTGTAAAAAGCTAGGGCCAATGAGTTCCAGCTCCTTGTCAAGATCGCGATACCACTCGCGAGCATAATCTTTCAAAGAGAAAGGGAACATGGTATCCTTCACCTTTTCTTGTGTTACCCCAGCAGTAAGAGTTAGGGATAGCTCAGCAATAATCTGTAAAGGTTTCCATATGCTTGCAAGGATCTTCACCTCCTACACCTCCAAATTGATTCTGCTCCGCCATATTGATATAGGAAGGCGGATTTCAAAAGTACCGTTGTCTGTTGTAGGTAGCTTGAAACCCTTAAGAATCGAATCTAGCGTGGGCTCGGAGCATGATTGTAATAACGGCATAAATAGAAGTATCCTCTTCAAAGAACTGATTTTCTGCAATAAAAATCTCCTTCCAAAAGTTTCGCCTAGCTCGGAATGTCCTTTCTGGTTCTGATTCTTGGACCTGAAGGAGGTCCTAGGCATAAACAAAACTAGCACAGAATGGTGAGAAACGGTCCCAAGGAAACGGTCCCAAGGAACACCTGAGACGAAAGACAAACAAAGATAAAACAAATAGAAAATGCGTTGTCTCCCCGGCAACGGCGACAAAATTTGACAGGCTATCGCACACCTCTCAAAAATAACCCTACGGTCTCTAACTAATGCAGTCAGGGATCGAATCCTCAGGGAGACTATCGTATTCTAAATGCTAATAAACGGAGACAATTGGGGGTTATTTGATTTGATTAACTAAACTAAACAATAAGCAAGAGAAAAGGATGTAAATGACGATAAAACTATATAGAGAAAGAGCTAGGGTCGTCGGTTCATTATGGATGTCATAGGCATAGATACGGGTCATAAATCAATCTAGTAAACCGGTCCAAAGGGTAGTGACAAGGTCCTCTTGGATCGCTAATCACCCTAGGATGCACCTAACGGGCTCTCGCTACGTATTAAGTTATACTATCGTTTGCAACATATCTATTCCGTTCGAGGCTCTCGATCATAGCTCAAGAATTACCAAACAAATAGTCAATTAAGGCCTTTAACTAACTATTTGTAATTAAAAGATGCAATTAACGATTTAGACTAATAAAGCTGATTGATTTACTAACCATATGCAAAAACCCAAATTAATCCATAAATCCTCTAAACCCTAGTGAATATGTTTTGATTATTAACAAGAGCAATAAGAATAATCATTACGGAAGAATTCATAACTAAGTAACAATTTGAACAATTAAACATAAAACAGAGAGATTAAAGAGAAGAGTAATTAGAAGCAAAGAAGATGAACAAAGAAATAAAGGTTGATTGAATTATCAAAGGAAGATTAACAAGAGTGCGAATAATCCGATCTAAAAGAGGAAGATTAAAGTGCTAAGAGAAACGTGATAAAGCGTCTTGAAAAATTAGTCTAACGCTCCTTTTGTATTAGGAGTCTATCAACGAGATTACAACTTAAAAACCATAAAACTGACGAAATATAGTCTAGGTTGATCGACCTATAGCGTAAGTCGATCGACCCGGTCGACCTCATCACCAGGTCGGTCGACCGACACCCAAAATGGCGAGTTTCTGTTCCTTTCTCTACGTTTCAAGCTCTAGTGACGATTCCGCTAGTTTCCGGCACCTCTATGCAACCTCCCAAGCTCTCTTAGCATCTTAGTAGTTGGAACTCGGGTCAAGCACCCCTACATCTCCAAATATGTCGGGTAAGGCTTCTAAATGCGTACTTTGGATACTTTCCTGCACAAATCGACATGCAATACACAAGTAACAAAAGCGGGAAAAAAGTCATATAGAACGACTCTAAAGAGCGCAAAGTAGAAGTCAAATGCAATGCCATATAGAACAATAAGTGTGTACAAAATGCACTTATCAATAAGGAATTAAAAATCATTTACTCCCTCCTTCCTTCTGTGTTCTTCCCACTTTCTTTTTTAGGTGTTTTCTATTTTCTTCCCACTTCTATTTGTTTCCTTTTTTGTTAAGGTTATTTTTATGCTTTTTTACCAAAGTATCCCTATCAATATAGTGAAACTACAACTCCTTTGCTGCATCCTCCATTATAATCACCACCAACCACCTCCCACCTAATCTGGCCGCCACCTCCGACCACTATCACATCATCCCCTCGATTCCTCCAGCAACCACTGATAAACCCTTGATTTTTCCGACCACCACAAACCTTTGATTTATCTATCCACCCAAACCATCAACTCTGACTATTTTCGTTGACCTGATCGCTACTTCTGACATCCACCACCCACTCATGTCACCTCCTTCTAGGGTGGTGATTTTCGACTACCCACCTCCACTAGCAACGCCCTAACCTCCTCCCTCCAAGCAGCTTCTCTCCCTGTCTAGATCTGCTATCCGGTGGTGGTTTTGTAAGCAGGGTGTTGATTTTAGATGGTGGGAGGTATTTCATTGTTGTCGGAATAATCGTGGGTGACCGTTAGTTGGTGTTGGGTTGAACCGGATGGGTGGTTTGTTAGTGGTCGTGGGTGCCATTTGGGTTGTGGGTTGGTTAAGGTGGTACTCTCGTAGATGGGTTTGTGTGGGGTTGGGGAAGGAGGAAACTAGTGAAGGGCTGGGTGAGGACTGACGAATAAGTGAAGGGCAAAGTGCTCATTTGACCATTTTTCTTAAAAAGTGTTGAAAGTCAAATGGGAAGAACATGCCTGGGAGGAGGGAGTATTAGTGGGGTTAAAGAGGAGAATGTTCCATTGTAAAAATTCACAAGTTTTTGGTATTGGTGTTGGATTGAAAGAAATGCAGAAGAAAGTTTATGGATGCTAAACGCTGCAACTTTGGGTTTGATGGAACTTGGAAGATAATATTTAACCTGACTTCGAAGTAATGGGTTTATAAATTTCAAAGCTTGTTCAAACAACAGACACATACCAAAATCCGATCCATAGTTATTTAGTTATTTTTGTGTTGTTTATACTTCACTGATTCTCTGAATTGTAGTGGCTTCTCCCCTTTTATGGAGATGACTTTTTTTTTTTAATAGCATGCTGGTGGAGATGTCCATCAGTGGTCATATACTTTAAATCTGTTTGCACTGCCTGGTCAGTGATCAGAACTCATCCTCTAGAAATCACTGATTTATCATCAATGTGTATATCCATTTTTGGCTATCCTCAAAAGTGGATAAATTATGCTGCATACTATTTTCAGCTATTTTACTTTGACTTTCACTTCGACTATGAGTCGTGTGTCTTAACAGTCCAGCACGCCTAAGCGATACAGTACTTAGACACTTTGTTTTAGGCCAAAATATGAAACTTCTGCATAAAAAACCATGTCCAACACTTGCTACTGAGTTAGAGCAAGATACCTTTGGATTCACTTTTACCGGACTGCTAATTTCTAACTTCTTATGGTGCACACGTGCTCTAACGCACACAATCACATATTTGTCTTGATTTTAGTAACTAGATATTTTAACCTCTTATATTTTGTTTTTTTTAGTACTAATATTTTATGTATTCAATAGACTATACAGTGATGGAGACGCCCACACTTGTTGAAGATATGCAGGGTGGTGCTGACTACATAGTTCTTAGACATCTAGATACTGATGGGATCCGCATTATTGGGAGTGTGCTTGGCCAAAGTATTGCCTTAGATTATTTTGTGTCGCAGGTAAATTTTTCCTCTTTTCCTTCCAAAGGACACGCTTGTTACTTTTGTTTCTTTCTGAGCGACTAGACTAATGCCTTGTTTGGATTTTGCGGATTTGGAGGGTAGGGGGAAGAGGGAGGAGGGATACAAATCCTTTGTTTGGTTAGAAAAAACGAAAGGAGGGACCCTCCATGGCACACCAAAATCGTCCAACATAAGGAAGCTTTTGGAAGGAGGTTGTATCTAGGGGTGTTAACGAGCTCGAGCCAAGCCCGAGCTTGGCCTTGCTAGGCTTGTGCTCAAGAATCAAAACTCGAGCCCGAGCCGATCTCGAGCTTACCCGAGCTTGAAAAAAATGTGCTAGTTATAAAGCTTGCGAGCTTTAAGGCGAGCTCGAGCCAATCTCGAGCCCAAATCAAGCCTATATAAAATTGTTTATTTTTGTAATTTTGTACTTCCGATATTTTTAATAACAAGGCTCAAAGGTTATATGTAAAAATATTTGGCAAATCAATGTGTGATATAAAGATATAATTATGATAAAATATTTTTATAAAGTATGAGCAATATCTTATGTAATCACACAAGTTCGAGTCGTTCGCGAGCTTTTCGAGTCGAGCCAGCCTTTGCTCGGCTTGACTCGTTAAGTTCTCGAGCCGAGCGCGAGCCCGAGCCAAGCTTTGACCGAGCCGATCTCGAGTTGCTCGCGAGCCGTCTCGTCTCATTAACACCCCTAGTTGTAACTAGACACACCTACATGAAATCCTTGGAAATATTCACTAAATGTCTAGAAGTTTAACACCCTTTTATATTTCAGGTCGATATCATGGTAGAAGAATTTGCAGATATAAATCGTGCAATGGAGAAAACTGGAACGTTTACAATGCATAGAAAGAAGCTTTTTCAACTTGTCGGCAAAGCAAACTCAAATCTTGCTGATGTCATTCTTAAAGTTGGTCTTTTTGACAGGTATGCGCTCCCAACTCTTATTCATTGATTCTATGTAGTATAATTATTTATCCACTCGTAATCAATACTTTAGCTTTATGGTAGCCACTTTCTAGCTAATTGTATCAAAGTATGAATACACGTATTGGAGATTAAATTTGTTTCATGATATTAAATGGGTATCAGTTTAAAACTACTTAGTTGGAGGCTTGGTGCATTTATAATTCAGTCACACACTATAAATTCTTGCTTATTTTTTTCTGTTAGTTATTTCGGAAGAAGTTTTTAACTCAAGTGATAGATAATGAGAAAGTGAGAGTAGGTTAGGACGTTAGGTTAATGGGCAGAAGCAGTAGAGTAGGTAGACAGCAGAAGAATATTCAAATCTAGGGGCAATACCTTTCTTCACAATCTTTTCACTAAAAAATGTCCTCTTCTGAGTGAGAACTTAACACTTTTATTCAAGACCTTTGCTAGTATTATTGTAAATTGAGTATTTTGTCTCTCTTCCCAGTTAGAGCGCACTTACTGTTTTCTTCATAATTGCAATTTTCGTTTGGGTCTTTAGGAAACAGTCTCTGTGTTGTTCACATAGGGATTGTCTACCACTCTACCTACATCCGACCTTACCCTCTTATTTGTGGGAACCCTTGAGGCTTTGTTTAAGATCATTTCGTATTATATCTAATGATTTTAGGTCTTATTTCTCAAGCGTCTCTCTATTTTACTAAAAAAAAAAAAAAATCAAAAAATTTCAATTTAATTGGTGTAATTTTGTTTTCAAGATATGTCCTTGCATGCGTAACCTCACTTTAAGACAGTCCTCGTGACTAAAAAGTTGAGTCTTAACAAGACTACACTCGGATATGTAGGATATCTGAATTTCGCCCAGGAGTCTGAGCAGCATAGTTTATCATAGGATCTGAATATGCTATCTATCCGTTCTGATAATATTTGGGTTAAAGGGCTTCTGCTTGTTATAATTGAATCGACTAGAACTGAATTATAATTGCATGAGATCGTGAAGAAATTACAATGTTATTTTCAATTGTTGGCACTTTTTTCCCCATTTTGGTTGCTACAGGAGGTATATGTTGTGGATGTTTCTCAACTTCACAGATTCCAACTATAGTCATTGATGTGAAAAGTGGACACCTGAAACTGATTATTTGTCATTTCTTCTCTTATTAAAAACACAGATCAGAGATTGCTTGGAGGGAGGCAAAATATGCCCTGATAAATGAGTATCTACGTGAAGAGTATGAGGTCACTCAGCGATTTGCAAATCTTGATATAAAGCTGAAGTTTATTGAGGTATGACTTGACTCCTAATCTCTTGTATCAGTTGTATGCGTAAGTTGTGCCTGACTATTTTTATTTTGACACCTTACTTTGGCCATGTGGCTTGAACGTATGCCAAAAACTGAACATGTCTGACACTTGCAACCAAATTGCTCAACTGAAGTCCCAAAAAATAGTCATATCTCGACCATATGGTGGATTAACTTATTGCTTGAATTGCTCATTCCTTTGAGTTTTTTATTAACAACTTTTTTGAGAGATTGTAAATCCGCAGTCCCTTACTGCTTCAGTTGGAGACCGCTTCATATAAGAATTTAAGTTAATACTCACGTGGTGTCGAATTGCAGCACAACATCCATTTCTTGCAAGAAGTACTGCAGAATAGGAGATCAGATCTGCTGGAGTGGTGCATTATTGTTCTGTTGAGTATCGAGAATGTGATAGGATTGTATGAAATTGCCAAAGACTCCATGGGTGGTTCTCTCTGATTTAGGAAGGATTAGTTTACTGGTCAAGGGAGAATAATTTTGCTTTCATTCATTTATATATACTTTTCTTCCAAGTCTCTTCAATAATCTTCACTATGTATGTATCTTACTTAATTAAGAGAAATCCATCAATGAGAGATCTACAGCAGGAAGCAATTTTGTTGATGCATGAGTTCAGTGATAATTAAGTGGTTCTCTTAGATGTAAAGTCATAGTATGCGCAATTTTATTGTGGACGACCTCCAATTTTTCTATTCCGTATTTGTTAGAGGTTGTTTGCTTGATACGGAATTAAATCTTAGAAATCCCAATTCTAGAATTAAGTTCCTTGCAGAATTCAGGTGAATTTGACAAAGCATTTGGTTGACTTTAATTCCAGCAAATATCTGAATTACCCAAAAGGAAAAGGATAGTACATATTTCCATTATGTATGAATCGGCTGTCCCTTCAGAATTTCTACTAATCACAAATTGCTTCTTTCAAAAGTAATTTTAATATTGTACGAGTGTAACTTTAATTTTTGTCCATCAATGGACTTTTTTTTTTATCAATTTAAGAGTATATTTGTACAGATAATCCACGGGGCTCCCTCCATTACTATAGATACTAGTTGGATAGCCCACGGGGCTCCCAATTGGATTCAGCTGACCCACTTAGCTTTTGCTGATGACCTACTTTTGTTCTGTAAGGGTGACAGGGATTCTATTATTAGTATGCTCAGGGCCTTTGAATCATTCTCAAGGGCTTTTGGTCTCAAGATGAATAAAGAAAAATCTAGTATCTATAGTAATGGAGTGAGTGTGGGGATATTATCTGAGATTACGAAAGTTAATGGTATGAAAAATGGCTCCCTCCCTTTTAATTACCTTGGAATTCCCTATGCTTCCAGGAAACTGTCTGTTTTGGAGTGTTCCAAATTGGTTGACAAGGTCATTAGCAGAATTAAATCTCTTGGATGCAGGAAACTCAGTTATGCTGGACGTTTGGTGTTGATCAATTCTGTCTTCAGTTATGCTGGACGTTTGGTGTTGATCAATTCTGTCTTGACTAATTTGCATTCCTATTGGGCTAGAATTTTCATTCTCCCTAATACTGTCCTTAAACAGATTACCAGTGCTTGCAGGAATTTTTTGTGGTCTGGAGTTGCCAATGACTCCAGTAATCCTTAGTTTCCTGGGAGCAGATATGTAAGGATAAAAATCATGGTGGTCTTGGGGTGAAAGATCTTGTCAGATGGAATAAGGCTGCTTTGGGCAAGTATGTATGGTGGATAGCTCAAAAGAAGGATCATTTATGGGTTCGTTGGGTTCATTCTATCTTTATGAAGCAGACTGATTGGAGGATTTATGCTCCTAAGCAGAATGGTAGTTGGGCATGGAGGAAGCTTTGTAAGATCAAGGACCTCCTTATTCCTGGGTAAGTTGGGAACTGGTGGCTGCAGGATGATAATGACTATTTCATATCCAGTGGTTATACTTGGATGGGGCCAGTTCAGGAGAAGGTTCTATGGGCAAGGTTTATTTGGGGTCAGGATAGTATCCCCAAGCATTGTTTCATAGGTTGGCTTGTGATGCAGGAAAGACTTTTAACTCGTGACAGACTGAAGAGAATGGGTATCATAGAGAATGAAACTTGCCTTCTATGTGGGCTTGCACAAGAAACACATGCACACCTTTTTTTTTCAGTTGCGTATATAGTCATAGATGCCTTCAATTGTTGTCTAATAGTCTGGGATGCCATCTACCTGGACATGATTTCATTGACTGGTGGAATTGCAGGTTTAATGGTTCCAGAGGACAAAAACAGAGTATTGCCTCCTCCTATTTGGCTTTGATGTATGCAATATGGTGGAATAGAAACCAAGCCAGGATTGAAGGTTGTATCCAACGTCTTGAATGTTTGGTTGCCGGACTTGCTACTGGGGGATTAGTTTTGTCCTTTTGTGATAATCTTTTTTAAGTTGTAGTATGCAATTTGGTGTAAGTTGTGGCTTTGTTAGCCAATTGGGCATTAAAACGTTGTATGATTGGTTTTCCTTATTAATATAAGCTTACCTTTTACAAAAAAAAAAAAAAAAAAAAAAAAAAAAAAAAATATTAAAGTTACACTCATAAATCTCTGAAAGTTAAAAGTTACACTCTAAAGCATCAAAGTTACGCTCGTAAATTTTCATAAACTTGGGAGCATGAGAAGACCAGGGGTGTTTAATTAGTGCATGTAGAAATAAGGGCATGAAAGAGAAGTAATTAATTAGTGCATAGCTAATAGATTAGTGGTAAGTGTATTCAAATTCTTATATTTTAACATAAACGTAGCATTGATTATGTACATGTATGTTAATGTTGAGTAAGAGCAAATCGAGATAACACTTAGAATGATAGCAAAATGATCCCGTTATCAAGCTATTGCATTGTTTAGGTCAGGAGTGTTGTGGAAACCTGTATAAACTTAAGGATACATGAGAAAATCGGTACATCTTAAGGATATCTAGGAAGAATGTATAAATCGCAGGGTTACCACTTCCCCGAGGGCATAGAGCTAGTGACTTCTTTTGTCACTAGGAAGCTAACATTGATGACGATGAAGGAAGTCAAAGGCCAAGTGGTATAATGAGGAGGAAGTAGTGGTCAAAGGAGAAGGGAGGGAGAGCAAGAAGGGAGGAAGAAGAAAGAGAAATTCGCCTTCTGTCACAGTATTTTGGCATCCGGACCTTCTATAATCTATACATCTAAATTAACTCTACAAAGGCCCGCTTTACATGAAATCATTACGGGTATTAATTCGTGTGTCAATGCAATATGCTCAATGAGACTATCAATGCCATCTTCTTATGCATGCAATAGTCTTAGAAAAATATCATCTGCATAAGAAAATAAAAGCCAAATTCATAATTGTGATAAATAAATAAATTAGTACTCTGTACTATTGACTAAATATTTGTAAAATACTAAAGCAACCAATTTAGATCTAATAATAATTCAACAATGGACGTTTCAAGCATATAAAAAAAAACTACCAAAGAATTACAAACAATCACCATAAATATAAAATCACATACACCAATAAAAGTAACAAAAACAATATATTTAAGAGCAAGACTTAAATACTTTACCTATATCCCTATGTCTAAAATCCTCAATCCCTCAAATTTTACATACATAATTCACTCATGACTCATACATACCAATTCTACTCTTTTTTCCTTTTCTTTTCCTAATTATGTACTTTTCACAAGCTTACATTACTATTTTGTGACATCAAGATTTTATTCTTTAAATATATACATACATTAAAAATTCAAAAGGTCAATATATATACCTTAAAAACTTTCGAAGTCTACATAATATTTGATCATCTATCTCAAATTTTAGCCCTACGTACATAAAAATCTAAGTAAATATAAATAGAATTCTACTTAGTATGTAAAAGCAACACTAAAACACAAAGATACATGGTGAGTAAATACTCCGTGGTGCACAAGAGAGATTTGGTTCAATTAA
Organism: Silene latifolia; assembly: GCF_048544455.1. Lineage (NCBI taxonomy): Eukaryota > Viridiplantae > Streptophyta > Magnoliopsida > Caryophyllales > Caryophyllaceae > Silene > Silene latifolia. The sequence continues at coordinate 129,291,805 of NC_133538.1, forward strand.
GACATAATGTGCGTTCTTTTGATTTAATTAATTAATGATCATAGCATATGTACACTCTTGAGGCCTTTAGTAATTAGTAGTCTAAATTATTAAAACTCTTTCAAACTTACTCATATTCGAAATCTAGGCTAATGCGTGAGTTTAGAAATAATCATCAATTCATCATATGAAAAGCTTTGAATTGTCCAAACTGCCAAATTCTACTTCAGTTTTTTTCGGTTTCGTTCTTCCGCCTAATGATATCCACATTCTAATAGAGAGTAAATTTATGAAACAAAAATCGCAAATTCTTATTTCAGACGAGTTATTTCCCGTCTGAAATAAGACGGACCAAACGTAGCTATTTTACGATAAAATGTTAATATTTTCTAATAAAATGTCACCATCATTTTCATGGTAAAAAGTAACAACTTTACTTATAATATTTTGTCATTAAATGGTTACATTCTATTAAAAAAATGGTGACATTTAGTCCGTTTTATTTCATACCGTCTGAAGCAAGACTTATTGAAAGTAAATAGTTATAAGTATAGATCAGTGCATTGTTTTATCTGCATTGATAACTTGAATGTATACGGAGGCATTTATTATTTATATACGCATTCCTATGATTATTTAGTGACTATATTTTGATGGAACCGTAGTTTATACTTTGTGTAACTATGTAAGATTACATTACATCATCTTAACATAAAACTTTAATCAAATAAATTCATTATATATCCGCCAGCTTCTTAAATTTATTTTGATGCTAGAATACAAACTACAATATGTATGACATCATAAGTGGGGGAAAAATAAAAATGATAACTTGATCTATTACAAATGTCTGTTATTTATTTGATAATTTTAATCTACTTATATTAGGATAATTTTACTAGAATTTATTTTCAATATTAAGAAATCTACGTTTTTTATTACATTTGTTTCGAAATCTACTCTTGTTATGATTTCTAAAAAAATTGGATTCTCTAATATCGCTCGAAAAGTTCTTGGTTTATATATATGTATATATATATATATATATATATATATATATATATATATATATATATATATATATATAGAGGCAAGATCCGGTGAGTCCACCTATATTTTTGAGTCTCATAAGTCCACTTTATATATCACACGCTGTACATAAGAATATCACTTGTAAATTTTTAAACCAAACAATAAGCCTATCCGCGCAACATGAACGCAAGAATCCCTTACTTACACAATAACTGTTCATATTCCGTTTCCTACCCGTCATTGCCTTCTTAAAACAAAAATTGGACTCATTCTATTTTTCAAAAACTCGATCTCGATTTATTATATCCGAATGAGTACGGTGTTTGGTAGTGTTTTGGAATCTTTTGAATAAATTGGACTCATTCTATTTTTGGTTGAATTATTTTGAAAAGGAACTAGGAACTTGGTGGATTCTAAATCGAATTCAACATTGTAGAGTAAGCTACAAGTATTCGCTACTTGATCCAAAAGATTTTGTATCGATATCAAGAACTGGCAGTAAGTATAAAAACGTATGATTTAGCCAAATAAGGTAAGTAAGCTACAAGTATCTGCTACTTGATCTTTACCAGATTGTTTTGTTTTTTGATTGCAGGTTGGAGTTTGCTAAGTCGTACGGAATATGGCGTAACATTCAAAATAATTCAACTGAAAAATAGAATGAGTCCAATTTTTTCATGAAATCTGTGATATTGTTTAGTATAACGTGTGATATTGTTTAGCATAACGTGTGATATTGTATTACAAAATAATATCACGATTTTTTTTTCAATTTTTTTTTTTTTGAAAAAGTTTTTTTTTTCCAGCTGTGATATTGTTTAGTATAACGTGTGATACTGTAAGCTGTGATATTATTTAATATAACGTGTGATATTTATCATGGACTCACGGACTCAAAAAGATAGGGTGGACTCATGTGATCCTAATTATATATATATATATATATATATATATATATATATATATATATATATATATATAGGAATGGGATCATGTGAGTATTAGTTATATATTTGAGGATTGAGGATTAATACTATGATAGGTATTTAGGGTGGAAACAAGGAAGGGCAAATTTGTAATTTAACAGCTGCCTATATAAACTATGTTTTACATCAATACCGTTAATTCCTCCTTTCAAATTCTCTCTCTCTCGTAGTCGCTTCTCCCTTCAATTTCTCTCTCTACTGTTGCTTCTTCCTCCATTGTTGAGCTCGAAAACCCTAGAATTTAGGCGTCATCTCCGTTTTTCGTCGTCATTCTTCACAATTATCATATTATTCCAATTAGTTCGTTTGTTCATGTACGTAATTGGCGTTTTTCGTCCCTAAATTTCGAATACGTCCTAACATTACTCTGTTTGTTCTTCTTTCCTTTTTATAATTTGAATTTCATCTTGCTTTTGTTTGTTATTTTCAATTTAATTTTGTGTTTCCTCAAATTTGACGTTTTTTTGTTTTATTTCCAGGTTTTTGCTCATTCTTCACAATTATCATATTATTTCAATTATTTCCTTTGTTCGTGTACGTAATTGTCGTTTGGCCCTTATGTTTCGCCTTCGTTCTTATCTTAGTCTGTTTGTTCTTATTTATTTGTTATTTTCAATTTAATTTTGTGCTTCTTTAAAATTCGGCTCGTTTTTGTTTGATTTCCGTGTTTTCGTGCTCAAATCTCTGCGTCTTCAATCTTCATTGTGATGTCTGGTATGTTATTCTTCTTAATTTTGTACTTTCAGCGTATTCTGAAATCTCTGCGTATTCTTTCTTTATTTTGTACTTTCAGCTTTCAATCACATGTTCGTCATACTTTTGGTACATATTTTTTGTTCATTGACGTTCTTATTTTTCTCAATATGTGATATTATTTTCTACACCTGGTGATATTGTTTATGTTGATATGTACCATTGTATATTCACGTTTGTGATATTGTTTTTCAACTTCATGTGTGATATTTGTTCCAGAGTACGTGATATTGTTTTCCTGAATATGTGATATTGTCCAGGCACCTGTGTGATATTGTTCCTGCAACATTGTTTGTGATATCGTTTTCCATCTTCATATGTGATATTTTCCCAGACAATGTGATATTGTTTCCCTAGATATGTGATATTGTTCAGCCACTTGTGTGATTTTGTTTTCGTCCATATCTTTTACACTTTTTCTTGTTATCTTACCTTTCACTTTTCTTGCCAGATCCTACAAGTAATGTAACCTCTTCTTCCTGTAATGATCTTCATGTCTCTGCTATTACCTCTAAAGATAGTAATGATATTGTTGAGTCTTCACTTACTTCTACTCTTCTGATTGAACCACCTAATGCATCTAGTTCTACTCCACATGTTGAACAACATTCTGTTCCTTCTCGTGTGCATCAACTACTTTTGGACTCCACACCTGGTGGTAGTGAATTGTGGACAAGGAATGTTGCACCTGAATTTAAACCTTATATTGGCCAGTTGTTTGGGACGTTGGAAGAAGCTATTAGTTTTTATGATGTGTATGCAGAAGCATGTGGTTTTGAACCTAGGAAGTCTTCTCAAAAAAGGTCTGTTTCTGGTGATGTGAAGTATAAATTTGTAGTTTGCAACCGTGAAGGTTTTAGAGATCGTAAGAGGAAGGCTACTGTTTTAGATAGTGGAAAGGAGCAGCAACTCCCGTGCCTTTTGATATCAGGAACACTAAATTAACTAGGATTGGTTGTACTGCTATGATTGAGTTTCGCTATAATGGGGATGGTTATGTTGTTTTTCAGTTTCGTGAGGGGCATAATCACCGTCTTTGTTCACTTAGAAATCAGCAGTTTCAAAAAAAACACAGGCACCTCCATCTTTACCATAAAAAGACAATTATTGATCATTCAAGGGTTAATCAAGGGCCAACAAGGGCATTTAGAAATGTCAAGGAATATGTAGATGGCTATGAGAATGTTGGAGCTCAACTTGTTGATTTTAAGAATTTTGGAAGGGATATCAAATGTTTCATAGGAGACCGGGATGCTCAACTGTTTGTTAACTATTTTGAGGATAAACGTGATACCACTGAAGGTTTTTACTTTGCTTATGAGGTGGATTCTGGTAAATGCTTGGTTCGTGCGTTTTGGTGTGATGCAGAGTCTCGTAGAAACTATGCTTTGTTTGGTGATTACATCGCTTATGATCCAACTTACAGTACGAATAAGTATTGTATGCTTTTCACTCCTTTTATCTTTGGCGTAGACCACCACAAAAGGTCATTACATTTTTGCTTCTGCGTTGCTATTTCATGAGGATGAAGATTCTTTCACATGGGTCTTTCAAAAGTTCCTTGATGCTATGGGACAGCGAGAGCCACACTGTATAATAACTGATCAGTGTGCTGGAATAAAGCTGGGTTTGCGTGCTGTCTTCAAACATGCTAAGCGCAGATATTGCATGTGGCATATCATGCAAAAGGTTACTGATAAGGTTGGGCCTGCAATTTCGAGAGAGACTGATTTTGTCAGCCGTTTGAATGCTGAGTTAGAACCTCTTGAATTTGAAGAAAAGTGGTGTCAGTTGGTCAATGAGCATAATCTTGATGGTAATTCCTGGTTGTCAACCATGTTTAGAAAAAGGAGGAAATGGATCCCAGCTTATTTTCGTGATGTTCCTATGGGTTGTCTATTACGAACAACTCAACGTTCTGAGAGTCAGAATAATTTTTTCAAGCGTTTTGAAAATGCACATGGTACACTTGTTGAATTCTTGATGCGGTTTCAAAGTGCCATTGATGTACAACGCCATACTCAAAAACAACTTGATAGAGACGATGATTGTACTCTTCCACAATTAGCGACTTCTCTTAAGTTGGAAGCTCATGCTTCCAAGGTTTATACAAATCGCTTTCTCGATTTTCAAGTAGAAGCTTCGCTTCTATTTGTTCCCTTAGTGTTGGTGGCTTCACACCACCTGCAAACGGTGTAGAATTAATTGGTATTCTTTGATGCCAAAACACGGAAGACCTACCAAGTCGTCTACAATTCTCTAACGAATGACGCTGAATGTTCTTGCAAGTTGTTCAACAGGAAGGGTATTATTTGTAGACACATTATCCGGGTTTACTCGGAAAACAAGTCCACACTTTGCCCGATAAATACATTCTTATGCGGTGGACCAAGAATGCACATAAGATCCTTCTTTATGGTCTACATGGTGAGTTAATTGAGGATTTTGATGCCACTGATTTACGAAAGATGGAAATGTGCAAGTTATGGTCGGAGTTCTACGCGACCATCAGTGTGCTCAAGAATGTGCCTACGAAGGAGATCATCGATCTTGTTGACACCCTTAAACAATTCAGGTGAAACTCAATCCGCAATCGAGTCAATGACCAAAGAGCGGGGAGTTGGAGATGCTTCTCGGGTGCAGTTCCTCAACCGAGGTGAGGATTTTACCACCTCGTCAGGCAAAGAACAAGGGTAGCGGGAAGAGAATGATCTCCAAAAAGCAACAATGCATAGCTAAAGCGGAGAAGCCTAAAAGGCTTTGTCGTAATTGTAAACAAATGGCTCACCATGATAAACGTAATCGTCCTAATGCTTTTGTACCGATGCCGACAATAAGGTATGTTCACCATGAACAGTCTATGTATGAAACTTTTTATCTATCTTTGTATGGTCACGAGTCGAAACAATACCATATGTTATTTAAAATAATATCACATCTTATGCTAAACAATATCACTATTTGACGATACGAGTAATGTGATATTATTTGAGGATAACAGAATGTGTCAACACATCTGTCTTAACTTTCTTTTATATTTTCCTGGTAATTTAAGAAACAATACCACATCCGTTAGAAATAATATCACACTTTTGTAGTACGAGATCACCGCTTGAGGGTAAGAATGTGATATTGTTTGTAATTGTTCGTTTCCGAGATAGAAACAATATCACACTTCATTTGAAATAATATCACTCCTTATATAAAATAATATCACTGTTTCACCTTTTTTTTGTGTTTTCGGGGTAGTTCAGATGAGGATGATGTGATGATGGTTGATCGGTCGAAGGAGTTTTTGTTGATGGCGCTCATTAATTATAGCGAAGCAAATAGACGACATTCTATATGACTAGTATATTAATATAGCCTACAACATTCATTAAAGTATAGATTATACTTTATTTTTAATAGAAAGTACTGTATTTCGGATAGTATTTGATTATTTTATTTGTCTCAGTTGTCTTGTTTTTGTATTTTGTGATACTGAGAAACAATATCACACCTTACATTTATATATTTCACATCTTACTCTAAACAGTATCACTACATCAGGAGTACTATATATGCCTTTTGCTTTAAGATTTTCACATCTTGTGTTTTGTGTGTTGTCAAAATATGGCAGTTCATAATATGGCAGTTTTCTAACACAATATCAACTTGTGTACACAACAATATCACAACATAGTGAAAACAATATCAACGTAAGACTTAAACTAACATATTCATATTGTGATATTGTTTATACATTCAAGTGATATTGTTTAACATATACGTATGCGATCTTTGAGAAGCAATATCAACCTGTGTACACAACAATATCACAACATTCTAAAAACAATATCAACGTGAGATTTAACAATCCATATCCATAGTGATATTTAAAAGTAAACAGTGTGGTATTGTTTTAGCCCTGTGTGATATTGAGAAGTAATATCACAGCAACTATTACACAATATCACACCAAACGTGAAATAATATCACACTTTAGCATCAGTTAGATGACATCCAAAATAAGCATCAATACTTTACCATTATAAAAAGTTACCATTAAATTCGTTTTTAGTTTAATTAGCATCAGTTTTGTACTACCATTACATAGCCTTTACTTTAATTACAACTTCGTTCTAACAAATATAGTAGTCCTAATTCCTTCCTCTTCCTCTCCCGCGGTTCTTCGGATTTGCAACGGTCTTAATCCTACCACGTTTGTATGTTATTGCGGGCTCGTTCCTACGATCTTCAAAGATCTTTTCCGGAATCGGCTCTCTCGTAAAGCATATCCATACCAACGGTCATTTATTATTTCTGGACACCTTTGTCATAATTACTATCTATCTTTTTGTATATACAACTGTAAATTGTTTTTTCCTTTTCCTAGGAGATTGCCGAAGAATTGGCAATTCTGTGTTAATAATCGGTTTCTTAGTACAATCCTCCTTTGTTTGTTTCCGAACATCTTCTTTATTTGCCTCCTCCACAACAACATCAGCATTCTCTTTTGTTTGAACTTCTGCCATTGGTACTTCCTCTTTCTGCTTCCCTTTCGCCTTTTCGTTGTTCTTCCTCTGTTGCTTCAATGTCTTCCATATTTCATCCTTCCCATCTGAAAATTCTTTTACTTTTTCGATCAAAGGTGTTCTGTTCTCATTTATGTCAGCTAAAAGCAATGGTGCTGCCATTTCTAGCCGTGAGTATCGCATATACACTTTTTGGTTCGTCGGCTTCAAACATTACACCCTCATATCGAATCATGTGCATCATTAAGAAGTTCCCAGACTCAGTATTGTTCATCTCTGTCTTTTGCCAAGGGAAGTTGATGTTGACAACATCAAACGTTATTATATCATCTGCTCTTTCCACTTTCTTCTTTGCTAAGTAGTCACTCATGTGCTCCGCCTACAATATTACGGTTCACCATTAGTAATAATTTCACAAACACAGAAAATCCATTATTTCAATGTTACTATACAAAGAATACTTTAAAGAACTATCAATTAATCATACCACCAAATCTGCAACTTTGTGTATTTGTGTTTGCTCCCAGTCGGGGTACTCTGTGTTGTCCAGCACTTCCACTGTCTCGGTTTTGAAATTTATACAAACACGTAAATAATGCTCTTTCCATACCATTGGAATAAAAACCAGATCGCTTGCATGTGTTACAGTGGAACTGTGTTTCTTCTAATGAATTCGTCCCATTCTTCAAACATCTTTTCTTTAATCAATTCCCTGTCTCCAGCTCCTTCGGTTTTAATTTCCTGTTTTGAATATATATGTTACAAGTCCTATTTTTGTTTTAAAGAGTGATTATATTTAAACAAACTAAATGGACAGCTTACCATGTGTCGAATCCCAAAAAACATCACACTTGTTTCACATTTTTCTGTGTGCTCAATATGGTTCAGAATGAGGGACCAACATTCAATCACATTGCTCTTGACATGCTCATTTGGAAGCAACGACAATATATCGTTTCTGACAAGATATTGATCATTACCGAATTTGGCAACCACCTCACTGCTCCAAACATTAACACAAACCAAATTAAAATAGTGCACACAATATCACACTTCTCTAAAAACAATATCACATCCCTTAAGAAACAGTATCACAAAAACAGCAGTTATGATAAAATAAAAGTACCATCAAATTTAAATAGTGCAAACAATATCACACTACTCTGAAAACAATATCACACTCTTCAAGAAACAAGATCACGCTTAAAAACATACTCTAATGGGAAATCGTGGTCGTCCAATAGGCAGTAGTCAAGCACTTGTTTCCTCATGGTCAACATCTTTGCACACAGTGATTTGTTAGCCTTCATAAACCTTGAGACGACCTCCACGTTAGAATCGCCACACCACGATTGTATGTGCTCCCAAGGCCATCCGATTTCCCCCTCCTACCGCTTCCCACCACACACTGGCAGAACCATCTTCTACCACACCTACAAAAATATTTATTTTTGTTATTTGAATATATAATGCTTATATATAATTAAAATAAGTCAGTGTTGAAGAAAATAACCTTTTTTTTTTGTACAGGAGTTTGAACATTCTTTTTCCCATCTTTCCCTCTCTTTCTTTTGCTTCCCGCTTTCCTCTTTGCTACTAATTTAGGCAACAGTGTCCCTTTGATTGCATTAAGGTTTGTAACCTTCCTCGGACCTCGACTCCTACATTTATTTAAATCGCTCAACACAAGCGTTGCTGCAATCTCGCCCCGTACAACCGCCTCTTCTTTTCATCGTTCGGTTCACATTTAAAATCTTCACCCACAAAAACATCATGTGGAACATCATGAATAATCCACAATCCAGGTTCAACTCTTTTGTTTGCCAATCAAAGGCGACATTTGTCAGCACATAGTCCCGTACTTTCGCCCCACTTGCATAACCTTTTTGTTGAGGTAGTGCCCGTAAATGACTCCTGCTTATGTTTATAAAAATACCTATCAAATTTCATTCTTTAGCTAACAAAAGCATTATATCCTTAGTTCTTATTTTTAAATATAGTACTTACAGTTAAATGAGCAAGGTGTACATGCTCCTCGTCCTCAAAATGATCATAATCTCGGTTGTCCAAGTAGAACATTTTTTCCTTTTTTTGTCAATATAGACGCAAATGTAGTGGTCTTGATATAGCAAAGGTATGAACACCTATAGAAATATTTTATAGAAAATAACACCGTCATTCACTGAGACCATAGCATACAATATCACAAGTCTTGAGTAACAATATCACAGAATATATAATACAATATCACAACTAAAATAGCTACCTGATTTAAGAAACAATTTCAATACTTACTTCGACAATATCGGATAATTAACTTAACAAGTATTAGATAATTAACTTAACAAGATTTCGAACTAAAAGTACTTTTAAATTCTTACCATATCTCGAATTTAAATTCGGTGGTCATTTATATTGATTTGACCACGTATCCCATGTCCTCCATAAGTCTTCCTTGGTCTTGTCGGTTCATCAACATTTTCTTCATCTACCAATAAGATTTTCTCCATACCACCCTGTTTGTTTATAACAGAATTGATTAGTCGTGTTGTGATTTTTCCACGTAATTTAAAACACAAGGAACACATGAGGTTTATGTTTCCCATACCGAGTGGGCAAGGCCATAGAAAATCCTTGTGGGTCTGTTGCTGTCTTTTGGCGCCATTTCAAACTCATTGAGCAATATTGCCCATGCCTCAATAACCACTGCTTCTATTTTAGTGTCAGGCAACAAAGACTCAATATCGCTCTTTGGTATGTTATGGTAAATACCAAAGTCACAGACAATCTCCCTGTACCATTTTCCAAAAAAATTAGCATATTAGTTTTTAAATTATTTTTATGTAATAGATTAATTAATTTCTTATATTCAAAAAATAAACTTACGTCTTCTTAATCGCATGATCTGTAAGGAAGCAATAATCCATTACTTCCTTCCGACGCTTCAAGACAGTCTCAAATAATTGGTCCTGTCTGAACATGAAATCTGAGACAAGTGCAGCATCCCTGTCTGGTAAACCACAGTCCATAGTACACCCCAAATTATGAGGTACCATATCTGCCGATTCAGGTATTTTGTTCATGCTATCTGCGTGCAACAAATAGTCATTGATGCTCCACGTTCTCTCTGTTTCCAACTGAACATTTGGAAGAACCTCCTTCTTATGAGACCCCACACTTTTATCATCATTTTTCTCCCCAGCCTCTTTTCCAGACTCCACGTTCTTATTATTCAGGTCCTCAACATCTTTTCCAAATCCCTCCTTAACATTTGTTACGTCCTCAACATTTGCTGTCTTCCCATCCCTTTTTACGGCCTCCTCATTCATTTCCTGAACCTTCTCAACAGTCTTGGTCCCTCCTAAACCAACATTGATTACACCTTCATCAAGCTGTGTCAACACATCTGTCTCCTCATTTATTTTTCCACACTGTTTTTCACCGTCTTCTTCATTTAGTGTATCACGATTCAACTCTTCAACGGGACTTCCTACTCCTACACCAATCATCTGGATATAACATCATTCAATTTTGAATTCATGTCATTATCCAGTCCATCATCTTCGTCTTCATCATCACCATCGTCCAAGTTAGTAACATCATTAATATCATCATCCCGTTGTTTGTCATCACATTCCAAGTCATCATCACGCATTCAGTAGATCTTTATCTCGTACATCCACCGTATTTTGTGTTCAATTCCTTGTACCGCACTTTCAACATTTCACCAAACATCAAATCTTTGGCATCCCTTCTTTTTCTTTCTTCATTTCATATGACCTCGCTATCAACATGTCCACCAAGTTATGATACCCAACATCTTTCATGAAAGGCAGCGTTTGAGTCTATGTTGTACTCTTTTCAGGATTCCCAATTTCTTCTTCAAAGCAGAAGATGTTCTTTAGGATCAACATCTTCCGCACCATCTACCTTCGCACCAGATTGTGTAGATGTAGTTGCTTCACCCATTGAACTCTTTGCTTTCATAGTGATCAGTTTTCTCATGTTACGTACATACCTACCTATGAACAATTCATTGTCCCTCTTCATACGTAGATAAATTTCATGAGCACGCTGCCAAATTACAAAATAAATATATTAAACACTAAAATACACTCTTTGATAATAAGAAGAAATGACACAATAATAAGGTTATTTAATATCAACTTTCATAACAATATCATGACCTATTACAAATAATATCACACTAGTGCAAAAACAATATCATAACAATTTATAAATCAATATCACAACAATCTGTTATTCAATATCATTTGCTTTTCTAAACAATATCACAATTATCAATTAAGAATATCACAATATCATACAATATATCAAACAATATCATATCTAAAATAATTATCAGAGCAAATGCTTTTATTCAATATCAATATCATAATAATATCACAAAGAGACTCAAAACAATATCACACTAGTTCAAAAACAATATCACAATAATATTTTAATATCATAGCTAAAATAATTATCAGTCATTAGTGCTTACATCCATTGCCCTTGCTCTGATTTGTTCATCGGTTTCAACACCACTAGGCAACTTCACCATCATATACCCCTCTTTTGTTTCCACTTCTTGACTTCATGATCGACTTCGAGTCAGTAATATCTCTCGAGCTGCTGAAGAATATGGTGTCTTTTTAGGGACTTCTTGTTGTTGTGACGGATGGGGTCTTTGAATCTTTGATATTGGAGCATTCCCAAAGATCCTGTTTTTTTTCTCATCATCCACTTTCTTTGACAATTTTTTATCGTCCCAATGTTGGATGAGTGGTAAAGTGTGTTCCAAAACATCACCCTTGAAATCAAACCTATGCATATATGCTAGCATAATAACTATTACGCATCCACTAACAGTTGACTTTCCCCCTTCTTTGAACACCCTAACACTTCTAACCATTTCCTCAAATACGTATTCACACCAATCAAATTGGCTTATCCTTGTCACATGCTCAACAACCTTTACTAGTTTCAAGTCCAGCGATTTATTTGAAGACGGTGCTAGGAAAATAAACATCAGTAAATTACAAACATTCTTTTAAATTCATCCCAAACATCATTACATTCCATCAGTCTTTCATGCACATCTTTGACCATAATTGAGTCAAGTACTCTCCAATCCAAACTTTGCCCTCCATGCATTTTTCACTTTGTGTCTACATCACAGCAGAGTGGTGTTTCCCATGTGAGCGACGTCCACTTTCCGACCTTGTCGAGGAAGTTGAAATATGTCATGCACATCGTCTTTCGTCAACAGAAAATCAAATTTCTTTGTTTTGAACATGTTGCTTGTGTGATCAAATGCCTTCAAAGAAGCATTTTGAGTAATTCCATGTGGAATTTTTGTTAGTTTCAACTCTAACAATCCACCAAAGCCAACATCGAAATGACCTTCCTTTGTTCTTCATTTAAGTTGGCAATCAACTCAACCAATTTCAGTGGCCTACATTTAGTTTGAAACGGTTGCACCTTCTTCTTTTTGATCTCAGGGCCGCTCTACCTCTGCATCCTGTACCACCAATTCGGCATCTTTGTTTCTATCAGTCTTTGATTTCTTTTTTGATGGTTGGCCCTTTTTTTTGTTGACGGCAGGATGCTCTTCAATTTCATCCTGTAACACCATTTCGTCAGCTTTACTTTTATTTTCATTACCATTTTTGACCTCTTGCTTGGTTGTTCAACCTCATCATTTTTTGATCTCCTCTTTCTCGTGTATGTTTTTTCAGGTTGTTTTGAAGTTGTCAAGTCCATTCTCATTTGAATCAATATCACACTTCATTAGACATAATTTCACACCTTATTCAAAACAACATCACTATTGTATGTCACTGGTAATAAGTATTTTAAAAGGAGTATACAGTTTTGTATTTTTGTAAACACTATCAATAATAGAACTACACAAAATTCATGAAGATTCAGTACCACTAATATTCAGATTCAATATCAGATCATACAAGTAACAAGATTACAAGTTTGTCTTCCTCATTGCCAACACATATATCAACGTTATTCATTGTATCAATGAGCGAAACTCTCAATTCATGGACCTCATTGTCAAACAAATTCAATTCAGTGTTATGAAATTGTACTCGTTCACATTTAACCAAACGTTTAACCCTAATTTTCGCGATTCAAACAATTTGCAACCGTTTTTTTGACGAATTCACAATTTCGAACTTTCAATTTCACAATCGAACAGTGTTCAAACGAATAATTAAACGGTTTATTATGTTAAACAGTTTTTAACCAGTTTTAACCCTAATTTTTCACAATTAAACAATGTCGAACTTTGAATATCACAAATAAACAATGGAACAGTGTTTAAACATAAATTTCTTCATTGAATATGTTAAAACCTATTCTTAATTGATAAAAACAGATTTAAATACTTATTTTACATTTCGAACAATGTCGAACCCTAATTTTTCGCAGTCGCACAATATTCAACGCTAATTTAGCATATTTAAAGAGGAAAATATGCAATTTCAATCGTAATGAAAAAACATTCAATTAACAACTACGAAGTTGTACAATTATATGAAAATTATTGGAAATTAACGAAGTTTATCAATAATTTTGATACTTAAACTAACAAATACTCGATTTTAACAATGATTTCACTAAAATTGAAGTCCTCGAGAGAATTAAGACAGAAATTGTACCTGATTTTCAGTGAAAATGCAATTGAATTGAACAATGATTAGTATTTTCCCGTAAATTGTTGTTGATTCGCGTTAATAATCGGGAATTTTAGTGGTTTTTTAAGTTTTTAGAGAGAGAAAGTGAGAAGTTGAAAAAACTGTTGCGCGGTTATGAATTTCAAAAGGCGTGCGTGTCTGTTTTGTTACCTTTTTTTTACGTGATATTGTTTAGTTTAATGCGCGATATTGTATCCGTTACTCAATCCTCAAATATTTAGGGGTTCTCATAGGATCCCGACTATATATATATATATATATATATATATATATATATATATATGTATATATATATATATATGTATATATATATATATATATATATATATATATATATATATGTATATATATATGTATATATATATATATGTATATATATATATATATATATATATATATATATAGGGTCGAGATCCGGTGAGAACCACTAGTATAATGAGAACCATGAGAACCACTTATAGCCATCCGATCTAAATAATCCTATGGAAGGCTGAGATTGACTCAACCATACTCCAAAAGTCCAAATCATCGCAACAACACCCCCCTAAACCTTCTGATCTGCTTCATTTTCACAAAATTATTTTCTCTATCATCGTTCTTTCTCTCTCTTCGACTATCAAAACCTTCCACCATCACTCTAGCTCTTCGAATATGATATTCTTTCACTTCCGTCGATCGTGACATACCTGATGAACAAACTCTTCGACAATTAACTTTTCGATGATTATTCAATCAATGACCTGTTAATTCGAGGTAAAGTTTCAAAATTGATTATTATTTCTGTGAAATTAGGGTTTCGTGAATTAGGAATGAAATTATGGTGGCTGAATTGGTGACTCGACATTTAATGGGATCGAGTGAATTGGTGGTTGAATTGATGTCCGGCTGATTGGAGGAGCAGGACAGGTTATGGTCCTTATGGAGTCGGGTTTTGAGCTGAAATTGAAGCTGGTGTTAAGTTTCGATGCTGTTATGACTCGAGTCTGGGGTTGATGGAGTTTTATGGGCTCGGTTGAGTCGTGGGGCAGGTGTGAATGGAGAGGGAGGAGATGAAGGGATGGTGAGAAGCTGCTTTGCTGGGCCGTTGGTGTTGAAGCGATTGAAGGAAACGAATTTGCTCGTGGTTGTTGATGCCGCTGATTGGTGATGAATGGTGGTGTTCAAATAGGCAACGACTATTTGAGGGCTTTTCTGGTTTTATACTATTCAATCGGTCTTCTTTAAAACGGTTATATCTAAACCTGATAAACGGGTTAATCGGGTTGCGGGTAAAATGGGAGGGTTTGAGGAGGAAGAGGGGCAAAGGAAGAGTAGGGCTGGTATGGAAGAACACAAGTATCAAATTCCGTCTGATCAGGCCGCTCATCTTATTGCAGAACAAAGGTAGTGCCTCATTTACAACCTACCTCTTATAGCTTTATTATAATCTCTCCGTCTCAATCATTATTTTTAGATAAATTACCTGATAACGAATTAAAAAAGCAAATGAATAAAATGTTGTTGATAAACTAGCTAGTCAATCCCCTTGGAGTATGTTTATATAGAGGACAATACTCCAATAGATGATCATGGTAGTGCTCTGACTCTGACTCTATGTGTGTGGAAATGTGTAATGAAATAGGTATGCCCAATCGAAGCAACACGATGCTGGCACACAGCAAGGTGACTGCACACAGACGCGAGAAGAACATCACCAAGAGAAGCACCAGACGACTCCTTCTCTGGAACAAGTTACTCAGTATAGACAAACTGCGCAGCAGAACTCAATGGATGCCATTCGAGCTGCTGAGGAGAGGTACTTAAATCCCAAACTCTTTGATTATTACATGTGCATTCTACCTTGCTTCTTTTCTATCACTATTTTAGCTTTGAATAGTTTCAATTTAGAAATAATTCCCTACCTTTGAATTCAAAGCTCAACTTTTATACTTTCACTGTTTGTTTGGTTGGAGGTGTTGGAATGGAATGGAATAGAATAGGTTAGAGTGATTCTAGTGTTGAACTGGAGGCTCTGAGTTTGATGCTTTTCATGAAATCGAAAATGCGTGTTTATATATATATATATATATATATATATATATATATATATATATATATATATATATATATATATATATATATATATATATATATATATATAGATTCAATAACAAAGAAGGTATTATTCTTTGGAACTTTCTTCCGTCACCTTCTCGGATACCCAAAGACAAGTGCTTAGGATATAATGCTGGGGATGAATCTATGGGCAACCATATACAACATGGCCTTCATGTTTGGTTGGCCGCGTGCAAGTGGATACGAAGCCATTAGATTCTCGCCGACTCCATCCCGAGGCGGCTCGAGACATTTTCTTCTCGCTTATGCGGTCTTGTTGGCCGAACTTCATTTTTCTTACTGTCAGTCGCTTCAGGTCCCTTGCAAGTTTGTCAGCATTGTCATCTCTTCACTTTTGAGTGGGAATCCGCTCTCTGCAACCGGTGGAGTAGTGTTACCATGGTCTTCTCTGGTTTATCCTACCGATTTCACCGAAATGGCGAAGTTACAACGATTGCAGAAAAAGAGGAAGGGTACTCAATGACTATGAGTTTATGGTATATAGATTCTGGATTTATTACAAATTTACGGAATCCCCATATAACTATAACTATCACTATTATTTGGAGTCTGAAGGCAATATTTTGGCTTTCCTGCCGGCTTCATATGTAAAATAAGAATCCAAAATATTTTGCTGTCTCCGTTTCCTTGGTAGTAGCTATGAGCTATTTGCTTTTCGAGTAAAATACATGCGATGAAATAGTCCTCTAACTCAAGCTTAAGCTCTTCTTTCTTCGGCGTGTTACTTATTTTGAAAGCCAATTAGCTCAAATGGGAGAGCATTGTGCAATGCACAAGATGTGGGTTCGACTCCCATATTGGCTATGAAATACAAAATCTTCCTTTTATTCTTAGAATGAAATAGTGTAATTGATAATCCTATTTCCAGTTCTTATCACGGACCTAAAGACAAAAAAGATGAGGAAATTGGACACTTATTTCATGCATGTACAGGGTTGTTTAATGCACATAGGTTGCTTTTCATGCATCTAATAGGCTATATGGGACTCGAACCC